>NW_027526502.1:292500-979355 GCF_052857255.1 Amblyomma americanum | reverse complement strand
CCTTGTGGATACGAAAAGGCGGCCGGCAATATTGGATAATAATAATAAAACAACAGTGTTGCTGGTTCGATCTGAGCAAATGGGCATACTTGCTTTCTTTTCTTGTTGCTATTATATGTGATAGAGCATGTATTTGTACACATCATGTACCAATTCCTGCCTTGTGGATACGAAAAGGCGGCCGGCAATATTGGATAATAATAATAAAACAACAGTGTTGCTGGTTCGATCTGAGCAAATGGGCATACTTGCTTTCTTTTCTTGTTGCTATTATATGTGATAGAGCATGTATTTGTACACATCATGTACCAATTCCTGCCTTGTGGATACGAAAAGGCGGCCGGCAATATTGGATAATAATAATAAAACAACAGTGTTGCTGGTTCGATCTGAGCAAATGGGCATACTTGCTTTCTTTTCTTGTTGCTATTATATGTGATAGAGCATGTATTTGTACACATCATGTACCAATTCCTGCCTTGTGGATACGAAAAGGCGGCCGGCAATATTGGATAATAATAATAAAACAACAGTGTTGCTGGTTCGATCTGAGCAAATGGGCATACTTGCTTTCTTTTCTTGTTGCTATTATATGTGATAGAGCATGTATTTGTACACATCATGTACCAATTCCTGCCTTGTGGATACGAAAAGGCGGCCGGCAATATTGGATAATAATAATAAAACAACAGTGTTGCTGGTTCGATCTGAGCAAATGGGCATACTTGCTTTCTTTTCTTGTTGCTATTATATGTGATAGAGCATGTATTTGTACACATCATGTACCAATTCCTGCCTTGTGGATACGAAAAGGCGGCCGGCAATATTGGATAATAATAATAAAACAACAGTGTTGCTGGTTCGATCTGAGCAAATGGGCATACTTGCTTTCTTTTCTTGTTGCTATTATATGTGATAGAGCATGTATTTGTACACATCATGTACCAATTCCTGCCTTGTGGATACGAAAAGGCGGCCGGCAATATTGGATAATAATAATAAAACAACAGTGTTGCTGGTTCGATCTGAGCAAATGGGCATACTTGCTTTCTTTTCTTGTTGCTATTATATGTGATAGAGCATGTATTTGTACACATCATGTACCAATTCCTGCCTTGTGGATACGAAAAGGCGGCCGGCAATATTGGATAATAATAATAAAACAACAGTGTTCGCTGGTTCGATCTGAGCAAATGGGCATACTTGCTTTCTTTTCTTGTTGCTATTATATGTGATAGAGCATGTATTTGTACACATCATGTACCAATTCCTGCCTTGTGGATACGAAAAGGCGGCCGGCAATATTGGATAATAATAATAAAACAACAGTGTTGCTGGTTCGATCTGAGCAAATGGGCATACTTGCTTTCTTTTCTTGTTGCTATTATATGTGATAGAGCATGTATTTGTACACATCATGTACCAATTCCTGCCTTGTGGATACGAAAAGGCGGCCGGCAATATTGGATAATAATAATAAAACAACAGTGTTGCTGGTTCGATCTGAGCAAATGGGCATACTTGCTTTCTTTTCTTGTTGCTATTATATGTGATAGAGCATGTATTTGTACACATCATGTACCAATTCCTGCCTTGTGGATACGAAAAGGCGGCCGGCAATATTGGATAATAATAATAAAACAACAGTGTTGCTGTTTCGATCTGAGCAAATGGGCATACTTGCTTTCTTTTTTTGTTGCTATTATATGTGATAGAGCATGTATTTGTACACATCATGTACCAATTCCTGCCTTGTGGATTCGAAAGGCGGCCGGCAATATTGGATAATAATAATAAAACAACAGTTTCGCTGGTTCGATCTGAGCAAATGGGCATACTTGCTTTCTTTTCTTGTTGCTATTATATGTGATAGAGCATGTATTTGTACACATCATGTACCAATTCCTGCCTTGTGGATACGAAAAGGCGGCCGGTAATATTGGATAATAATAATAAAACAACAGTGTTGCTGGTTCGATCTGAGCAAATGGGCATACTTGCTTTCTTTTCTTGTTGCTATTATATGTGATAGAGCATGTATTTGTACACATCATGTACCAATTACTGCCTTGTGGATACGAAAAGGCGGCCGGCAATATTGGATAATATTAATAAAACAACAGTGTTGCTGGTTCGATCTGAGCAAATGGGCATACTTGCTTTCTTTTCTTGTTGCTATTATATGTGATAGAGCATGTATTTGTACACATCATGTACCAATTCCTCCCTTGTGGATACGAAAAGGCGGCCGGCAATATTGAATAATAATATTAATAAAACAACAGTGTTGCTGGTTCGATCTGAGCAAAAGGGCATACTTGCTTTCTTTTCTTGTTGCTATTATATCTGATAGAGCATGTATTTGTACACATCATGTACCAATTCCTGCCTTGTGGATAAGAAAAGGCGGCCGGCGATATTGGATAATAATAATAAAACAACAGTGTTGCTGGTTCGATCTGCAAAAAAAACTTAACAGTATGCCCATTTGCTTTCTCTTCTTGGTGCTACTATATGTGATAGAGCATGTATTTGTACACATCATGTACCAATTCCTGCCTTGTGTATACGAAAAGGCGGCCGGCAATATCGATAATAATAATAAAACGACAGTGTTGCTGGTTCGATCTGCAAAAAAACTTACCAGTATGCCCATTTGCTTTCTTTTCTTTTTGCTATTATATGTGATAGAGCATGTATTTGTACACATCATGTACCAATTCCTGCCTTGGATACGAAAATGCGGCCGGCAATACTGGATAATAATAATAAAACAACAGTGTTGCTTGTTCGATCTGAGCAAATGGGCATACTTGCTTTCTTTTCTTGTAGCTATTATATGTGATAGAGCATGTATTTGTACACATCATGTACCAATTCCTGCCTTGGATACGAAAAGGAGGCCGGCAATACTGGATAATAATAATAAAACAACAGTGTTGCTGGTTCGATCTGAGCAAATGGGCATACTTGCTTTCTTTTCTTGTTGCTATTATATGTGATAGAGCATGTATTTGTACACATCATGTACCAATTCCTGCCTTGTGGATACGAAAAGGCGGCCGGCAATATTGGATAATAATAATAAAAAAACAGTGTTGCTGGTTCGATCTGAGCAAATGGGCATACTTGCTTTCTTTTCTTGTTGCTATTATATGTGATAGAGCATGTATTTGTACACATCATGTACCAATTCCTGCCTTGTGGATACGAAAAGGCGGCCGGCAATATTGGATAATAATAATAAAACAACAGTGTTGCTTGTTCGATCTGAGCAAATGGGCATACTTGCTTTCTTTTCTTGTTGCTATTATATGTGATAGAGCATGTATTTGTACACATCATGTACCAATTCCTGCCTTGGATACGAAAAGGCGGCTGGCAATACTGGATAATAATAATAAAACAACAGTGTTGCTTGTTCGATCTGAGCAAATGGGCATATTTGCTTTCTTATCTTGTTGCTATTATATGTGATAGAGCATGTATTTGTACACATCATGTACCAATTCCTGCCTTGGATACGAAAAGGAGGCCGGCAATACTGGATAATAATAATAAAACAACAGTGTGGCTGGTTTGATCTGAGCAAATGGGCATACTTGCTTTCTTTTCTTGTTGCTATTATATGTGATAGAGCATGTATTTGTACACATCATGTACCAATTCCTGCCTTGGATACGAAAAGGAGGCCGGCAATACTGGATAATAATAATAAAACAACAGTGTTGCTGGTTCGATCTGAGCAAATGGGCATACTTGCTTCTTTTCTTGTTGCTATTATATGTGATAGAGCATGTATTTGTACACATCATGTACCAATTACTGCCTTGTGGATACGAAAAGGCGGCCGGCAATATTGGATAATATTAATAAAACAACAGTGTTGCTGGTTCGATCTGAGCAAATGGGCATACTTGCTTTCTTTTCTTGTTGCTATTATATGTGATAGAGCATGTATTTGTACACATCATGTACCAATTCCTCCCTTGTGGATACGAAAAGGCGGCCGGCAATATTGATAATAATATTAATAAAACAACAGTGTTGCTGGTTCGATCTGAGCAAAAGGGCATACTTGCTTTCTTTTCTTGTTGCTATTATATCTGATAGAGCATGTATTTGTACACATCATGTACCAATTCCTGCCTTGTGGATAAGAAAAGGCGGCCGGCGATATTGGATAATAATAATAAAACAACAGTGTTGCTGGTTCGATCTGCAAAAAAAACTTAACAGTATGCCCATTTGCTTTCTCTTCTTGGTGCTACTATATGTGATAGAGCATGTATTTGTACACATCATGTACCAATTCCTGCCTTGTGTATACGAAAAGGCGGCCGGCAATATCGATAATAATAATAAAACGACAGTGTTGCTGGTTCGATCTGCAAAAAAACTTACCAGTATGCCCATTGCTTTCTTTTCTTTTTGCTATTATATGTGATAGAGCATGTATTTGTACACATCATGTACCAATTCCTGCCTTGGATACGAAAAGGCGGCCGGCAATACTGGATAATAATAATAAAACAACAGTGTTGCTTGTTCGATCTGAGCAAATGGGCATACTTGCTTTCTTTTCTTGTTGCTATTATATGTGATAGAGCATGTATTTGTACACATCATGTACCAATTCCTGCCTTGGATACGAAAAGGAGGCCGGCAATACTGGATAATAATAATAAAACAACAGTGTTGCTGGTTCGATCTGAGCAAATGGGCATACTTGCTTTCTTTTCTTGTTGCTATTATATGTGATAGAGCATGTATTTGTACACATCATGTACCAATTCCTGCCTTGTGGATACGAAAAGGCGGCCGGCAATATTGGATAATAATAATAAAAAAACAGTGTTGCTGGTTCGATCCGAGCAAATGGGCATACTTGCTTTCTTTTCTTGTTGCTATTATATGTGATAGAGCATGTATTTGTACACATCATGTACCAATTCCTGCCTTGTGGATACGAAAAGGCGGCCGGCAATATTGGATAATAATAATAAAACAACAGTGTTGCTTGTTCGATCTGAGCAAATGGGCATACTTGCTTTCTTTTCTTGTTGCTATTATATGTGATAGAGCATGTATTTGTACACATCATGTACCAATTCCTGCCTTGTGGATACGAAAAGGCGGCCGGCAATATTGGATAATAATAATAAAACAACAGTGTTGCTGGTTCGATCTGAGCAAATGGGCATACTTGCTTTCTTTTCTTGTTGCTATTATATGTGATAGAGCATGTATTTGTACACATCATGTACCAATTCCTGCCTTGTGGATACGAAAAGGCGGCCGGCAATATTGGATAATAATAATAATACGAGAGTGTCGCTGGTTCGAT
The DNA here is from genome assembly GCF_052857255.1 of Amblyomma americanum. NCBI lineage: Eukaryota > Metazoa > Arthropoda > Arachnida > Ixodida > Ixodidae > Amblyomma > Amblyomma americanum. The sequence goes on along the minus strand of NW_027526502.1, from coordinate 974,008 downwards.
CTGCAAAAAAAAAACTTAACAGTATGCCCATTTGCTTTCTTTTCTTGTTGCTATTATATGTGATAGAGCATGTATTTGTACACATCATGTACCAATTCCTGCCTTGGATACGAAAAGGAGGCCGGCAATACTGGATAATAATAATAAAACAACAGTGTGGCTGGTTTGATCTGAGCAAATGGGCATACTTGCGTTCTTTTCTTGTTGCTATTATATGTGATAGAGCATGTATTTGTACACATCATGTACCAATTCCTGCCTTGGATACGAAAAGGAGGCCGGCAATACTGGATAATAATAATAAAACAACAGTGTTGCTGGTTCGATCTGAGCAAATGGGCATACTTGCTTTCTTTTCTTGTTGCTATTATATGTGATAGAGCATGTATTTTTACACATCATGTACCAATTCCTGCCTTGTGGATACGAAAAGGCGGCCGGCAATATTATATAATAATAATAAAACGAGAGTGTCGCTGGTTCGATCTGCAAAAAAAAGACTTAACAGTATGCCCATTTGCTTTCTTTTCTTGTTGCTATTATATGTGATAGAGCATGTATTTGTACACATCATGTACCAATTCCTGCCTTGTGGATACGAAAAGGCGGCCGGCAATATTGGATAATAATAATAAAACAACACTGTTGCTGGTTCGATCTGAGCAAATGGGCATACTTGCTTTCTTTTCTTGTTGCTATTATATGTGATAGAGCATGTATTTGTACACATCATGTACCAATTCCTGCCTTGGATACGAAAAGGAGGCCGGCAATACTGGATAATAATAATAAAACAACAGTGTTGCTGGTTCGATCTGAGCAAATGGGCATACTTGCTTTCTTTTCTTGTTGCTATTATATGTGATAGAGCATGTATTTGTACACATCATGTACCAATTCCTGCCTTGTGGATACGAAAAGGCGGCCGGCAATATTGGATAATAATAATAAAAAAACAGTGTTGCTGGTTCGATCTGAGCAAATGGGCATACTTGCTTTCTTTTCTTGTTGCTATTATATGTGATAGAGCATGTATTTGTACACATCATGTACCAATTCCTGCCTTGTGGATACGAAAAGGCGGCCGGCAATATTGGATAATAATAATAAAACAACAGTGTTGCTTGTTCGATCTGAGCAAATGGGCATACTTGCTTTCTTTTCTTGTTGCTATTATATGTGATAGAGCATGTATTTGTACACATCATGTACCAATTCCTGCCTTGGATACGAAAAGGCGGCCGGCAATACTGGATAATAATAATAAAACAACAGTGTTGCTTGTTCGATCTGAGCAAATGGGCATACTTGCTTTCTTTTCTTGTTGCTATTATATGTGATAGAGCATGTATTTGTACACATCATGTACCAATTCCTGCCTTGGATACGAAAAGGAGGCCGGCAATACTGGATAATAATAATAAAACAACAGTGTGGCTGGTTTGATCTGAGCAAATGGGCATACTTGCTTTCTTTTCTTGTTGCTATTATATGTGATAGAGCATGTATTTGTACACATCATGTACCAATTCCTGCCTTGGATACGAAAAGGAGGCCGGCAATACTGGATAATAATAATAAAACAACAGTGTTGCTGGTTCGATCTGAGCAAATGGGCATACTTGCTTTCTTTTCTTGTTGCTATTATATGTGATAGAGCATGTATTTGTACACATCATGTACCAATTACTGCCTTGTGGATACGAAAAGGCGGCCGGCAATATTGGATAATATTAATAAAACAACAGTGTTGCTGGTTCGATCTGAGCAAATGGGCATACTTGCTTTCTTTTCTTGTTGCTATTATATGTGATAGAGCATGTATTTGTACACATCATGTACCAATTCCTCCCTTGTGGATACGAAAAGGCGGCCGGCAATATTGAATAATAATATTAATAAAACAACAGTGTTGCTGGTTCGATCTGAGCAAAAGGGCATACTTGCTTTCTTTTCTTGTTGCTATTATATCTGATAGAGCATGTATTTGTACACATCATGTACCAATTCCTGCCTTGTGGATAAGAAAAGGCGGCCGGCGATATTGGATAATAATAATAAAACAACAGTGTTGCTGGTTCGATCTGCAAAAAAAACTTAACAGTATGCCCATTTGCTTTCTCTTCTTGGTGCTACTATATGTGATAGAGCATGTATTTGTACACATCATGTACCAATTCCTGCCTTGTGTATACGAAAAGGCGGCCGGCAATATCGATAATAATAATAAAACGACAGTGTTGCTGGTTCGATCTGCAAAAAAACTTACCAGTATGCCCATTTGCTTTCTTTTCTTTTTGCTATTATATGTGATAGAGCATGTATTTGTACACATCATGTACCAATTCCTGCCTTGGATACGAAAAGGCGCCCGGCAATACTGGATAATAATAATAAAACAACAGTGTTGCTTGTTCGATCTGAGCAAATGGGCATACTTGCTTTCTTTTCTTGTTGCTATTATATGTGATAGAGCATGTATTTGTACACATCATGTACCAATTCCTGCCTTGGATACGAAAAGGAGGCCGGCAATACTGGATAATAATAATAAAACAACAGAGTTGCTGGTTCGATCTGAGCAAATGGGCATACTTGCTTTCTTTTCTTGTTGCTATTATATGTGATAGAGCATGTATTTGTACACATCATGTACCAATTCCTGCCTTGTGGATACGAAAAGGCGGCCGGCAATATTGGATAATAATAATAAAAAAACAGTGTTGGTTCGATCTGAGCAAATGGGCATACTTGCTTTCTTTTCTTGTTGCTATTATATGTGATAGAGCATGTATTTGTACACATCATGTACCAATTCCTGCCTTGTGGATACGAAAAGGCGGCCGGCAATATTGGATAATAATAATAAAACAACAGTGTTGCTTGTTCGATCTGAGCAAATGGGCATACTTGCTTTCTTTTCTTGTTGCTATTATATGTGATAGAGCATGTATTTGTACACATCATGTACCAATTCCTGCCTTGTGGATACGAAAAGGCGGCCGGCAATATTGGATAATAATAATAAAACAACAGTGTTGCTGGTTCGATCTGAGCAAATGGGCATACTTGCTTTCTTTTCTTGTTGCTATTATATGTGATAGAGCATGTATTTGTACACATCATGTACCAATTCCTGCCTTGTGGATACGAAAAGGCGGCCGGCAATATTGGATAATAATAATAATACGAGAGTGTCGCTGGTTCGATCTGCAAAAAAAAAAACTTAACAGTATGCCCATTTGCTTTCTTTTCTTGTTGCTATTATATGTGATAGAGCATGTATTTGTACACATCATGTACCAATTCCTGCCTTGTGGATACGAAAAGGCGGCCGGCAATATTGGATAATAATAATAATACGAGAGTGTCGCTGGTTCGATCTGCAAAAAAAAAACTTAACAGTATGCCCATTTGCTTTCTTTTCTTGTTGCTATTATATGTGATAGAGCATGTATTTGTACACATCATGTACCAATTCCTGCCTTGGATACGAAAAGGAGGCCGGCAATACTGGATAATAATAATAAAACAACAGTGTGGCTGGTTTGATCTGAGCAAATGGGCATACTTGCTTTCTTTTCTTGTTGCTATTATATGTGATAGAGCATGTATTTGTACACATCATGTACCAATTCCTGCCTTGGATACGAAAAGGAGGCCGGCAATACTGGATAATAATAATAAAACAACAGTGTTGCTGGTTCGATCTGAGCAAATGGGCATACTTGCTTTCTTTTCTTGTTGCTATTATATGTGATAGAGCATGTATTTGTACACATCATGTACCAATTACTGCCTTGTGGATACGAAAAGGCGGCCGGCAATATTGGATAATATTAATAAAACAACAGTGTTGCTGGTTCGATCTGAGCAAATGGGCATACTTGCTTTCTTTTCTTGTTGCTATTATATGTGATAGAGCATGTATTTGTACACATCATGTACCAATTCCTCCCTTGTGGATACGAAAAGGCGGCCGGCAATATTGAATAATAATATTAATAAAACAACAGTGTTGCTGGTTCGATCTGAGCAAAAGGGCATACTTGCTTTCTTTTCTTGTTGCTATTATATCTGATAGAGCATGTATTTGTACACATCATGTACCAATTCCTGCCTTGTGGATAAGAAAAGGCGGCCGGCGATATTGGATAATAATAATAAAACAACAGTGTTGCTGGTTCGATCTGCAAAAAAAACTTAACAGTATGCCCATTTGCTTTCTCTTCTTGGTGCTACTATATGTGATAGAGCATGTATTTGTACACATCATGTACCAATTCCTGCCTTGTGTATACGAAAAGGCGGCCGGCAATATCGATAATAATAATAAAACGACAGTGTTGCTGGTTCGATCTGCAAAAAAACTTACCAGTATGCCCATTTGCTTTCTTTTCTTTTTGCTATTATATGTGATAGAGCATGTATTTGTACACATCATGTACCAATTCCTGCCTTGGATACGAAAAGGCGCCCGGCAATACTGGATAATAATAATAAAACAACAGTGTTGCTTGTTCGATCTGAGCAAATGGGCATACTTGCTTTCTTTTCTTGTTGCTATTATATGTGATAGAGCATGTATTTGTACACATCATGTACCAATTCCTGCCTTGGATACGAAAAGGAGGCCGGCAATACTGGATAATAATAATAAAACAACAGTGTTGCTGGTTCGATCTGAGCAAATGGGCATACTTGCTTTCTTTTCTTGTTGCTATTATATGTGATAGAGCATGTATTTGTACACATCATGTACCAATTCCTGCCTTGTGGATACGAAAAGGCGGCCGGCAATATTGGATAATAATAATAAAAAAACAGTGTTGGTTCGATCTGAGCAAATGGGCATACTTGCTTTCTTTTCTTGTTGCTATTATATGTGATAGAGCATGTATTTGTACACATCATGTACCAATTCCTGCCTTGTGGATACGAAAAGGCGGCCGGCAATATTGGATAATAATAATAAAACAACAGTGTTGCTTGTTCGATCTGAGCAAATGGGCATACTTGCTTTCTTTTCTTGTTGCTATTATATGTGATAGAGCATGTATTTGTACACATCATGTACCAATTCCTGCCTTGTGGATACGAAAAGGCGGCCGGCAATATTGGATAATAATAATAAAACAACAGTGTTGCTGGTTCGATCTGAGCAAATGGGCATACTTGCTTTCTTTTCTTGTTGCTATTATATGTGATAGAGCATGTATTTGTACACATCATGTACCAATTCCTGCCTTGTGGATACGAAAAGGCGGCCGGCAATATTGGATAATAATAATAATACGAGAGTGTCGCTGGTTCGATCTGCAAAAAAAAAACTTAACAGTATGCCCATTTGCTTTCTTTTCTTGTTGCTATTATATGTGATAGAGCATGTATTTGTACACATCATGTACCAATTCCTGCCTTGTGGATACGAAAAGGCGGCCGGCAATATTGGATAATAATAATAATACGAGAGTGTCGCTGGTTCGATCTGCAAAAAAAAAACTTAACAGTATGCCCATTTGCTTTCTTTTCTTGTTGCTATTATATGTGATAGAGCATGTATTTGTACACATCATGTACCAATTCCTGCCTTGGATACGAAAAGGAGGCCGGCAATACTGGATAATAATAATAAAACAACAGTGTGGCTGGTTTGATCTGAGCAAATGGGCATACTTGCTTTCTTTTCTTGTTGCTATTATATGTGATAGAGCATGTATTTGTACACATCATGTACCAATTCCTGCCTTGGATACGAAAAGGAGGCCGGCAATACTGGATAATAATAATAAAACAACAGTGTTGCTGGTTCGATCTGAGCAAATGGGCATACTTGCTTTCTTTTCTTGTTGCTATTATATGTGATAGAGCATGTATTTGTACACATCATGTACCAATTACTGCCTTGTGGATACGAAAAGGCGGCCGGCAATATTGGATAATATTAATAAAACAACAGTGTTGCTGGTTCGATCTGAGCAAATGGGCATACTTGCTTTCTTTTCTTGTTGCTATTATATGTGATAGAGCATGTATTTGTACACATCATATACCAATTCCTCCCTTGTGGATACGAAAAGTCGGCCGGCAATATTGAATAATAATATTAATAAAACAACAGTGTTGCTGGTTCGATCTGAGCAAAAGGGCATACTTGCTTTCTTTTCTTGTTGCTATTATATCTGATAGAGCATGTATTTGTACACATCATGTACCAATTCCTGCCTTGTGGATAAGAAAAGGCGGCCGGCGATATTGGATAATAATAATAAAACAACAGTGTTGCTGGTTCGATCTGCAAAAAAAACTTAACAGTATGCCCATTTGCTTTCTCTTCTTGGTGCTACTATATGTGATAGAGCATGTATTTGTACACATCATGTACCAATTCCTGCCTTGTGTATACGAAAAGGCGGCCGGCAATATCGATAATAATAATAAAACGACAGTGTTGCTGGTTCGATCTGCAAAAAAACTTACCAGTATGCCCATTTGCTTTCTTTTCTTTTTGCTATTATATGTGATAGAGCATGTATTTGTACACATCATGTACCAATTCCTGCCTTGGATACGAAAAGGCGGCCGGCAATACTGGATAATAATAATAAAACAACGGTGTTGCTTGTTCGATCTGAGCAAATGGGCATACTTGCTTTCTTTTCTTGTTGCTATTATATGTGATAGAGCATGTATTTGTACACATCATGTACCAATTCCTGCCTTGGATACGAAAAGGAGGCCGGCAATACTGGATAATAATAATAAAACAACAGTGTTGCTGGTTCGATCTGAGCAAATGGGCATACTTGCTTTCTTTTCTTGTTGCTATTATATGTGATAGAGCATGTATTTGTACACATCATGTACCAATTCCTGCCTTGTGGATACGAAAAGGCGGCCGGCAATATTGGATAATAATAATAAAAAAACAGTGTTGCTGGTTCGATCTGAGCAAATGGGCATACTTGCTTTCTTTTCTTGTTGCTATTATATGTGATAGAGCATGTATTTGTACACATCATGTACCAATTCCTGCCTTGTGGATACGAAAAGGCGGCCGGCAATATTGGATAATAATAATAAAACAACAGTGTTGCTTGTTCGATCTGAGCAAATGGGCATACTTGCTTTCTTTTCTTGTTGCTATTATATGTGATAGAGCATGTATTTGTACACATCATGTACCAATTCCTGCCTTGTGGATACGAAAAGGCGGCCGGCAATATTGGATAATAATAATAAAACAACAGTGTTGCTGGTTCGATCTGAGCAAATGGGCATACTTGCTTTCTTTTCTTGTTGCTATTATATGTGATAGAGCATGTATTTGTACACATCATGTACCAATTCCTGCCTTGTGGATACGAAAAGGCGGCCGGCAATATTGGATAATAATAATAATACGAGAGTGTCGCTGGTTCGATCTGCAAAAAAAAAAACTAACAGTATGCCCATTTGCTTTCTTTTCTTGTTGCTATTATATGTGATAGAGCATGTATTTGTACACATCATGTACCAATTCCTGCCTTGGATACGAAAAGGAGGCCGGCAATACTGGATAATAATAATAAAACAACAGTGTGGCTGGTTTGATCTGAGCAAATGGGCATACTTGCTTTCTTTTCTTGTTGCTATTATATGTGATAGAGCATGTATTTGTACACATCATGTACCAATTCCTGCCTTGGATACGAAAAGGAGGCCGGCAATACTGGATAATAATAATAAAACAACAGTGTTGCTGGTTCGATCTGAGCAAATGGGCATACTTGCTTTCTTTTCTTGTTGCTATTATATGTGATAGAGCATGTATTTTTACACATCATGTACCAATTCCTGCCTTGTGGATACGAAAAGGCGGCCGGCAATATTATATAATAATAATAAAACGAGAGTGTCGCTGGTTCGATCTGCAAAAAAAAGACTTAACAGTATGCCCATTTGCTTTCTTTTCTTGTTGCTATTATATGTGATAGAGCATGTATTTGTACACATCATGTACCAATTCCTGCCTTGTGGATACGAAAAGGCGGCCGGCAATATTGGATAATAATAATAAAACAACAGTGTTGCTGGTTCGATCTGAGCAAATGGGCATACTTGCTTTCTTTTCTTGTTGCTATTATATGTGATAGAGCATGTATTTGTACACATCATGTACCAATTCCTGCCTTGTGGATAGGAAAAGGCGGCCGGCAATATTGGATAATAATAATAAAACAACAGTGTTGCTGGTTCGATCTGAGCAAATGGGCATACTTGCTTTCTTTTCTTGTTGCTATCATATGTGATAGAGCATGTATTTGTACACATCATGTACCAATTCCTGCCTTGTGGATAGGAAAAGGCGGCCGGCAATATTGGATAATAATAATAAAACAACAGTGTTGCTGGTTCGATCTGAGCAAATGGGCAAACTTGCTTTCTTTTCATGTTGCTATTATATGTGATAGAGCATGTATTTGTACACATCATGTACCAATTCCTGCCTTGTGGATACGAAAAGGCGGCCGGCAATATTGGATAATAATAATAAAACAACAGTGTTGCTGGTTCGATCTGCAAAAAAAACTTAACAGTATGCCCATTTGCTTTCTCTTCTTGGTGCTATTATATGTGATAGAGCATGTATTTGTACACATCATGTACCAATTCCTGCCTCTACCTTGTGTATATGAAAAGGCGGCCGGCAATATTGGATAATAATAATAAAACGACAGTGTTGCTGGGTCGATCTGCAAAAAAACTTAACACTATGCCCATTTGCTTTCTTTTCTTTTTGCTATTATATGTGATAGAGCATGTATTTGTACACATCATGCACCAATTCCTGCCTTGGATACGAAAAGGCGGCCGGCAATACAGGATAACAATAATAAAACAACAGTGTTGCTTGTTCGATCTGAGCAAATGGGCATACTTGCTTTCTTTTCTTGTTGCTATTATATGTGATAGAGCATGTATTTGTACACATCATGTACCAATTCCTGCCTTGTGTATACGAAAAGGCGGCCGGCAATATCGATAATAATAATAAAACGACAGTGTTGCTGGTTCGATCTGCATAAAAACTTAACAGTATGCCCATTTGCTTTCTTTTCTTTTTGCTATTATATGTGATAGAGCATGTATTTGTACACATCATGTACCAATTCCTGCCTTGGATACGAAAAGGCGGCCGGCAATACTGGATAATAATAATAAAACAACAGTGTTGCTTGTTCGATCTGAGCAAATGGGCATACTTGCTTTCTTTTCTTGTTGCTATTATATGTGATAGAGCATGTATTTGTACACATCATGTACCAATTCCTGCCTTGTGTATACGAAAAGGCGGCTGGCAATATTGGATAATAATAATAAAACAACAGTGTTGCTTGTTCGATCTGAGCAAATGGGCATACTTGCTTTCTTTTCTTGTTGCTATTATATGTGATAGAGCATGTATTTGTACACATCATGTACCAATTCCTGCCTTGTGGATACGAAAAGGCGGCCGGCAATATTGGATAATAATAATAAAAAAACAGTGTTGCTGGTTCGATCTGAGCAAATGGGCATACTTGCTTTCTTTTCTTGTTGCTATTATATGTAATAGAGCATGTATTTGTACACATCATGTACCAATTCCTGCCTTGTGGATACGAAAAGGCGGCCGGCAATAATGGATAATAATAATAAAACAACAGTGTTGCTTGTTCGATCTGAGCAAATGGGCATACATGCTTTCTTTTCTTGTTGCTATTATATGTGATAGAGCATGTATTTGTACACATCATGTACCAATTCCTGCCTTGTGGATACGAAAAGGCGGCCGGCAATATTGGATAATAATAATAAAACAACAGTGTTGCTGGTTCGATCTGAGCAAATGGGCATACTTGCTTTCTTTTCTTGTTGCTATTATATGTGATAGAGCATGTATTTGTACACATCATGTACCAATTCCTGCCTTGTGGATACGAAAAGGCGGCCGGCAATATTGGAAAATAACAATAAAAAAACAGTGTTGCTGGTTCGATCTGAGCAAATGGGCATACTTGCTTTCTTTTCTTGTTGCTATTATATGTGATAGAGCATGTATTTGTACACATCATGTACCAATTCCTGCCTTGGATACGAAAAGGAGGCCGGCAATACTGGATAATAATAATAAAACAACAGTGTTGCTGGTTCGATCTGAGCAAATGGGCATACTTGCTTTCTTTTCTTGTTGCTATTATATGTGATAGAGCATGTATTTGTACACATCATGTACCAATTCCTGCCTTGTGGATACGAAAAGGCGGCCGGCAATATTGGATAATAATAATAAAACGAGAGTGTCGCTGGTTCGATCTGCAAAAAAAAACACTTAACAGTATGCCCATTTGCTTTCTTTTCTTGTAGCTATTATATGTGATAGAGCATGTATTTGTACACATCATGTACCAATTCCTGCCTTGGATACGAAAAGGAGGCCGGCAATACTGGATAATAATAATAAAACAACAGTGTTGCTGGTTTGATCTGAGCAAATGGGCATACTTGCTTTCTTTTCTTGTTGCTATTATATGTGATAGAGCATGTATTTGTACACATCATGTACCAATTCCTGCCTTGGATACGAAAAGGAGGCCGGCAATACTGGATAATAATAATAAAACAACAGTGTTGCTGGTTCGATCTGAGCAAATGGGCATACTTGCTTTCTTTTCTTGTTGCTATTATATGTGATAGAGCATGTATTTGTACACATCATGTACCAATTCCTGCCTTGTGGATACGAAAAGGCGGCCGGCAATATTAGATAATAATAATAAAACGAGAGTGTCGCTGGTTCGATCTGCAAAAAAAAGACTTAACAGTATGCCCATTTGCTTTCTTTTCTTGCTGCTATTATATGTGATAGAGCATGTATTTGTACACATCATGTACCAATTCCTGCCTTGTGGATAGGAAAAGGCGGCCGGCAATATTGGATAATAATAATAAAACAACAGTGTTGCTGGTTCGATCTGAGCAAATGGGCATACTTGCTTTCTTTTCTTGTTGCTATTATATGTGATAGAGCATGTATTTGTACACATCATGTACCAATTCCTGCCTTGTGGATACGAAAAGGCGGCCGGCAATATTGGATAATAAGAATAAAACAACAGTGTTGCTTGTTCGATCTGAGCAAATGGGCATACTTGCTTTCTTTTCTTGTTGCTATTATATGTGATAGAGCATGTATTTGTACACATCATGTACCAATTCCTGCCTTGTGGATACGAAAAGGCGGCCGGCAATATTAGATAATAATAATAAAACGAGAGTGTCGCTGGTTCGATCTGCAAAAAAAAACTTAACAGTATGCCCATTTGCTTTCTTTTCTTGTTGCTATTATATGTGATAGAGCATGTATTTGTACACATCATGTACCAATTCCTGCCTTGGATACGAAAAGGAGGCCGGCAATACTGGATAATAATAATAAAACAACAGTGTTGCTGGATCGATCTGCAAAAAAAACTTAACAGTATGCACATTTGCTTTCTTTTCTTGTTGCTATTATATGTGATAGAGCATGTATTTGTACACATCATGTACCAATTCCTGCCTTGGATACGAAAAGGAGGCCGGCAATACTGGATAATAATAATAAAACGACAGTGTTGCTGGTTCGATCTGCAAAAAAAAACTTAACAGTATGCCCATTTGCTTTCTTTTCTTGTTGCTATTATATGTGATAGAGCATGTATTTGTACACATCATGTACCAATTCCTGCCTTGTGTATACGAAAAGGCGGCCGGCAATATTAGATAATAATAATAAAACGAGAGTGTCGCTGGTTCGATCTGCAAAAAAAACTTAACAGTATGCCCATTTGCTTTCTTTTCTTGTTGCTATTATATGTGATAGAGCATGTATTTGTACACGTCATGTACCAATTCCTGCCTTGGATACGAAAAGGCGGCCGCCAATATTGTATAATAATAATAAAACAACAGTTTTGCTGGTTCGATCTGAGCAAATGGGCATATTTGCTTTCTTTTCTTGTTGCTATTATATGTGATAGAGCATGTATTTGTACACATCATGTACCAATTCCTGCCTTGTGGATACGAAAAGGCGGCCGGCAATATTGGATAATAATAATAAAACAGCAGTGTTGCTGGTTCGATCTGAGCAAATGGGCATACTTGCTTTCTTTTCTTGTTGCTATTATATGTGATAGAGCATGTATTTGTACACATCATGTACCAATTCCTGCCTTGTGGATACGAAAATGTGGCTGGCAATAATGGATAATAATAATAAAACAACAGTGTTGCTGGTTAGATCTGAGCATATGGGCATACTTGCTTTCTTTTCTTGTTGCTATTATATGTGATAGAGCATGTATTTGTACACATCATGTACCAATTCCTGCCTTGTGGATACGAAAAGGCGGCCGGCAATATTGGATAATAATAATAAAACAACAGTGTTGCTGGTTCGATCTGAGCAAATGGGCATACTTGATTTCTTTTCTTGTTGCTATTATATGTGATAGAGCATGTATTTGTACACATCATGTACCAATTCCTGCCTTGTGGATACGAAAAGGCGGCCGGCAATATTGGATAATAATAATAAAACAACAGTGTTGCTGGTTCGATCTGAGCAAATGGGCATACTTGCTTTCTTTTCTTGTTGCTATTATATGTGATAGAGCATGTATTTGTACACATCATGTACCAATTCCTGCCTTGTGGATACGAAAAGGCGGCCGGCAATATTGGATAATAATAATAAAACAACAGTGTTGCTGGTTCGATCTGAGCAAATGGGCATACTTGCTTTCTTTTCTTGTTGCTATTATATGTGATAGAGCATGTATTTGTACACATCATGTACCAATTACTGCCTTGTGGATACGAAAAGGCGGCCGGCAATATTGGATAAAAAAAAGGGTTGCTGGTTCAATCTGAGCAAATGGGCATACTTGCTTTCTTTTCTTGTTGCTATTATATGTGATAGAGCATGTATTTGTACACATCATGTACCAATTCCTGCCTTGTGGATACGAAAAGGCGGCCGGCAATATTGGATAATAATAATAAAACAACAGTTTTGCTGTTTCGATCTGAGCAAATGGGCATACTTGCTTTCTTTTCTTGTTGCTATTATATGTGATAGAGCATGTATTTGTACACATCATGTACCAATTCCTGCCTTGTGGATAGGAAAAGGCGGCCGGCAATATTGGATAATAATAATAAAACAACAGTGTTGCTGGTTCGATCTGAGCAAATGGCATACTTGCTTTCTTTTCTTGTTGCTATTATATGTGATAGAGCATGTATTTGTACACATCATGTACCAATTCCTGCCTTGTGGATACGAAAAGGCGGCCGGCAATATTGGATAATAATAATAAGACAACAGTGTTGCTGGTTCGATCTGAGCAAATGGGCATACTTGCTTTCTTTTCTTGTTGCTATTATATGTGATAGAGCATGTATTTGTACACATCATGTACCAATTCCTGCCTTGTGGATACGAAAAGGCGGCCGGCAATATTGGATAATAATAATAAAACAACAGTGTTGCTGGTTCGATCTGCAAAAAAAAACTTAACAGTATGCCCATTTGCTTTCTCTTATTGGTGCTATTATATGTGATAGAGCATGTATTTGTACACATCATGTACCAATTCCTGCCTTGTGTATACGAAAAGGCGGCCGGCAATATTGGATAATAATAATAAAACGACAGTGTTGCTGGCTCGATCTGCAAAAAAACTTAACAGTATGCACATTTGCTTTCTTTTCTTTTTGCTATTATATGTGATAGAGCATGTATTTGTACACATCATGTACCAATTCCTGCCTTGGATACGAAAAGGCGGCCGGCAATACTGGATAATAATAATAAAACAACAGTGTTGCTTGTTCGATCTGAGCAAATGGGCATACTTGCTTTCTTTTCTTGTTGCTATTATATGTGATAGAGCATGTATTTGTACACATCATGTACCAATTCCTGCCTTGTGTATACGAAAAGGCGGCCGGCAATATTGGATAATAATAATAAAACAACAGTGTTTCTTGTTCGATCTGAGCAAATGGGCATACTTGCTTTCTTTTCTTGTTGCTATTATATGTGATAGAGCATGTATTTGTACACATCATGTACCAATTCCTGCCTTGTGGATACGAAAAGGCGGCCGGCAATATTGGATAATAATAATAAAACAACAGTGTTGCTGGTTCGATCTGAGCATATGGGCATACTTGCTTTCTTTTCTTGTTGCTATTATATGTGATAGAGCATGTATTTGTACACATCATGTACCAATTCCTGCCTTGTGGATACGAAAAGGCGGCCGGCAATATTGGATAATAATAATAAAACAACAGTGTTGCTGGTTCGATCTGAGCAAATGGGCATACTTGATTTCTTTTCTTGTTGCTATTATATGTGATAGAGCATGTATTTGTACACATCATGTACCAATTCCTGCCTTGTGGATACGAAAAGGCGGCCGGCAATATTGGATAATAATAATAAAACAACAGTGTTGCTGGTTCGATCTGAGCAAATGGGCATACTTGCTTTCTTTTCTTGTTGCTATTATATGTGATAGAGCATGTATTTGTACACATCATGTACCAATTCCTGCCTTGTGGATACGAAAAGGCTTCCGGCAATATTGGATAATAATAATAAAACAACAGTTTCGCTGGTTCGATCTGAGCAAATGGGCATACTTGCTTTCTTTTCTTGTTGCTATTATATGTGATAGAGCATGTATTTGTACACATCATGTACCCATTCCTGCCTTGTGGATACGAAAAGGCGGCCGGCAATATTGGATAATAATAATAAAACAACAGTGTTTCTGGTTCGATCTGAGCAAATTGGCATACTTGCTTTCTTTTCTTGTTGCTATTATATGTGATAGAGCATGTATTTGTACACATCATGTACCAATTACTGCCTTGTGGATACGAAAAGGCGGCCGGCAATATTGGATAAAAAAAAAGGGTTGCTGGTTCAATCTGAGCAAATGGGCATACTTGCTTTCATTTCTTGTTGCTATTATATGTGATAGAGCATGTATTTGTACACATCATGTACCAATTCCTGCATTGTGGATACGAAAAGGCGGCCGGCAATATTGGATAATAATATTAAAACAACAGTTTTGCTGTTTCGATCTGAGCAAATGGGCATACTTGCTTTCTTTTCTTGTTGCTATTATATGTGATAGAGCATGTATTTGTACACATCATGTACCAATTCCTGCCTTGTGGATAGGAAAAGGCGGCCGGCAATATTGGATAATATTAATAAAACAACAGTGTTGCTGGTTCGATCTGAGCAAATGGGCATACTTGCTTTCTTTTCTTGTTGCTATTATATGTGATAGAGCATGTATTTGTACACATCATGTACCAATTCCTGCCTTGTGGATACGAAAAGGCGGCCGGCAATATTGGATAATAATAATAAAACAACAGTGTTGCTGGTTCGATCTGAGCAAATGGGCATACTTGCTTTCTTTTCTTGTCGCTATTATATGTGATAGAGCATGTATTTGTACACATCATGTACCAATTCCTGCCTTGTGGATACGAAAAGGCTTCCGGCAATATTGGATAATAATAATAAAACAACAGTTTCGCTGGTTCGATCTGAGCAAATGGGCATACTTGCTTTCTTTTCTTGTTGCTATTATATGTGATAGAGCATGTATTTGTACACATCATGTACCAATTCCTGCCTTGTGGATACGAAAAGGCGGCCGGCAATATTGGATAATAATAATAAAACAACAGTGTTTCTGGTTCGATCTGAGAAAATTGGCATACTTGCTTTCTTTTCTTGTTGCTATTATATGTGATAGAGCATGTATTTGTACACATCATGTACCAATTACTGCCTTGTGGATACGAAAAGGCGGCCGGCAATATTGGATAAAAAAAAGGGTTGCTGGTTCAATCTGAGCAAATGGGCATACTTGCTTTCATTTCTTGTTGCTATTATATGTGATAGAGCATGTATTTGTACACATCATGTACCAATTCCTGCCTTGTGGATACGAAAAGGCGGCCGGCAATATTGGATAATAATATTAAAACAACAGTTTTGCTGTTTCGATCTGAGCAAATGGGCATACTTGCTTTCTTTTCTTGTTGCTATTATATGTGATAGAGCATGTATTTGTACACATCATGTACCAATTCCTGCCTTGTGGATAGGAAAAGGCGGCCGGCAATATTGGATAATATTAATAAAACAACAGTGTTGCTGGTTCGATCTGAGCAAATGGGCACACTTGCTTTCTTTTCTTGTTGCTATTATATGTGATAGAGCATGTATTTGTACACATCATGTACCAATTCCTGCCTTGTGGATACGAAAAGGCGGCCGGCAATATTGGATAATAATAATAAAACAACAGTGTTGCTGGTTCGATCTGAGCAAATGGGCATACTTGCTTTCTTTTCTTGTTGCTATTATATGTGATAGAGCATGTATTTGTACACATCATGTACCAATTCCTGCCTTGTGGATACGAAAAGGCGGCCGGCAATATTGGATAATAATAATAAAACAACAGTGTTGCTGGTTCGATCTGCAAAAAAAAATTAACAGTATGCCCATTTGCTTTCTCTTATTGGTGCTATTATATGTGATAGAGCATGTATTTGTACACATCATGTACCAATTCCTGCCTTGTGTATACGAAAAGGCGGCCGGCAATATTGGATAATAATAATAAAACGACAGTGTTGCTGGTTCGATCTGCAAAAAAACTTAACAGTATGCACATTTGCTTTCTTTTCTTTTTGCTATTATATGTGATAGAGCATGTATTTGTACACATCATGTACCAATTCCTGCCTTGGATACGAAAAGGCGGCCGGCAATACTGGATAATAATAATAAAACAACAGTGTTGCTTGTTCGATCTGAGCAAATGTGCATACTTGCTTTCTTTTCTTGTTGCTATTATATGTGATAGAGCATGTATTTGTACACATCATGTACCAATTCCTGCCTTGTGTATACGAAAAGGTGGCCGGCAATATTGGATAATAATAATAAAACAACAGTGTTGTTTGTTCGATCTGAGCAAATGGGCATACTTGCTTTCTTTTCTTGTTGCTATTATATGTGATAGAGCATGTATTTGTACACATCATGTACCAATTCCTGCCTTGTGGATACGAAAAGGCGGCCGGCAATATTGGATAATAATAATAAAAAAACAGTGTTGCTTGTTCGATCTGAGCAAATGGGCATACTTGCTTTCTTTTCTTGTTGCTATTATATGTGATAGAGCATGTATTTGTACACATCATGTACCAATTCCTGCCTTGTGGATACGAAAAGGCGGCCGGCAATATTGGATAATAATAATAAAACAACAGTGTTGCTTGTTCGATCTGAGCAAATGGGCATACTTGCTTTCTTTTCTTGTTGCTATTATATGTGATAGAGCATGTATTTGTACACATCATGTACCAATTCCTGCCTTGTGGATACGAAAAGGCGGCCGGCAATATTGGATAATAATAATAAAACAACAGTGTTGCTGGTTCGATCTGAGCAAATGGGCATACTTGCTTTCTTTTCTTGTTGCTATTATATGTGATAGGCATGTATTTGTACACATCATGTACCAATTCCTGCCTTGGATACGAAAAGGAGGCCGGCAATACTGGATAATAATAAAACAACAGTGTTGCTGGTTCGATCTGAGCAAATGGGCATACTTGCTTTCTTTTCTTGTTGCTATTATATGTGATAGAGCATGTATTTGTACACATCATGTACCAATTCCTGCCTTGTGTATACGAAAAGGCGGCCGCCAATATTGGATAATAATAATAAAACAACAGTTTTGCTGTTTCGATCTGAGCAAATGGGCATACTTGCTTTCTTTTCTTGTTGCTATTATATGTGATAGAGCATGTATTTGTACACATCATGTACCAATTCCTGCCTTGTGGATAGGAAAAGGCGGCCGGCAATATTGGATAATAATAATAAAACAACAGTGTTGCTGGTTCGATCTGAGCATATGGGCATACTTGCTTTCTTTTCTTGTTGCTATTATATGTGATAGAGCATGTATTTGTACACATCATGTACCAATTCCTGCCTTGTGGATACGAAAAGGCGGCCGGCAATATTGGATAATAATAATAAAACAACAGTGTTGCTGGTTCGATCTGAGCAAATGGGCATACTTGATTTCTTTTCTTGTTGCTATTATATGTGATAGAGCATGTATTTGTACACATCATGTACCAATTCCTGCCTTGAGGATACGAAAAGGCGGCCGGCAATATTGGATAATAATAATAAAACAACAGTGTTGCTGGTTCGATCTGAGCAAATGGGCATACTTGCTTTCTTTTCTTGTTGCTATTATATGTGATAGAGCATGTATTTGTACACATCATGTACCAATTCCTGCCTTGTGGATACGAAAAGGCGGCCGGCAATATTGGATAATAATAATAAAACAACAGTTTCGCTGGTTCGATCTGAGCAAATGGGCATACTTGCTTTCTTTTCTTGTTGCAATTATATGTGATAGAGCATGTATTTGTACACATCATGTACCAATTCCTGCCTTGTGGATACGAAAAGGCGGCCGGCAATATTGGATAATAATAATAAAACAACAGTGTTGCTGGTTCGATCTGAGCAAATGGGCATACTTGCTTTCTTTTCTTGTTGCTATTATATGTGATAGAGCATGTATTTGTACACATCATGTACCAATTACTGCCTTGTGGATACGAAAAGGCGGCCGGCAATATTGGATAATAATAATAAAACAACAGTGTTGCTTGTTCGATCTGAGCAAATGGGCATACTTGCTTTCTTTTCTTGTTGCTATTATATGTGATAGAGCATGTATTTGTACACATCATGTACCAATTCCTGCCTTGTGGATACGAAAAGGCGGCCGGCAATATTGGATAATAATAATAAAACAACAGTGTTGCTGGTTCGATCTGAGCAAATGGGCATACTTGCTTTCTTTTCTTGTTGCTATTATATGTGATAGGCATGTATTTGTACACATCATGTACCAATTCCTGCCTTGGATACGAAAAGGAGGCCGGCAATACTGGATAATAATAAAACAACAGTGTTGCTGGTTCGATCTGAGCAAATGGGCATACTTGCTTTCTTTTCTTGTTGCTATTATATGTGATAGAGCATGTATTTGTACACATCATGTACCAATTCCTGCCTTGTGTATACGAAAAGGCGGCCGCCAATATTGGATAATAATAATAAAACAACAGTTTTGCTGTTTCGATCTGAGCAAATGGGCATACTTGCTTTCTTTTCTTGTTGCTATTATATGTGATAGAGCATGTATTTGTACACATCATGTACCAATTCCTGCCTTGTGGATAGGAAAAGGCGGCCGGCAATATTGGATAATAATAATAAAACAACAGTGTTGCTGGTTCGATCTGAGCATATGGGCATACTTGCTTTCTTTTCTTGTTGCTATTATATGTGATAGAGCATGTATTTGTACACATCATGTACCAATTCCTGCCTTGTGGATACGAAAAGGCGGCCGGCAATATTGGATAATAATAATAAAACAACAGTGTTGCTGGTTCGATCTGAGCAAATGGGCATACTTGATTTCTTTTCTTGTTGCTATTATATGTGATAGAGCATGTATTTGTACACATCATGTACCAATTCCTGCCTTGTGGATACGAAAAGGCGGCCGGCAATATTGGATAATAATAATAAAACAACAGTGTTGCTGGTTCGATCTGAGCAAATGGGCATACTTGCTTTCTTTTCTTGTTGCTATTATATGTGATAGAGCATGTATTTGTACACATCATGTACCAATTCCTGCCTTGTGGATACGAAAAGGCGGCCGGCAATATTGGATAATAATAATAAAACAACAGTTTCGCTGGTTC
This sequence comes from Amblyomma americanum, assembly GCF_052857255.1. Taxonomy (NCBI): domain Eukaryota; kingdom Metazoa; phylum Arthropoda; class Arachnida; order Ixodida; family Ixodidae; genus Amblyomma; species Amblyomma americanum. The sequence goes on along the minus strand of NW_027526502.1, from coordinate 954,073 downwards.
GATCTGAGCAAATGGGCATACTTGCTTTCTTTTCTTGTTGCAATTATATGTGATAGAGCATGTATTTGTACACATCATGTACCAATTCCTGCCTTGTGGATACGAAAAGGCGGCCGGCAATATTGGATAATAATAATAAAACAACAGTGTTGCTGGTTCGATCTGAGCAAATGGGCATACTTGCTTTCTTTTCTTGTTGCTATTATATGTGATAGAGCATGTATTTGTACACATCATGTACCAATTACTGCCTTGTGGATACGAAAAGGCGGCCGGCAATATTGGATAAAAAAAAAGGGTTGCTGGTTCAATCTGAGCAAATGGGCATACTTGCTTTCTTTTCTTGTTGCTATTATATGTGATAGAGCATGTATTTGTACACATCATGTACCAATTCCTGCCTTGTGGATACGAAAAGGCGGCCGGCAATATTGGATAATAATAATAAAACAACAGTTTTGCTGTTTCGATCTGAGCAAATGGGCATACTTGCTTTCTTTTCTTGTTGCTATTATATGTGATAGAGCATGTATTTGTACACATCATGTACCAATTCCTGCCTTGTGGATACGAAAAGGCGGCCGGCAATATTGGATAATAATAATAAAACAACAGTTTTGCTGTTTCGATCTGAGCAAATGGGCATACTTGCTTTCTTTTCTTGTTGCTAATATATGTGATAAAGCATGTATTTGTACACATCATGTACCAATTCCTGCCTTGTGGATAGGAAAAGGCGGCCGGCAATATTGGATAATAATAATAAAACAACAGTGTTGCTGGTTCGATCTGAGCAAATGGGCATACTTGCTTTCTTTTCTTGTTGCTATTATATGTGATAGAGCATGTATTTGTACACATCATGTACCAATTCCTGCCTTGTGGATACGAAAAGGCGGCCGGCAATATTGGATAATAATAATAAAACAACAGTGTTGCTGGTTCGATCTGAGCAAATGGGCATACTTGCTTTCTTTTCTTGTTGCTATTATATGTGATAGAGCATGTATTTGTACACATCATGTACCAATTCCTGCCTTGTGGATACGAAAAGGCGGCCGGCAATATTGGATAATAATAATAAAACAACAGTGTTGCTTGTTCGATCTGCAAAAAAAAACTTAACAGTATGCCCATTTGCTTTCTCTTATTGGTGCTATTATATGTGATAGAGCATGTATTTGTACACATCATGTACCAATTCCTGCCTTGTGTATACGAAAAGGCGGCCGGCAATATTGGATAATAATAATAAAACGACAGTGTTGCTGGTTCGATCTGCAAAAAGACTTAACAGTATGCACATTTGCTTTCTTTTCTTTTTGCTATTATATGTGATAGAGCATGTATTTGTACACATCATGTACCAATTCCTGCCTTGGATACGAAAAGGCGGCCTGCAATACTGGATAATAATAATAAAACAACAGTGTTGCTTGTTCGATCTGAGCAAATGGGCATACTTGCTTTCTTTTCTTGTTGCTATTATATGTGATAGAGCATGTATTTGTACACATCATGTACCAATTCCTGCCTTGTGTATACGAAAAGGCGGCCGGCAATATTGGATAATAATAATAAAACAACAGTGTTGCTTGTTCGATCTGAGCAAATGGGCATACTTGCTTTCTTTTCTTGTTGCTATTATATGTGATAGAGCATGTATTTGTACACATCATGTACCAATTCCTGCCTTGCGGATACGAAAAGGCGGCCGGCAATATTGGATAATAATAATAAAAAAACAGTGTTGCTTGTTCGATCTGAGCAAATGGGCATACTTGCTTTCTTTTCTTGTTGCTATTATATGTGATGGAGCATGTATTTGTACACATCATGTACCAATTCCTGCCTTGTGGATACGAAAAGGCGGCCGGCAATATTGCATAATAATAATAAAACAACAGTGTTGCTTGTTCGATCTGAGCAAATGGGCATACTTGCTTTCTTTTCTTGTTGCTATTATATGTGATAGAGCATGTATTTGTACACATCATGTACCAATTCCTGCCTTGTGGATACGAAAAGGCGGCCGGCAATATTGGATAATAATAATAAAACAACAGTGTTGCTGGTTCGATCTGAGCAAATGGGCATACTTGCTTTCTTTTCTTGTTGCTATTATATGTGATAGAGCATGTATTTGTACACATCATGTACCAATTCCTGCCTTGGATACGAAAAGGAGCCGGCAATACTGGATAATAATAAAACAACAGTGTTGCTGGTTCGATCTGAGCAAATGGGCATACTTGCTTTCTTTTCTTGTTGCTATTATATGTGATAGAGCATGTATTTGTACACATCATGTACCAATTCCTGCCTTGTGTATACGAAAAGGCGGCCGGCAATATTAGATAATAATAATAAAACGAGAGTGTCGCTGGTTCGATCTGCAAAAAAAAAACTTAACAGTATGCCCATTTGCTTTCTTTTCTTGTTGCTATTATATGTGATAGAGCATGTATTTGTACACGTCATGTACCAATTCCTGCCTTGGATACGAAAAGGCGGCCGCCAATATTGGATAATAATAATAAAACAACAGTTTTGCTGGTTCGATCTGAGCAAATGGGCATACTTGCTTTCTTTTCTTGTTGCTATTATATGTGATAGAGCATGTATTTGTACACATCATGTACCAATTCCTGCCTTGTGGATACGAAAAGGCGGCCGGCAATATTGTATAATATTAATAAAACAACAGTGTTGCTGGTTCGATCTGAGCAAATGGGCATACTTGCTTTCTTTTCTTGTTGCTATTATATGTGATAGAGCATGTATTTGTACACATCATGTACCAATTCCTGCCTTGTGGATTCGAAAAGGCGGCCGGCAATATTGGATAATAATAATAAAACAACAGTTTCGCTGGTTCGATCTGAGCAAATGGGCATACTTGCTTTCTTTTCTTGTTGCTATTATATGTGATAGAGCATGTATTTGTACACATCATGTACCAATTCCTGCCTTGTGGATACGAAAAGGCGGCCGGCAATATTGGATAATAATAATAAAACAACAGTGTTGCTGGTTCGATCTGAGCAAATGGGCATACTTGCTTTCTTTTCTTGTTGCTATTATATGTGATAGAGCATGTATTTGTACACATCATGTACCAATTACTGCCTTGTGGATACGAAAAGGCGGCCGGCAATATTGGATAATATCAATAAAACAACAGTGTTGCTGGTTCGATCTGAGCAAATGGGCATACTTGCTTTCTTTTCTTGTTGCTATTATATGTGATAGAGCATGTATTTGTACACATCATGTACCAATTCCTCCCTTGTGGATACGAAAAGGCGGCCGGCAATATTGAATAATAATAATAATAAAACAACAGTGTTGCTGGTTCGATCTGAGCAAATGGGCATACTTGCTTTCTTTTCTTGTTGCTATTATATCTGATAGAGAATGAATTTTACACATCATGTACCAATTCCTGCCTTGTGGATAAGAAAAGGCGGCCGGCAATATTGGATAATAATAATAAAACAACAGTGTTGCTGGTTCGATCTGCAAAAAAAACTTAACAGTATGCCCATTTGCTTTCTCTTCTTGGTGCCATTATATGTGATAGAGCATGTATTTGTACACATCATGTACCAATTCCTGCCTTGTGTATACGAAAAGGCGGCCGGCAATATTGGATAATAATAATAAAACGACAGTGTTGCTGGTTCGATCTGCAAAAAAACTTAACAGTATGCCCATTTGCTTTCTTTTCTTTTTGCTATTATATGTGATAGAGCATGTATTTGTACACATCATGTACCAATTCCTGCCTTGGATACGAAAAGGCGGCCGGCAATACTGGATAATAATAATAAAACAACAGTGTTGCTTGTTCGATCTGAGCAAATGGGCATACTTGCTTTCTTTTCTTGTTGCTATTATATGTGATAGAGCATGTATTTGTACACATCATGTACCAATTCCTGCCTTGTGTATACGAAAAGGCGGCTGGCAATATTGGATAATAATAATAAAACAACAGTGTTGCTTGTTCGATCTGAGCAAATGGGCATACTTGCTTTCTTTTCTTGTTGCTAATATATGTGATAGAGCATGTATTTGTACACATCATGTACCAATTCCTGCCTTGTGGATACGAAAAGGCGGCCGGCAATATTGGATAATAATAATAAAAAAACAGTGTTGCTGGTTCGATCTGAGCAAATGGGCATACTTGCTTTCTTTTCTTGTTGCTATTATATGTGTTAGAGCATGTATTTGTACACATCATGTACCAATTCCTGCCTTGTGGATACGAAAAGGCGGCCGGCAATATTGGATAATAATAATAAAACAACAGTGTTGCTTGTTCGATCTGAGCAAATGGGCATACTTGCTTTCTTTTCTTGTTGCTATTATATGTGATAGAGCATGTATTTGTACACATCATGTACCAATCCCTGCCTTGTGGATACGAAAAGGCGGCCGGCAATATTGGATAATAATAATAAAACAACAGTGTTGCTGGTTCGATCTGAGCAAATGGGCATACTTGCTTTCTTTTCTTGTTGCTATTATATGTGATAGAGCATGTATTTGTACACATCATGTACCAATTCCTGCCTTGGATACGAAAAGGAGGCCGGCAATACTGGATAATAATAATAAAACAACAGTGTTGCTGGTTCGATCTGAGCAAATGGGCATACTTGCTTTCTTTTCTTGTTGCTATTATTTGTGATAGAGCATGTATTTGTACACATCATGTACCAATTCCTGCCTTGTGGATACGAAAAGGCGGCCGGCAATATTGGATAATTATAATAAAACGAGAGTGTCGCTGGTTCGATCTGCAAAAAAAAAACTTAACAGTATGCCCATTTGCTTTCTTTTCTTGTTGCTATTATATGTGATAGAGCATGTATTTGTACACATCATGTACCAATTCCTGCCTTGGATACGAAAAGGAGGCCGGCAATACTGGATAATAATAATAAAACAACAGTGTTGCTGGTTCGATCTGAGCAAATGGGCATACTTGCTTTCTTTTCTTGTTGCTATTATATGTGATAGAGCATGTATTTGTACACATCATGTACCAATTCCTGCCTTGTGGATACGAAAAGGCGGCCGGCAATATTGGATAATAATAATAAAACAACAGTTTCGCTGGTTCGATCTGAGCAAATGGGCATACTTGCTTTCTTTTCTTGTTGCTAATATATGTGATAGAGCATGTATTTGTACACATCATGTACCAATTCCTGCCTTGTGGATACGAAAAGGCGGCCGGCAATATTGGATAATAATAATAAAACAACAGTGTTGCTGGTTCGATCTGAGCAAATGGGCATACTTGCTTTCTTTTCTTGTTGCTATTATATGTGATAGAGCATGTATTTGTACACATCATGTACCAATTACTGCCTTGTGGATACGAAAAGGCGGCCGGCAATATTGGATAAAAAAAAAGGGTTGCTGGTTCAATCTGAGCAAATGGGCATACTTGCTTTCTTTTCTTGTTGCTATTATATGTGATAGAGCATGTATTTGTACACATCATGTACCAATTCCTGCCTTGTGGATACGAAAAGGCGGCCGGCAATATTGGATAATAATAATAAAACAACAGTTTTGCTGTTTCGATCTGAGCAAATGGGCATACTTGCTTTATTTTCTTGTTGCTATTATATGTGATAGAGCATGTATTTGTACACATCATGTACCAATTCCTGCCTTGTGGATAGGAAAAGGCGGCCGGCAAGATTGGATAATAATAATAAAACAACAGTGTTGCTGGTTCGATCTGAGCAAATGGGCAAACTTGCTTTCTTTTCTTGTTGCTATTATATGTGATAGAGCATGTATTTGTACACATCATGTACCAATTCCTGCCTTGTGGATACGAAAAGGCGGCCGGCAATATTGGATAATAATAATAAAACAACAGTGTTGCTGGTTCGATCTGAGCAAATAGGCATACTTGCTTTCTTTTCTTGTTGCTATTATATGTGATAGAGCATGTATTTGTACACATCATGTACCAATTCCTGCCTTGTGGATAGGAAAAGGCGGCCGGCAATATTGGATAATAATAATAAAACAACAGTGTTGCTGGTTCGATCTGAGCAAATGGGCATACTTGCTTTCTTTTCTTGTTGCTATTATATGTGATAGAGCATGTATTTGTACACATCATGTACCAATTCCTGCCTTGTGGATAGGAAAAGGCGGCCGGCAATATTGGATAATAATAATAAAACAACAGTGTTGCTGGTTCGATCTGAGCAAATGGGCAAACTTGCTTTCTTTTCTTGTTGCTATTATATGTGATAGAGCATGTATTTGTACACATCATGTACCAATTCCTGCCTTGTGGATACGAAAAGGCGGCCGGCAATATTGGATAATAATAATAAAACAACAGTGTTGCTGGTTCGATCTGAGCAAATGGGCATACTTGCTTTCTTTTCTTGTTGCTATTATATGTGATAGAGCATGTATTTGTACACATCATGTACCAATTACTGCCTTGTGGATACGAAAAGGCGGCCGGCAATATTGGATAAAAAAAAGGGTTGCTGGTTCAATCTGAGCAAATGGGCATACTTGCTTTCTTTTCTTGTTGCTATTATATGTGATAGAGCATGTATTTGTACACATCATGTACCAATTCCTGCCTTGTGGATACGAAAAGGCGGCCGGCAATATTGGATAATAATAATAAAACAACAGTTTTGCTGTTTCGATCTGAGCAAATGGGCATACTTGCTTTCTTTTCTTGTTGCTATTATATGTGATAGAGCATGTATTTGTACACATCATGTACCAATTCCTGCCTTGTGGATAGGAAAAGGCGGCCGGCAATATTGGATAATAATAATAAAACAACAGTGTTGCTGGTTCGATCTGAGCAAATGGGCATACTTGCTTTCTTTTCTTGTTGCTATTATATGTGATAGAGCATGTATTTTTACACATCATGTACCAATTCCTGCCTTGTGGATACGAAAAGGCGGCCGGCAATATTGGATAATAATAATAAAACAACAGTGTTGCTGGTTCGATCTGAGCAAATGGGCATACTTGCTTTCTTTTCTTGTTGCTATTATATGTGATAGAGCATGTATTTGTACACATCATGTACCAATTCCTGCCTTGTGGATACGAAAAGGCGGCCGGCAATATTGGATAATAATAATAAAACAACAGTGTTGCTGGTTCGATCTGCAAAAAAAAACTTAACAGTATGCCCATTTGCTTTCTCTTATTGGTGCTATTATGTGTGATAGAGCATGTATTTGTACACATCATGTACCAATTCCTGCCTTGTGTATACGAAAAGGCGGCCGGCAATATTGGATAATAATAATAAAACGACAGTGTTGCTGGCTCGATCTGCAAAAAAACTTAACAGTATGCACATTTGCTTTCTTTTCTTTTTGCTATTATATGTGATAGAGCATGTATTTGTACACATCATGTACCAATTCCTGCCTTGGATACGAAAAGGCGGCCGGCAATACTGGATAATAATAATAAAACAACAGTGTTGCTTGTTCGATCTGAGCAAATGGGCATACTTGCTTTCTTTTCTTGTTGCTATTATATGTGATAGAGCATGTATTTGTACACATCATGTACCAATTCCTGCCTTGTGTATACGAAAAGGCGGCCGGCAATATTGGATAATAATAATAAAACAACAGTGTTTCTTGTTCGATCTGAGCAAATGGGCATACTTGCTTTCTTTTCTTGTTGCTATTATATGTGATAGAGCATGTATTTGTACACATCATGTACCAATTCCTGCCTTGTGGATACGAAAAGGCGGCCGGCAATATTGGATAATAATAATAAAACAACAGTGTTGCTGGTTCGATCTGAGCATATGGGCATACTTGCTTTCTTTTCTTGTTGCTATTATATGTGATAGAGCATGTATTTGTACACATCATGTACCAATTCCTGCCTTGTGGATACGAAAAGGCGGCCGGCAATATTGGATAATAATAATAAAACAACAGTGTTGCTGGTTCGATCTGAGCAAATGGGCATACTTGCTTTCTTTTCTTGTTGCTATTATATGTGATAGAGCATGTATTTGTACACATCATGTACCAATTCCTGCCTTGTGGATACGAAAAGGCTTCCGGCAATATTGGATAATAATAATAAAACAACAGTTTCGCTGGTTCGATCTGAGCAAATGGGCATACTTGCTTTCTTTTCTTGTTGCTATTATATGTGATAGAGCATGTATTTGTACACATCATGTACCAATTCCTGCCTTGTGGATACGAAAAGGCGGCCGGCAATATTGGATAATAATAATAAAACAACAGTGTTGCTGGTTCGATCTGAGCAAATGGGCATACTTGCTTTCTTTTCTTGTTGCTATTATATGTGATAGAGCATGTATTTGTACACATCATGTACCAATTACTGCCTTGTGGATACGAAAAGGCGGCCGGCAATATTGGATAAAAAAAAAGGGTTGCTGGTTCAATCTGAGCAAATGGGCATACTTGCTTTCTTTTCTTGTTGCTATTATATGTGATAGAGCATGTATTTGTACACATCATGTACCAATTCCTGCCTTGTGGATACGAAAAGGCGGCCGGCAATATTGGATAATAATATTAAAACAACAGTTTTGCTGTTTCGATCTGAGCAAATGGGCATACTTGCTTTCTTTTCTTGTTGCTATTATATGTGATAGAGCATGTATTTGTACACATCATGTACCAATTCCTGCCTTGTGGATAGGAAAAGGCGGCCGGCAATATTGGATAATAATAATAAAACAACAGTGTTGCTGGTTCGATCTGAGCAAATGGGCATACTTGCTTTCTTTTCTTGTTGCTATTATATGTGATAGAGCATGTATTTGTACACATCATGTACCAATTCCTGCCTTGTGGATACGAAAAGGCGGCCGGCAATATTGGATAATAATAATAAAACAACAGTTTCGCTGGTTCGATCTGAGCAAATGGGCATACTTGCTTTCTTTTCTTGTTGCTAATATATGTGATAGAGCATGTATTTGTACACATCATGTACCAATTCCTGCCTTGTGGATACGAAAAGGCGGCCGGCAATATTGGATAATAATAATAAAACAACAGTGTTGCTGGTTCGATCTGAGCAAATGGGCATACTTGCTTTCTTTTCTTGTTGCTATTATATGTGATAGAGCATGTATTTGTACACATCATGTACCAATTACTGCCTTGTGGATACGAAAAGGCGGCCGGCAATATTGGATAAAAAAAAAGGGTTGCTGGTTCAATCTGAGCAAATGGGCATACTTGCTTTCTTTTCTTGTTGCTATTATATGTGATAGAGCATGTATTTGTACACATCATGTACCAATTCCTGCCTTGTGGATACGAAAAGGCGGCCGGCAATATTGGATAATAATAATAAAACAACAGTTTTGCTGTTTCGATCTGAGCAAATGGGCATACTTGCTTTATTTTCTTGTTGCTATTATATGTGATAGAGCATGTATTTGTACACATCATGTACCAATTCCTGCCTTGTGGATAGGAAAAGGCGGCCGGCAAGATTGGATAATAATAATAAAACAACAGTGTTGCTGGTTCGATCTGAGCAAATGGGCAAACTTGCTTTCTTTTCTTGTTGCTATTATATGTGATAGAGCATGTATTTGTACACATCATGTACCAATTCCTGCCTTGTGGATACGAAAAGGCGGCCGGCAATATTGGATAATAATAATAAAACAACAGTGTTGCTGGTTCGATCTGAGCAAATAGGCATACTTGCTTTCTTTTCTTGTTGCTATTATATGTGATAGAGCATGTATTTGTACACATCATGTACCAATTCCTGCCTTGTGGATAGGAAAAGGCGGCCGGCAATATTGGATAATAATAATAAAACAACAGTGTTGCTGGTTCGATCTGAGCAAATGGGCATACTTGCTTTCTTTTCTTGTTGCTATTATATGTGATAGAGCATGTATTTGTACACATCATGTACCAATTCCTGCCTTGTGGATAGGAAAAGGCGGCCGGCAATATTGGATAATAATAATAAAACAACAGTGTTGCTGGTTCGATCTGAGCAAATGGGCAAACTTGCTTTCTTTTCTTGTTGCTATTATATGTGATAGAGCATGTATTTGTACACATCATGTACCAATTCCTGCCTTGTGGATACGAAAAGGCGGCCGGCAATATTGGATAATAATAATAAAACAACAGTGTTGCTGGTTCGATCTGAGCAAATGGGCATACTTGCTTTCTTTTCTTGTTGCTATTATATGTGATAGAGCATGTATTTGTACACATCATGTACCAATTACTGCCTTGTGGATACGAAAAGGCGGCCGGCAATATTGGATAAAAAAAAAGGGTTGCTGGTTCAATCTGAGCAAATGGGCATACTTGCTTTCTTTTCTTGTTGCTATTATATGTGATAGAGCATGTATTTGTACACATCATGTACCAATTCCTGCCTTGTGGATACGAAAAGGCGGCCGGCAATATTGGATAATAATAATAAAACAACAGTTTTGCTGTTTCGATCTGAGCAAATGGGCATACTTGCTTTCTTTTCTTGTTGCTATTATATGTGATAGAGCATGTATTTGTACACATCATGTACCAATTCCTGCCTTGTGGATAGGAAAAGGCGGCCGGCAATATTGGATAATAATAATAAAACAACAGTGTTGCTGGTTCGATCTGAGCAAATGGGCATACTTGCTTTCTTTTCTTGTTGCTATTATATGTGATAGAGCATGTATTTGTACACATCATGTACCAATTCCTGCCTTGTGGATACGAAAAGGCGGCCGGCAATATTGGATAATAATAATAAAACAACAGTGTTGCTGGTTCGATCTGAGCAAATGGGCATACTTGCTTTCTTTTCTTGTTGCTATTATATGTGATAGAGCATGTATTTGTACACATCATGTACCAATTCCTGCCTTGTGGATACGAAAAGGCGGCCGGCAATATTGGATAATAATAATAAAACAACAGTGTTGCTGGTTCGATCTGCAAAAAAAAACTTAACAGTATGCCCATTTGCTTTCTCTTATTGGTGCTATTATGTGTGATAGAGCATGTATTTGTACACATCATGTACCAATTCCTGCCTTGTGTATACGAAAAGGCGGCCGGCAATATTGGATAATAATAATAAAACGACAGTGTTGCTGGCTCGATCTGCAAAAAAACTTAACAGTATGCACATTTGCTTTCTTTTCTTTTTGCTATTATATGTGATAGAGCATGTATTTGTACACATCATGTACCAATTCCTGCCTTGGATACGAAAAGGCGGCCGGCAATACTGGATAATAATAATAAAACAACAGTGTTGCTTGTTCGATCTGAGCAAATGGGCATACTTGCTTTCTTTTCTTGTTGCTATTATATGTGATAGAGCATGTATTTGTACACATCATGTACCAATTCCTGCCTTGTGTATACGAAAAGGCGGCCGGCAATATTGGATAATAATAATAAAACAACAGTGTTTCTTGTTCGATCTGAGCAAATGGGCATACTTGCTTTCTTTTCTTGTTGCTATTATATGTGATAGAGCATGTATTTGTACACATCATGTACCAATTCCTGCCTTGTGGATACGAAAAGGCGGCCGGCAATATTGGATAATAATAATAAAACAACAGTGTTGCTGGTTCGATCTGAGCATATGGGCATACTTGCTTTCTTTTCTTGTTGCTATTATATGTGATAGAGCATGTATTTGTACACATCATGTACCAATTCCTGCCTTGTGGATACGAAAAGGCGGCCGGCAATATTGGATAATAATAATAAAACAACAGTGTTGCTGGTTCGATCTGAGCAAATGGGCATACTTGCTTTCTTTTCTTGTTGCTATTATATGTGATAGAGCATGTATTTGTACACATCATGTACCAATTCCTGCCTTGTGGATACGAAAAGGCTTCCGGCAATATTGGATAATAATAATAAAACAACAGTTTCGCTGGTTCGATCTGAGCAAATGGGCATACTTGCTTTCTTTTCTTGTTGCTATTATATGTGATAGAGCATGTATTTGTACACATCATGTACCAATTCCTGCCTTGTGGATACGAAAAGGCGGCCGGCAATATTGGATAATAATAATAAAACAACAGTGTTGCTGGTTCGATCTGAGCAAATGGGCATACTTGCTTTCTTTTCTTGTTGCTATTATATGTGATAGAGCATGTATTTGTACACATCATGTACCAATTACTGCCTTGTGGATACGAAAAGGCGGCCGGCAATATTGGATAAAAAAAAAGGGTTGCTGGTTCAATCTGAGCAAATGGGCATACTTGCTTTCTTTTCTTGTTGCTATTATATGTGATAGAGCATGTATTTGTACACATCATGTACCAATTCCTGCCTTGTGGATACGAAAAGGCGGCCGGCAATATTGGATAATAATATTAAAACAACAGTTTTGCTGTTTCGATCTGAGCAAATGGGCATACTTGCTTTCTTTTCTTGTTGCTATTATATGTGATAGAGCATGTATTTGTACACATCATGTACCAATTCCTGCCTTGTGGATAGGAAAAGGCGGCCGGCAATATTGGATAATAATAATAAAACAACAGTGTTGCTGGTTCGATCTGAGCAAATGGGCATACTTGCTTTCTTTTCTTGTTGCTATTATATGTGATAGAGCATGTATTTGTACACATCATGTACCAATTCCTGCCTTGTGGATACGAAAAGGCGGCCGGCAATATTGGATAATAATAATAAAACAACAGTGTTGCTGGTTCGATCTGAGCAAATGGGCATACTTGCTTTCTTTTCTTGTTGCTATTATATGTGATAGAGCATGTATTTGTACACATCATGTACCAATTCCTGCCTTGTGGATACGAAAAGGCGGCCGGCAATATTGGATAATAATAATAAAACAACAGTGTTGCTGGTTCGATCTGCAAAAAAAAACTTAACAGTATGCCCATTTGCTTTCTCTTATTGGTGCTATTATGTGTGATAGAGCATGTATTTGTACACATCATGTACCAATTCCTGCCTTGTGTATACGAAAAGGCGGCCGGCAATATTGGATAATAATAATAAAACGACAGTGTTGCTGGCTCGATCTGCAAAAAAACTTAACAGTATGCACATTTGCTTTCTTTTCTTTTTGCTATTATATGTGATAGAGCATGTATTTGTACACATCATGTACCAATTCCTGCCTTGGATACGAAAAGGCGGCCGGCAATACTGGATAATAATAATAAAACAACAGTGTTGCTTGTTCGATCTGAGCAAATGGGCATACTTGCTTTCTTTTCTTGTTGCTATTATATGTGATAGAGCATGTATTTGTACACATCATGTACCAATTCCTGCCTTGTGTATACGAAAAGGCGGCCGGCAATATTGGATAATAATAATAAAACAACAGTGTTTCTTGTTCGATCTGAGCAAATGGGCATACTTGCTTTCTTTTCTTGTTGCTATTATATGTGATAGAGCATGTATTTGTACACATCATGTACCAATTCCTGCCTTGTGGATACGAAAAGGCGGCCGGCAATATTGGATAATAATAATAAAACAACAGTGTTGCTGGTTCGATCTGAGCATATGGGCATACTTGCTTTCTTTTCTTGTTGCTATTATATGTGATAGAGCATGTATTTGTACACATCATGTACCAATTCCTGCCTTGTGGATACGAAAAGGCGGCCGGCAATATTGGATAATAATAATAAAACAACAGTGTTGCTGGTTCGATCTGAGCAAATGGGCATACTTGCTTTCTTTTCTTGTTGCTATTATATGTGATAGAGCATGTATTTGTACACATCATGTACCAATTCCTGCCTTGTGGATACGAAAAGGCTTCCGGCAATATTGGATAATAATAATAAAACAACAGTTTCGCTGGTTCGATCTGAGCAAATGGGCATACTTGCTTTCTTTTCTTGTTGCTATTATATGTGATAGAGCATGTATTTGTACACATCATGTACCAATTCCTGCCTTGTGGATACGAAAAGGCGGCCGGCAATATTGGATAATAATAATAAAACAACAGTGTTGCTGGTTCGATCTGAGCAAATGGGCATACTTGCTTTCTTTTCTTGTTGCTATTATATGTGATAGAGCATGTATTTGTACACATCATGTACCAATTACTGCCTTGTGGATACGAAAAGGCGGCCGGCAATATTGGATAAAAAAAAAGGGTTGCTGGTTCAATCTGAGCAAATGGGCATACTTGCTTTCTTTTCTTGTTGCTATTATATGTGATAGAGCATGTATTTGTACACATCATGTACCAATTCCTGCCTTGTGGATACGAAAAGGCGGCCGGCAATATTGGATAATAATATTAAAACAACAGTTTTGCTGTTTCGATCTGAGCAAATGGGCATACTTGCTTTCTTTTCTTGTTGCTATTATATGTGATAGAGCATGTATTTGTACACATCATGTACCAATTCCTGCCTTGTGGATAGGAAAAGGCGGCCGGCAATATTGGATAATAATAATAAAACAACAGTGTTGCTGGTTCGATCTGAGCAAATGGGCATACTTGCTTTCTTTTCTTGTTGCTATTATATGTGATAGAGCATGTATTTGTACACATCATGTACCAATTCCTGCCTTGTGGATACGAAAAGGCGGCCGGCAATATTGGATAATAATAATAAAACAACAGTGTTGCTGGTTCGATCTGAGCAAATGGGCATACTTGCTTTCTTTTCTTGTTGCTATTATATGTGATAGAGCATCGATTTGTACACATCATGTACCAATTCCTGCCTTGTGGATACGAAAAGGCGGCCGGCAATATTGGATAATAATAATAAAACAACAGTGTTGCTGGTTCGATCTGCAAAAAAAAATTAACAGTATGCCCATTTGCTTTCTCTTATTGGTGCTATTATATGTGATAGAGCATGTATTTGTACACATCATGTACCAATTCCTGCCTTGTGTATACGAAAAGGCGGCCGGCAATATTGGATAATAATAATAAAACGACAGTGTTGCTGGTTCGATCTGCAAAAAAACAACAGTATGCACATTTGCTTTCTTTTCTTTTTGCTATTATATGTGATAGAGCATGTATTTGTACACATCATGTACCAATTCCTGCCTTGGATACGAAAAGGCGGCCGGCAATACTGGATAATAATAATAAAACAACAGTGTTGCTTGTTCGATCTGAGCAAATGGGCATACTTGCTTTCTTTTCTTGTTGCTATTATATGTGATAGAGCATGTATTTGTACACATCATGTACCAATTCCTGCCTTGTGTATACGAAAAGGCGGCCGGCAATATTGGATAATAATAATAAAACAACAGTGTTGCTTGTTCGATCTGAGCAAATGGGCATACTTGCTTTCTTTTCTTGTTGCTATTATATGTGATAGAGCATGTATTTGTACACATCATGTACCAATTCCTGCCTTGTGGATACGAAAAGGCGGCCGGCAATATTGGATAATAATAATAAAAAAACAGTGTTGCTTGTTCGATCTGAGCAAATGGGCATACTTGCTTTCTTTTCTTGTTGCTATTATATGTGATAGAGCATGTATTTGTACACATCATGTACCAATTCCTGCCTTGTGGATACGAAAAGGCGGCCGGCAATATTGGATAATAATAATAAAACAACAGTGTTGCTTGTTCGATCTGAGCAAATGGGCATACTTGCTTTCTTTTCTTGTTGCTATTATATGTGATAGAGCATGTATTTGTACACATCATGTACCAATTCCTGCCTTGTGGATACGAAAAGGCGGCCGGCAATATTGGATAATAATAATAAAACAACAGTGTTGCTGGTTCGATCTGAGCAAATGGGCATACTTGCTTTCTTTTCTTGTTGCTATTATATGTGATAGAGCATGTATTTGTACACATCATGTACCAATTCCTGCCTTGGATACGAAAAGGAGGCCGGCAATACTGGATAATAATAAAACAACAGTGTTGCTGGTTCGATCTGAGCAAATGGGCATACTTGCTTTCTTTTCTTGTTGCTATTATATGTGATAGAGCATGTATTTGTACACATCATGTACCAATTCCTGCCTTGTGTATACGAAAAGGCGGCCGGCAATATTGGATAATAATAATAAAACAACAGTTTTGCTGTTTCGATCTGAGCAAATGGGCATACTTGCTTTCTTTTCTTGTTCTTATATATGTGATAGAGCATGTATTTGTACACATCATGTACCAATTCCTGCCTTGTGGATAGGAAAAGGCGGCCGGCAATATTGGATAATAATAATAAAACAACAGTGTTGCTGGTTCGATCTGAGCATATGGGCATACTTGCTTTCTTTTCTTGTTGCTATTATATGTGATAGAGCATGTATTTGTACACATCATGTACCAATTCCTGCCTTGTGGATACGAAAAGGCGGCCGGCAATATTGGATAATAATAATAAAACAACAGTGTTGCTGGTTCGATCTGAGCAAATGGGCATACTTGATTTCTTTTCTTGTTGCTATTATATGTGATAGATCATGTATTTGTACACATCATGTACCAATTCCTGCCTTGTGGATACGAAAAGGCGGCCGGCAATATTGGATAATAATAATAAAACAACAGTGTTGCTGGTTCGATCTGAGCAAATGGGCATACTTGCTTTCTTTTCTTGTTGCTATTATATGTGATAGAGCATGTATTTGTACACATCATGTACCAATTCCTGCCTTGTGGATACGAAAAGGCGGCCGGCAATATTGGATAATAATAATAAAACAACAGTTTCGCTGGTTCGATCTGAGCAAATGGGCATACTTGCTTTCTTTTCTTGTTGCAATTATATGTGATAGAGCATGTATTTGTACAGATCATGTACCAATTCCTGCCTTGTGGATACGAAAAGGCGGCCGGCAATATTGGATAATAATAATAAAACAACAGTGTTGCTGGTTCGATCTGAGCAAATGGGCATACTTGCTTTCTTTTCTTGTTGCTATTATATGTGATAGAGCATGTATTTGTACACATCATGTACCAATTACTGCCTTGTGGATACGAAAAGGCGGCCGGCAATATTGGATAAAAAAAAGGGTTGCTGGTTCAATCTGAGCAAATGGGCATACTTGCTTTCTTTTCTTGTTGCTATTATATGTGATAGAGCATGTATTTGTACACATCATGTACCAATTCCTGCCTTGTGGATACGAAAAGGCGGCCGGCAATATTGGATAATAATAATAAAACAACAGTTTTGCTGTTTCGATCTGAGCAAATGGGCATACTTGCTTTCTTTTCTTGTTGCTATTATATGTGATAGAGCATGTATTTGTACACATCATGTACCAATTCCTGCCTTGTGGATACGAAAAGGCGGCCGGCAATATTGGATAATAATAATAAAACAACAGTTTTGCTGTTTCGATCTGAGCAAATGGGCATACTTGCTTTCTTTTCTTGTTGCTATTATATGTGATAGAGCATGTATTTGTACACATCATGTACCAATTCCTGCCTTGTGGATAGGAAAAGGCGGCCGGCAATATTGGATAATAATATTAAAACAACAGTGTTGCTGGTTCGATCTGAGCAAATGGGCATACTTGCTTTCTTTTCTTGTTGCTATTATATGTGATAGAGCATGTATTTGTACACATCATGTACCAATTCCTGCCTTGTGGATACGAAAAGGCGGCCGGCAATATTGGATAATAATAATAAAACAACAGTGTTGCTGGTTCGATCTGAGCAAATGGGCATACTTGCTTTCTTTTCTTGTTGCTATTATATGTGATAGAGCATGTATTTGTACACATCATGTACCAATTCCTGCCTTGTGGATACGAAAAGGCGGCCGGCAATATTGGATAATAATAATAAAACAACAGTGTTGCTGGTTCGATCTGCAAAAAAAAACTTAACAGTATGCCCATTTGCTTTCTCTTATTGGTGCTATTATATGTGATAGAGCATGTATTTGTACACATCATGTACCAATTCCTGCCTTGTGTATACGAAAAGGCGGCCGGCAATATTGGATAATAATAATAAAACGACAGTGTTGCTGGTTCGATCTGAAAAAAGACTTAACAGTATGCACATTTGCTTTCTTTTCTTTTTGCTATTATATGTGATAGAGCATGTATTTGTACACATCATGTACCAATTCCTGCCTTGGATACGAAAAGGCGGCCGGCAATACTGGATAATAATAATAAAACAACAGTGTTGCTTGTTCGATCTGAGCAAATGGGCATACTTGCTTTCTTTTCTTGTTGCTATTATATGTTATAGAGCATGTATTTGTACACATCATGTACCAATTCCTGCCTTGTGTATACGAAAAGGCGGCCGGCAATATTGGATAATAATAATAAAACAACAGTGTTGCTTGTTCGATCTGAGCAAATGGGCATACTTGCTTTCTTTTCTTGTTGCTATTATATGTGATAGAGCATGTATTTGTACACATCATGTACCAATTCCTGCCTTGTGGATACGAAAAGGCGGCCGGCAATATTGGATAATAATAATAAAAAACAGTGTTGCTTGTTCGATCTGAGAAAATGGGCATACTTGCTTTCTTTTCTTGTTGCTATTATATGTGATAGAGCATGTATTTGTACACATCATGTACCAATTCCTGCCTTGTGGATACGAAAAGGCGGCCGGCAATATTGGATAATAATAATAAAACAACAGTGTTGCTTGTTCGATCTGAGCAAATGGGCATACTTGCTTTCTTTTCTTGTTGCTATTATATGTGATAGAGCATGTATTTGTACACATCATGTACCAATTCCTGCCTTGTGGATACGAAAAGGCGGCCGGCAATATTGGATAATAATAATAAAACAACAGTGTTGCTGGTTCGATCTGAGCAAATGGGCATACTTGCTTTCTTTTCTTGTTGCTATAATATGTGATAGAGCATGTATTTGTACACATCATGTACCAATTCCTGCCTTGGATACGAAAAGGAGGCCGGCAATACTGGATAATATTAAAACAACAGTGTTGCTGGTTCGATCTGAGCAAATGGGCATACTTGCTTTCTTTTCTTGTTGCTATTATATGTGATAGAGCATGTATTTGTACACATCATGTACCAATTCCTGCCTTGTGTATACGAAAAGGCGGCCGGCAATATTAGATAATAATAATAAAACGAGAGTGTCGCTGGTTCGATCTGCAAAAAAAAACTTAACAGTATGCCCATTTGCTTTCTTTTCTTGTTGCTATTATATGTGATAGAGCATGTATTTGTACACGTCATGTACCAATTCCTGCCTTGGATACGAAAAGGCGGCCGCCAATATTGGATAATAATAATAAAACAACAGTGTTGCTGGTTCGATCTGAGAAAATGGGCATACTTGCTTTCTTTTCTTGTTGCTATTATATGTGATAGAGCATGTATTTGTACACATCATGTACCAATTCCTGCCTTGTGGATACGAAAAGGCGGCCGGCAATATTGGATAATAATAATAAAACAACAGTGTTGCTGGTTCGATCTGAGCAAATGGGCATACTTGCTTTCTTTTCTTGTTGCTATTATATGTGATAGAGCATGTATTTGTACACATCATGTACCAATTCCTGCCTTGTGGATTCGAAAAGGCGGCCGGCAATATTGGATAATAATAATAAAACAACAGTTTCGCTGGTTCGATCTGAGCAAATGGGCATACTTGCTTTCTTTTCTTGTTGCTATTATATGTGATAGAGCATGTATTTGTACACATCATGTACCAATTCCTGCCTTGTGGATACGAAAAGGCGGCCGGCAATATTGGATAATAATAATAAAACAACAGTATTGCTGGTTCGATCTGAGCAAATGGGCATACTTGCTTTCTTTTCTTGTTGCTATTATATGTGATAGAGCATGTATTTGTACACATCATGTACCAATTACTGCCTTGTGGATACGAAAAGGCGGCCGGCAATATTGGATAATATTAATAAAACAACAGTGTTGCTGGTTCGATCTGAGCAAATGGGCATACTTGCTTTCTTTTCTTGTTGCTATTATATGTGATAGAGCATGTATTTGTACACATCATGTACCAATTCCTCCCTTGTGGATACGAAAATGCGGCCGGCAATATTGAATAATAATAATAATAAAACAACAGTGTTGCTGGTTCGATCTGAGCAAATGGGCATACTTGCTTTCTTTTCTTGTTGCTATTATATCTGATAGAGCATGTATTTGTACACATCATGTACCAATTCCTGCCTTGTGGATAAGAAAAGGCGGCCGGCAATATTGGATAATAATAATAAAACAACAGTGTTGCTGGTTCGATCTGCAAAAAAAACTTAACAGTATGCCCATTTGCTTTCTCTTCTTGGTGCTATTATATGTGATAGAGCATGTATTTGTACACATCATGTACCAATTCCTGCCTTGTGTATACGAAAAGGCGGCCGGCAATATTGGATAATAATAATAAAACGACAGTGTTGCTGGTTCGATCTGCAAAAAAACTTAACAGTATGCCCATTTGCTTTCTTTTCTTTTTGCTATTATATGTGATAGAGCATGTATTTGTACACATCATGTACCAATTCCTGCCTTGGATACGAAAAGGCGGCCGGCAATACTGGATAATAATACTAAAACAACAGTGTTGCTTGTTCGATCTGAGCAAATGGGCATACTTGCTTTCTTTTCTTGTTGCTATTATATGTGATAGAGCATGTATTTGTACACATCATGTACCAATTCCTGCCTTGTGTATACGAAAAGGCGGCTGGCAATATTGGATAATAATAATAAAACAACAGTGTTGCTTGGTTGATCTGAGCAAATGGGCATACTTGCTTTCTTTTCTTGTTGCTATTATATGTGATAGAGCATGTATTTGTACACATCATGTACCAATTCCTGCCTTGTGGATACGAAAATGCGGCCGGCAATATTGGATAATAATAATAAAAAAACAGTGTTGCTGGTTCGATCTGAGCAAATGGGCATACTTGCTTTCTTTTCTTGTTGCTATTATATGTGATAGAGCATGTATTTGTACACATCATGTACCAATTCCTCCCTTGTTGATACGAAAATGCGGCCGGCAATATTGGATAATAATAATAAAACAACAGTGTTGCTGGTTCGATCTGAGCAAATGGGCATACTTGCTTTCCTATCTTGTTGCTATTATATGTGATAGAGCATGTATTTGTACACATCATGTACCAATTCCTGCCTTGTGGATACGAAAAGGCGGCCGGCAATATTGGATAATAATAATAAAACAACAGTTTCGCTGGTTCGATCTGAGCAAATGGGCATACTTGCTTTCTTTTCTTGTTCCTATTATATGTGATAGAGCATGTATTTGTACACATCATGTACCAATTCCTGCCTTGTGGATACGAAAAGGCGGCCGGCAATATTGGATAATAATAATAAAACAACAGTGTTGCTGGTTCGATCTGAGCAAATGGGCATACTTGCTTTCTTTTCTTGTTGCTATTATATGTGATAGAGCATGTATTTGTACACATCATGTACCAATTACTGCCTTGTGGATACGAAAAGGCGGCCGGCAATATTGGATAAAAAAAAAGGGTTGCTGGTTCAATCTGAGCAAATGGGCATACTTGCTTTCTTTTCTTGTTGCTATTATATGTGATAGAGCATGTATTTGTACACATCATGTACCAATTCCTGCCTTGTGGATACGAAAAGGCGGCCGGCAATATTGGATAATAATAATAAAACAACAGTTTTGCTGTTTCGATCTGAGCAAATGGGCATACTTGCTTTATTTTCTTGTTGCTATTATATGTGATAGAGCATGTATTTGTACACATCATGTACCAATTCCTGCCTTGTGGATAGGAAAAGGCGGCCGGCAATATTGGATAATAATAATAAAACAACAGTGTTGCTGGTTCGATCTGAGCAAATGGGCAAACTTGCTTTCTTTTCTTGTTGCTATTACATGTGATAGAGCATGTATTTGTACACATCATGTACCAATTCCTGCCTTGTGGATACGAAAAGGCGGCCGGCAATATTGGATAATAATAATAAAACAACAGTGTTGCTGGTTCGATCTGAGCAAATAGGCATACTTGCTTTCTTTTCTTGTTGCTATTATATGTGATAGAGCATGTATTTGTACACATCATGTACCAATTCCTGCCTTGTGGATAGGAAAAGGCGGCCCGCAATATTGGATAATAATAATAAAACAACAGTGTTGCTGGTTCGATCTGAGCAAATGGGCATACTTGCTCTTCTTTTCTTGTTGTTATTATATGTGATAGAGCATGTATTTGTACACATCATGTACCAATTCCTGCCTTGTGATAGGAAAAGGCGGCCGGAAATATTGGATAATAATAATAAACAACAGTGTTGCTGGTTCGATCTGAGCAAATGGGCAAACTTGCTTTCTTTTCTTGTTGCTAATATATGTGATAGAGCATGTATTTGTACACATCATGTACCAATTCCTGCCTTGTGGATACGAAAAGGCGGCCGGCAATATTGGATAATAATAATAAAACAACAGTGTTGCTGGTTCGATCTGCAAAAAAAACTTAACAGTATGCCCATTTGCTTTCTCTTCTTGGTGCTATTATATGTGATAGAGCATGTATTTGTACACATCATGTACCAATTCCTGCCTTGTGTATACGAAAAGGCGGCCGGCAATATTGGATAATAATAATAAAACGACAGTGTTGCTGGTTCGATCTGCAAAAAAACTTAACACTATGCCCATTTGCTTTCTTTTCTTTTTGCTATTATATGTGATAGAGCATGTATTTGTACACATCATGTACCAATTCCTGCCTTGGATACGAAAAGGCGGCCGGCAATACTGGATAACTATAATAAAACAACAGTGTTGCTTGTTCGATCTGAGCAAATGGGCATACTTGCTTTCTTTTCTTGTTGCTATTATATGTGATAGAGCATGTATTTGTACACATCATGTACCAATTCCTGCCTTGTGTATACGAAAAGGCGGCCGGCAATATTGGATAATAATAATAAAACAACAGTGTTGCTTCTTCGATCTGAGCAAATGGGCATACTTCCTTTCTTTTCTTGTTGCTATTATATGTGATAGAGCATGTATTTGTACACATCATGTACCAATTCCTGCCTTGTGGATACGAAAAGGCGGCCGGCAATATTGGATAATAATAATAATAAAACAACAGTGTTGCTTGTTCGATCTGAGCAAATCGGCATACTTGCTTTCATTTCTTGTTGCTATTATATGTGATAGAGCATGTATTTGTACACATCATGTACCAATTCCTCCCTTGTGGATACGAAAATGCGGCCGGCAATATTGGATAATAATATTAAAACAACAGTGTTGCTGGTTCGATCTGAGCAAATGGGCATACTTGCTTTCCTATCTTGTTGCTATTATATGTGATAGAGCATGTATTTGTACACATCATGTACCAATTCCTGCCTTGTGGATACGAAAAGGCGGCCGGCAATATTGGATAATAATAATAAAACAACAGTTTCGCTGGTTCGATCTGAGCAAATGGGCATACTTGCTTTCTTTTCTTGTTGCTATTATATGTGATAGAGCATGTATTTGTACACATCATGTACCAATTCCTGCCTTGTGGATACGAAAAGGCGGCCGGCAATATTGGATAATAATAATAAAACAACAGTCTTGCTGGTTCAATCTGAGCAAATGGGCATACTTGCTTTCTTTTCTTGTTGCTATTATATGTGATAGAGCATGTATTTGTACACATCATGTACCAATTACTGCCTTGTGGATACGAAAAGGCGGCCGGCAATATTGGATAATAATAATAAAACAACAGTGTTGCTGGTTCGATCTGCAAAAAAAACTTAACAGTATGCCCATTTGCTTTCTCTTCTTGGTGGTATTATATGTGATAGAGCATGTATTTGTACACATCATGTACCAATTCCTGCCTTGTGTATACGAAAAGGCGGCCGGCAATATTGGATAATAATAATAAAACGACAGTGTTGCTGGTTCGATCTGCAAAAAAACTTAACACTATGCCCATTTGCTTTCTTTTCTTTTTGCTATTATATGTGATAGAGCATGTATTTGTACACATCATGTACCAATTCCTGCCTTGGATACGAAAAGGCGGCCGGCAATACTGGATAACAATAATAAAACAACAGTGTTGCTTGTTCGATCTGAGCAAATGGGCATACTTGCTTTCTTTTCTTGTTGCTATTATATGTGATAGAGCATGTATTTGTACACATCATGTACCAATTCCTGCCTTGTGTATACGAAAAGGCGGCCGGCAATATTGGATAATAATAATAAAACAACAGTGTTGCTTCTTCGATCTGAGCAAATGGGCATACTTCCTTTCTTTTCTTGTTGCTATTATATGTGATAGAGCATGTATTTGTACACATCATGTACCAATTCCTGCCTTGTGGATACGAAAAGGCGGCCGGCAATATTGGATAATAATAATAATAAAACAACAGTGTTGCTTGTTCGATCTGAGCAAATGGGCATACTTGCTTTCTTTTCTTGTTGCTATTATATGTGATAGAGCATGTATTTGTACACATCATGTACCAATTCCTCCCTTGTGGATACGAAAATGCGGCCGGCAATATTGGATAATAATAATAAAACAACAGTGTTGCTGGTTCAATCTGAGCAAATGGGCATACTTGCTTTCTTTTCTTGTTGCTATTATATGTGATAGAGCATGTATTTGTACACATCATGTACCAATTCCTGCCTTGTGTATACGAAAAGGCGGCCGGCAATATTGGATAATAATAATAAAACAACAGTGTTGCTTCTTCGATCTGAGCAAATGGGCATACTTCCTTTTTTTTCTTGTTGCTATTATATGTGATAGAGCATGTATTTGTACACATCATGTACCAATTCCTGCCTTGTGGATACGAAAAGGCGGCCGGCAATATTGGATAATAATAATAAAACAACAGTTTCGCTGGTTCGATCTGAGCAAATGGGCATACTTGCTTTCTTTTCTTGTTGCTATTATATGTGATAGAGCATGTATTTGTACACATCATGTACCAATTCCTGCCTTGTGGATATGAAAAGGCGGCCGGCAATATTGGATAATAATAATAAAACAACAGTGTTGCTGGTTCAATCTGAGCAAATGGGCATACTTGCTTTCTTTTCTTGTTGCTATTATATGTGATAGAGCATGTATTTGTACACATCATGTACCAATTACTGCCTTGTGGATACGAAAAGGCGGCCGGCAATATTGGATAAAAAAAAGGGTTGCTGGTTCAATCTGAGCAAATGGGCATACTTGCTTTCTTTTCTTGTTGCTATTATATGTGATAGAGCATGTATTTGTACACATCATGTACCAATTCCTGCCTTGTGGATACGAAAAGGCGGCCGGCAATATTGGATAATAATAATAAAACAACAGTTTTGCTGTTTCGATCTGAGCAAATGGGCATACTTGCTTCATTTTCTTGTTGCTATTATATGTGGTAGAGCATGTATTTGTACACATCATGTACCAATTCCTGCCTTGTGGATAGGAAAAGGCGGCCGGCAATATTGGATAATAATAATAAAACAACAGTGATGCTGGTTCGATCTGAGCAAATGGGCAAACTTGCTTTCTTTTCTTGTTGCTATTATATGTGATAGAGCATGTATTTGTACACATCATGTACCAATTCCTGCCTTGTGGATACGAAAAGGCGGCCGGCAATATTGGATAATAATAATAAAACAACAGTGTTGCTGGTTCGATCTGAGCAAATAGGCATACTTGCTTTCTTTTCTTGTTGTTATTTATGTGATAGAGCATGTATTTGTACACATCATGTACCAATTCCTGCCTTGTGGATAGGAAAAGGCGGCCGGCAATATTGGATAATAATAATAAAACAACAGTGTTGCTGGTTCGATCTGAGCAAATGGGCATACTTGCTTTCTTTTCTTGTTGCTATTATATGTGATAGAGCATGTATTTGTACACATCATGTACCAATTCCTGCCTTGTGGATAGGAAAAGGCGGCCGGCAATATTGGATAATAATAATAAAACAACAGTGTTGCTGGTTCGATCTGAGCAAATGGGCAAACTTGCTTTCTTTTCTTGTTGCTATTATATGTGATAGAGCATGTATTTGTACACATCATGTACCAATTCCTGCCTTGTGGATACGAAAAGGCGGCCGGCAATATTGGATAATAATAATAAAACAACAGTGTTGCTGGTTCGATCTGCAAAAAAACTTAACAGTATACCCATTTGCTTTCTCTTCTTGGTGCTATTATATGTGATAGAGCATGTATTTGTACACATCATGTACCAATTCCTGCCTTGTGTATACGAAAAGGCGGCCGGCAATATTGCATAATAATAATAAAACGACATGTTGCTGGTTCGATCTGCAAAAAAACTTAACACTATGCCCATTTGCTTTCTTTTCTTTTTGCTATTATATGTGATAGAGCATGTATTTGTACACATCATGTACCAATTCCTGCCTTGGATACGAAAAGGCGGCCGGCAATACTGGATAACAATAATAAAACAACAGTGTTGCTTGTTCGATCTGAGCAAATGGGCATACTTGCTTTCTTTTCTTGTTGCTATTATATGTGATAGAGCATGTATTTGTACACATCATGTACCAATTCCTGCCTTGTGTATACGAAAAGGCGGCCGGCAATATTGGATAATAATAATAAAACAACAGTGTTGCTTCTTCGATCTGAGCAAATGGGCATACTTCCTTTCTTTTCTTGTTGCTATTATATGTGATAGAGCATGTATTTGTACACATCATGTACCAATTCCTGCCTTGTGGATACGAAAAGGCGGCCGGCAATATTGGATAATAATAATAATAAAACAACAGTGTTGCTTGTTCGATCTGAGCAAATGGGCATACTTGCTTTCTTTTCTTGTTGCTATTATATGTGATAGAGCATGTATTTGTACACATCATATACCAATTCCTGCCTTGTGGATACGAAAAGGCGGCCGGCAATATTGGATAATAAGAATAAAACAACAGTGTTGCTTGTTCGATCTGAGCAAATGGGCATACTTGCTTTCTTTTCTTGTTGCTATTATATGTGATAGAGCATGTATTTGTACACATCATGTACCAATTCCTGCCTTGTGGATAAGAAAAGGCGGCCGGCAATATTGGATAATAATAATAAAACAACAGTGTTGATGGTTCGATCTGAGCAAATGGGCATACTTGCTTTCTTTTCTTGTTACTATTATATGTGATAGAGCATGTATTTGTACACATCATGTACCATTTCCTGCCTTGGATACGAAAAGCCGGCCGGCAATATTGGATAATAATAATAAAACAACAGTGTTGCTGGTTCGATCTGAGCAAATGGGCATACTTGCTTTCTTTTCTTGTTGCTATTATATGTGATAGAGCATGTATTTTTACACATCATGTACCAATTCCTGCCATGGATACGAAAAAACGGCCGGCAATATTGGATAATAATAATAAAACAACAGTGTTGCTGGTTCGATCTGAGCAAATGGGCATACTTGCTTTTTTATCTTGTTGCTATTATATGTGATAGAGCATGTATTTGTACACATCATGTACCAATTCCTGCCTTGTGTATACGAAAAGGCGGCCGGAAATATTGGATAATAATAATAAAACGACAGTGTTGCTGGTTCGATCTGCAAAAAAACTTAACAGTCTGCCCATTTGCTTTCTTTTCTTGTTGCTATTATATGTGATAGAGCATGTATTTGTACACATCATGTACCAATTCCTGCCTTGGATACGAAAAGGCGGCCGGCAGTATTGAATAATAATAAAACAACAGTGTTGCTGGTTCGATCTGCAAAAAAAACTTAACAGTATGCCCATTTGCTTTCTTTTCTTGTGTCTATTATATTTGATAGAGCATGTATTTGTACACATCATGTACCAATTCCTGCCTTGGATACGAAATGGCGGCCGGAAATATTGGATAATAATAATAAAACGACAGTGTTGCTGGTTCGATCTGCAAAAAAACTTAACAGTCTGCCCATTTGCTTTCTTTTCTTGTTGCTATTATATGTGATAGAGCATGTATTTGTACACATCATGTACCAATTCCTGCCTTGTGGATACGAAAAGGCGGCCGGCAATATTGGATAATAATAATAAAACAACAGTGTTGCTGGTTCGATCTGCAAAAAAAAAACTTAACAGTATGCCCATTTGCTTTCTTTTCTTGTTGCTATTATATGTGTTTGAGCATGTATTTGTACACATCATGTACCAATTCCTGCCTTGGATACGACAAGGCGGCCGGCAATACTGGATAATAATAATAAAACAACAGTGTTGCTGGTTCGATCTGAGCAAATGGGCATACTTGCTTTCTTTTCTTGTTGCTATTATATGTGATAGAGCATGTATTTGTACACATCATGTACCAATTCCTGCCTTGTGTATACGAAAAGGCGGCCGGCAATATTGGATAATAATAATAAAACGACAGTGTCGCTGGTTCGATCTGCAAAAAAAAACTTAGCAGTATGCGCATTTGCTTTCTTTTCTTGTTGGTATTATATGTGATAGAGCATGTATTTGTACACATCATGTACCAAATCCTGCCTTGGATACGAAAAGGCGGCCGGCAATATTGGATAATAATAATAAAACAACAGTTTTGCTGGTTCGATCTGAGCAAATGGGCATACTTGCTTTCTTTTCTTGTTGCTATTATATGTGATAGAGCATGTATTTGTACACATCATGTACCAATTCCTGCCTTGTGTATACGAAAAGGCGGCCGGCAATACTGGATAATATTAATAAAACAACAGTGTTGCTGGTTCGATCTGCAAAAAAAACTTAACAGTATGCCCATTTGCTTTTTTTTCTTGTTGCTACTATATGTGATAGAGCATGTATTTGTACACATCATGTACCAATTCCTGCCTTGGATACGAAAAGGCGGCCGGCAATATTGGATAATAATAATAATAAAACAACAGTGTTGCTGGTTCGATCTGCAAAAAAAACTTAACAGTATGCCCATTTGCTTTCTTTTCTTGTTGCTGTTATATGTGATAGAGCATGTATTTGTACACATCATGTACCAATTCCTGCCTTGCATACGAAAAGGCGGCCGGCAATACTGGATAATAATATTAAAACAACAGTGTTGCTGGTTCGATCTGAGCAAATGGACATACTTGCTTTCTTTTCTTGTTGCTATTATTTGTGATAGAGCATGTATTTGTACACATCATGTACCAATTCCTGCCTTGTGGATACGAAAAGGCGGCCGGCAATATTGGATAATAATAATAAAACAACAGTGTTGCTGGTTCGATCTGCAAAAAAAAACTTAACAGTATGCCCATTTGCTTTCTTATCTTGTTGCTATTATATGTGATAGAGCATGTATTTGTACACATCATGTACCAATTCCTGCCTTGTGTACACGAAAAGGCGGCCGGAAATATTGGATAATAATAATAAAACGACAGTGTTGCTGGTTCGATCTGAGCAAATGGGCATACTTGCTTTCTTTTCTTGTTGCTATTATATGTGATAGAGCATGTATTTGTACACATCATGTACCAATTCCTGCCTTGTGGATACGAAAAGGCGGCCGGCAACATTGGATAATAATAATAAAACAACAGTGTTGCTGGTTCGATCTGAGCAAATGGGCATACTTGCTTTCTTTTCTTGTTGCTATTATATGTGATAGAGCATGTATTTGTACACATCATGTACCAATTCCTGCCTTGGATACGAAAAGGCGGCCGGCAATATTGGATAATAATAATAAAACAACAGTGTTGCTGGTTCGATCTGAGCAAATGGGCATACTTGCTTTCTTTTCTTGTTGCTATTATATGTGATAGAGCATGTATTTGTACACATCATGTACCAATTCCTGCCATGGATACGAAAAGGCGGCCGGCAATATTGGATAATAATAATAAAACAACAGTGTTGCTGGTTCGATCTGAGCAAATGGGCATACTTGCTTTCTTTTCTTGTTGCTATTATATGTGATAGAGCATGTATTTGTACACATCATGTACCAATTCCTGCCATGGATACGAAAAGGCGGCCGGCAATATTGGATAATAATAATAAAACAACAGTGTTGCTGGTTCGATCTGAGCAAATGGGCATACTTGCTTTCTTTTCTTGTTGCTATTATATGTGATAGAGCATGTATTTGTACACATCATGTACCAATTCCTGCCTTGTGGATACGAAAAGGTGGCCGGCAATATTGGATAATAATAATAAAAAAACAGTGTTGCTGGTTCGATCTGAGCAAATGGGCATACTTGCTTTCTTTTCTTGTTGCTATTATATGTGATAGAGCATGTATTTGTACACATCATGTACCAATTCCTGCCTTGTGGATACGAAAAGGTGGCCGGCAATACTGGATAATAATAATAAAAAAACAGTGTTGCTGGTTCGATCTGAGCAAATGGGCATACTTGCTTTCTTTTCTTGTTGCTATTATATGTGATAGAGCATGTATTTGTACACATCATGTACCAATTCCTGCCTTGTGGATACGAAAAGGCGGCCGGCAATATTGGATAATAATAATAAAACAACAGTGTTGCTGGTTCGATCTGAGCAAATGGGCATACTTGCTTTCTTTTCTTGTTGCTATTATATGTGATAGCGCATGTATTTGTACACATCATGTACCAATTCCTGCCATGGATACGAAAAGGCGGCCGGCAATATTGGATAATAATAATAAAACAACAGTGTTGCTGGTTCGATCTGAGCAAAGGGGCATACTTGCTTTCTTTTCTTGTTGCTATTATATGTGATAGAGCATGTATTTGTACACATCATGTACCAATTCCTGCCTTGGATACGAAAAGGCGGCCGGCAATACTGGATAATAATAATAAAACAACAGTGTTGCTGGTTGGACCTGAGCAAATGGGCATACTTGCTTTCTTTTCTTGTTGCTATTATATGTGATAGAGCATGTATTTGTACACATCATGTACCAATTCCTGCCTTGTGTATACGAAAAGGCGGCCGGCAATATTGGATAAAAATAATAAAACGACAGTGTTGCTGGTTCGATCTGCAAAGAAAAACTTAACAGTATGCCCATTTGCTTTCTTTTGTTGTTGCTTTTATATGTGATAGAGCATGTATTTGTACACATCATGTACCAATTCCTGCCTTGTGGATACGAAAAGGCGGCCGGCAATATTGGATAATAATAATAAAACAACAGTGTTGCTGGTTCGATCTGCAAAAAAAAACTTAACAGTGTGCCCATTTGCTTTCTTTTCTTGTTGCTATTATATGTGTTAGAGCATGTATTTGTACACATCATGTACCAATTCCTGCCTTGGATACGAAAAGGCGGCCGGCAATACTGGATAATAATAATAAAACAACAGTGTTGCTGGTTCGATCTGAGCAAATGGGCATACTTGCTTTCTTTTCTTGTTGCTATTATATGTGATAGAGCATGTATTTGTACACATCATGTACCAATTCCTGCCTTGTGTATTCGAAAAGGCGGCCGGCAATATTGGATAATAATAATAAAACAACAGTGTTGCTGGTTCGATCTGAGCAAATGTGCATACTTGCTTTCTTTTCTTGTTGCTATTATATGTGATAGAGCATGTATTAGTACACATCATGTACCAATTCCTGCCTTGTGGATACGAAAAGGCGGCCGGCAACATTGGATAATAATAATAAAACAACAGTGTTGCTGGTTCGATCTGAGCAAATGGGCATACTTGCTTTCTTTTCTTGTTGCTATTATATGTGATAGAGCATGTATTTGTTCACATCATGTACCAATTCCTGCCTTGGATACGAAAAGGCGGCCGGCAATATTGGATAATAATAATAAAACAACAGTGTTGCTGGTTCGATCTGAGCAAATGGGCATACTTGCTTTCTTTTCTTGTTGCTATTATATGTGATAGAGCATGTATTTGTACACATCATGTACCAATTCCTGCCATGGATACGAAAAGGCGGCCGGCAATATTGGATAATAATAATAAAACAACAGTGTTGCTGGTTCGATCTGAGCAAATGGGCATACTTGCTTTCTTTTCTTGTTGCTATTATATGTGATAGAGCATGTATTTGTACACATCATGTACCAATTCCTGCCATGGATACGAAAAGGCGGCCGGCAATATTGGATAATAATAATAAAACAACAGTGTTGCTGGTTCGATCTGAGCAAATGGGCATACTTGCTTTCTTTTCTTGTTGCTATTATATGTGATAGAGCATGTATTTGTACACATCATGTACCAATTCCTGCCTTGTGGATACGAAAAGGTGGCCGGCAATATTTGATAATAATAATAAAAAAACAGTGTTGCTGGTTCGATCTGAGCAAATGGGCATACTTGCTTTCTTTTCTTGTTGCTATTATATGTGATAGAGCATGTATTTGTACACATCATGTACCAATTCCTGCCTTGTGGATACGAAAAGGTGGCCGGCAATACTGGATAATAATAATAAAAAAACAGTGTTGCTGGTTCGATCTGAGCAAATGGGCATACTTGCTTTCTTTTCTTGTTGCTATTATATGTGATAGAGCATGTATTTGTACACATCATGTACCAATTCCTGCCTTGTGGATACGAAAAGGCGGCCGGCAACATTGGATAATAATAATAAAACAACAGTGTTGCTGGTTCGATCTGAGCAAATGGGCATACTTGCTTTCTTTTCTTGTTGCTATTATATGTGATAGAGCATGTATTTGTACACATCATGTACCAATTCCTGCCTTGGATACGAAAAGGCGGCCGGCAATATTGGATAATAATAATAAAACAACAGTGTTGCTGGTTCGATCTGAGCAAATGGGCATACTTGCTTTCTTTTCTTGTTGCTATTATATCTGATAGAGCATGTATTTGTACACATCATGTACCAATTCCTGCCATGGATACGAAAAGGCGGCCGGCAATATTGGATAATAATAATAAAACAACAGTGTTGCTGGTTCGATCTGAGCAAATGGGCATACTTGCTTTCTTTTCTTGTTGCTATTATATGTGATAGCGCATGTATTTGTACACATCATGTACCAATTCCTGCCATGGATACGAAAAGGCGGCCGGCAATATTGGATAGTAATAATAAAACAACAGTGTTGCTGGTTCGATCTGAGCAAAGGGGCATACTTGCTTTCTTTTCTTGTTGCTATTATATGTGATAGAGCATGTATTTGTACACATCATGTACCAATTCCTGCCTTGGATACGAAAAGGCGGCCGGCAATACTGGATAATAATAATAAAACAACAGTGTTGCTGGTTGGATCTGAGCAAATGGGCATACTTGCTTTCTTTTCTTGTTGCTATTATATGTGATAGAGCATGTATTTGTACACATCATGTACCAATTCCTGCCTTGTGTATACGAAAAGGCGGCCGGCAATATTGGATAATAATAATAAAACGACAGTGTTGCTGGTTCGATCTGCAAAGAAAAACTTAACAGTATGCCCATTTGCTTTCTTTTGTTGTTGCTTTTATATGTGATATAGCATGTATTTGTACACATCATGTACCAATTCCTGCCTTGGATACGAAAAGGCGGCCGGCAATACTGGATAATAATAATAAAACAACAGTGTTGCTGGTTCGATCTGAGCATACTTGCTTTCTTTTCTTGTTGCTATTATATGCGATAGAGCATATATTTGTACACATCATGTACCAATTCCTGCCTTGTGGATACGAAAAGGCGGCCGGCAATATTGGATAATAATAATAAAACAACAGTGTTGCTGGTTCGATCTGAGCAAATGGGCATACTTGCTTTCTTTTCTTGTTGCTATTATATATGATAGAGCATGTATTTGTACACATCATGTACCAATTCCTGCCTTGTGTATACGAAAAGGCGGCCGGCAATATTGGATAATAATAATAAAACGACAGTGTTGCTGGTTCGATCTGCAAAGAAAAACTTAACAGTATGCCCATTTGCTTTCTTTTCTTGGCACTATTATATGTGATAGAGCATGTATTTGTACACATCATGTACCAATTCCTGCCTTGTGTATACGAAAAGGCGGCCGGCAATACTGGATAATAATAATAAAACAACAGTGTTGCTGGTTCGATCTGCAAAAGAAACTTAACAGTATGCCCATTTGCTTTTTTTTCTTGTTGCTACTATATGTGATAGAGCATGTATTTGTACACATCATGTACCAATTCCTGCCTTGGATACGAAAAAGCGGCCGGCAATATTGGATAATAATAATAAAACAACAGTGTTGCTGGTTCGATCTGCAAAAAAACTTAACAGTATGCCCATTTGCTTTCTTTTCTTGTTGCTATTATATGTGATAGAGCATGTATTTGTACACATCATGTACCAATTCCTGCCTTGCATACGAAAAGGCGGCCGGCAATACTGGATAATAATAATAAAACAACAGTGTTGCTGGTTCGATCTGAGCAAATGGACATACCTGCTTTCTTTTGTTGTTGCTATTATATGTGATAGAGCATGTATTTGTACACATCATGTACCAATTCCTGCCTTGTGGATACGAAAAGGCGGCCGGCAATATTGGATAATAATAATAAAACAACAGTGTTGCTGGTTCGATCTGCAAAAAAAACTTAACAGTATGCCCATTTGCTTTCTTATCTTGTTGCTATTATATGTGATAGAGCATGTATTTGTACACATCATGTACCAATTCCTGCCTTGTGTACACGAAAAGGCGGCCGGAAATATTGGATAATAATAATAAAACGACAGTGTTGCTGGTTCGATCTGCAAAAAAACTTAACAGTCTGACCATTTGCTTTCTTTTCTTGTTGCTATTATATGTGATAGAGCATGTATTTGTACACATCATGTACCAATTCCTGCCTTGGATACGAAAAGGTGGCTGTCAACACTGGATAATAATAATAAAACAAGTGTTGCTGGTTCGATCTGAGCAAATGGGCATACTTGCTTTCTTTTCTTGTTGATATTATATGTGATAGAGCATGTATTTGTACACATCATGTACCAATTCCTGCCTTGTGGATACGAAAAGGCGGCCGGCAATATTGGATAATAATAATAAAACAACAGTGTTGCTGGTTCGATCTGCAAAAAAAAAAAACAGTGTGCCCATTTGCTTTCTTTTCTTGTTGCTATTATATGTGTTAGAGCATGTATTTGTACACATCATGTACCAATTCCTGCCTTGGATACGAAAAGGCGGCCGGCAATACTGGATAATAATAATAAAACAACAGTGTTGCTGGTTCGATCTGAGCAAATGGGCATACTTGCTTTCTTTTCTTGTTGCTATTATATGTGATAGAGCATGTATTTGTACACATCATGTACCAATTCCTGCCTTGTGTATACGAAAAGGCGGCCGGCAATATTGGATAATAATAATAAAACAACAGTGTTGCTGGTTCGATCTGAGCAAATGAGCATACTTGCTTTCTTTTCTTGTTGCTATTATATGTGATAGAGCATGTATTTGTACACATCATGTACCAATTCCTGCCTTGTGGATACGAAAAGGCGGCCGGCAACATTGGATAATAATAATAAAACAACAGTGTTGCTGGTTCGATCTGAGCAAACGGGCATACTTGCTTTCTTTTCTTGTTGCTATTATATGTGATAGAGCATGTATTTGTACACATCATGTACCAATTCCTGCCTTGTGTATACGAAAAGGCGGCCGGCAATATTGGATAATAATAATAAAACGACAGTGTTGCTGGTTCGATCTGCAAAGAAAAACTTAACAGTATGCCCATTTGCTTTCTTTTGTTGTTGCTTTTATATGTGATATAGCATGTATTTGTACACATCATGTACCAATTCCTGCCTTGGATACGAAAAGGCGGCCGGCAATACTGGATAATAATAATAAAACAACAGTGTTGCTGGTTCGATCTGAGCAAATGGCATACTTGCTTTCTTTTCTTGTTGCTATTATATGCGATAGAGCATATATTTGTACACATCATGTACCAATTCCTGCCTTGTGGATACGAAAAGGCGGCCGGCAATATTGGATAATAATAATAAAACAACAGTGTTGCTGGTTCGATCTGAGCAAATGGGCATACTTGCTTTCTTTTCTTGTTGCTATTATATATGATAGAGCATGTATTTGTACACATCATGTACCAATTCCTGCCTTGTGTATACGAAAAGGCGGCCGGCAATATTGGATAATAATAATAAAACGACAGTGTTGCTGGTTCGATCTGCAAAGAAAAACTTAACAGTATGCCCATTTGCTTTCTTTTCTTGGCACTATTATATGTGATAGAGCATGTATTTGTACACATCATGTACCAATTCCTGCCTTGTGTATACGAAAAGGCGGCCGGCAATACTGGATAATAATAATAAAACAACAGTGTTGCTGGTCCGATCTGCAAAAGAAACTTAACAGTATGCCCATTTGCTTTTTTTTCTTGTTGCTACTATATGTGATAGAGCATGTATTTGTACACATCATGTACCAATTCCTGCCTTGGATACGAAAAGGCGGCCGGCAATATTGGATAATAATAATAAAACAACAGTGTTGCTGGTTCGATCTGCAAAAAAAACTTAACAGTATGCCCATTTGCTTTCTTTTCTTGTTGCTATTATATGTGATAGAGCATGTATTTGTACACATCATGTACCAATTCCTGCCTTGCATACGAAAAGGCGGCCGGCAATACTGGATAATAATAATAAAACAACAGTGTTGCTGGTTCGATCTGAGCAAATGGACATACCTGCTTTCTTTTGTTGTTGCTATTATATGTGATAGAGCATGTATTTGTACACATCATGTACCAATTCCTGCCTTGTGGATGCGAAAAGGCGGCCGGCAATATTGGATAATAATAATAAAACAACAGTGTTGCTGGTTCGATCTGCAAAAAAAAAACTTAACAGTATGCCCATTTGCTTTCTTTTCTTGTTGCTATTATATGTGATAGAGCATGTATTTGTACACATCATGTACCAATTCCTGCCTTGTGGATACGAAAAGGCGGCCGGCAATATTGGATAATAATAATAAAACAACAGTGTTGCTGGTTCGATCTGCAAAAAAAAACTTAACAGTATGCCCATTTGCTTTCTTATCTTGTTGCTATTATATGTGATAGAGCATGTATTTGTACACATCATGTACCAATTCCTGCCTTGTGGATACGAAAAGGCGGCCGGCAATATTGGATACTAATAATAAAACAACAGTGTTGCTGGTTCGATCTGCAAAAAAAAACTTAACAGTATGCCCATTTGCTTTCTTATCTTGTTGCTATTATATGTGATAGAGCATGTATTTGTACACATCATGTACCAATTCCTGCCTTGTGTATACAAAAAGGCGGCCGGAAATATTGGATAATAATAATAAAACGACAGTGTTGCTGGTTCGATCTGCAAAAAAACTTAACAGTCTGCCCATTTGCTTTCTTTTCTTGTTGCTATTATATGTGATAGAGCATGTAGTTGTACACATCACGTACCATTTCTTGCCTTGGATACGAAAAGGCGGCCGGCAGTATTGGATAATAATAAAACAACAGTGTTGCTGGTTCGATCTGCAAAAAAAAACTTAACAGTATGCCCATTTGCTTTCTTATCTTGTTGCTATTATATGTGATAGAGCATGTATTTGTACACATCATGTACCAATTCCTGCCTTGTGTATACGAAAAGGCGGCCGGAAATATTGGATAATAATAATAAAACGACAGTGTTGCTGGTTTGATCTGCAAAAAAACTTAACAGTCTGACCATTTGCTTTCTTTTCTTGTTGCTATTATATGTGATAGAGCATGTATTTGTACACATCATGTACCAATTCCTGCCTTGGATACGAAAAGGTGGCTGTCAATACTAAATAATAATAATAAAACAAGTGTTGCTGGTTCGATCTGAGCAAATGGGCATACTTGCTTTCTTTTCTTGTTGCTATTATATGTGATAGAGCATGTATTTGTACACATCATATACCAATTCCTGCCTTGTGGATACGAAAAGGCGGCCGGCAATATTGGATAATAATATTAAAACAACAGTGTTGCTGGTTCGATCTGCAAAAAAAAACTTAACAGTGTGCCCATTTGCTTTCTTTTCTTGTTGCTATTATATGTGTTAGAGCATGTATTTGTACACATCATGTACCAATTCCTGCCTTGGATACGAAAAGGCGGCCGGCAATACTGGATAATAATAATAAAACAACAGTGTTGCTGGTTCGATCTGAGCAAATGGGCATACTTGCTTTCTTTTCTTGTTGCTATTATATGTGAGAGAGCATGTATTTGTACACATCATGTACCAATTCCTGCCTTGTGTATACGAAAAGGCGGCCGGCAATATTGGATAATAATAATAAAACAACAGTGTTGCTTGTTCGATCTGAGCAAATGGGCATACTTGCTTTCTTTTCTTGTTGCTATTATATGTGATAGAGCATGTATTTGTACACATCATGTACCAATTCCTGCCTTGGATACGACAAGACGGCCGGCAATACTGGATAATAATAATAAAACAACAGTGTTGCTGGTTCGATCTGAGCAAATGGGCATACTTGCTTTCTTTTCTTGTTGCTATTATATTTGTACACATCATGTACCAATTCCTGCCTTGGATACGAAAAGGCGGCCGGCAATATTGGATAATAATAATAAAACAACAGTTTTGCTGGTTCGATCTGAGCAAATGGGCATACTTGCTTTCTTTTCTTGTTGCTATTATATGTGATAGAGCATGTATTTGTACACATCATGTACCAATTCCTGCCTTGTGTATACGAAAAGGCGGCCGGCAATACTGGATAATAATAATAAAACAACAGTGTTGCTGGTTCGATCTGCAAAAAAACTTAACAGTATGCCCATTTGCTTTTTTTTCTTGTTGCTACTATATGTGATAGAGCATGTATTTGTACACATCATGTACCAATTCCTGCCTTGGATACGAAAAGGCGGCCGGCAATATTGGATAATAATAATAATAAAACAACAGTGTTGCTGGTTCGATCTGCAAAAAAAACTTAACAGTATGCCCATTTGCTTTCTTTTCTTGTTGCTATTATATGTGATAGAGCATGTATTTGTACACATCATGTACCAATTCCTGCCTTGCATACGAAAAGGCGGCCGGCAATACTGGATAATAATAATAAAACAACAGTGTTGCTGGTTCGATCTGAGCAAATGGACATATTTGCGGCCGGCAATATTGGATAATAATAATAAAACAACAGTGTTGCTGGTTCGATCTGCAAAAAAAACTTAACAGTATGCCCATTTGCTTTCTTATCTTGTTGCTATTATATGTGATAGAGCATGTATTTGTACACATCATGTACCAATTCCTGCCTTGTGTATACGAAAAGGCGGCCGGAAATATTGGTTAATAATAATAAAACGACAGTGTTGCTGGTTCGATCTGCAAAAAAACTTGTCTGCCCATTTGCTTTCTTTTCTTGTTGCTATTATATGTGATAGAGCATGTAGTTGTACACATCACGTACCATTTCTTGCCTTGGATACGAAAAGGCGGCCGGCAGTATTGGATAATAATAAAACAACAGTGTTGCTGGTTCGATCTGCAAAAAAAAACTTAACAGTATGCCCATTTGCTTTCTTATCTTGTTGCTATTATATGTGATAGAGCATGTATTTGTACACATCATGTACCAATTCCTGCCTTGTGTACACGAAAAGGCGGCCGGAAATATTGGATAATAATAATAAAACGACAGTGTTGCTGGTTCGATCTGCAAAAAAACTTAACAGTCTGACCATTTGCTTTCTTTTCTTGTTGCTATTATATGTGATAGAGCATGTCTTTGTACACATCATGTACCAATTCCTGCCTTGGATACGAAAAGGTGGCTGTCAATACTGGATAATAATAATAAAACAAGTGTTGCTGGTTCGATCTGAGCAAATGGGCATACTTGCTTTCTTTTCTTGTTGCTATTATATGTGATAGAGCATGTATTTTTACACATCATGTACCAATTCCTGCCTTGTGGATACGAAAAGGCGGCCGGCAATATTGGATAATAATAATAAAACAACAGTGTTGCTGGTTCGATCTGCAAAAAAAAAACTTAACAGTGTGCCCATTTGCTTTCTTTTCTTGTTGCTATTATATGTGTTAGAGCATGTATTTGTACACATCATGTACCAATTCCTGCCTTGGATACGAAAAGGCGGCCGGCAATACTGGATAATAATAATAAAACAACAGTGTTGCTGGTTCGATCTGAGCAAATGGGCATACTTGCTTTCTTTTCTTGTTGCTATTATATGTGATAGAGCATGTATTTGTACACATCATGTACCAATTCCTGCCTTGTGTATACGAAAAGGCGGCCGGCAATATTGGATAATAATAATAAAACAACAGTGTTGCTTGTTCGATCTGAGCAAATGGGCATACTTGCTTTCTTTTCTTGTTGCTATTATATGTGATAGAGCATGTATTTGTACACATCATGTACCAATTCCTGCCTTGTGGATACGAAAAGGTGGCCGGCAATATTGGATAATAATAATAAAAAAACAGTGTTGCTGGTTCGATCTGAGCAAATGGGCATACTTGCTTTCTTTTCTTGTTGCTATTATATGTGATGGAGCATGTATTTGTACACATCATGTACCAATTCCTGCCTTGTGGATGCGAAAAGGTGGCCGGCAATACTGGATAATAATAATAAAAAAACAGTGTTGCTGGTTCGATCTGAGCAAATGGGCATACTTGCTTTCTTTTCTTGTTGCTATTATATGTGATAGAGCATGTATTTGTACACATCATGTACCAATTCCTGCCTTGTGGATACGAAAAGGCGGCCGGCAACATTGGATAATAATAATAAAACAACAGTGTTGCTGGTTCGATCTGAGCAAATGGGCATACTTGCTTTCTTTTCTTGTTGCTATTATATGTGATAGAGCATGTATTTGTACACATCATGTACCAATTCCTGCCTTGGATACGAAAAGGCGGCCGGCAATATTGGATAATAATAATAAAACAACAGTGTTGCTGGTTCGATCTGAGCAAATGGGCATACTTGCTTTCTTTTCTTGTTGCTATTATATGTGATAGAGCATGTATTTGTACACATCATGTACCAATTCCTGCCATGGATACGAAAAGGCGGCCGGCAATATTGGATTTGGCAGCAGTGGCAGCGCATCGGACTGCACGCTCTGAGCCTTCATTCCGTCTGTTTTGCAGTTATCAGAAGCAAGGAAGAAAGCCGTCATCGGGATCGTCGTCTCTACCGGCAGGTGGTGCGAAAAACGACCGAAGCTTCTGCGCAGTTGGGACTTTGACGCCACCAGGATCATCAGAGCGCATAAAAGGAACCGCCCGGCATAGCCACTCCTCATTTGGCAGCAGTGGCAGCGCATCGGACTGCACGCTCTGAGCCTTCATTCCGTCTGTTTTGCAGTTATCAGAAGCAAGGAAGAAAGCCGTCATCGGGATCGTCGTCTCTACCGGCAGGTGGTGCGAAAAACGACCGAAGCTTCTGCGCAGTTGGGACTTTGACGCCACCAGGATCATCAGAGCGCATAAAAGGAACCGCCCGGCATAGCCACTCCTCATTTGGCAGCAGTGGCAGCGCATCGGACTGCACGCTCTGAGCCTTCATTCCGTCTGTTTTGCAGGTTGGTTTGTCAGCCCTCTTTATTTTAGCACGCTGCACGTGCGTTTCGCTGTCACTGCTGCCCTTGAGTGTTTCAATATACATTGTGCGAAGTTACTTTGCTGTGCATTTCGTTCAAAATGAGCAAACAAATCAACGATCTGAGGGAAGAACTGCGGCAGGAGATAAAGGCAGCCCGTGAAACAGTTGAACGGGATTTACGTGCCGATATGAGGGAACTGCGTGCGGAAGCGCGTGAAAATGAAAAAAGTATGACTCACATGAATGAAGTTTTTGAAGAGCTTAAGAAAGATTGCAGTGACGTCAAGGCAGAGAATGCTGCACTAAGAGATGAAAACAATGCACTGCGTGCTGAGCTTGATGCCCTTAAGAAACGCCTAGCTGGCACGGAATTCCGTCTGACACAGACAGAGCAATACTCGAGAAACAAAAACGTTGAAATTAAAGGCTTAGATGAAAAACCCGACGAGGACGTCACCAGCATTGTTTGTGATATTGGTGCGCTCGCTGGTGTGGCCATTGCCCCTGAGGACATTGAGGCTTGTCATCGCGTCCCGTCCAAGAATAAGCCCAGCTGCATTGTCGTTCAGTTCAGTCAGCGCCAAAAGAGGGATTCCTTACTCGAAAAAGCTAGAAAGCTGCGCCTTAAGAATTCCGACCTTGGCAACACTTCAGAATCCCCTGTGTTTGTTAATGAACACCTGTGCCCTGCTCTGAAGCTTCTTTTGGGAATGGCTGCTGCCAAAAAGCGTTCTTCTGACTGGAAGTATGTCTGGTGCCGCAACGGAAAAATTTTCGCTAGAAAGTCAGATGGCTCTGACG
The DNA here is from genome assembly GCF_052857255.1 of Amblyomma americanum. Classification (NCBI taxonomy): domain Eukaryota; kingdom Metazoa; phylum Arthropoda; class Arachnida; order Ixodida; family Ixodidae; genus Amblyomma; species Amblyomma americanum. Next base: position 911,604 of record NW_027526502.1, on the reverse strand, counting down.
CATTGGTCATCAAGCAGGAAAGCGATCTTGAAAAGATGCAGTGAAAGTGTCCCTGTATCAGCTAGGACTTGCAAAAAGGGGGAAAAAAGCAAACAAACAATGGAGCAGAACATGGAAACTAACGTTCGTTGGAGCGGCGCTGTTAGGTCTAAAAACGTTTCCTGTCAGGACGTTGAACGCGTGATGGTACCACTAATTCACAAAAAATGGAACGGTATACGGTGGAAGTTTTCAGACTTCCACACAACAGATTGCAACGAAGCTAACGTAGCACCAACGATTACGCTTCGAGCGGAAACCAGAAACCCGCCTTCATCGCCCTTTTGTAACATGTACACTAGGTTTGCAGTTGATTACTACAGTGCACGTCTCTTTCTTTTGTGCCCGTGGGCGCTTGAAGTCCCCTTTTTTATTTTACGCAGACCTTTAAAAGTTAAACCACTTCCGATATTGCTTGCACAAAGCATTCTCAATGAGTCGTCATATGTTGGCGCAGGTTTCTGCGTACATTTGATATCGAACAATCTGAATGCCAGCCTAATACACCGCCTCCAGTATGAATGGTGCGCAACAGCGCGAAGTTGTCTTTCCGCATATTTCAAGCGCTGGTCGATTGATAGCGTGTTGCCGAGATATAAATCTGTCCTAATTCTTTCACGATGGCTTCGTGTATGAGCGGCTTAGTTGACGCGACGGAGCTGGACGGCTGTGCATTGGGTGATTCTCGACAGTGTTTGAACTGCATTCATTTTAATCTGCGATCTGGCAGGAATAAGGATGGCGCTCTTGAGGTTTTCTTTAGCCAAGCCAATATTATATTTAATGTAGTGATGTTTTCAGATACCTGGTTTGACTGTGAAGAGGACGTGATTAAGCTATCTGGCTACAAATCTTACTTTGTTAATCGTGTAGGTAAACGTGGTGGCGGTGTATCGATGCTCATTTCTAACGAAATTGAGTGCGAAGTACTTGATGAGTTCTGTTGTGCTTCTACTGACTTCGAAGTGCTTGTGCTAAAATCGCGCAAATACTTATTGTGTAGTTGTTATCGTCCACCATGCGGTGACGTCTCTTCATTTTTCACTTTCATGGATTCTTTGCTACAGTTTGTCAATGCTCAAAACCTCTACATTATATTGGGTGGAGACTTCAATATTAATTTTCTGGCTGAGAATAGCCCAAAGATGAAATTTGAATCCCTTTTGAGTGTTCACTCATGACAAAATGTGATAACGTCACCTACACGGCTAGCAGCTGGCTCCCAAACACTTCTTGATCTTTTTATAGTTAACTTCGAAACTTATCGTATTAAATCTGGTATCATTAATTACTCTTTGAGTGATCACCTTCCGATATTTCTCTCAGTGTATCACGGTTTTAAAATCAATGCGAAATCTGAGCTGCCTTTGCTCCGCTGGCAAATCAATCCGCGCACGTTATCTAGCTTTCGTGAATGCATTGCAGAAGTAAACTGGAATGACGTCCTCTCTGAATATAATCCTGACGTAGCTTATGACAAGTTCTTAAAAAAGTTTTTGTCTTTGTATAATTCCTGCTTTCCGAAAAAAAGTTTTCATAGGTCAAAGAAAATCCGGAAACCGTGGGTAACGTCTGAACTGCTAAACCGCATTAAAAAGCGTGACCGGCTTTTCCGGAAATTTATCAAAAGCAAGCGCCCGGACGCGCTCGAAGCCTTTAAGAGGTATAGAAATCAAGTCACCAAAGAACTTCGTACTGCTAGGAATCGTTACCACTATAATATTTTAAATTCCTCGAATCAGCAATCAGGTCAGGTTTGGCGTGGATTGCACCAAATTTTCGGCAAATCTCCGGAGACGATCACAAAGCTAGATAATAATGGCGTAGAAATATCAGGGGAGAGATTAGCAAATACTTTCAATGACCACTTCCTTTCTCTGGCCTCAGTGTCGTCCGGCGGAGACTACTCAACTTTCATGAAACCTTCTTGCCCACAAGCTGTGTTTTTGGAGCCGGTCTCGGAAACTGAAATAATAACTACGTTTGCGAGCCTAAAAAACAGCACCTCCACTGACATAATGGGCCTTCAAGTGAAGCCTGTAAAACATGTAATAGACGTAATTGCCCCTACATTGGTGCATATATTCAACATCTGCCTTTCATCAGGGGTGTTCCCCCGGAGTATGCAGTGTGCCAAGGTAACCGTAATATATAAAAAGGGCGACCGAAACAACCTTTCTAATTACCGTCCGATTTCAATACTTCCAGTTTTTTCGAAAGGACTTGAGAAAGTTATTCTCAAACGACTAACTTCTTTCACCGATCACTGTAACATCTTAGCTCCCGCGCAATATGGCTTCAGAAAAAATAGGTCCACTGAATTAGCGCTACTTACGCAAAAAGAAATTATCCTGGAAAGTTTTGAAAACAAAAACATGGTCCTTGGTGTCTTCCTTGACTTTACAAAAGCCTTTGACTATATTAGTCACCGTATACTGATTGAAAAGTTGGAGTGTTATGGTATTTGCGGTGTAGCCCTTCAGTTAATTTTATCCTACCTTGAACACCGATCACAGTGTGTTGTGATAACAGGGCACTCTTCCACCGTAAAACCGGTTAAACTAGGCGTTCCGCAAGGAAGCATTCTAGGTCCTTTTCTATTTGTTTTATATATAAATGACATAGTAAACACTGACCCAACAGCGAAGTACATAATTTATGCAGACGATACAAGTTTATTCTTTTCCGGCTCTTCCGGTGCAGATTTGTCCCGTCGTGCTAATCGTGCACTTCGTACAGTTAGCACCTGGGCAGCAAAAAATGGGTTGAAGTTAAATATTGGAAAAACCAAGGCTGTTATGTTTCATCCAAAAAATAAACTTTATGTACTACCACCAATTCTAATTGAGGGTATAGAGATAGAGGTTGTACAGAGTTTCAAGTCGCTCGGTGTTATTTTTTCTGCAAATTTGTCCTGGGATCAGCATATAAATGACCTCATCAAAAAACTTTCGAAAACTGTTGGTCTCATGCGGCGTCATTGTTTTACTTTTCCAAGAGCAGTTAATATTCTGCTTTACAACTCTTTATTCTCATCCACGCTCAACTACGGCGCACTTGTATGGGGAACCACAAGCAAAAATAATATTAATGATCTTCACTTGCTACAGAAACGTGCCATCCGCATAATTTGTAAAGCACCCTATTTAAGCCATACGAAGGACATGTACAGGCAGCTGAACATTGTTAGTGTAAAATCTATGTACACCTATAGACTGTCTAAACAATATAAATTAGAAGAATCTAAAAATATAAATGCATTAAAATTGCTGGCCGGACTGGAAAAGCACACTCCTACCTACCCAACGCGCAAGCCCGAACAATGGAATGTGAGTAAATGCCGTACGGGTTATGGAAATCAAATGTTGAAATTCCAACTGCCGACAATGCTAAATGATTTCTTGAAGGACAAGAACACAGATATACAATCTGTTTCATTGAAAAACCTAAGAAAGAAATTTGTATGGAATTAGAATGTGAACATGTTTTTCTTATTCTTTGGAACCATTTGTTTTTTTGCATTTACTTCTGTATCTCTACTTTTTACCAGATATATTTCAACTATCTTATACGGGAGTCTAGGTTTGTGCACGCTTCTATATGTTATGTAATAATTTCATTACCTGTATGTCTTATTGATGTGTGCACAACTTGGACTGGCGTATGTTTCACTGTCACTTATTAGTCTGCTTTATGCACTTATATATATATATTTTTATTACTGCAGCAGTAGCTCCAGATTGCGTTCCCAAAATCCAAATGCTGTGTTTTCTTTTCTCTTTTTTTTCCTCTTTATATTTTTACCATGCGCTGCCTCTGTTTGCCATGTATTGGGGTGCGGGCCTAGTCAAGCCTATGTCAGGCTTTTTGTCTGTACTCCAAACATCCTTGAGATGTTGAATAAAGATTGTATTGTATTGTAAAACAACAGTGTTGCTGGTTCGATCTGAGCAAATGGGCATACTTGCTTTCTTTTCTTGTTGCTATTATATGTGATAGAGCATGTATTTGTACACATCATGTACCAATTCCTGCCATGGATACGAAAAGGCGGCCGGCAATATTGGATAATAATAATAAAACAACAGTGTTGCTGGTTCGATCTGAGCAAAGGGGCATACTTGCTTTCTTTTCTTGTTGCTATTATATGTGATAGAGCATGTATTTGTACACATCATGTACCAATTCCTGCCTTGGATACGAAAAGGCGGCCGGCAATACTGGATAATAATAATAATAAAACAACAGTGTTGCTGGTTGGATCTGAGCAAATGGGCATACTTGCTTTCTTTTCTTGTTGCTATTATATGTGACAGAGCATGTATTTGTACACATCATGTACCAATTCCTGCCTTGTGTATACGAAAAGGCGGCCGGCAATATTGGATAAAAATAATAAAACGACAGTGTTGCTGGTTCGATCTGCAAAGAAAAACTTAACAGCATGCCCATTTGCTTTCTTTTGTTGTTGCTTTTTTATGTGATATAGCATGTATTTGTACACATCATGTACCAATTCCTGCCTTGGATACGAAAAGGCGGCCGGCAATACTGGATAATAATAATAAAACAACAGTGTTGCTGGTTCGATCTGAGCAAATGGCATACTTGCTTTCTTTTCTTGTTGCTATTATATGTGATAGAGCATATATTTGTACACATCATGTACCAATTCCTGCCTTGTGGATACGAAAAGGCGGCCGGCAATATTGGATAATAATAATAAAACAACAGTGTTGCTGGTTCGATCTGAGCAAATGGGCATACTTGCTTTCTTTTCTTGTTGCTATTATATATGATAGAGCATGTATTTGTACACATCATGTACCAATTCCTGCCTTGTGTATACGAAAAGGCGGCCGGCAATATTGGATAATAATAATAAAACGACAGTGTTGCTGGTTCGATCTGCAAAGAAAAACTTAACAGTATGCCCATTTGCTTTCTTTTCTTGGCACTATTATATGTGATAGAGCATGTATTTGTACACATCATGTACCAATTCCTGCCTTGTGTATACGAAAAGGCGGCCGGCAATACTGGATAATAATAATAAAACAACAGTGTTGCTGGTTCGATCTGCAAAAGAAACTTAACAGTATGCCCATTTGCTTTTTTTTTGTTGCTACTATATGTGATAGAGCATGTATTTGTACACATCATGTACCAATTCCTGCCTTGGATACGAAAAGGCGGCCGGCAATATTGGATAATAATAATAAAATAACAGTCTTGCTGGTTCGATCTGCAAAAAAAACTTAACAGTATGCCCATTTGCTTTCTTTTCTTGTTGCTATTATATGTGATAGAGCATGTATTTGTACACATCATGTACCAATTCCTGCCTTGCATACGAAAAGGCGGCCGGCAATACTGGATAATAATAATAAAACAACAGTGTTGCTGGTTCGATCTGAGCAAATGGACATACCTGCTTTCTTTTGTTGTTGCTATTATATGTGATAGAGCATGTATTTGTACACATCATGTACCAATTCCTGCCTTGCGGATACGAAAAGGCGGCCGGCAATATTGGATAATAATAATAAAACAACAGTGTTGCTGGTTCGATCTGCAAAAAAAAGAACTTAACAGTATGCCCATTTGCTTTCTTATCTTGTTGCTATTATATGTGATAGAGCATGTATTTGTACACATCATGTACCAATTCCTGCCTTGCGTATACGAAAAGGCGGCCGGAAATATTGGATAATAATAATAAAACGACAGTGTTGCTGGTTCGATCTGCAAAAAAACTTAACAGTCTGCCCATTTGCTTTCTTTTCTTGTTGCTATTATATGTGATAGAGCATGTATTTGTACACATCACGTACCATTTCCTGCCTTGGATACGAAAAGGCGGCCGGCAGTATTGGATAATAATAAAACAACAGTGTTGCTGGTTCGATCTGCAAAAAAAATTTAACAGTATGCCCATTTGCTTTCTTTTCTTTTTGCTATTATATGTGATAGAGCATGTATTTGTACACATCATGTACCAATTCCTGCCTTGTGTATACGAAAAGGCGGCCGGCAATATTGGATAATAATAATAAAACGACAGTGTCGCTGGTTCGATCTGCAAAAAAAACTTAGCAGTATGGCCATTTGCTTTCTTTTCTTGTTGCTATTATATGTGATAGAGCATGTATTTGTACACATCATGTACCAATTCCTGCCTTGGATACGAAAAGGCGGCCGGCAATATTGGATAATAATAATAATAAAACAACAGTTTTGCTGGTTCGATCTGAGCAAATGGGCATACTTGCTTTCTTTTCTTGTTGCTATTATATGTGATAGAGCATGTATTTGTACACATCATGTACCAATTCCTGCCTTGTGGATACGAAAAGGCGGCCGGCAATATTGGATAATAATAATAAAACAACAGTGTTGCTGGTTCGATCTGAGCAAATGGGCATACTTGCTTTCTTTTCTTGTTGCTATTATATGTGATAGAGCATGTATTTGTACACATCATGTACCAATTCCTGCCTTGTGGATACGAAAAGGCGGCCGGCAATATTGGATAATAATAATAAAACAACAGTGTTGCTGGTTCGATCTGAGCAAATGGGCATACTTGCTTTCTTTTCTTGTTGCTATTATATGTGATAGAGCATGTATTTGTACACATCATGTACCAATTCCTGCCTTGTGGATACGAAATGGCGGCCGGCAATATTGGATAATAATAATAAAACAACAGTGTTGCCGGTTCGATCTGAGCAAATGGTCATACTTGCTTTCTTTTCTTGTTGTTTTTATATGTGATAAAGCATGTATTTGTACACATCATGTACCAATTCCTGCCTTGTGGATACGAAAAGGCGGCAGGCAATATTGGATAATAATAATAAAACAACAGTGTTGCTGGTTCGATCTGCAAAAAAAACTTAACAGTATGCCCATTTGCTTTCTCTTCTTGGTGCTATTATATGTGATAGAGCATGTATTTGTACACATCATGTACCAATTCCTGCCTTGGATACTAAAAGGCGGCCGGGTATACTGGATAATAATATTAAAACAACAGTGTTGCTTGTTCGATCTGAGCAAATGGGCATACTTGCTTTCTTTTCTTGTTGCTATTATATGTGATAGAGCATGTATTTGTACACATCATGTACCAATTCCTGCCTTGTGTATACGAAAAGGCGTCCGGCAATATTGGATAATAATAATAAAACGACAGTGTTGCTGGTTCGATCTGCAAAAAAACTTAACGGTATGCCCATTTGCTTTCTTTTCTTGTTGCTATTATATGTGATAGAGCATGTATTTAAACACATCATGTACCAATTCCTGCCTTGGATACGAAAAGGCGGCCGGCAATATTGGATAATAATAATAAAACAACAGTGTTGCTGGTTCGATCTGAGCAAATGGGCATACTTGCTTTCTTTTCTTGTTGCTATTATGTGTGATAGAGCATGTATTTTTACACATCATGTACCAATTCCAGCCTTGTGGATACGAAAAGGCGGCCGGCAATATTGGATGATAATAATAAAACAACAGTGTTGCTGGTTCGATCTGCAAAAAAAAACTTAACAGTATGCCCATTTGCTTTCTTTTCTTGTTGCTATTATATGTGATAGAGCATGTATTTGTACACATCATGTACCAATTCCTGCCTTGGATACGAAAAGGCGGCCGGCAATACTGGAAAATAATAATAAAACAACAGTGTTGCTGGTTCGATCTGAGCAAATGGGCATAATTGCTTTCTTTTCTTGTTGCTATTATATGTGATAGAGCATGTATTTGTACACATCATGTACCAATTCCTGCCTTGTGTATACGAAAAGGCGGCCGGCAATATTGGATAATAATAATAAAACGACAGTGTCGCTGGTTCGATCTGCAAAAAAAAAACTTAACAGTATGCCCATTTGCTTTCTTTTCTTTTTGCTATTATATGTGATAGAGCATGTATTTGTACACGTCATGTACCAATTCCTGCCTTGGATACGAAAAGGCGGCCGGCAATATTGGATAATAATAATAAAACAACAGTTTTGCTGGTTCGATCTGAGCAAATGGGCATACTTGCTTTCTTTTCTTGTTGCTATTATATGTGATAGAGCATGTATTTGTACACATCATGTACCAATTCCTGCCTTGTGGATACGATTAGGCGGCCGGCAATATTAAATAATAATAATAATAAAACAACAGTGTTGCTGGTTCGATCTGAGCAAATGAGCATACTTGCTTTCTTTTCTTGTTGCTATTATATGTGATAGAGCATGTATTTGTACACATCATGTACCAATTCCTGCCTTGTGGATACGAAAAGGCGGCCGGCAATATTGGATAATATTAATAAAACGACAGTGTTGCTGGTTCGATCTGCAAAAAAACTTAACAGTATGCCCATTTGCTTTCTTTTCTTGTTGCTATTATATGTGATAGAGCATGTATTTGTACACATCATGTACCAATTCCTGCCTTGTGGATACGAAAAGGCGGCCGGCAATATTTTATAATAATAATAAAACAACAGTTTCGCTGGTTCGATCTGAGCAAATGGGCATACTTGCTTTCTTTTCTTGTTGCTATTACATGTGATAGAGCATGTATTTTTACACATCATGTACCAATTCCTGCCTTGTGGATACGAAAAGGCGGCCGGCTATATTGGATAATAATAATAAAACAACAGTGTTGCTGGTTCGATCTTAGCAAATGGGCATACTTGCTTTCTTTTCTTGTCGCTATTATATGTGATAGAGCATGTATTTGTACACATCATGTACCAATTCCTGCCTTGTGGATACGAAAAGGCGGCCGGCAATATAGGATAATAATAATAAAACAACAGTGTTGCTGGTTCAATCTGAGCAAATGGGCATACTTGCTTTCTTTTCTTGTTGCTATTATATGTGATAGAGCATGTATTTGTACACATCATGTACCAATTCCTGCCATGGATACGAAAAGGCGGCCGGCAATATTGGATAATAATAATAAAACAACAGTGTTGCTGGTTCGATCTGAGCAAATGGGCATACTTGCTTTCTTTTCTTGTTGCTATTATATGTGATAGAGCATGTATTTGTACACATCATGTACCAATTCCTGCCTTGTGGATAGGAAAAGGCGGCCGGCAGTATTGGATAATAATATTAAAACAACAGTGTTGCTGGTTTGATCTGCAAAAAAAACTTAACAGTATGCCCATTTGCTTTTTTTTCTTGTTGCTACTATATGTGATAGAGCATGTATTTGTACACATCATGTACCAATTCCTGCCTTGGATACGAAAAGGCGGCCGGCAATATTGGATAATAATAATAAAACAACAGTGTTGCTGGTTCGATCTTCAAAAAAAACTTAACAGTATGCCCATTTGCTTTCTTTTCTTGTTGCTATTATATGTGATAGAGCATGTATTTGTACACATCATGTACCAATTCCTGCCTTGCATACGAAAAGGCGGCCGGCAATACTGGATAATATTAATAAAACAACAGTGTTGCTGGTTCGATCTAAGCAAATGGACATACTTGCTTTCTTTTGTTGTTGCTATTATATGTGATAGAGCATGTATTTGTACACATCATGTACCAATTCCTGCCTTGTGGATACGAAAAGGCGGCCGGCAATATTGGATAATAATATTAAAACAACATTTTTGCTGGTTCGATCTGCAAAAGAAACTTAACAGTATGCCCATTTGCTTTTTTTTTTGTTGCTACTATATGTGATAGAGCATGTATTTGTACACATCATGTACCAATTCCTGCCTTGGATACGAAAAGGCGCCGGCAATATTGGATAATAATAATAAAACAACAGTCTTGCTGGTTCGATCTGCAAAAAAAACTTAACAGTATGCCCATTTGCTTTCTTTTCTTGTTGCTATTATATGTGATAGAGCATGTATTTGTACACATCATGTACCAATTCCTGCCTTGCATACGAAAAGGCGGCCGGCAATACTGGATAATATTAATAAAACAACAGTGTTGCTGGTTCGATCTGAGCAAATGGACATACCTGCTTTCTTTTGTTGTTGCTATTATATGTGATAGAGCATGTATTTGTACACATCATGTACCAATTCCTGCCTTGTGGATACGAAAAGGCGGCCGGCAATATTGGATAATAATAATAAAACAACAGTGTTGCTGGTTCGATCTGCAAAAAAAAAACTTAACAGTATGCCCATTTGCTTTCTTTTCTTGTTGCTATTATATGTGATAGAGCATGTATTTGTACACATCATGTACCAATTCCTGCCTTGGATACGAAAAGGCGGCCGGCAATACTGGATAATAATAATAAAACAACAGTGTTGCTGGTTCGATCTGAGCAAATGGGCATAATTGCTTTCTTTTCTTGTTGCTATTATATGTGATAGAGCATGTATTTGTACACATCATGTACCAATTCCTGCCTTGTGTATACGAAAAGGCGGCCGGCAATATTGGATAATAATAATAAAACGACAGTGTCGCTGGTTCGATCTGCAAAAACAAAAATTAACAGTATGCCCATTTGCTTTCTTTTCTTTTTGCTATTATATGTGATAGAGCATGTATTTGTACACGTCATGTACTAATTCCTGCCTTGGATACGAAAAGGCGGCCGGCAATATTGGATAATAATAATAAAACAACAGTTTTGCTGGTTCGATCTGAGCAAATGGGCATACTTGCTTTCTTTTCTTGTTGCTATTATATGTGATAGAGCATGTATTTGTACACATCATGTACCAATTCCTGCCTTGTGGATACGAATAGGCGGCCGGCAATATTAAATAATAATAATAAAACAACAGTGTTGCTGGTTCGATCTGAGCAAATGAGCATACTTGCTTTCTTTTCTTGTTGCTATTATATGTGATAGAGCATGTATTTGTACACATCATGTACCAATTCCTGCCTTGTGGTTACGAAAAGGCGGCCGGCAATATTGGATAATATTAATAAAACGACAGTGTTGCTGGCTCGATCTGCAAAAAAACTTAACAGTATGCCCATTTGCTTTCTTTTCTTGTTGCTATTATATGTGATAGAGCATGTATTTGTACACATCATGTACCAATTCCTGCCTTGTGGATACGAAAAGGCGGCCGGCAATATTTTATAATAATAATAAAACAACAGTTTCGCTGGTTCGATCTGAGCAAATGGGCATACTTGCTTTCTTTTCTTGTTGCTATTACATGTGATAGAGCATGTATTTTTACACATCATGTACCAATTCCTGCCTTGTGGATACGAAAAGGCGGCCGGCTATATTGGATAATAATAATAAAACAACAGTGTTGCTGGTTCGATTTGAGCAAATGGGCATACTTGCTTTCTTTTCTTGTCGCTATTATATGTGATAGAGCATGTATTTGTACACATCATGTACCAATTCCTGCCTTGTGGATACGAAAAGGCGGCCGGCAATATTGGATAATAATAATAAAACAACAGTGTTGCTGGTTCAATCTGAGCAAATGGGCATACTTGCTTTCTTTTCTTGTTGCTATTATATGTGATAGAGCATGTATTTGTACACATCATGTACCAATTCCTGCCATGGATACGAAAAGGCGGCCGGCAATATTGGATAATAATAATAAAACAACAGTGTTGCTGGTTCGATCTGAGCAAATGGGCATACTTGCTTTCTTTTCTTGTTGCTATTATATGTGATAGAGCATGTATTTGTACACATCATGTACCAATTCCTGCCTTGTGGATAGGAAAAGGCGGCCGGCAGTATTGGATAATAATATTAAAACAACAGTGTTGCTGGTTTGATCTGCAAAAAAAACTTAACAGTATGCCCATTTGCTTTTTTTTCTTGTTGCTACTATATGTGATAGAGCATGTATTTGTACACATCATGTACCAATTCCTGCCTTGGATACGAAAAGGCGGCCGGCAATATTGGATAATAATAATAAAACAACAGTGTTGCTGGTTCGATCTTCAAAAAAAACTTAACAGTATGCCCATTTGCTTTCTTTTCTTGTTGCTATTATATGTGATAGAGCATGTATTTGTACACATCATGTACCAATTCCTGCCTTGCATACGAAAAGGCGGCCGGCAATACTGGATAATATTAATAAAACAACAGTGTTGCTGGTTCGATCTAAGCAAATGGACATACTTGCTTTCTTTTGTTGTTGCTATTATATGTGATAGAGCATGTATTTGTACACATCATGTACCAATTCCTGCCTTGTGGATACGAAAAGGCGGCCGGCAATATTGGATAATAATAATAAAACAACATTTTTGCTGGTTCGATCTGGAAAAGAAACTTAACAGTATGCCCATTTGCTTTTTTTTTTGTTGCTACTATATGTGATAGAGCATGTATTTGTACACATCATGTACCAATTCCTGCCTTGGATACGAAAAGGCGCCGGCAATATTGGATAATAATAATAAAACAACAGTCTTGCTGGTTCGATCTGCAAAAAAAACTTAACAGTATGCCCATTTGCTTTCTTTTCTTGTTGCTATTATATGTGATAGAGCATGTATTTGTACACATCATGTACCAATTCCTGCCTTGCATACGAAAAGGCGGCCGGCAATACTGGATAATAATAATAAAACAACAGTGTTGCTGGTTCGATCTGAGCAAATGGACATACCTGCTTTCTTTTGTTGTTGCTATTATATGTGATAGAGCATGTATTTGTACACATCATGTACCAATTCCTGCCTTGTGGATACGAAAAGGCGGCCGGCAATATTGGATAATAATAATAAAACAACAGTGTTGCTGGTTCGATCTGCAAAAAAAGAACTTAACAGTATGCCCATTTGCTTTCTTATCTTGTTGCTATTATATGTGATAGAGCATGTATTTGTACACATCATGTACCAATTCCTGCCTTGCGTATACGAAAAGGCGGCCGGAAATATTGGATAATAATAATAAAACGACAGTGTTGCTGGTTCGATCTGCAAAAAAACTTAACAGTCTGCCCATTTGCTTTCTTTTCTTGTTGCTATTATATGTGATAGAGCATGTATTTGTACACATCACGTACCATTTCCTGCCTTGGATACGAAAAGGCGGCCGGCAGTATTGGATAATAATAAAACAACAGTGTTGCTGGTTCGATCTGCAAAAAAAATTTAACAGTATGCCCATTTGCTTTCTTTTCTTTTTGCTATTATATGTGACAGAGCATGTATTTGTACACATCATGTTCCAATTCCTGCCTTGGATACGAAAAGGTGGCTGGCAATACTGGATAATAATAATAAAACAAAAGTGCTGCTGGTTCGATCTGAGCAAATGGGAATACTTGCTTTCTTTTCTTGTTGCTATTATATGTGATAGAGCATGTATTTGTACACATTATGTACCAATTCCTGCCTTGTGTATACGAAAAGGCGGCCGGCAATATTGGATAATAATAATAAAACGACAGTGTCGCTGGTTCGATCTGCAAAAAAAACTTAGCAGTATGGCCATTTGCTTTCTTTTCTTGTTGCTATTATATGTGATAGAGCATGTATTTGTACACATCATGTACCAATTCCTGCCTTGGATACGAAAAGGCGGCCGGCAATATTGGATAATAATAATAAAACAACAGTTTTGCTGGTTCGATCTGAGCAAATGGGCATACTTGCTTTCTTTTCTTGTTGCTATTATATGTGATAGAGCATGTATTTGTACACATCATGTACCAATTCCTGCCTTGTGGATACGAAAAGGCGGCCGGCAATATTGGATAATAATAATAAAACAACAGTGTTGCTGGTTCGATCTGAGCAAATGGGCATACTTGCTTTCTTTCCTTGTTGCTATTATATGTGATAGAGCATGTATTTGTACACATCATGTACCAATTCCTGCCTTGTGGATACGAAAAGGCGGCCGGCAATATTGGATAATAATAATAAAACAACAGTGTTGCTGGTTCGATCTGAGCAAATGGGCATACTTGCTTTCTTTTCTTGTTGCTATTATATGTGATAGAGCATGTATTTGTACACATCATGTACCAATTCCTGCCTTGTGGATACGAAATGGCGGCCGGCAATATTGGATAATAATAATAAAACAACAGTGTTGCCGGTTCGATCTGAGCAAATGGTCATACTTGCTTTCTTTTCTTGTTGTTATTATATGTGATAGAGCATGTATTTGTACACATCATGTACCAATTCCTGCCTTGTGGATACGAAAAGGCGGCAGGCAATATTGGATAATAATATTAAAACAACAGTGTTGCTTGTTCGATCTGAGAAAATGGGCATACTTGCTTTCTTTTCTTGTTGCTATTATATGTGATAGAGCATGTATTTGTACACATCATGTACCAATTCCTGCCTTGTGTATACGAAAAGGCGTCCGGCAATATTGGATAATAATAATAAAACGACAGTGTTGCTGGTTCGATCTGCAAAAAAACTTAACAGTATGCCCATTTGCTTTCTTTTCTTGTTGCTATTATATGTGATAGAGCATGTATTTGTACACATCATGTACCAATTCCTGCCTTGGATACGAAAAGGCGGCCGGCAATATTGGATAATAATAATAAAACAACAGTGTTGCTGGTTCGATCTGAGCAAATGGGCATACTTGCTTTCTTTTCTTGTTGCTATTATGTGTGATAGAGCATGTATTTTTACACATCATGTACCAATTCCTGCTTTGTGGATACGAAAAGGCAGCCGGCAATATTGGATAATAATAATAAAACAACAGTGTTGCTGGTTCGATCTGCAAAAAAAAAACTTAACAGTATGCCCATTTGCTTTCTTTTCTTGTTGCTATTATATGTGATAGAGCATGTATTTGTACACATCATGTACCAATTCCTGCCTGGGATACGAAAAGGCGGCCGGCAATACTGGATAATAATAATAAAACAACAGTGTTGCTGGTTCGATCTGAGCAAATGGGCATAATTGCTTTCTTTTCTTGTTGCTATTATATGTGATAGAGCATGTATTTGTACACATCATGTACCAATTCCTGCCTTGTGTATACGAAAAGGCGGCCGGCAATATTGGATAATAATAATAAAACGACAGTGTCGCTGGTTCGATCTGCAAAAAAAAAACTTAACAGTATGCCCATTTGCTTTCTTTTCTTTTTGCTATTATATGTGATAGAGCATGTATTTGTACACGTCATGTACCAATTCCTGCCTTGGATACGAAAAGGCGGCCGGCAATATTGGATAATAATAATAAAACAACAGTTTTGCTGGTTCGATCTGAGCAAATGGGCATACTTGCTTTCTTTTCTTGTTGCTATTATATGTGATAGAGCATGTATTTGTACACATCATGTACCAATTCCTGCCTTGTGGATACGAATAGGCGGCCGGCAACATTGGATAATAATAATAAAACAACAGTGTTTCTGGTTCGATCTGAGCAAATGAGCATACTTGCTTTCTTTTCTTGTTGCTATTATATTTGATAGAGCATGTATTTGTACACATCATGTACCAATTCCTACCTTGTGGATACGAAAAGGCGGCCGGCAATATTGGATAATATTAATAAAACAACAGTGTTGCTGGTTTGATCTGAGCAAATAGGCATACTTGCTTTCTTTTCTTGTTGCTATTATATGTGATACAGCATGTATTTGTACACATCATGTACCAATTCCTGCCTTGTGGATACGAAAAGGCGGCCGGCAATCTTTTATAATAATAATAAAACAACAGTTTCGCTGGTTCGATCTGAGCAAATGGGCATACTTGCTTTCTTTTCTTGTTGCTATTACATGTGATAGAGCATGTATTTCTTCACATCATGTACCAATTCCTGCCTTGTGGATACGAAAAGGCGGCCGGCTATATTGGATAATAATAATAAAACAACAGTGTTGCTGGTTCGATCTGAGCAAATGGGCATAATTGCTTTCTTTTCTTGTCGCTATTATATGTGATAGAGCATGTATTTGTACACATCATGTACCAATTCCTGCCTTGTGGATACGAAAAGGCGGCCGGCAATATTGGATAATAATAATAAAACAACAGTGTTGCTGGTTCAATCTGAGCAAATGGGCATACTTGCTTTCTTTTCTTGTTGCTATTATATGTGATAGAGCATGTATTTGTACACATCATGTACCAATTCCTGCCATGGATACGAAAAGGCGGCCGGCAATATTGGATAATAATAATAAAACAACAGTGTTGCTGGTTCGATCTGAGCAAATGGGCATACTTGCTTTCTTTTCTTGTTGCTATTATATGTGATAGAGCATGTATTTGTACACATCATGTACCAATTCCTGCCTTGTGGATAGGAAAAGGCGGCCGGCAATATTGGATAATAATAATAAAACAACAGTGTTGCTGGTTTGATCTGCAAAAAAAACTTAACAGTATGCCCATTTGCTTTTTTTTCTTGTTTGTACTATATGTGATAGAGCATGTATTTGTACACATCATGTACCAATTCCTGCCTTGGATACGAAAAGGCGGCCGGCAATATTGGATAATAATAATAAAACAACAGTGTTGCTGGTTCGATCTGCAAAAAAAACTTAACAGTATGCCCATTTGCTTTCTTTTCTTGTTGCTATTATATGTGATAGAGCATGTATTTGTACACATCATGTACCAATTCCTGCCTTGCATACGAAAAGGCGGCCGGCAATACTGGATAATATTAATAAAACAACAGTGTTGCTGGTTCGATCTAAGCAAATGGACATACTTGCTTTCTTTTGTTGTTGCTATTATATGTGATAGAGCATGTATTTGTACACATCAGGTACCAATTCCTGCCTTGTGGATACGAAAAGGCGGCCGGCAATATTGGATAATAATAATAAAACAACAGTGTTGCTGGTTCGATCTGCAAAAAAAAACTTAACAGTATGCCCATTTGCTTTCTTATCTTGTTGCTATTATATGTGATAGAGCATGTATTTGTACACATCATGTACCAATTCCTGCCTTGTGTATACGAAAAGGCGGCCGGAAATATTGGATAACAATAATAAAACGACAGTGTTGCTGGTTCGATCTGCAAAAAAACTTAACAGTCTGCCCATTTGCTTTCTTTTCTTGTTGCTATTATATGTGATAGAGCATGTATTTGTACACATCACGTACCATTTCCTGCCTTGGATACGAAAAGGCGGCCGGCAATATTGGATAATAATAATAAAACAACAGTGTTGCTGGTTCGATCTGAGCAAATGGGCATACTTGCTTTCTTTTCTTGTTGCTATTATATGTGATAGAGCATGTATTTGTACACATCATGTACCAATTCCTGCCTTGTGGATACGAAAAGGCGGCCGGCAATATTGGATAATAATAATAAAACAACAGTGTTGCTGGTTCGATCTGAGCAAATGGGCATACTTGCTTTCTTTTCTTGTTGCTATTATATGTGATAGAGCATGTATTTGTACACATCATGTACCAATTCCTGCCTTGTGTATACGAAAAGGCGGCCGGCAATATTTGATAATAATAATAAAACGACAGTGTCGCTGGTTCGATCTGAGCAAATGGGCATACTTGCTTTCTTTTCTTGTTGCTATTATATGTGATAGAGCATGTATTTGTACACATCATGTACCAATTCCTGCCTTGTGGATACGAAAAGGCGGCCGGCAATATTGGATAATAATAATAAAACAACAGTGTTGCCGGTTCGATCTGAGCAAATGGTCATACTTGCTTTCTTTTCTTGTTGCTATTATATGTGATAGAGCATGTATTTGTACACATCATGTACCAATTCCTGCCTTGTGGATACGAAAAGGCGGCCGGCAATATTGGATAATAATAATAAAACAACAGTGTTGCTGGTTCGATCTGCAAAAAAAACTTAACAGTATGCCCATTTGCTTTCTTATCTTGTTGCTATTATATGTGATAGAGCATGTATTTGTACACATCATGTACCAATTCCTGCCTTGTGTATACGAAAAGGCGACCGGAAATATTGGATAATAATAATAAAACGACAGTGTCGCTGGTTCGATCTGCAAAAAAAACTTAGCAGTATGGCCATTTGCTTTCTTTTCTTGTTGCTATTATATGTGATAGAGCATGTATTTGTTCACATCATGTACCAATTCCTGCCTTGTGTATACGAAAAGGCGGCCGGCAATATTGGATAATAATAATAAAACGACAGTGTCGCTGGTTCGATCTGAGCAAATGGGCATACTTGCTTTCTTTTCTTGTTGCTATTATATGTGATAGAGCATGTATTTGTACACATCATGTACCAATTCCTGCCTTGTGGATACGAAAAGGCGGCCGGCAATATTGGATAATAATAATAAAACAACAGTGTTGCTGGTTCGATCTGAGCAAATGGGCATACTTGCTTTCTTTTCTTGTTGCTATTATATGTGATAGAGCATGTATTTGTACACATCATGTACCAATTCCTGCCTTGTGGATACGAAAAGGCGGCCGGCAATATTGGATAATAATAATAAAACAACAGTGTTGCCGGTTCGATCTGAGCAAATGGTCATACTTGCTTTCTTTTCTTGTTGCTATTATATGTGATAGAGCATGTATTTGTACACATCATGTACCAATTCCTGCCTTGTGGATACGAAAAGGCGGCCGGCAATATTGGATAATAATAATAAAACAACAGTGTTGCTGGTTCGATCTGCAAAAAAAAAACTTAACAGTATGCCCATTTGCTTTCTTATCTTGTTGCTATTATATGTGATAGAGCATGTATTTGTACACATCATGTACCAATTCCTGCCTTGTGTATACGAAAAGGCGGCCGGAAATATTGGATAATAATATTAAAACGACAGTGTCGCTGGTTCGATCTGCAAAAAAAACTTAGCAGTATGGCCATTTGCTTTCTTTTCTTGTTGCTATATATGTGATAGAGCATGTATTTGTACACATCATGTACCAATTCCTGCCTTGTGGATACAAAAAGGCGGCCGGCAATATTGGATAATAATAATAAAACAACAGTGTTGCTGGTTCGATCTGAGCAATTGGGCATACTTGCTTTCTTTTCTTGTTGCTATTATATGTGCTAGAGCATGTATTTGTACACATCATGTACCAATTCCTGCCTTGTGGATACGAAAAGGCGGCCGGCAATATTTGGTAATAATAATAAAACAACAGTGTTGCCGGTTCGATCTGAGCAAATGGTCATACTTGCTTTCCTTTCTTGTTGCTATTATATGTGATAGAGCATGTATTTGTACACATCATGTACCAATTCCTGCCTTGTGGATACGAAAAGGCGGCCGGCAATATTGGATAATAATAATAAAACAACAGTGTTGCTGGTTCGATCTGCAAAAAAAAACTTAACAGTATGCCCATTTGCTTTCTTTTCTTGTTGCTATTATATGTGATAGAGCATGTATTTGTACACATCACGTACCATTTCCTGCCTTGGATACGAAAAGGCGGCCGGCAGTATTGGATTATAATAAAACAACAGTGTTGCTGGTTCGATCTGCAAAAAAAACTTAACAGTATGCCCATTTGCTTTCTTTTCTTGTTGCTATTATATGTGATAGAGCATGTATTTGTACACATCATGTTCCAATTCCTGCCTTGGATACGAAAAGGTGGCTGGCAATACTGGATAATAATAATAAAACAACAGTGTTGCTGGTTCGATCTGAGCAAATGGGAATACTTGCTTTCTTTTCTTGTTGCTATTATATGTGATAGAGCATGTATTTGTACACATCATGTACCAATTCCTGCCTTGTGTATACGAAAAGGCGGCCGGATATATTGGATAATAATAATAAAACGACAGTGTCGCTGGTTCGATCTGCAAAAAAAACTTAGCAGTATGGCCATTTGCTTTCTTTTCTTGTTGCTATTATATGTGATAGAGCATGTATTTGTACACATCATGTACCAATTCCTGCCTTGTGGATACGAAAAGGCGGCCGGCAATATTGGATAATAATAATAAAACAACAGTGTTGCTGGTTCGATCTGAGCAAATGGGCATACTTGCTTTCTTTTCTTGTTGCTATTATATGTGATAGAGCATGTATTTGTACACATCATGTACCAATTCCTGCCTTGTGGATACGAAAAGGCGGCCGGCAATATTGGATAATAATAATAAAACAACAGTGTTGCTGGTTCGATCTGAGCAAATGGTCATACTTGCTTTCTTTTCTTGTTGCTACTATATGTGATAGAGCATGTATTTGTACACATCATGTACCAATTCCTGCCTTGTGGATACGAAAAGGCGGCCGGCAATATTGGATAATAATAATAAAACAACAGTGTTGCTGGTTCGATCTGCAAAAAAAACTTAACAGTATGCCCATTTGCTTTCTCTTCTTGGTGCTATTATATGTGATTGAGCATGTATTTGTACACATCATGTACCAATTCCTGCCTTGGATACTAAAAGGCGGCCGGGTATACTGGATAATAATAATAAAACAACAGTGTTGCTTGTTCGATCTGAGCAAATGGGCATACTTGCTTTCTTTTCTTGTTGCTATTATATGTGATAGAGCATGTATTTGTATACATCATGTACCAATTCCTGCCTTGTGTATACGAAAAGGCGTCCGGCAATATTGGATAATAATAATAAAACGACAGTGTTGCTGGTTCGATCTGCAAAAAACTGAACAGTATGCCCATTTGCTTTCTTTTCTTGTTGCTATTATATGTGATAGAGCATGTATTTGTACCAATCATGTACCAATTCCTGCCTTGGATACGAAAAGGCGGCCGGCAATACTGGATAATAATAATAAAACAACAGTGTTGCTGGTTCGATCTGAGCAAATGGGCATAATTGCTTTCTTTTCTTGTTGCTATTATATGTGATAGAGCATGTATTTGTACACATCATGTACCAATTCCTGCCTTGTGTATACGAAAATGCGGCCGGCAATATTGGATAATAATAATAAAACGATAGTGTCGCTGGTTCGATCTGCAAAAAAAAAACTTAACAGTATGCCCATTTGCTTTATTTTCTTGTTGCTATTATATGTGATAGAGCATGTATTTGTACACGTCATGTACCAATTCCTGCCTTGGATACGAAAAGGCGGCCGGCAATATTGGATAATAATAATAAAACAACAGTTTTGCTGGTTCGATCTGAGCAAATGGGCATACTTGCTTTCTTTTCTTGTTGCTATTATGTGTGATAGAGCATGTATTTGTACACATCATGTACCAATTCCTGCCTTGTGGATACGAAAAGGCGGGCGGCAATATTGGATAATATTAATAAAACAACAGTGTTGCTGGTTTGATCTGAGCAAATGGGCATACTTGCTTTCTTTTCTTGTTGCTATTATATGTGATAGAGCATGTATTTGTACACATCATGTACCAATTCCTGCCTTGTGGATACGAAAAGGCGGCCGGCAATATTTTATAATAATAATAAAACAACAGTTACGCTGGTTCGATCTGAGCAATTGGGCATACTTGCTTTCTTTTCTTGTTGCTATTATATGTGATAGAGCATGTATTTGTACACATCATGTACCAATTCCTGCCTTGTGGATACGAAAAGGCGGCCGGCTATATTGGATAATAATAATAAAACAACAGTGTTGCTGGTTCGATCTGAGCAAATGGGCATACTTGCTTTCTTTTCTTGTCGCTATTATATGTGATAGAGCATGTATTTGTACACATCATGTACCAATTCCAGCCTTGTGGATACGAAAAGGCGGCCGGCAATATTGGATAATAATAATAAAACAACAGTGTTGCTGGTTCAATCTGAGCAAATGGGCATACTTGCTTTCTTTTCTTGTTGCTATTATATGTGATAGAGCATGTATTTGTACACATCATGTACCAATTCCTGCCATGGATACGAAAAGGCGGCCGGCAATATTGGATAATAATAATAAAACAACAGTGTTGCTGGTTCGATCTGAGCAAATGGGCATACTTGCTTTCTTTTCTGGTTGCTATTATATGTGATAGAGCGTGTATTTGTACACATCATGTACCAATTCCTGCCTTGTGGATACGAAAAGGCGGCCGGCAGTATTGGATAATATTAATAAAACAACAGTGTTGCTGGTTCGATCTGAGCAAATGGGCATACTTGCTTTCTTTTCTTGTTGCTATTATATGTGATAGAGCATGTATTTGTACACATCATGTACAAATTCCTGCCTTGTGGATACGAAAAGGCGGCCGGCAGTATTGGATAATAATAATAAAACAACAGTGTTGCTGGTTCGATCTGAGCAAATGGGCATACTTGCTTTCTTTTCTTGTTGCTATTATATGTGATAGAGCATGTATTTGTACACATCATGTACCAATTCCTGCCTTGTGGATACGAAAAGGCGGCCGGCAATATTGGATAATAATAATAAAACAACAGTGTTGCTGGTTCGATCTGAGCAAATGGGCATACTTGCTTTCTTTTCTTGTTGCTATTATATGTGATAGAGCATGTATTTGTACACATCATGTACAAATTCCTGCCATGGATACGAAAAGGCGGCCGGCAATATTGGATAATATTAATAAAACCACAGTGTTGCTGGTTCGATCTGAGCAAATGGGCATACTTGCTTTCTTTTCTTGTTGCTATTATATGTGATAGAGAATGTATTTGTACACATCATGTACCAATTCCTGCCATGGATACGAAAAGGCGGCCGGCAATATTGGATAATAATAATAAAACAACAGTGTTGCTGGTTCGATCTGAGCAAATGGGCATACTTGCTTTCTTTTCTTGTTGCTATTATATGTGATAGAGCATGTATTTGTACACATCATGTACCAATTCCTGCCATGGATACGAAAAGGCGGCCGGCAATATTGGATAATAATAATAAAACAACAGTGTTGCTGGTTCGATCTGAGCAAATGGGCATACTTGCTTTCTTTTCTTGTTGCTATTATATGTGATAGAGCATGTATTTGTACACATCATGTACCAATTCCTGCCATGGATACGAAAAGGCGGCCGGCAATATTGGATAATAATAATAAAACAACAGTGTTGCTGGTTCGATCTGAGCAAATGGGCATACTTGCTTTCTTTTCTTGTTGCTATTATATGTGATAGAGCATGTATTTGTACACATCATGTACCAATTCCTGCCATGGATACGAAAAGGCGGCCGGCAATATTGGATAATAATAATAAAACAACAGTGTTGCTGGTTCGATCTGAGCAAATGGGCATACTTGCTTTCTTTTCTTGTTGCTATTATATGTGATAGAGCATGTATTTGTACACATCATGTACCAATTCCTGCCATGGATACGAAAAGGCGGCCGGCAATATTGGATAATAATAATAAAACAACAGTGTTGCTGGTTCGATCTGAGCAAATGGGCATACTTGCTTTCTTTTCTTGTTGCTATTATATGTGATAAAGCATGTATTTGTACACATCATGTACCATTTCTTGCCTTGGATACGAAAAGGCGGCCGGCAGTATTGGATAATAATAAAACAACAGTGTTGCTGGTTCGATCTGCAAAAAACACTTAACAGTATGCCCATTTGCTTTCTTTTCTTGTTGCTATTATATGTGATAGAGCATGTATTTGTACACATCATGTTCCAATTCCTGCTTTGGATACGAAAAGGTGGCTGGCAATACTGGATAATAATAATAAAACAACAGTGTTGCTGGTTCGATCTGAGCAAATGGGAATACTTGCTTTCTTTTCTTGTTGCTATTTTATGTGATAGAGCATGTATTTGTACACATCATGTACCAATTCCTGCCTTGTGTATACGAAAAGGCGGCCGGCAATATTGGATAATAATAATAAAACGACAGTGTCGCTGGTTCGATCTGAGCAAATGGGCATACTTGCTTTCTTTTCTTGTTGCTATTATATGTGATAGAGCATGTATTTGTACACATCATGTACCAATTCCTGCCTTGTGGATACGAAAAGGCGGCCGGCAATATTGGATAATAATAATAAAACAACAGTGTTGTCGGTTCGATCTGAGCAAATGGTCATACTTGCTTTCTTTTCTTGTTGCTATTATATGTGATAGAGCATGTATTTGTACACATCATGTACCAATTCCTGCCTTGTGGATACGAAAAGGCGGCCGGCAATATTGGATAATAATAATAAAACAACAGTGTTGCTGGTTCGATCTGCAAAAAAAACTTAACAGTATGCCCATTTGCTTTCTTATCTTGTTGCTATTATATGTGATAGAGCATGTATTTGTACACATCATGTACCAATTCCTGCCTTGTGTATACGAAAAGGCGACCGGAAATATTGGATAATAATAATAAAACGACAGTGTCGCTGGTTCGATCTGCAAAAAAAACTTAGCAGTATGGCCATTTGCTTTCTTTTCTTGTTGCTATTATATGTGATAGAGCATGTATTTGTTCACATCATGTACCAATTCCTGCCTTGTGTATACGAAAAGGCGGCCGGCAATATTGGATAATAATAATAAAACGACAGTGTCGCTGGTTCGATCTGCAAAAAAAACTTAGCAGTATGGCCATTTGCTTTCTTTTCTTATTGCTATTATATGTGATAGAGCATGTATTTGTACACATCATGTACCAATTCCTGCCTTGTGTATACGAAAAGGCGGCCGGCAATATTGGATAATAATAATAAAACGACAGTGTCGCTGGTTCGATCTGAGCAAATGGGCATACTTGCTTTCTTTTCTTGTTGCTATTATATGTGATAGAGCATGTATTTGTACACATCATGTACCAATTCCTGCCTTGTGGATACGAAAAGGCGGCCGGCAATATTGGATAATAATAATAAAACAACAGTGTTGCTGGTTCGATCTGAGCAAATGGGCATACTTGCTTTCTTTTCTTGTTGCTATTATATGTGATAGAGCATGTATTTGTACACATCATGTACCAATTCCTGCCTTGTGGATACGAAAAGGCGGCCGGCAATATTGGATAATAATAATAAAACAACAGTGTTGCCGGTTCGATCTGAGCAAATGGTCATACTTGCTTTCTTTTCTTGTTGGTATTATATGTGATAGAGCATGTATTTGTACACATCATGTACCAATTCTTGCCTTGTGGATACGAAAAGGCGGCCGGCAATATTGGATAATAATAATAAAACAACAGTGTTGCTGGTTCGATCTGCAAAAAAAAAACTTAACAGTATGCCCATTTGCTTTCTTATCTTGTTGCTATTATATGTGATAGAGCATGTATTTGTACACATCATGTACCAATTCCTGCCTTGGATACGAAAAGGCGGCCGGCAATATTGGATAATAATAATAAAACAACAGTGTTGCCGGTTCGATCTGAGCAAATGGTCATACTTGCTTTCTTTTCTTGTTGCTATTATATGTGATAGAGCATGTATTTGTACACGTCATGTACCAATTCCTGCCTTGGATACGAAAAGGCGGCCGGCAATATTGGATAATAATAATAAAACAACAGTTTTGCTGGTTCGATCTGAGCAAATGGGCATACTTGCTTTCTTTTCTTGTTGCTATTATATGTGATAGAGCATGTATTTGTACACATCATGTACCAATTCCTGCCTTGTGGATACGAATAGGCGGCCGGCAACATTGGATAATAATAATAAAACAACAGTGTTTCTGGTTCGATCTGAGCAAATGAGCATACTTGCTTTCTTTTCTTGTTGCTATTATATTTGATAGAGCATGTATTTGTACACATCATGTACCAATTCCTACCTTGTGGATACGAAAAGGCGGCCGGCAATATTGGATAATATTAATAAAACAACAGTGTTGCTGGTTTGATCTGAGCAAATAGGCATACTTGCTTTCTTTTCTTGTTGCTATTATATGTGATACAGCATGTATTTGTACACATCATGTACCAATTCCTGCCTTGTGGATACGAAAAGGCGGCCGGCAATATTTTATAATAATAATAAAACAACAGTTTCGCTGGTTCGATCTGAGCAAATGGGCATACTTGCTTTCTTTTCTTGTTGCTATTACATGTGATAGAGCATGTATTTCTTCACATCATGTACCAATTCCTGCCTTGTGGATACGAAAAGGCGGCCGGCTATATTGGATAATAATAATAAAACAACAGTGTTGCTGGTTCGATCTGAGCAAATGGGCATAATTGCTTTCTTTTCTTGTCGCTATTATATGTGATAGAGCATGTATTTGTACACATCATGTACCAATTCCTGCCTTGTGGATACGAAAAGGCGGCCGGCAATATTGGATAATAATAATAAAACAACAGTGTTGCTGGTTCAATCTGAGCAAATGGGCATACTTGCTTTCTTTTCTTGTTGCTATTATATGTGATAGAGCATGTATTTGTACACATCATGTACCAATTCCTGCCATGGATACGAAAAGGCGGCCGGCAATATTGGATAATAATAATAAAACAACAGTGTTGCTGGTTCGATCTGAGCAAATGGGCATACTTGCTTTCTTTTCTTGTTGCTATTATATGTGATAGAGCATGTATTTGTACACATCATGTACCAATTCCTGCCTTGTGGATAGGAAAAGGCGGCCGGCAATATTGGATAATAATAATAAAACAACAGTGTTGCTGGTTTGATCTGCAAAAAAAACTTAACAGTATGCCCATTTGCTTTTTTTTCTTGTTTGTACTATATGTGATAGAGCATGTATTTGTACACATCATGTACCAATTCCTGCCTTGGATACGAAAAGGCGGCCGGCAATATTGGATAATAATAATAAAACAACAGTGTTGCTGGTTCGATCTGCAAAAAAAACTTAACAGTATGCCCATTTGCTTTCTTTTCTTGTTGCTATTATATGTGATAGAGCATGTATTTGTACACATCATGTACCAATTCCTGCCTTGCATACGAAAAGGCGGCCGGCAATACTGGATAATATTAATAAAACAACAGTGTTGCTGGTTCGATCTAAGCAAATGGACATACTTGCTTTCTTTTG
The DNA here is from genome assembly GCF_052857255.1 of Amblyomma americanum. Taxonomy (NCBI): domain Eukaryota; kingdom Metazoa; phylum Arthropoda; class Arachnida; order Ixodida; family Ixodidae; genus Amblyomma; species Amblyomma americanum. The sequence goes on along the minus strand of NW_027526502.1, from coordinate 884,695 downwards.
TTGTTGCTATTATATGTGATAGAGCATGTATTTGTACACATCAGGTACCAATTCCTGCCTTGTGGATACGAAAAGGCGGCCGGCAATATTGGATAATAATAATAAAACAACAGTGTTGCTGGTTCGATCTGCAAAAAAAAACTTAACAGTATGCCCATTTGCTTTCTTATCTTGTTGCTATTATATGTGATAGAGCATGTATTTGTACACATCATGTACCAATTCCTGCCTTGTGTATACGAAAAGGCGGCCGGAAATATTGGATAACAATAATAAAACGACAGTGTTGCTGGTTCGATCTGCAAAAAAACTTAACAGTCTGCCCATTTGCTTTCTTTTCTTGTTGCTATTATATGTGATAGAGCATGTATTTGTACACATCACGTACCATTTCCTGCCTTGGATACGAAAAGGCGGCCGGCAATATTGGATAATAATAATAATAAAACAACAGTGTTGCTGGTTCGATCTGAGCAAATGGGCATACTTGCTTTCTTTTCTTGTTGCTATTATATGTGATAGAGCATGTATTTGTACACATCATGTTCCAATTTCTGCTTTGGATACGAAAAGGTGGCTGGCAATACTGGATAATAATAATAAAACAACAGTGTTGCTGGTTCGATCTGTGCAAATGGGAATACTTGCTTTCTTTTCTTGTTGCTATTTTATGTGATAGAGCATGTATTTGTACACATCATGTACCAATTCCTGCCTTGTGTATACGAAAAGGCGGCCGGCAATATTTGATAATAATAATAAAACGACAGTGTCGCTGGTTCGATCTGAGCAAATGGGCATACTTGCTTTCTTTTCTTGTTGCTATTATATGTGATAGAGCATGTATTTGTACACATCATGTACCAATTCCTGCCTTGTGGATACGAAAAGGCGGCCGGCAATATTGGATAATAATAATAAAACAACAGTGTTGCCGGTTCGATCTGAGCAAATGGTCATACTTGCTTTGTTTTCTTGTTGCTATTATATGTGATAGAGCATGTATTTGTACACATCATGTACCAATTCCTGCCTTGTGGATACGAAAAGGCGGCCGGCAATATTGGATAATAATAATAAAACAACAGTGTTGCTGGTTCGATCTGCAAAAAAACTTAACAGTATGCCCATTTGCTTTCTTATCTTGTTGCTATTATATGTGATAGAGCATGTATTTGTACACATCATGTACCAATTCCTGCCTTGTGTATACGAAAAGGCGACCGGAAATATTGGATAATAATAATAAAACGACAGTGTCGCTGGTTCGATCTGCAAAAAAAACTTAGCAGTATGGCCATTTGCTTTCTTTTCTTGTTGCTATTATATGTGATAGAGCATGTATTTGTTCACATCATGTACCAATTCCTGCCTTGTGTATACGAAAAGGCGGCCGGCAATATTGGATAATAATAATAAAACGACAGTGTCGCTGGTTCGATCTGCAAAAAAAACTTAGCAGTATGGCCATTTGCTTTCTTTTCTAATTGCTATTATATGTGATAGAGCATGTATTTGTACACATCATGTACCAATTCCTGCCTTGTGTATACGAAAAGGCGGCCGGCAATATTGGATAATAATAATAAAACGACAGTGTCGCTGGTTCGATCTGAGCAAATGGGCATACTTGCTTTCTTTTCTTGTTGCTATTATATGTGATAGAGCATGTATTTGTACACATCATGTACCAATTCCTGCCTTGTGGATACGAAAAGGCGGCCGGCAATATTGGATAATAATAATAAAACAACAGTGTTGCTGGTTCGATCTGAGCAAATGGGCATACTTGCTTTCTTTTCTTGTTGCTATTATATGTGATAGAGCATGTATTTGTACACATCATGTACCAATTCCTGCCTTGTGGATACGAAAAGGCGGCCGGCAATATTGGATAATAATAATAAAACAACAGTGTTGCCGGTTCGATCTGAGCAAATGGTCATACTTGCTTTCTTTTCTTGTTGCTATTATATGTGATAGAGCATGTATTTGTACACATCATGTACCAATTCCTGCCTTGTGGATACGAAAAGGCGGCCGGCAATATTGGATAATAATAATAAAACAACAGTGTTGCTGGTTCGATCTGCAAAAAAAAAACTTAACAGTATGCCCATTTGCTTTCTTATCTTGTTGCTATTATATGTGATAGAGCATGTATTTGTACACATCATGTACCAATTCCTGCCTTGGATACGAAAAGGCGGCCGGCAATATTGGATAATAATAATAAAACAACAGTGTTGCCGGTTCGATCTGAGCAAATGGTCATACTTGCTTTCTTTTCTTGTTGCTATTATATGTGATAGAGCATGTATTTGTACACATCATGTACCAATTCCTGCCTTGTGGATACGAAAAGGCGGCCGGCAATATTGGATAATATTAATAAAACAACAGTGTTGCTGGTTCGATCTGCAAAAAAAAAACTTAACAGTATGCCCATTTGCTTTCTTATCTTGTTGCTATTATATGTGATAGAGCATGTATTTGTACACATCATGTACCAATTCCTGCCTTGTGTATACGAAAAGGCGGCCGGAAATATTGGATAATAATATTAAAACGACAGTGTCGCTGGTTCGATCTGCAAAAAAAACTTAGCAGTATGGCCATTTGCTTTCTTTTCTTGTTGCTATTATATGTGATAGAGCATGTATTTGTACACATCATGTACCAATTCCTGCCTTGTGGATACAAAAAGGCGGCCGGCAATATTGGATAATAATAATAAAACAACAGTGTTGCTGGTTCGATGTGAGCAATTGGGCATACTTGCTTTCTTTTCTTGTTGCTATTATATGTGCTAGAGCATGTATTTGTACACATCATGTACCAATTCCTGCCTTGTGGATACGAAAAGGCGGCCGGCAATATTGGGTAATAATAATAAAACAACAGTGTTGCCGGTTCGATCTGAGCAAATGGTCATACTTGCTTTCCTTTCTTGTTGCTATTATATGTGATAGAGCATGTATTTGTACACATCATGTACCAATTCCTGCCTTGTGGATACGAAAAGGCGGCCGGCAATATTGGATAATAATAATAAAACAACAGTGTTGCTGGTTCGATCTGCAAAAAAAAACTTAACAGTATGCCCATTTGCTTTCTTTTCTTGTTGCTATTATATGTGATAGAGCATGTATTTGTACACATCACGTACCATTTCCTGCCTTGGATACGAAAAGGCGGCCGGCAGTATTGGATTATAATAAAACAACAGTGTTGCTGGTTCGATCTGCAAAAAAAACTTAACAGTATGCCCATTTGCTTTCTTTTCTTGTTGCTATTATATGTGATAGAGCATGTATTTGTACACATCATGTTCCAATTCCTGCCTTGGATACGAAAAGGTGGCTGGCAATACTGGATAATAATAATAAAACAACAGTGTTGCTGGTTCGATCTGAGCAAATGGGAATACTTGCTTTCTTTTCTTGTTGCTATTATATGTGATAGAGCATGTATTTGTACACATCATGTACCAATTCCTGCCTTGTGTATACGAAAAGGCGGCCGGATATATTGGATAATAATAATAAAACGACAGTGTCGCTGGTTCGATCTGCAAAAAAAACTTAGCAGTATGGCCATTTGCTTTCTTTTCTTGTTGCTATTATATGTGATAGAGCATGTATTTGTACACATCATGTACCAATTCCTGCCTTGTGGATACGAAAAGGCGGCCGGCAATATTGGATAATAATAATAAAACAACAGTGTTGCTGGTTCGATCTGAGCAAATGGGCATACTTGCTTTCTTTTCTTGTTGCTATTATATGTGATAGAGCATGTATTTGTACACATCATGTACCAATTCCTGCCTTGTGGATACGAAAAGGCGGCCGGCAATATTGGATAATAATAATAAAACAACAGTGTTGCTGGTTCGATCTGAGCAAATGGTCATACTTGCTTTCTTTTCTTGTTGCTACTATATGTGATAGAGCATGTATTTGTACACATCATGTACCAATTCCTGCCTTGTGGATACGAAAAGGCGGCCGGCAATATTGGATAATAATAATAAAACAACAGTGTTGCTGGTTCGATCTGCAAAAAAAACTTAACAGTATGCCCATTTGCTTTCTCTTCTTGGTGCTATTATATGTGATAGAGCATGTATTTGTACACATCATGTACCAATTCCTGCCTTGGATACTAAAAGGCGGCCGGGTATACTGGATAATAATAATAAAACAACAGTGTTGCTTGTTCGATCTGAGCAAATGGGCATACTTGCTTTCTTTTCTTGTTGCTATTATATGTGATAGAGCATGTATTTGTATACATCATGTACCAATTCCTGCCTTGTGTATACGAAAAGGCGTCCGGCAATATTGGATAATAATAATAAAACGACAGTGTTGCTGGTTCGATCTGCAAAAAAACTGAACAGTATGCCCATTTGCTTTCTTTTCTTGTTGCTATTATATGTGATAGAGCATGTATTTGTACCAATCATGTACCAATTCCTGCCTTGGATACGAAAAGGCGGCCGGCAATACTGGATAATAATAATAAAACAACAGTGTTGCTGGTTCGATCTGAGCAAATGGGCATAATTGCTTTCTTTTCTTGTTGCTATTATATGTGATAGAGCATGTATTTGTACACATCATGTACCAATTCCTGCCTTGTGTATACGAAAATACGGCCGGCAATATTGGATAATAATAATAAAACGATAGTGTCGCTGGTTCGATCTGCAAAAAAAAACTTAACAGTATGCCCATTTGCTTTATTTTCTTGTTGCTATTATATGTGATAGAGCATGTATTTGTACACGTCATGTACCAATTCCTGCCTTGGATACGAAAAGGCGGCCGGCAATATTGGATAATAATAATAAAACAACAGTTTTGCTGGTTCGATCTGAGCAAATGGGCATACTTGCTTTCTTTTCTTGTTGCTATTATATGTGATAGAGCATGTATTTGTACACATCATGTACCAATTCCTGCCTTGTGGATACGAAAAGGCGGGCGGCAATATTGGATAATATTAATAAAACAACAGTGTTGCTTGTTTGATCTGAGCAAATGGGCATACTTGCTTTCTTTTCTTGTTGCTATTATATGTGATAGAGCATGTATTTGTACACATCATGTACCAATTCCTGCCTTGTGGATACGAAAAGGCGGCCGGCAATATTTTATAATAATAATAAAACAACAGTTACGCTGGTTCGATCTGAGCAATTGGGCATACTTGCTTTCTTTTCTTGTTGCTATTATATGTGATAGAGCATGTATTTGTACACATCATGTACCAATTCCTGCCTTGTGGATACGAAAAGGCGGCCGGCTATATTGGATAATAATAATAAAACAACAGTGTTGCTGGTTCGATCTGAGCAAATGGGCATACTTGCTTTCTTTTCTTGTCGCTATTATATGTGATAGAGCATGTATTTGTACACATCATGTACCAATTCCAGCCTTGTGGATACGAAAAGGCGGCCGGCAATATTGGATAATAATAATAAAACAACAGTGTTGCTGGTTCAATCTGAGCAAATGGGCATACTTGCTTTCTTTTCTTGTTGCTATTATATGTGATAGAGCATGTATTTGTACACATCATGTACCAATTCCTGCCATGGATACGAAAAGGCGGCCGGCAATATTGGATAATAATAATAAAACAACAGTGTTGCTGGTTCGATCTGAGCAAATGGGCATACTTGCTTTCTTTTCTGGTTGCTATTATATGTGATAGAGCGTGTATTTGTACACATCATGTACCAATTCCTGCCTTGTGGATACGAAAAGGCGGCCGGCAGTATTGGATAATATTAATAAAACAACAGTGTTGCTGGTTCGATCTGAGCAAATGGGCATACTTGCTTTCTTTTCTTGTTGCTATTATATGTGATAGAGCATGTATTTGTACACATCATGTACAAATTCCTGCCTTGTGGATACGAAAAGGCGGCCGGCAGTATTGGATAATAATAATAAAACAACAGTGTTGCTGGTTCGATCTGAGCAAATGGGCATACTTGCTTTCTTTTCTTGTTGCTATTATATGTGATAGAGCATGTATTTGTACACATCATGTACCAATTCCTGCCTTGTGGATACGAAAAGGCGGCCGGCAATATTGGATAATAATAATAAAACAACAGTGTTGCTGGTTCGATCTGAGCAAATGGGCATACTTGCTTTCTTTTCTTGTTGCTATTATATGTGATAGAGCATGTATTTGTACACATCATGTACAAATTCCTGCCATGGATACGAAAAGGCGGCCGGCAATATTGGATAATATTAATAAAACCACAGTGTTGCTGGTTCGATCTGAGCAAATGGGCATACTTGCTTTCTTTTCTTGTTGCTATTATATGTGATAGAGAATGTATTTGTACACATCATGTACCAATTCCTGCCATGGATACGAAAAGGCGGCCGGCAATATTGGATAATAATAATAAAACAACAGTGTTGCTGGTTCGATCTGAGCAAATGGGCATACTTGCTTTCTTTTCTTGTTGCTATTATATGTGATAGAGCATGTATTTGTACACATCATGTACCAATTCCTGCCATGGATACGAAAAGGCGGCCGGCAATATTGGATAATAATAATAAAACAACAGTGTTGCTGGTTCGATCTGAGCAAATGGGCATACTTGCTTTCTTTTCTTGTTGCTATTATATGTGATAGAGCATGTATTTGTACACATCATGTACCAATTCCTGCCATGGATACGAAAAGGCGGCCGGCAATATTGGATAATAATAATAAAACAACAGTGTTGCTGGTTCGATCTGAGCAAATGGGCATACTTGCTTTCTTTTCTTGTTGCTATTATATGTGATAGAGCATGTATTTGTACACATCATGTACCAATTCCTGCCATGGATACGAAAAGGCGGCCGGCAATATTGGATAATAATAATAAAACAACAGTGTTGCTGGTTCGATCTGAGCAAATGGGCATACTTGCTTTCTTTTCTTGTTGCTATTATATGTGATAGAGCATGTATTTGTACACATCATGTACCAATTCCTGCCATGGATACGAAAAGGCGGCCGGCAATATTGGATAATAATAATAAAACAACAGTGTTGCTGGTTCGATCTGAGCAAATGGGCATACTTGCTTTCTTTTCTTGTTGCTATTATATGTGATAAAGCATGTATTTGTACACATCATGTACCATTTCTTGCCTTGGATACGAAAAGGCGGCCGGCAGTATTGGATAATAATAAAACAACAGTGTTGCTGGTTCGATCTGCAAAAAACACTTAACAGTATGCCCATTTGCTTTCTTTTCTTGTTGCTATTATATGTGATAGAGCATGTATTTGTACACATCATGTTCCAATTCCTGCTTTGGATACGAAAAGGTGGCTGGCAATACTGGATAATAATAATAAAACAACAGTGTTGCTGGTTCGATCTGAGCAAATGGGAATACTTGCTTTCTTTTCTTGTTGCTATTTTATGTGATAGAGCATGTATTTGTACACATCATGTACCAATTCCTGCCTTGTGTATACGAAAAGGCGGCCGGCAATATTGGATAATAATAATAAAACGACAGTGTCGCTGGTTCGATCTGAGCAAATGGGCATACTTGCTTTCTTTTCTTGTTGCTATTATATGTGATAGAGCATGTATTTGTACACATCATGTACCAATTCCTGCCTTGTGGATACGAAAAGGCGGCCGGCAATATTGGATAATAATAATAAAACAACAGTGTTGTCGGTTCGATCTGAGCAAATGGTCATACTTGCTTTCTTTTCTTGTTGCTATTATATGTGATAGAGCATGTATTTGTACACATCATGTACCAATTCCTGCCTTGTGGATACGAAAAGGCGGCCGGCAATATTGGATAATAATAATAAAACAACAGTGTTGCTGGTTCGATCTGCAAAAAAAACTTAACAGTATGCCCATTTGCTTTCTTATCTTGTTGCTATTATATGTGATAGAGCATGTATTTGTACACATCATGTACCAATTCCTGCCTTGTGTATACGAAAAGGCGACCGGAAATATTGGATAATAATAATAAAACGACAGTGTCGCTGGTTCGATCTGCAAAAAAAACTTAGCAGTATGGCCATTTGCTTTCTTTTCTTGTTGCTATTATATGTGATAGAGCATGTATTTGTTCACATCATGTACCAATTCCTGCCTTGTGTATACGAAAAGGCGGCCGGCAATATTGGATAATAATAATAAAACGACAGTGTCGCTGGTTCGATCTGCAAAAAAAACTTAGCAGTATGGCCATTTGCTTTCTTTTCTTATTGCTATTATATGTGATAGAGCATGTATTTGTACACATCATGTACCAATTCCTGCCTTGTGTATACGAAAAGGCGGCCGGCAATATTGGATAATAATAATAAAACGACAGTGTCGCTGGTTCGATCTGAGCAAATGGGCATACTTGCTTTCTTTTCTTGTTGCTATTATATGTGATAGAGCATGTATTTGTACACATCATGTACCAATTCCTGCCTTGTGGATACGAAAAGGCGGCCGGCAATATTGGATAATAATAATAAAACAACAGTGTTGCTGGTTCGATCTGAGCAAATGGGCATACTTGCTTTCTTTTCTTGTTGCTATTATATGTGATAGAGCATGTATTTGTACACATCATGTACCAATTCCTGCCTTGTGGATACGAAAAGGCGGCCGGCAATATTGGATAATAATAATAAAACAACAGTGTTGCCGGTTCGATCTGAGCAAATGGTCATACTTGCTTTCTTTTCTTGTTGGTATTATATGTGATAGAGCATGTATTTGTACACATCATGTACCAATTCTTGCCTTGTGGATACGAAAAGGCGGCCGGCAATATTGGATAATAATAATAAAACAACAGTGTTGCTGGTTCGATCTGCAAAAAAAAACTTAACAGTATGCCCATTTGCTTTCTTATCTTGTTGCTATTATATGTGATAGAGCATGTATTTGTACACATCATGTACCAATTCCTGCCTTGGATACGAAAAGGCGGCCGGCAATATTGGATAATAATAATAAAACAACAGTGTTGCCGGTTCGATCTGAGCAAATGGTCATACTTGCTTTCTTTTCTTGTTGCTATTATATGTGATAGAGCATGTACTTGTACACATCATGTACCAATTCCTGCCTTGTGGATACGAAAAGGCGGCCGGCAATATTGGATAATAATAATAAAACAACAGTGTTGCTGGTTCGATCTGCAAAAAAAAAACTTAACAGTATGCCCATTTGCTTTCTTATCTTGTTGCTATTATATGTGATAGAGCATGTATTTGTACACATCATGTACCAATTCCTGCCTTGTGTATACGAAAAGGCGGCCGGAAATATTGGATAATAATAATAAAACGACAGTGTCGCTGGTTCGATCTGCAAAAAAAACTTAGCAGTATGGCCATTTGCTTTCTTTTCTTGTTGCTATTATATGTGATAGAGCATGTATTTGTACACATCATGTACCAATTCCTGCCTTGTGGATACAAAAAGGCGGCCGGCAATATTGGATAATAATAATAAAACAACAGTGTTGCTGGTTCGATCTGAGCAATTGGGCATACTTGCTTTCTTTTCTTGTTGCTATTATATGTGCTAGAGCATGTATTTGTACACATCATGTACCAATTCCTGCCTTGTGGATACGAAAAGGCGGCCGGCAATATTGGGTAATAATAATAAAACAACAGTGTTGCCGGTTCGATCTGAGCAAATGGTCATACTTGCTTTCCTTTCTTGTTGCTATTATATGTGATAGAGCATGTATTTGTACACATCATGTACCAATTCCTGCCTTGTGGATACGAAAAGGCGGCCGGCAATATTGGATAATAATAATAAAACAACAGTGTTGCTGGTTCGATCTGCAAAAAAAACTTAACAGTATATTTGCTTTCTTTTCTTGTTGCTATTATATGTGATAGAGCATGTATTTGTACACATCACGTACCATTTCCTGCCTTGGATACGAAAAGGCGGCCGGCAGTATTGGATTATAATAAAACAACAGTGTTGCTGGTTCGATCTGCAAAAAAAACTTAACAGTATGCCCATTTGCTTTCTTTTCTTGTTGCTATTATATGTGATAGAGCATGTATTTGTACACATCATGTTCCAATTCCTGCCTTGGATACGAAAAGGTGGCTGGCAATACTGGATAATAATAATAAAACAACAGTGTTGCTGGTTCGATCTGAGCAAATGGGAATACTTGCTTTCTTTTCTTGTTGCTATTATATGTGATAGAGCATGTATTTGTACACATCATGTACCAATTCCTGCCTTGTGTATACGAAAAGGCGGCCGGCAATATTGGATAATAATAATAAAACGACAGTGTCGCTGGTTCGATCTGCAAAAAAAACTTAGCAGTATGGCTATTTGCTTTCTTTTCTTGTTGCTATTATATGTGATAGAGCATGTATTTGTACACATCATGTACCAATTCCTGCCTTGTGGATACGAAAAGGCGGCCGGCAATATTGGATAATAATAATAAAACAACAGTGTTGCTGGTTCGATCTGAGCAAATGGGCATACTTGCTTTCTTTTCTTGTTGCTATTATATGTGATAGAGCATGTATTTGTACACATCATGTACCAATTCCTGCCTTGTGGATACGAAAAGGCGGCCGGCAATATTGGATAATAATAATAAAACAACAGTGTTGCTGGTTCGATCTGAGCAAATGGTCATACTTGCTTTCTTTTCTTGTTGCTACTATATGTGATAGAGCATGTATTTGTACACATCATGTACCAATTCCTGCCTTGTGGATACGAAAAGGCGGCCGGCAATATTGGATAATAATAATAAAACAACAGTGTTGCTGGTTCGATCTGCAAAAAAAACTTAACAGTATGCCCATTTGCTTTCTCTTCTTGGTGCTATTATATGTGATAGAGCATGTATTTGTACACATCATGTACCAATTCCTGCCTTGGATACTAAAAGGCGGCCGGGTATACTGGATAATAATAATAAAACAACAGTGTTGCTTGTTCGATCTGAGCAAATGGGCATACTTGCTTTCTTTTCTTGTTGCTATTATATGTGATAGAGCATGTATTTGTACACATCATGTACCAATTCCTGCCTTGTGTATACGAAAAGGCGTCCGGCAATATTGGATAATAATAATAAAACGACAGTGTTGCTGGTTCGATCTGCAAAAAAACTGAACAGTATGCCCATTTGCTTTCTTTTCTTGTTGCTATTATATGTGATAGAGCATGTATTTGTACACATCATGTACCAATTCCTGCCTTGGATACGAAAAGGCGGCCGGCAATATTGGATAATAATAATAAAACAACAGTGTTGCTGGTTCGATCTGAGCAAATGGGCATACTTGCTTTCTTTTCTTGTTGCTATTATGTGTGATAGAGCATGTATTTGTACACATCATGTACCAATTCCTGCCTTGTGGATACGAAAAGGCGGCCGGCAATATTGGATAATAATAATAAAACAACAGTGTTGCTGGTTCGATCTGCAAAAAAAAACTTAACAGTATGCCCATTTGCTTTCTTTTCTTGTTGCTATTATATGTGATAGAGCATGTATTTGTACCAATCATGTACCAATTCCTGCCTTGGATACGAAAAGGCGGCCGGCAATACTGGATAATAATAATAAAACAACAGTGTTGCTGGTTCGATCTGAGCAAATGGGCATAATTGCTTTCTTTTCTTGTTGCTATTATATGTGATAGAGCATGTATTTGTACACATCATGTACCAATTCCTGCCTTGTGTATACGAAAATGCGGCCGGCAATATTGGATAATAATAATAAAACGATAGTGTCGCTGGTTCGATCTGCAAAAAAAAAACTTAACAGTATGCCCATTTGCTTTATTTTCTTGTTGCTATTATATGTGATAGAGCATGTATTTGTACACATCATGTACCAATTCCTGCCTTGTGGATACGAAAAGGCGGCCGGCAATATTTTATAATAATAATAAAACAACAGTTACGCTGGTTCGATCTGAGCAAATGGGCATACTTGCTTTCTTTTCTTGTTGCTATTATATGTGATAGAGCATGTATTTGTACACATCATGTACCAATTCCTGCCTTGTGGATACGAAAAGGCGGCCGGCTATATTGGATAATAATAATAAAACAACAGTGTTGCTGGTTCGATCTGAGCAAATGGGCATACTTGCTTTCTTTTCTTGTCGCTATAATATGTGATAGAGCATGTATTTGTACACATCATGTACCAATTCCTGCCTTGTGGATACGAAAAGGCGGCCGGCAATATTGGATAATAATAATAAAACAAGTGTTGCTGGTTCAATCTGAGCAAATGGGCATACTTGCTTTCTTTTCTTGTTGCTGTTATGTGTGATAGAGCATGTATTTGTACACATCATGTACCAATTCCTGCCATGGATACGAAAAGGCGGCCGGCAATATTGGATAATAATAATAAAACAACAGTGTTGCTGGTTCGATCTGAGCAAATGGGCATACTTGCTTTCTTTTCTGGTTGCTATTATATGTGATAGAGCATGTATTTGTACACATCATGTACCAATTCCTGCCTTGTGGATAGGAAAAGGCGGCCGGCAATATTGGATAATAATAATAAAACAACAGTGTTGCTGGTTCGATCTGAGCAAATGGGCATACTTGCTTTCTTTTCTTGTTGCTATTATATGTGATAGAGCATGTATTTGTACACATCATGTACCAATTCCTGCCTTGTGGATACGAAAAGGCGGCCGGCAGTATTGGATAATAATAATAAAACAACAGTGTTGCTGGTTCGATCTGAGCAAATGGGCATACTTGCTTTCTTTTCTTGTTGCTATTATATGTGATAGAGCATGTATTTGTACACATCATGTACCAATTCCTGCCTTGTGGATACGAAAAGGCGGCCGGCAATATTGGATAATAATAATAAAACAACAGTGTTGCTGGTTCGATCTGAGCAATTGGGCATACTTGCTTTCTTTTCTTGTTGCTATTATATGTGATAGAGCATGTATTTGTACACATCATGTACAAATTCCTGCCATGGATACGAAAAGGCGGCCGGCAATATTGGATAATATTATTAAAACCACAGTGTTGCTGGTTCGATCTGAGCAAATGGGCATACTTGCTTTCTTTTCTTGTTGCTATTATATGTGATAGAGAATGTATTTGTACACATCATGTGCCGATTCCTGCCATGGATACGAAAAGGCGGCCGGCAATATTGGATAATAATAATAAAACAACAGTGTTGCTGGTTCGATCTGAGCAAATGGGCATACTTGCTTTCTTTTCTTGTTGCTATTATATGTGATAGAGCATGTATTTGTACACATCATGTACCAATTCCTGCCATGGATACGAAAAGGCGGCCGGCAATATTGGATAATAATAATAAAACAACAGTGTTGCTGGTTCGATCTGAGCAAATGGGCATACTTGCTTTCTTTTCTTGTTGCTATTATATGTGATAGAGCATGTATTTGTACACATCATGTACCAATTCCTGCCATGGATACGAAAAGGCGGCCGGCAATATTGGATAATAATAATAAAACAACAGTGTTGCTGGTTCGATCTGAGCAAATGGGCATACTTGCTTTCTTTTCTTGTTGCTATTATATGTGATAGAGCATGTATTTGTACACATCATGTACCAATTCCTGCCATGGATACGAAAAGGCGGCCGGCAATATTGGATAATAATAATAAAACAACAGTGTTGCTGGTTCGATCTGAGCAAATGGGCATACTTGCTTTCTTTTCTTGTTGCTATTATATGTGATAGAGCATGTATTTGTACACATCATGTACCAATTCCTGCCATGGATACGAAAAGGCGGCCGGCAATATTGGATAATAATAATAAAACAACAGTGTTGCTGGTTCGATCTGAGCAAATGGGCATACTTGCTTTCTTTTCTTGTTGCTATTATATGTGATAGAGCATGTATTTGTACACATCATGTACCATTTCTTGCCTTGGATACGAAAAGGCGGCCGGCAGTATTGGATAATAATAAAACAACAGTGTTGCTGGTTCGATCTGCAAAAAAAAGCTTAACAGTATGCCCATTTGCTTTCTTATCTTGTTGCTATTATATGTGATAGAGCATGTATTTGTACACATCATGTACCAATTCCTGCCTTGTGTACACGAAAAGGCGGCCGGAAATATTGGATAATAATAATAAAACGACAGTGTTGCTGGTTCGATCTGCAAAAAAACTTAACAGTCTGACCATTTGCTTTCTTTTCTTGTTGCTATTATATGTGATAGAGCATGTATTTGTACACATCATGTACCAATTCCTGCCTTGGATACGAAAAGGTGGCTGTCAATACTGGATAATAATAATAAAACAAGTGTTGCTGGTTCGATCTGAGCAAATGGGCATACTTGCTTTCTTTTCTTGTTGCTATTTTATGTGATAGAGCATGTATTTGTACACATCATGTACCAATTCCTGCCTTGTGGATACGAAAAGGCGGCCGGCAATATTGGATAATAATAATAAAACAACAGTGTTGCTGGTTCGATCTGCAAAAAAAAAACTTAACAGTGTGCCCATTTGCTTTCTTTTCTTGTTGCTATTATATGTGTTAGAGCATGTATTTGTACACATCATGTACCAATTCCTGCCTTGGATACGAAAAGGCGGCCGGCAATACTGGATAATAATAATAAAACAACAGTGTTGCTGGTTCGATCTGAGCAAATGGGCATACTTGCTTTCTTTTCTTGTTGCTATTATATGTGATAGAGCATGTATTTGTACACATCATGTACCAATTCCTGCCATGGATACGAAAAGGCGGCCGGCAATATTGGATAATAATAATAAAACAACAGTGTTGCTGGTTCGATCTGAGCAAATGGGCATACTTGCTTTCTTTTCTTGTTGCTATTATATGTGATAGAGCATGTATTTGTACACATCATGTACCAATTCCTGCCTTGTGGATAGGAAAAGGCGGCCGGCAATATTGGATAATAATAATAAAACAACAGTGTTGCTGGTTCGATCTGAGCAAATGGGCATACTTGCTTTCTTTTCTTGTTGCTATTACATGTGATATAGCATGTATTTGTACACATCATGTACCAATTCCTGCCTTGTGGATACGAAAAGGCGGCCGGCAGTATTGGATAATAATAATAAAACAACAGTGTTGCTGGTTCGATCTGAGCAAATGGGCATACTTGCTTTCTTTTCTTGTTGCTATTATATGTGATAGAGCATGTATTTGTACACATCATGTACCAATTCCTGCCTTGTGGATACGAAAAGGCGGCCGGCAATATTGGATAATAATAATAAAACAACAGTGTTGCTGGTTCGATCTGAGCAAATGGGCACACTTGCTTTCTTTTCTTGTTGCTATTATATGTGATAGAGCATGTATTTGTACACATCATGTACCAATTCCTGCCTTGTGGATACGAAAAGGCGGCCGGCAATATTGGATAAAAATAATAAAACAACAGTGTTGCTGGTTCGATCTGAGCAAATGGGCATACTTGCTTTCTTTTCTTGTTGCTATTATATGTGATAGAGCATGTATTTGTACACATCATGTACCAATTCCAGCCTTGGATACGAAAAGGCGGCCGGCAATATTGGATAATAATAATAAAACCACAGTGTTGTTGGTTCGATCTGAGCAAATGGGCATACTTGCTTTCTTTTCTTGTTGCTATTATATGTGATAGAGCATGTATTTGTACACATCATGTACCAATTCCTGCCATGGATACGAAAAGGCGGCCGGCAATATTGGATAATAATAATAAAACAACAGTGCTGCTGGTTCGATCTGAGCAAATGGGCATACTTGCTTTCTTTTCTTGTTGCTATTATATGTGATAGAGCATGTATTTGTACACATCATGTACCAATTCCTGCCATGGATTCGAAAAGGCGGCCGGCAATATTGGATAATAATAATAAAACAACAGTGTTGCTGGTTCGATCTGAGCAAATGGGCATACTTGCTTTCTTTTCTTGTTGCTATTATATGTGATAGAGCATGTATTTGTACACATCATGTACCAATTCCTGCCATGGATACGAAAAGGCGGCTGGCAATATTTGATAATAATAATAAAACAACAGTGTTGCTGGTTCGATCAGAGCAAATGGGCATACTTGCTTTCTTTTCTTGTTGCTATTATATGTGATAGAGCATGTATTTGTACACATCATGTACCAATTCCTGCCTTGGATACGAAAAGGCGGCCGGCAATATAGGATAATAATAATAAAACAACAGTGTTGCTGGTTTGATCTGAGCAAATGGGCATACTTGCTTTCTTTTCTTGTTGCTATTATATGTGATAGAGCATGTATTTGTACACATCATGTACCAATTCCTGCCATGGATACGAAAAGGCGGCCGGCAATATTGGATAATAATAATAAAGCCACAGTGTTGCTGGTTCGATCTGAGCAAATGGGCATACTTGCTTTCTTTTCTTGTTGCTATTATATGTGATAGAGCATGTATTTGTACACATCATGTACCAATTCCTGCCTTGGATACGAAAAGGCGGCCGGCAATATTGGATAATAATAACAAAACAACAGTGTTGCTGGTTCGATCTGAGCAAATGGGCATACTTGCTTTCTTTTCTTGTTGCTATTATATGTGATAGAGCATGTATTTGTACACATCATGTACCAATTCCTGCTATGGATACGAAAAGGCGGCCGGCAATATTGGATAATAATAATAAAACCACAGTGTTGCTGGTTCGATCTGAGCAAATGGGCATACTTGCTTTCCTTTCTTGTTGCTATTATATGTGATAGAGCATGTATTTGTACACATCATGTACCAATTCCTGCCTTGTGGATAGGAAAAGGCGGCCGGCAATATTGGATAATAATAATAAAACAACACTGTTGCTGGTTCGATCTGAGCAAATGGGCATACTTGCTTTCTTTTCTTGTTGCTATTATATGTGATAGAGCATGTATTTGTAGACATCATGTACCAATTCCTGCCTTGTGGATACGAAAAGGCGGCCGGCAGTATTGGATAATAATAATAAAACAACAGTGTTGCTGGTTCGATCTGAGCAAATGGGCATACTTGCTTTCTTTTCTTGTTGCTATTATATGTGATAGAGCATGTATTTGTACACATCATGTACCAATTCCTGCCTTGGATACGAAAAGGCGGCCGGCAATATTGGATAATCATAATAAAACAACAGTGTTGCTGGTTCGATCTGAGCAAATGGGCATACTTGCTTTCTTTTCTTGTTGCTATTATATGTGATAGAGCATGTATTTGTACACATCATGTACCAATTCCTGCCTTGTGGATAGGAAAAGGCGGCCGGCAATATTGGATAATAATAATAAAACAACAGTGTTGCTGGTTCGATCTGAGCAAATGGGCATACTTGCTTTCTTTTCTTGTTGCTATTATATGTGATAGAGCATGTATTTGTACACATGTACCATTTCTTGCCTTGGATACGAAAAGGCGGCCGGCAGTATTGGATAATAATAAAACAACAGTGTTGCTGGTTCGATCTGCAAAAAAAACTTAACAGTATGCCCATTTGCTTTCTTTTCTTGTTGCTATTATATGTGATAGAGCATGTATTTGTACACATCATGTTCCAATTCCTGCTTTGGATACGAAAAGGTGGCTGGCAATACTGGATAATAATAATAAAACAACAGTGTTGCTGGTTCGATCTGAGCAAATGGGAATACTTCCTTTCTTTTCTTGTTGCTATTTTATGTGATAGAGCATGTATTTGTACACATCATGTACCAATTCCTGCCTTGTGTATACGAAAAGGCGGCCGGCAATATTGGATAATAATAATAAAACGACAGTGTCGCTGGTTCGATCTGAGCAAATGGGAATACTTCCTTTCTTTTCTTGTTGCTATTTTATGTGATAGAGCATGTATTTGTACACATCATGTACCAATTCCTGCCTTGTGTATACGAAAAGGCGGCCGGCAATATTGGATAATAATAATAAAACGACAGTGTCGCTGGTTCGATCTGAGCAAATGGGCATACTTGCTTTCTTTTCTTGTTGCTATTATATGTGATAGAGCATGTATTTGTACACATCATGTACCAATTCCTGCCTTGTGGATACGAAAAGGCGGCCGGCAATATTGGATAATAATAATAAAACAACAGTGTTGCCGGTTCGATCTGAGCAAATGGTCATACTTGCTTTCTTTTCTTGTTGCTATTATATGTGATAAAGCATGTATTTGTACACATCATGTACCAATTCCTGCCTTGTGGATACGAAAAGGCGGCCGGCAATATTGGATAATAATAATAAAACAACAGTGTTGCTGGTTCGATCTGCAAAAAAAACTTAACAGTATGCCCATTTGCTTTCTTATCTTGTTGCTATTATATGTGATAGAGCATGTATTTGTACACATCATGTACCAATTCCTGCCTTGTGTATACGAAAAGGCGACCGGAAATATTGGATAATAATAATAAAACGACAGTGTCGCTGGTTCGATCTGCAAAAAAAACTTAGCAATATGGCCATTTGCTTTCTTTTCTTGTTGCTATTATATGTGATAGAGCATGTATTTGTTCACATCATGTACCAATTCCTGCCTTGTGTATACGAAAAGGCGGCCGGCAATATTGGATAATAATAATAAAACGACAGTGTCGCTGGTTCGATCTGCAAAAAAAACTTAGCAGTATGGCCATTTGCTTACTTTTCTTATTGCTATTATATGTGATAGAGCATGTATTTGTACACATCATGTACCAATTCCTGCCTTGTGTATACGAAAAGGCGGCCGGCAATATTGGATAATAATAATAAAACGACCGTGTCGCTGGTTCCATCTGAGCAAATGGGCATACTTGCTTTCTTTTCTTGTTGCTATTATATGTGATAGAGCATGTATTTGTGCACATCATGTACCAATTCCTGCCTTGTGGATACGAAAAGGCGGCCGGCAATATTGGATAATAATAATAAAACAACAGTGTTGCTGGTTCGATCTGAGCAAATGGGCATACTTGCTTTCTTTTCTTGTTGCTATTATATGTGATAGAGCATGTATTTGTACACATCATGTACCAATTCCTGCCTTGTGGATACGAAAAGGCGGCCGGCAATATTGGATAATAATAATAAAACAACAGTGTTGCCGGTTCGATCTGAGCAAATGGTCATACTTGCTTTCTTTTCTTGTTGCTATTATATGTGATAGAGCATGTATTTGTACACATCATGTACCAATTCCTGCCTTGTGGATACGAAAAGGCGGCCGGCAATATTGGATAATAATAATAAAACAACAGTGTTGCTGGTTCGATCTGCAAAAAAAAACTTAACAGTATGCCCATTTGCTTTCTTATCTTGTTGCTGTTATATGTGATAGAGCATGTATTTGTACACATCATGTACCAATTCCTGCCTTGGATACGAAAAGGCGGCCGGCAATATTGGATAATAATAATAAAACAACAGTGTTGCCGGTTCGATCTGAGCAAATGGTCATACTTGCTTTCTTTTCTTGTTGCTATTATATGTGATAGAGCATGTATTTGTACACATCATGTACCAATTCCTGCCTTGTGGATACGAAAAGGCGGCCGGCAATATTGGATAATAATAATAAAACAACAGTGTTGCTGGTTCGATCTGCAAAAAAAAAACTTAACAGTATGCCCATTTGCTTTCTTATCTTGTTGCTATTATATGTGATAGAGCATGTATTTGTACACATCATGTACCAATTCCTGCCTTGTGTATACGAAAAGGCGGCCGGAAATATTGGATAATAATAATAAAACGACAGTGTCGCTGGTTCGATCTGCAAAAAAAACTTAGCAGTATGGCCATTTGCTTTCTTTTCTTGTTGCTATTATATGTGATAGAGCATGTATTTGTACACATCATGTACCAATTCCTGCCTTGTGGATACAAAAAGGCGGCCGGCAATATTGGATAATAATAATAAAACAACAGTGTTGCTGGTTCGATCTGAGCAATTGGGCATACTTGCTTTCTTTTCTTGTTGCTATTATATGTGCTAGAGCATGTATTTGTACACATCATGTACCAATTCCTGCCTTGTGGATACGAAAAGGCGGCCGGCAATATTGGGTAATAATAATAAAACAACAGTGTTGCCGGTTCGATCTGAGCAAATGGTCATACTTGCTTTCCTTTTTTGTTGCTATTATATGTGATAGAGCATGTATTTGTACACATCATGTACCAATTCCTGCCTTGTGGATACGAAAAGGCGGCCGGCAATATTGGATAATAATAATAAAACAACAGTGTTGCTGGTTCGATCTGCAAAAAAAAACTTAACAGTATGCCCATTTGCTTTCTTTTCTTGTTGCTATTATATGTGATAGAGCATGTATTTGTACACATCATGTTCCAATTCCTGCCTTGGATACGAAAAGGTGGCTGGCAATACTGGATAATAATAATAAAACAACAGTGTTGCTGGTTCGATCTGAGCAAATGGGAATACTTGCTTTCTTTTCTTGTTGCTATTATATGTGATAGAGCATGTATTTGTACACATCATGTACCAATTCCTGCCTTGTGTATACGAAAAGGCGGCCGGCAATATTGGATAATAATAATAAAACGACAGTGTCGCTGGTTCGATCTGCAAAAAAAACTTAGCAGTATGGCCATTTGCTTTCTTTTCTTGTTGCTATTTTATGTGATAGAGCATGTATTTGTACACATCATGTACCAATTCCTGCCTTGTGGATACGAAAAGGCGGCCGGCAATATTGGATAATAATAATAAAACAACAGTGTTGCTGGTTCGATCTGAGCAAATGGGCATACTTGCTTTCTTTTCTTGTTGCTATTATATGTGATAGAGCATGTATTTGTACACATCATGTACCAATTCCTGCCTTGTGGATACGAAAAGGCGGCCGGCAATATTGGATAATAATAATAAAACAACAGTGTTGCTGGTTCGATCTGAGCAAATGGTCATACTTGCTTTCTTTTCTTGTTGCTACTATATGTGATAGAGCATGTATTTGTACACATCATGTACCAATTCCTGCCTTGTGGATACGAAAAGGCGGCCGGCAATATTGGATAATAATAATAAAACAACAGTGTTGCTGGTTCGATCTGCAAAAAAAACTTAACAGTATGCCCATTTGCTTTCTCTTCTTGGTGCTATTATATGTGATAGAGCATGTATTTGTACACATCATGTACCAATTCCTGCCTTGGATACTAAAAGGCGGCCGGGTATACTGGATAATAATAATAAAACAACAGTGTTGCTTGTTCGATCTGAGCAAATGGGCATACTTGCTTTCTTTTCTTGTTGCTATTATATGTGATAGAGCATGTATTTGTACACATCATGTACCAATTCCTGCCTTGTGTATACGAAAAGGCGTCCGGCAATATTGGATAATAATAATAAAACGACAGTGTTGCTGGTTCGATCTGCAAAAAAACTGAACAGTATGCCCATTTGCTTTCTTTTCTTGTTGCTATTATATGTGATAGAGCATGTATTTGTACACATCATGTACCAATTCCTGCCTTGGATACGAAAAGGCGGCCGGCAATATTGGATAATAATAATAAAACAACAGTGTTGCTGGTTCGATCTGAGCAAATGGGCATACTTGCTTTCTTTTCTTGTTGCTATTATGTGTGATAGAGCATGTATTTGTACACATCATGTACCAATTCCTGCCTTGTGGATACGAAAAGGCGGCCGGCAATATCGGATAATAATAATAAAACAACAGTGTTGCTGGTTCGATCTGCAAAAAAAAACTTAACAGTATGCCCATTTGCTTTCTTTTCTTGTTGCTATTATATGTGATAGAGCATGTATTTGTACCAATCATGTACCAAATCCTGCCTTGGATACGAAAAGGCGGCCGGCAATACTGGATTATAATAATAAAACAACAGTGTTGCTGGTTCGATCTGAGCAAATGGGCATAATTGCTTTCTTTTCTTGTTGCTATTATATGTGATAGAGCATGTATTTGTACACATCATGTACCAATTCCTGCCTTTTGTATACGAAAATGCGGCCGGCAATATTGGATAATAATAATAAAACGATAGTGTCGCTGGTTCGATCTGCAAAAAAAAAACTTAACAGTATGCCCATTTGCTTTATTTTCTTGTTGCTATTATATGTGATAGAGCATGTATTTGTACACGTCATGTACCAATTCCTGCCTTGGATACGAAAAGGCGGCCGGCAATATTGGATAATAATAATAAAACAACAGTTACGCTGGTTCGATCTGAGCAAATGGGCATACTTGCTTTCTTTTCTTGTTGCTATTATATGTGATAGAGCATGTATTTGTACACATCATGTACCAATTCCTGCCTTGTGGATACGAAAAGGCGGCCGGCTATATTGGATAATAATAATAAAACAACAGTGTTGCTGGTTCGATCTGAGCAAATGGGCATACTTGCTTTCTTTTCTTGTCGCTATTATATGTGATAGAGCATGTATTTGTACACATCATGTACCAATTCCTGCCTTGTGGATACGAAAAGGCGGCCGGCAATATTGGATAATAATAATAAAACAACAGTGTTGCTGGTTCAATCTGAGCAAATGGGCATACTTGCTTTCTTTTCTTGTTGCTGTTATGTGTGATAGAGCATGTATTTGTACACATCATGTACCAATTCCTGCCATGGATACGAAAAGGCGGCCGGCAATATTGGATAATAATAATAAAACAACAGTGTTGCTGGTTCGATCTGAGCAAATGGGCATACTTGCTTTCTTTTCTGGTTGCTATTATATGTGATAGAGCATGTATTTGTACACATCATGTACCAATTCCTGCCTTGTGGATAGGAAAAGGCGGCCGGCAATATTGGATAATAATAATAAAACAACAGTGTTGCTGGTTCGATCTGAGCAAATGGGCATACTTGCTTTCTTTACTTGTTGCTATTATATGTGATAGAGCATGTATTTGTACACATCATGTACCAATTCCTGCCTTGTGGATACGAAAAGGCGGCCGGCAGTATTGGATAATAATAATAAAACAACAGTGTTGCTGGTTCGATCTGAGCAAATGGGCATACTTGCTTTCTTTTCTTGTTGCTATTATATGTGATAGAGCATGTATTTGTACACATCATGTACCAATTCCTGCCTTGTGGATACGAAAAGGCGGCCGGCAATATTGGATAATAATAATAAAACAACAGTGTTGCTGGTTCGATCTGAGCAAATGGGCATACTTGCTTTCTTTTCTTGTTGCTATTATATGTGATAGAGCATGTATTTGTACACATCATGTACAAATTCCTGCCATGGATACGAAAAGGCGGCCGGCAATATTGGATAATATTAATAAAACCACAGTGTTGCTGGTTCGATCTGAGCAAATGGGCATACTTGCTTTCTTTTCTTGTTGCTATTATATGTGATAGAGAATGTATTTGTACACATCATGTACCGATTCCTGCCATGGATACGAAAAGGCGGCCGGCAATATTGGATAATAATAATAAAACAACAGTGTTGCTGGTTCGATCTGAGCAAATGGGCATACTTGCTTTCTTTTCTTGTTGCTATTATATGTGATAGAGCATGTATTTGTACACATCATGTACCAATTCCTGCCATGGATACGAAAAGGCGGCCGGCAATATTGGATAATAATAATAAAACAACAGTGTTGCTGGTTCGATCTGAGCAAATGGGCATACTTGCTTTCTTTTCTTGTTGCTATTATATGTGATAGAGCATGTATTTGTACACATCATGTACCAATTCCTGCCATGGATACGAAAAGGCGGCCGGCAATATTGGATAATAATAATAAAACAACAGTGTTGCTGGTTCGATCTGAGCAAATGGGCATACTTGCTTTCTTTTCTTGTTGCTATTATATGTGATAGAGCATGTATTTGTACACATCATGTACCAATTCCTGCCATGGATACGAAAAGGCGGCCGGCAATATTGGATAATAATAATAAAACAACAGTGTTGCTGGTTCGATCTGAGCAAATGGGCATACTTGCTTTCTTTTCTTGTTGCTATTATATGTGATAGAGCATGTATTTGTACACATCATGTACCAATTCCTGCCATGGATACGAAAAGGCGGCCGGCAATATTGGATAATAATAATAAAACAACAGTGTTGCTGGTTCGATCTGAGCAAATGGGCATACTTGCTTTCTTTTCTTGTTGCTATTATATGTGATAGAGCATGTATTTGTACACATCATGTACCATTTCTTGCCTTGGATACGAAAAGGCGGCCGGCAGTATTGGATGATAATAAAACAACAGTGTTGCTGGTTCGATCTGCAAAAAAAAACTTAACAGTATGCCCATTTGCTTTCTTATCTTGTTGCTATTATATGTGATAGAGCATGTATTTGTACACATCATGTACCAATTCCTGCCTTGTGTACACGAAAAGGCGGCCGGAAATATTGGATAATAATAATAAAACGACAGTGTTGCTGGTTCGATCTGCAAAAAAACTTAACAGTCTGACCATTTGCTTTCTTTTCTTGTTGCTATTATATGTGATAGAGCATGTATTTGTACACATCATGTACCAATTCCTGCCATGGATACGAAAAGGCGGCCGGCAATATTGGATAATAATAATAAAACCAGTGTTGCTGGTTCGATCTGAGCAAATGGGCATACTTGCTTTCTTTTCTTGTTGCTATTATATGTGATAGAGCATGTATTTGTACACATCATGTACCAATTCCTGCCTTGGATACGAAAAGGTTGCCGGCAATATGGGATAATAATAATAAAACAACAGTGTTGCTGGTTCGATCTGAGCAAATGGGCATACTTGCTTTCTTTTCTTGTTGCTATTATATGTGATAGAGCATGTATTTGTACACATCATGTACCAATTCCTGCCATGGATACGAAAAGGCAGCCGGCAATATTGGATAATAATAACAAAACAACAGTGTTGCTGGTTCGATCTGAGCAAATGGGCATACTTGCTTCTTCTTGTTGCTATTATATGTGATAGAGCATGTATTTGTACACATCATGTACCAATTCCTGCCTTGGATACGAAAAGGCGGCCGGCAATATTGGATAATAATAATAAAGCCACAGTGTTGCTGGTTCGATCTGAGCAAATGGGCATACTTGCTTTCTTTTCTTGTTGCTATTATATGTGATAGAGCATGTATTTGTACACATCATGTACCAATTCCTGCCTTGGATACGAAAAGGCGGCCGGCAATATTGGATAATAATAACAAAACAACAGTGTTGCTGGTTCGATCTGAGCAAATGGGCATACTTGCTTTCTTTTCTTGTTGCTATTATATGTGATAGAGCATGTATTTGTACACATCATGTACCAATTCCTGCTATGGATACGAAAAGGCGGCCGGCAATATTGGATAATAATAATAAAACCACAGTGTTGCTGGTTCGATCTGAGCAAATGGGCATACTTGCTTTCCTTTCTTGTTGCTATTATATGTGATAGAGCATGTATTTGTACACATCATGTACCAATTCCTGCCTTGTGGATAGGAAAAGGCGGCCGGCAATATTGGATAATAATAATAAAACAACACTGTTGCTGGTTCGATCTGAGCAAATGGGCATACTTGCTTTCTTTTCTTGTTGCTATTATATGTGATAGAGCATGTATTTGTAGACATCATGTACCAATTCCTGCCTTGTGGATACGAAAAGGCGGCCGGCAGTATTGGATAATAATAATAAAACAACAGTGTTGCTGGTTCGATCTGAGCAAATGGGCATACTTGCTTTCTTTTCTTGTTGCTATTATATGTGATAGAGCATGTATTTGTACACATCATGTACCAATTCCTGCCTTGGATACGAAAAGGCGGCCGGCAATATTGGATAATCATAATAAAACAACAGTGTTGCTGGTTCGATCTGAGCAAATGGGCATACTTGCTTTCTTTTCTTGTTGCTATTATATGTGATAGAGCATGTATTTGTACACATCATGTACCAATTCCTGCCTTGTGGATAGGAAAAGGCGGCCGGCAATATTGGATAATAATAATAAAACAACAGTGTTGCTGGTTCGATCTGAGCAAATGGGCATACTTGCTTTCTTTTCTTGTTGCTATTATATGTGATAGAGCATGTATTTGTACACATGTACCATTTCTTGCCTTGGATACGAAAAGGCGGCCGGCAGTATTGGATAATAATAAAACAACAGTGTTGCTGGTTCGATCTGCAAAAAAAACTTAACAGTATGCCCATTTGCTTTCTTTTCTTGTTGCTATTATATGTGATAGAGCATGTATTTGTACACATCATGTTCCAATTCCTGCTTTGGATACGAAAAGGTGGCTGGCAATACTGGATAATAATAATAAAACAACAGTGTTGCTGGTTCGATCTGAGCAAATGGGAATACTTCCTTTCTTTTCTTGTTGCTATTTTATGTGATAGAGCATGTATTTGTACACATCATGTACCAATTCCTGCCTTGTGTATACGAAAAGGCGGCCGGCAATATTGGATAATAATAATAAAACGACAGTGTCGCTGGTTCGATCTGAGCAAATGGGAATACTTCCTTTCTTTTCTTGTTGCTATTTTATGTGATAGAGCATGTATTTGTACACATCATGTACCAATTCCTGCCTTGTGTATACGAAAAGGCGGCCGGCAATATTGGATAATAATAATAAAACGACAGTGTCGCTGGTTCGATCTGAGCAAATGGGCATACTTGCTTTCTTTTCTTGTTGCTATTATATGTGATAGAGCATGTATTTGTACACATCATGTACCAATTCCTGCCTTGTGGATACGAAAAGGCGGCCGGCAATATTGGATAATAATAATAAAACAACAGTGTTGCCGGTTCGATCTGAGCAAATGGTCATACTTGCTTTCTTTTCTTGTTGCTATTATATGTGATAGAGCATGTATTTGTACACATCATGTACCAATTCCTGCCTTGTGGATACGAAAAGGCGGCCGGCAATATTGGATAATAATAATAAAACAACAGTGTTGCTGGTTCGATCTGCAAAAAAAACTTAACAGTATGCCCATTTGCTTTCTTATCTTGTTGCTATTATATGTGATAGAGCATGTATTTGTACACATCATGTACCAATTCCTGCCTTGTGTATACGAAAAGGCGACCGGAAATATTGGATAATAATAATAAAACGACAGTGTCGCTGGTTCGATCTGCAAAAAAAACTTAGCAATATGGCCATTTGCTTTCTTTTCTTGTTGCTATTATATGTGATAGAGCATGTATTTGTTCACATCATGTACCAATTCCTGCCTTGTGTATACGAAAAGGCGGCCGGCAATATTGGATAATAATAATAAAACGACAGTGTCGCTGGTTCGATCTGCAAAAAAAACTTAGCAGTATGGCCATTTGCTTACTTTTCTTATTGCTATTATATGTGATAGAGCATGTATTTGTACACATCATGTACCAATTCCTGCCTTGTGTATACGAAAAGGCGGCCGGCAATATTGGATAATAATAATAAAACGACCGTGTCGCTGGTTCCATCTGAGCAAATGGGCATACTTGCTTTCTTTTCTTGTTGCTATTATATGTGATAGAGCATGTATTTGTGCACATCATGTACCAATTCCTGCCTTGTGGATACGAAAAGGCGGCCGGCAATATTGGATAATAATAATAAAACAACAGTGTTGCTGGTTCGATCTGAGCAAATGGGCATACTTGCTTTCTTTTCTTGTTGCTATTATATGTGATAGAGCATGTATTTGTACACATCATGTACCAATTCCTGCCTTGTGGATACGAAAAGGCGGCCGGCAATCTTGGATAATAATAATAAAACAACAGTGTTGCCGGTTCGATCTGAGCAAATGGTCATACTTGCTTTCTTTTCTTGTTGCTATTATATGTGATAGAGCATGTATTTGTACACATCATGTACCAATTCCTGCCTTGTGGATACGAAAAGGCGGCCGGCAATATTGGATAATAATAATAAAACAACAGTGTTGCTGGTTCGATCTGCAAAAAAAAACTTAACAGTATGCCCATTTGCTTTCTTATCTTGTTGCTGTTATATGTGATAGAGCATGTATTTGTACACATCATGTACCAATTCCTGCCTTGGATACGAAAAGGCGGCCGGCAATATTGGATAATAATAATAAAACAACAGTGTTGCCGGTTCGATCTGAGCAAATGGTCATACTTGCTTTCTTTTCTTGTTGCTATTATATGTGATAGAGCATGTATTTGTACACATCATGTACCAATTCCTGCCTTGTGGATACGAAAAGGCGGCCGGCAATATTGGATAATAATAATAAAACAACAGTGTTGCTGGTTCGATCTGCAAAAAAAAAACTTAACAGTATGCCCATTTGCTTTCTTATCTTGTTGCTATTATATGTGATAGAGCATGTATTTTTACACATCATGTACCAATTCCTGCCTTGTGTATACGAAAAGGCGGCCGGAAATATTGGATAATAATAATAAAACGACAGTGTCGCTGGTTCGATCTGCAAAAAAAACTTAGCAGTATGGCCATTTGCTTTCTTTTCTTGTTGCTATTATATGTGATAGAGCATGTATTTGTACACATCATGTACCAATTCCTGCCTTGTGGATACAAAAAGGCGGCCGGCAATATTGGATAATAATAATAAAACAACAGTGTTGCTGGTTCGATCTGAGCAATTGGGCATACTTGCTTTCTTTTCTTGTTGCTATTATATGTGCTAGAGCATGTATTTGTACACATCATGTACCAATTCCTGCCTTGTGGATACGAAAAGGCGGCCGGCAATATTGGGTAATAATAATAAAACAACAGTGTTGCCGGTTCGATCTGAGCAAATGGTCATACTTGCTTTCCTTTTTTGTTGCTATTATATGTGATAGAGCATGTATTTGTACACATCATGTACCAATTCCTGCCTTGTGGATACGAAAAGGCGGCCGGCAATATTGGATAATAATAATAAAACAACAGTGTTGCTGGTTCGATCTGCAAAAAAAAACTTAACAGTATGCCCATTTGCTTTCTTTTCTTGTTGCTATTATATGTGATAGAGCATGTATTTGTACACATCATGTTCCAATTCCTGCCTTGGATACGAAAAGGTGGCTGGCAATACTGGATAATAATAATAAAACAACAGTGTTGCTGGTTCGATCTGAGCAAATGGGAATACTTGCTTTCTTTTCTTGTTGCTATTATATGTGATAGAGCATGTATTTGTACACATCATGTACCAATTCCTGCCTTGTGTATACGAAAAGGCGGCCGGCAATATTGGATAATAATAATAAAACGACAGTGTCGCTGGTTCGATCTGCAAAAAAAACTTAGCAGTATGGCCATTTGCTTTCTTTTCTTGTTGCTATTTTATGTGATAGAGCATGTATTTGTACACATCATGTACCAATTCCTGCCTTGTGGATACGAAAAGGCGGCCGGCAATATTGGATAATAATAATAAAACAACAGTGTTGCTGGTTCGATCTGAGCAAATGGGCATACTTGCTTTCTTTTCTTGTTGCTATTATATGTGATAGAGCATGTATTTGTACACATCATGTACCAATTCCTGCCTTGTGGATACGAAAAGGCGGCCGGCAATATTGGATAATAATAATAAAACAACAGTGTTGCTGGTTCGATCTGAGCAAATGGTCATACTTGCTTTCTTTTCTTGTTGCTACTATATGTGATAGAGCATGTATTTGTACACATCATGTACCAATTCCTGCCTTGTGGATACGAAAAGGCGGCCGGCAATATTGGATAATAATAATAAAACAACAGTGTTGCTGGTTCGATCTGCAAAAAAAACTTAACAGTATGCCCATTTGCTTTCTCTTCTTGGTGCTATTATATGTGATAGAGCATGTATTTGTGCACATCATGTACCAATTCCTGCCTTGGATACTAAAAGGCGGCCGGGTATACTGGATAATAATAATAAAACAACAGTGTTGCTTGTTCGATCTGAGCAAATGGGCATACTTGCTTTCTTTTCTTGTTGCTATTATATGTGATAGAGCATGTATTTGTACACATCATGTACCAATTCCTGCCTTGTGTATACGAAAAGGCGTCCGGCAATATTGGATAATAATAATAAAACGACAGTGTTGCTGGTTCGATCTGCAAAAAAACTGAACAGTATGCCCATTTGCTTTCTTTTCTTGTTGCTATTATATGTGATAGAGCATGTATTTGTACACATCATGTACCAATTCCTGCCTTGGATACGAAAAGGCGGCCGGCAATATTGGATAATAATAATAAAACAACAGTGTTGCTGGTTCGATCTGAGCAAATGGGCATACTTGCTTTCTTTTCTTGTTGCTATTATGTGTGATAGAGCATGTATTTGTACACATCATGTACCAATTCCTGCCTTGTGGATACGAAAAGGCGGCCGGCAATATCGGATAATAATAATAAAACAACAGTGTTGCTGGTTCGATCTGCAAAAAAAAACTTAACAGTATGCCCATTTGCTTTCTTTTCTTGTTGCTATTATATGTGATAGAGCATGTATTTGTACCAATCATGTACCAAATCCTGCCTTGGATACGAAAAGGCGGCCGGCAATACTGGATTATAATAATAAAACAACAGTGTTGCTGGTTCGATCTGAGCAAATGGGCATAATTGCTTTCTTTTCTTGTTGCTATTATATGTGATAGAGCATGTATTTGTACACATCATGTACCAATTCCTGCCTTTTGTATACGAAAATGCGGCCGGCAATATTGGATAATAATAATAAAACGATAGTGTCGCTGGTTCGATCTGCAAAAAAAAAACTTAACAGTATGCCCATTTGCTTTATTTTCTTGTTGCTATTATATGTGATAGAGCATGTATTTGTACACGTCATGTACCAATTCCTGCCTTGGATACGAAAAGGCGGCCGGCAATATTGGATAATAATAATAAAACAACAGTTACGCTGGTTCGATCTGAGCAAATGGGCATACTTGCTTTCTTTTCTTGTTGCTATTATATGTGATAGAGCATGTATTTGTACACATCATGTACCAATTCCTGCCTTGTGGATACGAAAAGGCGGCCGGCTATATTGGATAATAATAATAAAACAACAGTGTTGCTGGTTCGATCTGAGCAAATGGGCATACTTGCTTTCTTTTCTTGTCGCTATTATATGTGATAGAGCATGTATTTGTACACATCATGTACCAATTCCTGCCTTGTGAATACGAAAAGGCGGCCGGCAATATTGGATAATAATAAAACAACAGTGTTGCTGGTTCAATCTGAGCAAATGGGCATACTTGCTTTCTTTTCTTGTTGCTGTTATGTGTGATAGAGCATGTATTTGTACACATCATGTACCAATTCCTGCCATGGATACGAAAAGGCGGCCGGCAATATTGGATAATAATAATAAAACAACAGTGTTGCTGGTTCGATCTGAGCAAATGGGCATACTTGCTTTCTTTTCTGGTTGCTATTATATGTGATAGAGCATGTATTTGTACACATCATGTACCAATTCCTGCCTTGTGGATAGGAAAAGGCGGCCGGCAATATTGGATAATAATAATAAAACAACAGTGTTGCTGGTTCGATCTGAGCAAATGGGCATACTTGCTTTCTTTTCTTGTTGCTATTATATGTGATAGAGCATGTATTTGTACACATCATGTACCAATTCCTGCCTTGTGGATACGAAAAGGCGGCCGGCAGTATTGGATAATAATAATAAAACAACAGTGTTGCTGGTTCGATCTGAGCAAATGGGCATACTTGCTTTCTTTTCTTGTTGCTATTATATGTGATAGAGCATGTATTTGTACACATCATGTACCAATTCCTGCCTTGTGGATACGAAAAGGCGGCCGGCAATATTGGATAATAATAATAAAACAACAGTGTTGCTGGTTCGATCTGAGCAAATGGGCATACTTGCTTTCTTTTCTTGTTGCTATTATATGTGATAGAGCATGTATTTGTACACATCATGTACAAATTCCTGCCATGGATACGAAAAGGCGGCCGGCAATATTGGATAATATTAATAAAACCACAGTGTTGCTGGTTCGATCTGAGCAAATGGGCATACTAGCTTTCTTTTCTTGTTGCTATTATATGTGATAGAGAATGTATTTGTACACATCATGTACCGATTCCTGCCATGGATACGAAAAGGCGGCCGGCAATATTGGATAATAATAATAAAACAACAGTGTTGCTGGTTCGATCTGAGCAAATGGGCATACTTGCTTTCTTTTCTTGTTGCTATTATATGTGATAGAGCATGTATTTGTACACATCATGTACCAATTCCTGCCATGGATACGAAAAGGCGGCCGGCAATATTGGATAATAATAATAAAACAACAGTGTTGCTGGTTCGATCTGAGCAAATGGGCATACTTGCTTTCTTTTCTTGTTGCTATTATATGTGATAGAGCATGTATTTGTACACATCATGTACCAATTCCTGCCATGGATACGAAAAGGCGGCCGGCAATATTGGATAATAATAATAAAACAACAGTGTTGCTGGTTCGATCTGAGCAAATGGGCATACTTGCTTTCTTTTCTTGTTGCTATTATATGTGATAGAGCATGTATTTGTACACATCATGTACCAATTCCTGCCATGGATACGAAAAGGCGGCCGGCAATATTGGATAATAATAATAAAACAACAGTGTTGCTGGTTCGATCTGAGCAAATGGGCATACTTGCTTTCTTTTCTTGTTGCTATTATATGTGATAGAGCATGTATTTGTACACATCATGTACCAATTCCTGCCATGGATACGAAAAGGCGGCCGGCAATATTGGATAATAATAATAAAACAACAGTGTTGCTGGTTCGATCTGAGCAAATGGGCATACTTGCTTTCTTTTCTTGTTGCTATTATATGTGATAGAGCATGTATTTGTACACATCATGTACCATTTCTTGCCTTGGATACGAAAAGGCGGCCGGCAGTATTGGATGATAATAAAACAACAGTGTTGCTGGTTCGATCTGCAAAAAAAAACTTAACAGTATGCCCATTTGCTTTCTTATCTTGTTGCTATTATATGTGATAGAGCATGTATTTGTACACATCATGTACCAATTCCTGCCTTGTGTACACGAAAAGGCGGCCGGAAATATTGGATAATAATAATAAAACGACAGTGTTGCTGGTTCGATCTGCAAAAAAACTTAACAGTCTGACCATTTGCTTTCTTTTCTTGTTGCTATTATATGTGATAGAGCATGTATTTGTACACATCATGTACCAATTCCTGCCTTGGATACGAAAAGGTGGCTGTCAATACTGGATAATAATAATAAAACAAGTGTTGCTGGTTCGATCTGAGCAAATGGGCATACTTGCTTTCTTTTCTTGTTGCTATTATATGTGATAGAGCATGTATTTGTACACATCATGTACCAATTCCTGCCTTGTGGATACGAAAAGGCGGCCGGCAATATTGGATAATAATAATAAAACAACAGTGTTGCTGGTTCGATCTGCAAAAAAAAAAACTTAACAGTGTGCCCATTTGCTTTCTTTTCTTGTTGCTATTATATGTGTTAGAGCATGTATTTGTACACATCATGTACCAATTCCTGCCTTGGATACGAAAAGGCGGCCGGCAATACTGGATAATATTAATAAAACAACAGTGTTGCTGGTTCGATCTGAGTAAATGGGCATACTTGCTTTCTTTTCTTGTTGCTATTATATGTGATAGAGCATGTATTTGTACACATCATGTACCAATTCCTGCCATGGATACGAAAAGGCGGCCGGCAATATTGGATAATAATAATAAAACAACAGTGTTGCTGGTTCGATCTGAGCAAATGGGCATACTTGCTTTCTTTTTTTGTTGCTATTATATGTGATAGAGCATGTATTTGTACACATCATGTACCAATTCCTGCCTTGTGGATAGGAAAAGGCGGCCGGCAATATTGGATAATAATAATAAAACAACAGTGTTGCTGGTTCGATCTGAGCAAATGGGCATACTTGCTTTCTTTTCTTGTTGCTATTATATGTGATAGAGCATGTATTTGTACACATCATGTACCAATTCCTGCCTTGTGGATACGAAAAGGCGGCCGGCAGTATTGGATAATAATAATAAAACAACAGTGTTGCTGGTTCGATCTGAGCAAATGGGCATACTTGCTTTCTTTTCTTGTTGCTATTATATGTGATAGAGCATGTATTTGTACACATCATGTACCAATTCCTGCCTTGTGGATACGAAAAGGCGGCCGGCAATATTGGATAATAATAATAAAACAACAGTGTTGCTGGTTCGATCTGAGCAAATGGGCACACTTGCTTTCTTTTCTTGTTGCTATTATATGTGATAGAGCATGTATTTGTACACATCATGTACCAATTCCTGCCTTGTGGATACGAAAAGGCGGCCGGCAATATTGGATAATAATAATAAAACAACAGTGTTGCTGGTTCGATCTGAGCAAATGGGCATACTTGCTTTCTTTTCTTGTTGCTATTATATGTGATAGAGCATGTATTTGTACACATCATGTACCAATTCCTGCCATGGATACGAAAAGGCGGCCGGCAATATTGGATAATAATAATAAAACAACAGTGTTGCTGGTTCGATCTGAGCAAATGGGCATACTTGCTTTCTTTTCTTGTTGCTATTATATGTGATAGAGCATGTATTTGTACACATCATGTACCAATTCCTGCCATGGATACGAAAAGGCGGCCGGCAATATTGGATAATAATAATAAAACAACAGTGTTGCTGGTTCGATCTGAGCAAATGGGCATACTTGCTTTCTTTTCTTGTTGCTATTATATGTGATAGAGCATGTATTTGTACACATCATGTACCAATTCCTGCCATGGATACGAAAAGGCGGCCGGCAATATTGGATAATATTAATAAAACAACAGTGTTGCTGGTTCGATCTGAGCAAATGGGCATACTTGCTTTCTTTTCTTGTTGCTATTATATGTGATAGAGCATGTATTTGTACACATCATGTACCAATTCCTGCCATGGATACGAAAAGGCGGCCGGCAATATTGGATAATAATAATAAAACAACAGTGTTGCTGGTTCGATCTGAGCAAATGGGCATACTTGCTTTCTTTTCTTGTTGCTATTATATGTGATAGAGCATGTATTTGTACACATCATGTACCATTTCTTGCCTTGGATACGAAAAGGCGGCCGGCAGTATTGGATAATAATAAAACAACAGTGTTGCTGGTTCGATCTGCAAAAAAAAACTTAACAGTATGCCCATTTGCTTTCTTATCTTGTTGCTATTATATGTGATAGAGCATGTATTTGTACACATCATGTACCAATTCCTGCCTTGTGTACACGAAAAGGCGGCCGGAAATATTGGATAATAATAATAAAACGACAGTGTTGCTGGTTCGATCTGCAAAAAAACTTAACAGTCTGACCATTTGCTTTCTTTTCTTGTTGCTATTATATGTGATAGAGCATGTATTTGTACACATCATGTACCAATTCCTGCCTTGGATACGAAAAGGTGGCTGTCAATACTGGATAATAATAATAAAACAAGTGTTGCTGGTTCGATCTGAGCAAATGGGCATACTTGCTTTCTTTTCTTGTTGCTATTATATGTGATAGAGCATGTATTTGTACACATCATGTACCAATTCCTGCCTTGTGGATACGAAAAGGCGGCCGGCAATATTGGATAATAATAATAAAACAACAGTGTTGCTGGTTCGATCTGCAAAAAAAAAACTTAACAGTGTGCCCATTTGCTTTTTTTTCTTGTTGCTATTATATGTGTTAGAGCATGTATTTGTACACATCATGTACCAATTCCTGCCTTGGATACGAAAAGGCGGCCGGCAATACTGGATAATAATAATAAAACAACAGTGTTGCTGGTTCGATCTGAGCAAATGGGCATACTTGCTTTCTTTTCTTGTTGCTATTATATGTAATAGAGCATGTATTTGTACACATCATGTACCAATTCCTGCCATGGATACGAAAAGGCGGCCGGCAATATTGGATAATAATAATAAAACAACAGTGTTGCTGGTTCGATCTGAGCAAATGGGCATACTTGCTTTCTTTTCTTGTTGCTATTATATGTGATAGAGCATGTATTTGTACACATCATGTACCAATTCCTGCCTTGTGGATAGGAAAAGGCGGCCGGCAATATTGGATAATAATAATAAAACAACAGTGTTGCTGGTTCGATCTGAGCAAATGGGCATACTTGCTTTCTTTTCTTGTTGCTATTACATGTGATATAGCATGTATTTGTACACATCATGTACCAATTCCTGCCTTGTGGATACGAAAAGGCGGCCGGCAGTATTGGATAATAATAATAAAACAACAGTGTTGCTGGTTCGATCTGAGCAAATGGGCATACTTGCTTTCTTTTCTTGTTGCTATTATATGTGATAGAGCATGTATTTGTACACATCATGTACCAATTCCTGCCTTGTGGATACGAAAAGGCGGCCGGCAATATTGGATAATAATAATAAAACAACAGTGTTGCTGGTTCGATCTGAGCAAATGGGCACACTTGCTTTCTTTTCTTGTTGCTATTATATGTGATAGAGCATGTATTTGTACACATCATGTACCAATTCCTGCCTTGTGGATACGAAAAGGCGGCCGGCAATATTGGATAATAATAATAAAACAACAGTGTTGCTGGTTCGATCTGAGCAAATGGGCATACTTGCTTTCTTTTCTTGTTGCTATTATATGTGATAGAGCATGTATTTGTACACATCATGTACCAATTCCAGCCTTGGATACGAAAAGGCGGCCGGCAATATTGGATAATAATAATAAAACCACAGTGTTGTTGGTTCGATCTGAGCAAATGGGCATACTTGCTTTCTTTTCTTGTTGCTATTATATGTGATAGAGCATGTATTTGTACACATCATGTACCAATTCCTGCCATGGATACGAAAAGGCGGCCGGCAATATTGGATAATAATAATAAAACAACAGTGCTGCTGGTTCGATCTGAGCAAATGGGCATACTTGCTTTCTTTTCTTGTTGCTATTATATGTGATAGAGCATGTATTTGTACACATCATGTACCAATTCCTGCCATGGATTCGAAAAGGCGGCCGGCAATATTGGATAATAATAATAAAACAACAGTGTTGCTGGTTCGATCTGAGCAAATGGGCATACTTGCTTTCTTTTCTTGTTGCTATTATATGTGATAGAGCATGTATTTGTACACATCATGTACCAATTCCTGCCATGGATACGAAAAGGCGGCTGGCAATATTTGATAATAATAATAAAACAACAGTGTTGCTGGTTCGATCAGAGCAAATGGGCATACTTGCTTTCTTTTCTTGTTGCTATTATATGTGATAGAGCATGTATTTGTACACATCATGTACCAATTCCTGCCTTGGATACGAAAAGGCGGCCGGCAATATAGGATAATAATAATAAAACAACAGTGTTGCTGGTTTGATCTGAGCAAATGGGCATACTTGCTTTCTTTTCTTGTTGCTATTATATGTGATAGAGCATGTATTTGTACACATCATGTACCAATTCCTGCCATGGATACGAAAAGGCGGCCGGCAATATTGGATAATAATAATAAAACCAGTGTTGCTGGTTCGATCTGAGCAAATGGGCATACTTGCTTTCTTTTCTTGTTGCTATTATATGTGATAGAGCATGTATTTGTACACATCATGTACCAATTCCTGCCTTGGATACGAAAAGGTTGCCGGCAATATGGGATAATAATAATAAAACAACAGTGTTGCTGGTTCGATCTGAGCAAATGGGCATACTTGCTTTCTTTTCTTGTTGCTATTATATGTGATAGAGCATGTATTTGTACACATCATGTACCAATTCCTGCCATGGATACGAAAAGGCAGCCGGCAATATTGGATAATAATAACAAAACAACAGTGTTGCTGGTTCGATCTGAGCAAATGGGCATACTTGCTTTTTCTTGTTGCTATTATATGTGATAGAGCATGTATTTGTACACATCATGTACCAATTCCTGCCTTGGATACGAAAAGGCGGCCGGCAATATTGGATAATAATAATAAAGCCACAGTGTTGCTGGTTCGATCTGAGCAAATGGGCATACTTGCTTTCTTTTCTTGTTGCTATTATATGTGATAGAGCATGTATTTGTACACATCATGTACCAATTCCTGCCTTGGATACGAAAAGGCGGCCGGCAATATTGGATAATAATAACAAAACAACAGTGTTGCTGGTTCGATCTGAGCAAATGGGCATACTTGCTTTCTTTTCTTGTTGCTATTATATGTGATAGAGCATGTATTTGTACACATCATGTACCAATTCCTGCTATGGATACGAAAAGGCGGCCGGCAATATTGGATAATAATAATAAAACCACAGTGTTGCTGGTTCGATCTGAGCAAATGGGCATACTTGCTTTCCTTTCTTGTTGCTATTATATGTGATAGAGCATGTATTTGTACACATCATGTACCAATTCCTGCCTTGTGGATAGGAAAAGGCGGCCGGCAATATTGGATAATAATAATAAAACAACACTGTTGCTGGTTCGATCTGAGCAAATGGGCATACTTGCTTTCTTTTCTTGTTGCTATTATATGTGATAGAGCATGTATTTGTAGACATCATGTACCAATTCCTGCCTTGTGGATACGAAAAGGCGGCCGGCAGTATTGGATAATAATAATAAAACAACAGTGTTGCTGGTTCGATCTGAGCAAATGGGCATACTTGCTTTCTTTTCTTGTTGCTATTATATGTGATAGAGCATGTATTTGTACACATCATGTACCAATTCCTGCCTTGGATACGAAAAGGCGGCCGGCAATATTGGATAATCATAATAAAACAACAGTGTTGCTGGTTCGATCTGAGCAAATGGGCATACTTGCTTTCTTTTCTTGTTGCTATTATATGTGATAGAGCATGTATTTGTACACATCATGTACCAATTCCTGCCTTGTGGATAGGAAAAGGCGGCCGGCAATATTGGATAATAATAATAAAACAACAGTGTTGCTGGTTCGATCTGAGCAAATGGGCATACTTGCTTTCTTTTCTTGTTGCTATTATATGTGATAGAGCATGTATTTGTACACATGTACCATTTCTTGCCTTGGATACGAAAAGGCGGCCGGCAGTATTGGATAATAATAAAACAACAGTGTTGCTGGTTCGATCTGCAAAAAAAACTTAACAGTATGCCCATTTGCTTTCTTTTCTTGTTGCTATTATATGTGATAGAGCATGTATTTGTACACATCATGTTCCAATTCCTGCTTTGGATACGAAAAGGTGGCTGGCAATACTGGATAATAATAATAAAACAACAGTGTTGCTGGTTCGATCTGAGCAAATGGGAATACTTCCTTTCTTTTCTTGTTGCTATTTTATGTGATAGAGCATGTATTTGTACACATCATGTACCAATTCCTGCCTTGTGTATACGAAAAGGCGGCCGGCAATATTGGATAATAATAATAAAACGACAGTGTCGCTGGTTCGATCTGAGCAAATGGGAATACTTCCTTTCTTTTCTTGTTGCTATTTTATGTGATAGAGCATGTATTTGTACACATCATGTACCAATTCCTGCCTTGTGTATACGAAAAGGCGGCCGGCAATATTGGATAATAATAATAAAACGACAGTGTCGCTGGTTCGATCTGAGCAAATGGGCATACTTGCTTTCTTTTCTTGTTGCTATTATATGTGATAGAGCATGTATTTGTACACATCATGTACCAATTCCTGCCTTGTGGATACGAAAAGGCGGCCGGCAATATTGGATAATAATAATAAAACAACAGTGTTGCCGGTTCGATCTGAGCAAATGGTCATACTTGCTTTCTTTTCTTGTTGCTATTATATGTGATAGAGCATGTATTTGTACACATCATGTACCAATTCCTGCCTTGTGGATACGAAAAGGCGGCCGGCAATATTGGATAATAATAATAAAACAACAGTGTTGCTGGTTCGATCTGCAAAAAAAACTTAACAGTATGCCCATTTGCTTTCTTATCTTGTTGCTATTATATGTGATAGAGCATGTATTTGTACACATCATGTACCAATTCCTGCCTTGTGTATACGAAAAGGCGA
The DNA here is from genome assembly GCF_052857255.1 of Amblyomma americanum. Classification (NCBI taxonomy): domain Eukaryota; kingdom Metazoa; phylum Arthropoda; class Arachnida; order Ixodida; family Ixodidae; genus Amblyomma; species Amblyomma americanum. Next base: position 844,535 of record NW_027526502.1, on the reverse strand, counting down.
CCGGAAATATTGGATAATAATAATAAAACGACAGTGTCGCTGGTTCGATCTGCAAAAAAAACTTAGCAATATGGCCATTTGCTTTCTTTTCTTGTTGCTATTATATGTGATAGAGCATGTATTTGTTCACATCATGTACCAATTCCTGCCTTGTGTATACGAAAAGGCGGCCGGCAATATTGGATAATAATAACAAAACGACAGTGTCGCTGGTTCGATCTGCAAAAAAAACTTAGCAGTATGGCCATTTGCTTACTTTTCTTATTGCTATTATATGTGATAGAGCATGTATTTGTACACATCATGTACCAATTCCTGCCTTGTGTATACGAAAAGGCGGCCGGCAATATTGGATAATAATAATAAAACGACAGTGTCGCTGGTTCCATCTGAGCAAATGGGCATACTTGCTTTCTTTTCTTGTTGCTATTATATGTGATAGAGCATGTATTTGTACACATCATGTACCAATTCCTGCCTTGTGGATACGAAAAGGCGGCCGGCAATATTGGATAATAATAATAAAACAACAGTGTTGCTGGTTCGATCTGAGCAAATGGGCATACTTGCTTTCTTTTCTTGTTGCTATTATATGTGATAGAGCATGTATTTGTACACATCATGTACCAATTCCTGCCTTGTGGATACGAAAAGGCGGCCGGCAATATTGGATAATAATAATAAAACAACAGTGTTGCCGGTTCGATCTGAGCAAATGGTCATACTTGCTTTCTTTTCTTGTTGCTATTATATGTGATAGAGCATGTATTTGTACACATCATGTACCAATTCCTGCCTTGTGGATACGAAAAGGCGGCCGGCAATATTGGATAATAATAATAAAACAACAGTGTTGCTGGTTCGATCTGCAAAAAAAAACTTAACAGTATGCCCATTTGCTTTCTTATCTTGTTGCTGTTATATGTGATAGAGCATGTATTTGTACACATCATGTACCAATTCCTGCCTTGGATACGAAAAGGCGGCCGGCAATATTGGATAATAATAATAAAACAACAGTGTTGCCGGTTCGATCTGAGCAAATGGTCATACTTGCTTTCTTTTCTTGTTGCTATTATATGTGATAGAGCATGTATTTGTACACATCATGTACCAATTCCTGCCTTGTGGATACGAAAAGGCGGCCGGCAATATTGGATAATAATAATAAAACAACAGTGTTGCTGGTTCGATCTGCAAAAAAAAAACTTAACAGTATGCCCATTTGCTTTCTTATCTTGTTGCTATTATATGTGATAGAGCATGTATTTGTACACATCATGTACCAATTCCTGCCTTGTGTATACGAAAAGGCGGCCGGAAATATTGGATAATAATAATAAAACGACAGTGTCGCTGGTTCGATCTGCAAAAAAAACTTAGCAGTATGGCCATTTGCTTTCTTTTCTTGTTGCTATTATATGTGATAGAGCATGTATTTGTACACATCATGTACCAATTCCTGCCTTGTGGATACAAAAAGGCGGCCGGCAATATTGGATAATAATAATAAAACAACAGTGTTGCTGGTTCGATCTGAGCAATTGGGCATACTTGCTTTCTTTTCTTGTTGCTATTATATGTGCTAGAGCATGTATTTGTACACATCATGTACCAATTCCTGCCTTGTGGATACGAAAAGGCGGCCGGCAATATTGGGTAATAATAATAAAACAACAGTGTTGCCGGTTCGATCTGAGCAAATGGTCATACTTGCTTTCCTTTTTTGTTGCTATTATATGTGATAGAGCATGTATTTGTACACATCATGTACCAATTCCTGCCTTGTGGATACGAAAAGGCGGCCGGCAATATTGGATAATAATAATAAAACAACAGTGTTGCTGGTTCGATCTGCAAAAAAAAACTTAACAGTATGCCCATTTGCTTTCTTTTCTTGTTGCTATTATATGTGATAGAGCATGTATTTGTACACATCATGTTCCAATTCCTGCCTTGGATACGAAAAGGTGGCTGGCAATACTGGATAATAATAATAAAACAACAGTGTTGCTGGTTCGATCTGAGCAAATGGGAATACTTGCTTTCTTTTCTTGTTGCTATTATATGTGATAGAGCATGTATTTGTACACATCATGTACCAATTCCTGCCTTGTGTATACGAAAAGGCGGCCGGCAATATTGGATAATAATAATAAAACGACAGTGTCGCTGGTTCGATCTGCAAAAAAAACTTAGCAGTATGGCCATTTGCTTTCTTTTCTTGTTGCTATTTTATGTGATAGAGCATGTATTTGTACACATCATGTACCAATTCCTGCCTTGTGGATACGAAAAGGCGGCCGGCAATATTGGATAATAATAATAAAACAACAGTGTTGCTGGTTCGATCTGAGCAAATGGGCATACTTGCTTTCTTTTCTTGTTGCTATTATATGTGATAGAGCATGTATTTGTACACATCATGTACCAATTCCTGCCTTGTGGATACGAAAAGGCGGCCGGCAATATTGGATAATAATAATAAAACAACAGTGTTGCTGGTTCGATCTGAGCAAATGGTCATACTTGCTTTCTTTTCTTGTTGCTACTATATGTGATAGAGCATGTATTTGTACACATCATGTACCAATTCCTGCCTTGTGGATACGAAAAGGCGGCCGGCAATATTGGATAATAATAATAAAACAACAGTGTTGCTGGTTCGATCTGCAAAAAAAACTTAACAGTATGCCCATTTGCTTTCTCTTCTTGGTGCTATTATATGTGATAGAGCATGTATTTGTACACATCATGTACCAATTCCTGCCTTGGATACTAAAAGGCGGCCGGGTATACTGGATAATAATAATAAAACAACAGTGTTGCTTGTTCGATCTGAGCAAATGGGCATACTTGCTTTCTTTTCTTGTTGCTATTATATGTGATAGAGCATGTATTTGTACACATCATGTACCAATTCCTGCCTTGTGTATACGAAAAGGCGTCCGGCAATATTGGATAATAATAATAAAACGACAGTGTTGCTGGTTCGATCTGCAAAAAAACTGAACAGTATGCCCATTTGCTTTCTTTTCTTGTTGCTATTATATGTGATAGAGCATGTATTTGTACACATCATGTACCAATTCCTGCCTTGGATACGAAAAGGCGGCCGGCAATATTGGATAATAATAATAAAACAACAGTGTTGCTGGTTCGATCTGAGCAAATGGGCATACTTGCTTTCTTTTCTTGTTGCTATTATGTGTGATAGAGCATGTATTTGTACACATCATGTACCAATTCCTGCCTTGTGGATACGAAAAGGCGGCCGGCAATATTGGATAATAATAATAAAACAACAGTGTTGCTGGTTCGATCTGCAAAAAAAAACTTAACAGTATGCCCATTTGCTTTCTTTTCTTGTTGCTATTATATGTGATAGAGCATGTATTTGTACCAATCATGTACCAAATCCTGCCTTGGATACGAAAAGGCGGCCGGCAATACTGGATTATAATAATAAAACAACAGTGTTGCTGGTTCGATCTGAGCAAATGGGCATAATTGCTTTCTTTTCTTGTTGCTATTATATGTGATAGAGCATGTATTTGTACACATCATGTACCAATTCCTGCCTTTTGTATACGAAAATGCGGCCGGCAATATTGGATAATAATAATAAAACGATAGTGTCGCTGGTTCGATCTGCAAAAAAAAAAACTTAACAGTATGCCCATTTGCTTTATTTTCTTGTTGCTATTATATGTGATAGAGCATGTATTTGTACACGTCATGTACCAATTCCTGCCTTGGATACGAAAAGGCGGCCGGCAATATTGGATAATAATAATAAAACAACAGTTACGCTGGTTCGATCTGAGCAAATGGGCATACTTGCTTTCTTTTCTTGTTGCTATTATATGTGATAGAGCATGTATTTGTACACATCATGTACCAATTCCTGCCTTGTGGATACGAAAAGGCGGCCGGCTATATTGGATAATAATAATAAAACAACAGTGTTGCTGGTTCGATCTGAGCAAATGGGCATACTTGCTTTCTTTTCTTGTCGCTATTATATGTGATAGAGCATGTATTTGTACACATCATGTACCAATTCCTGCCTTGTGGATACGAAAAGGCGGCCGGCAATATTGGATAATAATAATAAAACAACAGTGTTGCTGGTTCAATCTGAGCAAATGGGCATACTTGCTTTCTTTTCTTGTTGCTGTTATGTGTGATAGAGCATGTATTTGTACACATCATGTACCAATTCCTGCCATGGATACGAAAAGGCGGCCGGCAATATTGGATAATAATAATAAAACAACAGTGTTGCTGGTTCGATTTGAGCAAATGGGCATACTTGCTTTCTTTTCTGGTTGCTATTATATGTGATAGAGCATGTATTTGTACACATCATGTACCAATTCCTGCCTTGTGGATAGGAAAAGGCGGCCGGCAATATTGGATAATAATAATAAAACAACAGTGTTGCTGGTTCGATCTGAGCAAATGGGCATACTTGCTTTCTTTTCTTGTTGCTATTATATGTGATAGAGCATGTATTTGTACACATCATGTACCAATTCCTGCCTTGTGGATACGAAAAGGCGGCCGGCAGTATTGGATAATAATAATAAAACAACAGTGTTGCTGGTTCGATCTGAGCAAATGGGCATACTTGCTTTCTTTTCTTGTTGCTATTATATGTGATAGAGCATGTATTTGTACACATCATGTACCAATTCCTGCCTTGTGGATACGAAAAGGCGGCCGGCAATATTGGATAATAATAATAAAACAACAGTGTTGCTGGTTCGATCTGAGCAAATGGGCATACTTGCTTTCTTTTCTTGTTGCTATTATATGTGATAGAGCATGTATTTGTACACATCATGTACAAATTCCTGCCATGGATACGAAAAGGCGGCCGGCAATATTGGATAATATTAATAAAACCACAGTGTTGCTGGTTCGATCTGAGCAAATGGGCATACTTGCTTTCTTTTCTTGTTGCTATTATATGTGATAGAGAATGTATTTGTACACATCATGTACCGATTCCTGCCATGGATACGAAAAGGCGGCCGGCAATATTGGATAATAATAATAAAACAACAGTGTTGCTGGTTCGATCTGAGCAAATGGGCATACTTGCTTTCTTTTCTTGTTGCTATTATATGTGATAGAGCATGTATTTGTACACATCATGTACCAATTCCTGCCATGGATACGAAAAGGCGGCCGGCAATATTGGATAATAATAATAAAACAACAGTGTTGCTGGTTCGATCTGAGCAAATGGGCATACTTGCTTTCTTTTCTTGTTGCTATTATATGTGATAGAGCATGTATTTGTACACATCATGTACCAATTCCTGCCATGGATACGAAAAGGCGGCCGGCAATATTGGATAATAATAATAAAACAACAGTGTTGCTGGTTCGATCTGAGCAAATGGGCATACTTGCTTTCTTTTCTTGTTGCTATTATATGTGATAGAGCATGTATTTGTACACATCATGTACCAATTCCTGCCATGGATACGAAAAGGCGGCCGGCAATATTGGATAATAATAATAAAACAACAGTGTTGCTGGTTCGATCTGAGCAAATGGGCATACTTGCTTTCTTTTCTTGTTGCTATTATATGTGATAGAGCATGTATTTGTACACATCATGTACCAATTCCTGCCATGGATACGAAAAGGCGGCCGGCAATATTGGATAATAATAATAAAACAACAGTGTTGCTGGTTCGATCTGAGCAAATGGGCATACTTGCTTTCTTTTCTTGTTGCTATTATATGTGATAGAGCATGTATTTGTACACATCATGTACCATTTCTTGCCTTGGATACGAAAAGGCGGCCGGCAGTATTGGATTATAATAAAACAACAGTGTTGCTGGTTCGATCTGCAAAAAAAAACTTAACAGTATGCCCATTTGCTTTCTTATCTTGTTGCTATTATATGTGATAGAGCATGTATTTGTACACATCATGTACCAATTCCTGCCTTGTGTACACGAAAAGGCGGCCGGAAATATTGGATAATAATAATAAAACGACAGTGTTGCTGGTTCGATCTGCAAAAAAACTTAACAGTCTGACCATTTGCTTTCTTTTCTTGTTGCTATTATATGTGATAGAGCATGTATTTGTACACATCATGTACCAATTCCTGCCTTGGATACGAAAAGGTGGCTGTCAATACTGGATAAAAATAATAAAACAAGTGTTGCTGGTTCGATCTGAGCAAATGGGCATACTTGCTTTCTTTTCTTGTTGCTATTATATGTGATAGAGCATGTATTTGTACACATCATGTACCAATTCCTGCCTTGTGGATACGAAAAGGCGGCCGGCAATATTGGATAATAATAATAAAACAACAGTGTTGCTGGTTCGATCTGCAAAAAAAAAACTTAACAGTGTGCCCATTTGCTTTCTTTTCTTGTTGCTATTATATGTGTTAGAGCATGTATTTGTACACATCATGTACCAATTCCTGCCTTGGATACGAAAAGGCGGCCGGCAATACTGGATAATATTAATAAAACAACAGTGTTGCTGGTTCGATCTGAGTAAATGGGCATACTTGCTTTCTTTTCTTGTTGCTATTATATGTGATAGAGCATGTATTTGTACACATCATGTACCAATTCCTGCCATGGATACGAAAAGGCGGCCGGCAATATTGGATAATAATAATAAAACAACAGTGTTGCTGGTTCGATCTGAGCAAATGGGCATACTTGCTTTCTTTTCTTGTTGCTATTATATGTGATAGAGCATGTATTTGTACACTTCATGTACCAATTCCTGCCTTGTGGATAGGAAAAGGCGGCCGGCAATATTGGATAATAATAATAAAACAACAGTGTTGCTGGTTCGATCTGAGCAAATGGGCATACTTGCTTTCTTTTCTTGTTGCTTTTATATGTGATAGAGCATGTATTTGTACACATCATGTACCAATTCCTGCCTTGTGGATACGAAAAGGCGGCCGGCAGTATTGGATAATAATAATAAAACAACAGTGTTGCTGGTTCGATCTGAGCAAATGGGCATACTTGCTTTCTTTTCTTGTTGCTATTATATGTGATAGAGCATGTATTTGTACACATCATGTACCAATTCCTGCCTTGTGGATACGAAAAGGCGGCCGGCAATATTGGATAATAATAATAAAACAACAGTGTTGCTGGTTCGATCTGAGCAAATGGGCACACTTGCTTTCTTTTCTTGTTGCTATTATATGTGATAGAGCATGTATTTGTACACATCATGTACCAATTCCTGCCTTGTGGATACGAAAAGGCGGCCGGCAATATTGGATAATAATAATAAAACAACAGTGTTGCTGGTTCGATCTGAGCAAATGGGCATACTTGCTTTCTTTTCTTGTTGCTATTATATGTGATAGAGCATGTATTTGTACACATCATGTACCAATTCCTGCCTTGGATACGAAAAGGCGGCCGGCAATATTGGATAATAATAATAAAACCACAGTGTTGTTGGTTCGATCTGACTAAATGGGCATACTTGCTTTCTTTTCTTGTTGCTATTATATGTGATAGAGCATGTATTTGTACACATCATGTTCCAATTCCTGCCTTGGATACGAAAAGGTGGCTGGCAATACTGGATAATAATAATAAAACAACAGTGCTGCTGGTTCGATCTGAGCAAATGGGAATACTTGCTTTCTTTTCTTGTTGCTATTATATGTGATAGAGCATGTATTTGTACACATCATGTACCAATTCCTGCCTTGTGTATACGAAAAGGCGGCCGGCAATATTGGATAATAATAATAAAACGACAGTGTCGCTGGTTCGATCTGCAAAAAAAACTTAGCAGTATGGCCATTTGCTTTCTTTTCTTGTTGCTATTATATGTGATAGAGCATGTATTTGTACACATCATGTACCAATTCCTGCCTTGGATACGAAAAGGCGGCCGGCAATATTGGATAATAATAATAATAAAACAACAGTTTTGCTGGTTCGATCTGAGCAAATGGGCATACTTGCTTTCTTTTCTTGTTGCTATTATATGTGATAGAGCATGTATTTGTACACATCATGTACCAATTCCTGCCTTGTGGATACGAAAAGGCGGCCGGCAATATTGGATAATAATAATAAAACAACAGTGTTGCTGGTTCGATCTGAGCAAATGGGCATACTTGCTTTCTTTTCTTGTTGCTATTATATGTGATAGAGCATGTATTTGTACACATCATGTACCAATTCCTGCCTTGTGGATACGAAAAGGCGGCCGGCAATATTGGATAATAATAATAAAACAACAGTGTTGCTGGTTCGATCTGAGCAAATGGGCATACTTGCTTTCTTTTCTTGTTGCTATTATATGTGATAGAGCATGTATTTGTACACATCATGTACCAATTCCTGCCTTGTGGATACGAAATGGCGGCCGGCAATATTGGATAATAATAATAAAACAACAGTGTTGCCGGTTCGATCTGAGCAAATGGTCATACTTGCTTTCTTTTCTTGTTGTTATTATATGTGATAAAGCATGTATTTGTACACATCATGTACCAATTCCTGCCTTGTGGATACGAAAAGGCGGCAGGCAATATTGGATAATAATAATAAAACAACAGTGTTGCTGGTTCGATCTGCAAAAAAAACTTAACAGTATGCCCCTTTGCTTTCTCTTCTTGGTGCTATTATATGTGATAGAGCATGTATTTGTACACATCATGTACCAATTCCTGCCTTGGATACTAAAAGGCGGCCGGGTATACTGGATAATAATATTAAAACAACAGTGTTGCTTGTTCGATCTGAGCAAATGGGCATACTTGCTTTCTTTTCTTGTTGCTATTATATGTGATAGAGCATGTATTTGTACACATCATGTACCAATTCCTGCCTTGTGTATACGAAAAGGCGTCCGGCAATATTGGATAATAATAATAAAACGACAGTGTTGCTGGTTCGATCTGCAAAAAAACTTAACGGTATGCCCATTTGCTTTCTTTTCTTGTTGCTATTATATGTGATAGAGCATGTATTTGTACACATCATGTACCAATTCCTGCCTTGGATACGAAAAGGCGGCCGGCAATATTGGATAATAATAATAAAACAACAGTGTTGCTGGTTCGATCTGAGCAAATGGGCATACTTGCTTTCTTTTCTTGTTGCTATTATGTGTGATAGAGCATGTATTTTTACACATCATGTACCAATTCCAGCCTTGTGGATACGAAAAGGCGGCCGGCAATATTGGATAATAATAATAAAACAACAGTGTTGCTGGTTCGATCTGCAAAAAAAAAACTTAACAGTATGCCCATTTGCTTTCTTTTCTTGTTGCTATTATATGTGATAGAGCATGTATTTGTACACATCATGTACCAATTCCTGCCTTGGATACGAAAAGGCGGCCGGCAATACTGGAAAATAATAATAAAACAACAGTGTTGCTGGTTCGATCTGAGCAAATGGGCATAATTGCTTTCTTTTCTTGTTGCTATTATATGTGATAGAGCATGTATTTGTACACATCATGTACCAATTCCTGCCTTGTGTATACGAAAAGGCGGCCGGCAATATTGGATAATAATAATAAAACGACAGTGTCGCTGGTTCGATCTGCAAAAAAAAAACTTAACAGTATGCCCATTTGCTTTCTTTTCTTTTTGCTATTATATGTGATAGAGCATGTATTTGTACACGTCATGTACCAATTCCTGCCTTGGATACGAAAAGGCGGCCGGCAATATTGGATAATAATAATAAAACAACAGTTTTGCTGGTTCGATCTGAGCAAATGGGCATACTTGCTTTCTTTTCTTGTTGCTATTATATGTGATAGAGCATGTATTTGTACACATCATGTACCAATTCCTGCCTTGTGGATACGAATAGGCGGCCGGCAATATTAAATAATAATAATAATAAAACAACAGTGTTGCTGGTTCGATCTGAGCAAATGAGCATACTTGCTTTCTTTTCTTGTTGCTATTATATGTGATAGAGCATGTATTTGTACACATCATGTACCAATTCCTGCCTTGTGGATACGAAAAGGCGGCCGGCAATATTGGATAATATTAATAAAACGACACTGTTGCTGGTTCGATCTGCAAAAAAACTTAACAGTATGCCCATTTGCTTTCTTTTCTTGTTGCTATTATATGTGATAGAGCATGTATTTGTACACATCATGTACCAATTCCTGCCTTGTGGATACGAAAAGGCGGCCGGCAATATTTTATAATAATAATAAAACAACAGTTTCGCTGGTTCGATCTGAGCAAATGGGCATACTTGCTTTCTTTTCTTGTTGCTATTACATGTGATAGAGCATGTATTTTTACACATCATGTACCAATTCCTGCCTTGTGGATACGAAAAGGCGGCCGGCTATATTGGATAATAATAATAAAACAACAGTGTTGCTGGTTCGATCTTAGCAAATGGGCATACTTGCTTTCTTTTCTTGTCGCTATTATATGTGATAGAGCATGTATTTGTACACATCATGTACCAATTCCTGCCTTGTGGATACGAAAAGGCGGCCGGCAATATTGGATAATAATAATAAAACAACAGTGTTGCTGGTTCAATCTGAGCAAATGGGCATACTTGCTTTCTTTTCTTGTTGCTATTATATGTGATAGAGCATGTATTTGTACACATCATGTACCAATTCCTGCCATGGATACGAAAAGGCGGCCGGCAATATTGGATAATAATAATAAAACAACAGTGTTGCTGGTTCGATCTGAGCAAATGGGCATACTTGCTTTCTTTTCTTGTTGCTATTATATGTGATAGAGCATGTATTTGTACACATCATGTACCAATTCCTGCCTTGTGGATAGAAAAAGGCGGCCGGCAGTATTGGATAATAATATTAAAACAACAGTGTTGCTGGTTTGATCTGCAAAAAAAACTTAACAGTATGCCCATTTGCTTTTTTTTCTTGTTGCTACTATATGTGATAGAGCATGTATTTGTACACATCATGTACCAATTCCTGCCTTGGATACGAAAAGGCGGCCGGCAATATTGGATAATAATAATAAAACAACAGTGTTGCTGGTTCGATCTTCAAAAAAAACTTAACAGTATGCCCATTTGCTTTCTTTTCTTGTTGCTATTATATGTGATAGAGCATGTATTTGTACACATCATGTACCAATTCCTGCCTTGCATACGAAAAGGCGGCCGGCAATACTGGATAATATTAATAAAACAACAGTGTTGCTGGTTCGATCTAAGCAAATGGACATACTTGCTTTCTTTTGTTGTTGCTATTATATGTGATAGAGCATGTATTTGTACACATCATGTACCAATTCCTGCCTTGTGGATACGAAAAGGCGGCCGGCAATATTGGATAATAATATTAAAACAACATTTTTGCTGGTTCGATCTGCAAAAGAAACTTAACAGTATGCCCATTTGCTTTTTTTTTTGTTGCTACTATATGTGATAGAGCATGTATTTGTACACATCATGTACCAATTCCTGCCTTGGATACGAAAAGGCGCCGGCAATATTGGATAATAATAATAAAACAACAGTCTTGCTGGTTCGATCTGCAAAAAAAACTTAACAGTATGCCCATTTGCTTTCTTTTCTTGTTGCTATTATATGTGATAGAGCATGTATTTGTACACATCATGTACCAATTCCTGCCTTGCATACGAAAAGGCGGCCGGCAATACTGGATAATATTAATAAAACAACAGTGTTGCTGGTTCGATCTGAGCAAATGGACATACCTGCTTTCTTTTGTTGTTGCTATTATATGTGATAGAGCATGTATTTGTACACATCATGTACCAATTCCTGCCTTGTGGATACGAAAAGGCGGCCGGCAATATTGGATAATAATAATAAAACAACAGTGTTGCTGGTTCGATCTGCAAAAAAAAAACTTAACAGTATGCCCATTTGCTTTCTTTTCTTGTTGCTATTATATGTGATAGAGCATGTATTTGTACACATCATGTACCAATTCCTGCCTTGGATACGAAAAGGCGGCCGGCAATACTGGATAATAATAATAAAACAACAGTGTTGCTGGTTCGATCTGAGCAAATGGGCATAATTGCTTTCTTTTCTTGTTGCTATTATATGTGATAGAGCATGTATTTGTACACATCATGTACCAATTCCTGCCTTGTGTATACGAAAAGGCGGCCGGCAATATTGGATAATAATAATAAAACGACAGTGTCGCTGGTTCGATCTGCAAAAACAAAAATTAACAGTATGCCCATTTGCTTTCTTTTCTTTTTGCTATTATATGTGATAGAGCATGTATTTGTACACGTCATGTACTAATTCCTGCCTTGGATACGAAAAGGCGGCCGGCAATATTGGATAATAATAATAAAACAACAGTTTTGCTGGTTCGATCTGAGCAAATGGGCATACTTGCTTTCTTTTCTTGTTGCTATTATATGTGATAGAGCATGTATTTGTACACATCATGTACCAATTCCTGCCTTGTGGATACGAATAGGCGGCCGGCAATATTAAATAATAATAATAAAACAACAGTGTTGCTGGTTCGATCTGAGCAAATGAGCATACTTGCTTTCTTTTCTTGTTGCTATTATATGTGATAGAGCATGTATTTGTACACATCATGTACCAATTCCTGCCTTGTGGTTACGAAAAGGCGGCCGGCAATATTGGATAATATTAATAAAACGACAGTGTTGCTGGTTCGATCTGCAAAAAAACTTAACAGTATGCCCATTTGCTTTCTGTTCTTGTTGCTATTATATGTGATAGAGCATGTATTTGTACACATCATGTACCAATTCCTGCCTTGTGGATACGAAAAGGCGGCCGGCAATATTTTATAATAATAATAAAACAACAGTTTCGCTGGTTCGATCTGAGCAAATGGGCATACTTGCTTTCTTTTCTTGTTGCTATTACATGTGATAGAGCATGTATTTTTACACATCATGTACCAATTCCTGCCTTGTGGATACGAAAAGGCGGCCGGCTATATTGGATAATAATAATAAAACAACAGTGTTGCTGGTTCGATCTGAGCAAATGGGCATACTTGCTTTCTTTTCTTGTCGCTATTATATGTGATAGAGCATGTATTTGTACACATCATGTACCAATTCCTGCCTTGTGGATACGAAAAGGCGGCCGGCAATATTGGATAATAATAATAAAACAACAGTGTTGCTGGTTCAATCTGAGCAAATGGGCATACTTGCTTTCTTTTCTTGTTGCTATTATATGTGATAGAGCATGTATTTGTACACATCATGTACCAATTCCTGCCATGGATACGAAAAGGCGGCCGGCAATATTGGATAATAATAATAAAACAACAGTGTTGCTGGTTCGATCTGAGCAAATGGGCATACTTGCTTTCTTTTCTTGTTGCTATTATATGTGATAGAGCATGTATTTGTACACATCATGTACCAATTCCTGCCTTGTGGATAGGAAAAGGCGGCCGGCAGTATTGGATAATAATATTAAAACAACAGTGTTGCTGGTTTGATCTGCAAAAAAAACTTAACAGTATGCCCATTTGCTTTTTTTTCTTGTTGCTACTATATGTGATAGAGCATGTATTTGTACACATCATGTACCAATTCCTGCCTTGGATACGAAAAGGCGGCCGGCAATATTGGATAATAATAATAAAACAACAGTGTTGCTGGTTCGATCTTCAAAAAAAACTTAACAGTATGCCCATTTGCTTTCTTTTCTTGTTGCTATTATATGTGATAGAGCATGTATTTGTACACATCATGTACCAATTCCTGCCTTGCATACGAAAAGGCGGCCGGCAATACTGGATAATATTAATAAAACAACAGTGTTGCTGGTTCGATCTAAGCAAATGGACATACTTGCTTTCTTTTGTTGTTGCTATTATATGTGATAGAGCATGTATTTGTACACATCATGTACCAATTCCTGCCTTGTGGATACGAAAAGGCGGCCGGCAATATTGGATAATAATAATAAAACAACAGTGTTGCTGGTTCGATCTGCAAAAAAACTTAACAGTCTGACCATTTGCTTTCTTTTCTTGTTGCTATTATATGTGATAGAGCATGTATTTGTACACATCATGTACCAATTCCTGCCTTGGATACGAAAAGGTGGCTGTCAATACTGGATAATAATAATAAAACAAGTGTTGCTGGTTCGATCTGAGCAAATGGGCATACTTGCTTTCTTTTCTTGTTGCTATTATATGTGATAGAGCATGTATTTGTACACATCATGTACCAATTCCTGCCTTGTGGATACGAAAAGGCGGCCGGCAATATTGGATAATAATAATAAAACAACAGTGTTGCTGGTTCGATCTGCAAAAAAAAAAACTTAACAGTGTGCCCATTTGCTTTCTTTTCTTGTTGCTATTATATGTGTTAGAGCATGTATTTGTACACATCATGTACCAATTCCTGCCTTGGATACGAAAAGGCGGCCGGCAATACTGGATAATAATAATAAAACAACAGTGTTGCTGGTTCGATCTGAGCAAATGGGCATACTTGCTTTCTTTTCTTGTTGCTATTATATGTGATAGAGCATGTATTTGTACACATCATGTACCAATTCCTGCCATGGATACGAAAAGGCGGCCGGCAATATTGGATAATAATAATAAAACAACAGTGTTGCTGGTTCGATCTGAGCAAATGGGCATACTTGCTTTCTTTTCTTGTTGCTATTATATGTGATAGAGCATGTATTTGTACACATCATGTACCAATTCCTGCCTTGTGGATAGGAAAAGGCGGCCGGCAATATTGGATAATAATAATAAAACAACAGTGTTGCTGGTTCGATCTGAGCAAATGGGCATACTTGCTTTCTTTTCTTGTTGCTATTACATGTGATATAGCATGTATTTGTACACATCATGTACCAATTCCTGCCTTGTGGATACGAAAAGGCGGCCGGCAGTATTGGATAATAATAATAAAACAACAGTGTTGCTGGTTCGATCTGAGCAAATGGGCATACTTGCTTTCTTTTCTTGTTGCTATTATATGTGATAGAGCATGTATTTGTACACATCATGTACCAATTCCTGCCTTGTGGATACGAAAAGGCGGCCGGCAATATTGGATAATAATAATAAAACAACAGTGTTGCTGGTTCGATCTGAGCAAATGGGCACACTTGCTTTCTTTTCTTGTTGCTATTATATGTGATAGAGCATGTATTTGTACACATCATGTACCAATTCCTGCCTTGTGGATACGAAAAGGCGGCCGGCAATATTGGATAATAATAATAAAACAACAGTGTTGCTGGTTCGATCTGAGCAAATGGGCATACTTGCTTTCTTTTCTTGTTGCTATTATATGTGATAGAGCATGTATTTGTACACATCATGTACCAATTCCAGCCTTGGATACGAAAAGGCGGCCGGCAATATTGGATAATAATAATAAAACCACAGTGTTGTTGGTTCGATCTGAGCAAATGGGCATACTTGCTTTCTTTTCTTGTTGCTATTATATGTGATAGAGCATGTATTTGTACACATCATGTACCAATTCCTGCCATGGATACGAAAAGGCGGCCGGCAATATTGGATAATAATAATAAAACAACAGTGCTGCTGGTTCGATCTGAGCAAATGGGCATACTTGCTTTCTTTTCTTGTTGCTATTATATGTGATAGAGCATGTATTTGTACACATCATGTACCAATTCCTGCCATGGATTCGAAAAGGCGGCCGGCAATATTGGATAATAATAATAAAACAACAGTGTTGCTGGTTCGATCTGAGCAAATGGGCATACTTGCTTTCTTTTCTTGTTGCTATTATATGTGATAGAGCATGTATTTGTACACATCATGTACCAATTCCTGCCATGGATACGAAAAGGCGGCTGGCAATATTTGATAATAATAATAAAACAACAGTGTTGCTGGTTCGATCAGAGCAAATGGGCATACTTGCTTTCTTTTCTTGTTGCTATTATATGTGATAGAGCATGTATTTGTACACATCATGTACCAATTCCTGCCTTGGATACGAAAAGGCGGCCGGCAATATAGGATAATAATAATAAAACAACAGTGTTGCTGGTTTGATCTGAGCAAATGGGCATACTTGCTTTCTTTTCTTGTTGCTATTATATGTGATAGATCATGTATTTGTACACATCATGTACCAATTCCTGCCATGGATACGAAAAGGCGGCCGGCAATATTGGATAATAATAATAAAACCAGTGTTGCTGGTTCGATCTGAGCAAATGGGCATACTTGCTTTCTTTTCTTGTTGCTATTATATGTGATAGAGCATGTATTTGTACACATCATGTACCAATTCCTGCCTTGGATACGAAAAGGTTGCCGGCAATATGGGATAATAATAATAAAACAACAGTGTTGCTGGTTCGATCTGAGCAAATGGGCATACTTGCTTTCTTTTCTTGTTGCTATTATATGTGATAGAGCATGTATTTGTACACATCATGTACCAATTCCTGCCATGGATACGAAAAGGCAGCCGGCAATATTGGATAATAATAACAAAACAACAGTGTTGCTGGTTCGATCTGAGCAAATGGGCATACTTGCTTTTTCTTGTTGCTATTATATGTGATAGAGCATGTATTTGTACACATCATGTACCAATTCCTGCCTTGGATACGAAAAGGCGGCCGGCAATATTGGATAATAATAATAAAGCCACAGTGTTGCTGGTTCGATCTGAGCAAATGGGCATACTTGCTTTCTTTTCTTGTTGCTATTATATGTGATAGAGCATGTATTTGTACACATCATGTACCAATTCCTGCCTTGGATACGAAAAGGCGGCCGGCAATATTGGATAATAATAACAAAACAACAGTGTTGCTGGTTCGATCTGAGCAAATGGGCATACTTGCTTTCTTTTCTTGTTGCTATTATATGTGATAGAGCATGTATTTGTACACATCATGTACCAATTCCTGCTATGGATACGAAAAGGCGGCCGGCAATATTGGATAATAATAATAAAACCACAGTGTTGCTGGTTCGATCTGAGCAAATGGGCATACTTGCTTTCCTTTCTTGTTGCTATTATATGTGATAGAGCATGTATTTGTACACATCATGTACCAATTCCTGCCTTGTGGATAGGAAAAGGCGGCCGGCAATATTGGATAATAATAATAAAACAACACTGTTGCTGGTTCGATCTGAGCAAATGGGCATACTTGCTTTCTTTTCTTGTTGCTATTATATGTGATAGAGCATGTATTTGTAGACATCATGTACCAATTCCTGCCTTGTGGATACGAAAAGGCGGCCGGCAGTATTGGATAATAATAATAAAACAGCAGTGTTGCTGGTTCGATCTGAGCAAATGGGCATACTTGCTTTCTTTTCTTGTTGCTATTATATGTGATAGAGCATGTATTTGTACACATCATGTACCAATTCCTGCCTTGGATACGAAAAGGCGGCCGGCAATATTGGATAATCATAATAGAACAACAGTGTTGCTGGTTCGATCTGAGCAAATGGGCATACTTGCTTTCTTTTCTTGTTGCTATTATATGTGATAGAGCATGTATTTGTACACATCATGTACCAATTCCTGCCTTGTGGATAGGAAAAGGCGGCCGGCAATATTGGATAATAATAATAAAACAACAGTGTTGCTGGTTCGATCTGAGCAAATGGGCATACTTGCTTTCTTTTCTTGTTGCTATTATATGTGATAGAGCATGTATTTGTACACATGTACCATTTCTTGCCTTGGATACGAAAAGGCGGCCGGCAGTATTGGATAATAATAAAACAACAGTGTTGCTGGTTCGATCTGCAAAAAAAACTTAACAGTATGCCCATTTGCTTTCTTTTCTTGTTGCTATTATATGTGATAGAGCATGTATTTGTACACATCATGTTCCAATTCCTGCTTTGGATACGAAAAGGTGGCTGGCAATACTGGATAATAATAATAAAACAACAGTGTTGCTGGTTCGATCTGAGCAAATGGGAATACTTCCTTTCTTTTCTTGTTGCTATTTTATGTGATAGAGCATGTATTTGTACACATCATGTACCAATTCCTGCCTTGTGTATACGAAAAGGCGGCCGGCAATATTGGATAATAATAATAAAACGACAGTGTCGCTGGTTCGATCTGAGCAAATGGGAATACTTCCTTTCTTTTCTTGTTGCTATTTTATGTGATAGAGCATGTATTTGTACACATCATGTACCAATTCCTGCCTTGTGTATACGAAAAGGCGGCCGGCAATATTGGATAATAATTATAAAACGACAGTGTCGCTGGTTCGATCTGAGCAAATGGGCATACTTGCTTTCTTTTCTTGTTGCTATTATATGTGATAGAGCATGTATTTGTACACATCATGTACCAATTCCTGCCTTGTGGATACGAAAAGGCGGCCGGCAATATTGGATAATAATAATAAAACAACAGTGTTGCCGGTTCGATCTGAGCAAATGGTCATACTTGCTTTCTTTTCTTGTTGCTATTATATGTGATAGAGCATGTATTTGTACACATCATGTACCAATTCCTGCCTTGTGGATACGAAAAGGCGGCCGGCAATATTGGATAATAATAATAAAACAACAGTGTTGCTGGTTCGATCTGCAAAAAAAACTTAACAGTATGCCCATTTGCTTTCTTATCTTGTTGCTATTATATGTGATAGAGCATGTATTTGTACACATCATGTACCAATTCCTGCCTTGTGTATACGAAAAGGCGACCGGAAATATTGGATATTAATAATAAAACGACAGTGTCGCTGGTTCGATCTGCAAAAAAAAACTTAGCAATATGGCCATTTGCTTTCTTTTCTTGTTGCTATTATATGTGATAGAGCATGTATTTGTTCACATCATGTACCAATTCCTGCCTTGTGTATACGAAAAGGCGGCCGGCAATATTGGATAATAATAATAAAACGACAGTGTCGCTGGTTCGATCTGCAAAAAAAACTTAGCAGTATGGCCATTTGCTTACTTTTCTTATTGCTATTATATGTGATAGAGCATGTATTTGTACACATCATGTACCAATTCCTGCCTTGTGTATACGAAAAGGCGGCCGGCAATATTGGATAATAATAATAAAACGACAGTGTCGCTGGTTCCATCTGAGCAAATGGGCATACTTGCTTTCTTTTCTTGTTGCTATTATATGTGATAGAGCATGTATTTGTACACATCATGTACCAATTCCTGCCTTGTGGATACGAAAAGGCGGCCGGCAATATTGGATAATAATAATAAAACAACAGTGTTGCTGGTTCGATCTGAGCAAATGGGCATACTTGCTTTCTTTTCTTGTTGCTATTATATGTGATAGAGCATGTATTTGTACACATCATGTACCAATTCCTGCCTTGTGGATACGAAAAGGCGGCCGGCAATATTGGATAATAATAATAAAACAACAGTGTTGCCGGTTCGATCTGAGCAAATGGTCATACTTGCTTTCTTTTCTTGTTGCTATTATATGTGATAGAGCATGTATTTGTACACATCATGTACCAATTCCTGCCTTGTGGATACGAAAAGGCGGCCGGCAATATTGGATAATAATAATAAAACAACAGTGTTGCTGGTTCGATCTGCAAAAAAAAACTTAACAGTATGCCCATTTGCTTTCTTATCTTGTTGCTGTTATATGTGATAGAGCATGTATTTGTACACATCATGTACCAATTCCTGCCTTGGATACGAAAAGGCGGCCGGCAATATTGGATAATAATAATAAAACAACAGTGTTGCCGGTTCGATCTGACCAAATGGTCATACTTGCTTTCTTTTCTTGTTGCTATTATATGTGATAGAGCATGTATTTGTACACATCATGTACCAATTCCTGCCTTGTGGATACGAAAAGGCGGCCGGCAATATTGGATAATAATAATAAAACAACAGTGTTGCTGGTTCGATCTGCAAAAAAAAAACTTAACAGTATGTCCATTTGCTTTCTTATCTTGTTGCTATTATATGTGATAGAGCATGTATTTGTACACATCATGTACCAATTCCTGCCTTGTGTATACGAAAAGGCGGCCGGAAATATTGGATAATAATAATAAAACGACAGTGTCGCTGGTTCGATCTGCAAAAAAAACTTAGCAGTATGGCCATTTGCTTTCTTTTCTTGTTGCTATTATATGTGATAGAGCATGTATTTGTACACATCATGTACCAATTCCTGCCTTGTGGATACAAAAAGGCGGCCGGCAATATTGGATAATAATAATAAAACAACAGTGTTGCTGGTTCGATCTGAGCAATTGGGCATACTTGCTTTCTTTTCTTGTTGCTATTATATGTGCTAGAGCATGTATTTGTACACATCATGTACCAATTCCTGCCTTGTGGATACGAAAAGGCGGCCGGCAATATTGGGTAATAATAATAAAACAACAGTGTTGCCGGTTCGATCTGAGCAAATGGTCATACTTGCTTTCCTTTTTTGTTGCTATTATATGTGATAGAGCATGTATTTGTACACATCATGTACCAATTCCTGCCTTGTGGATACGAAAAGGCGGCCGGCAATATTGGATAATAATAATAAAACAACAGTGTTGCTGGTTCGATCTGCAAAAAAAAACTTAACAGTATGCCCATTTGCTTTCTTTTCTTGTTGCTATTATATGTGATAGAGCATGTATTTGTACACATCATGTTCCAATTCCTGCCTTGGATACGAAAAGGTGGCTGGCAATACTGGATAATAATAATAAAACAACAGTGTTGCTGGTTCGATCTGAGCAAATGGGAATACTTGCTTTCTTTTCTTGTTGCTATTATATGTGATAGAGCATGTATTTGTACACATCATGTACCAATTCCTGCCTTGTGTATACGAAAAGGCGGCCGGCAATATTGGATAATAATAATAAAACGACAGTGTCGCTGGTTCGATCTGCAAAAAAAACTTAGCAGTATGGCCATTTGCTTTCTTTTCTTGTTGCTATTTTATGTGATAGAGCATGTATTTGTACACATGATGTACCAATTCCTGCCTTGTGGATACGAAAAGGCGGCCGGCAATATTGGATAATAATAATAAAACAACAGTGTTGCTGGTTCGATCTGAGCAAATGGGCATACTTGCTTTCTTTTCTTGTTGCTATTATATGTGATAGAGCATGTATTTGTACACATCATGTACCAATTCCTGCCTTGTGGATACGAAAAGGCGGCCGGCAATATTGAATAATAATAATAAAACAACAGTGTTGCTGGTTCGATCTGAGCAAATGGTCATACTTGCTTTCTTTTCTTGTTGCTACTATATGTGATAGAGCATGTATTTGTACACATCATGTACCAATTCCTGCCTTGTGGATACGAAAAGG
This sequence comes from Amblyomma americanum, assembly GCF_052857255.1. Lineage (NCBI taxonomy): Eukaryota > Metazoa > Arthropoda > Arachnida > Ixodida > Ixodidae > Amblyomma > Amblyomma americanum. The sequence continues at coordinate 823,209 of NW_027526502.1, read as the reverse complement.
CGGCCGGCAATATTGGATAATAATAATAAAACAACAGTGTTGCTGGTTCGATCTGCAAAAAAAACTTAACAGTATGCCCATTTGCTTTCTCTTCTTGGTGCTATTATATGTGATAGAGCATGTATTTGTACACATCATGTACCAATTCCTGCCTTGGATACTAAAAGGCGGCCGGGTATACTGGATAATAATAATAAAACAACAGTGTTGCTTGTTCGATCTGAGCAAATGGGCATACTTGCTTTCTTTTCTTGTTGCTATTATATGTGATAGAGCATGTATTTGTACACATCATGTACCAATTCCTGCCTTGTGTATACGAAAAGGCGTCCGGCAATATTGGATAATAATAATAAAACGACAGTGTTGCTGGTTCGATCTGCAAAAAAACTTAACAGTATGCCCATTTGCTTTCTTTTCTTGTTGCTATTATATGTGATAGAGCATGTATTTGTACACATCATGTTCCAATTCCTGCCTTGGATACGAAAAGGTGGCTGGCAATACTGGATAATAATAATAAAACAACAGTGTTGCTGGTTCGATCTGAGCAAATGGGAATACTTGCTTTCTTTTCTTGTTGCTATTATATGTGATAGAGCATGTATTTGTACACATCATGTACCAATTCCTGCCTTGTGTATACGAAAAGGCGGCCGGCAATATTGGATAATAATAATAAAACGACAGTGTCGCTGGTTCGATCTGCAAAAAAAACTTAGCAGTATGGCCATTTGCTTTCTTTTCTTGTTGCTATTTTATGTGATAGAGCATGTATTTGTACACATGATGTACCAATTCCTGCCTTGTGGATACGAAAAGGCGGCCGGCAATATTGGATAATAATAATAAAACAACAGTGTTGCTGGTTCGATCTGAGCAAATGGGCATACTTGCTTTCTTTTCTTGTTGCTATTATATGTGATAGAGCATGTATTTGTACACATCATGTACCAATTCCTGCCTTGTGGATACGAAAAGGCGGCCGGCAATATTGAATAATAATAATAAAACAACAGTGTTGCTGGTTCGATCTGAGCAAATGGTCATACTTGCTTTCTTTTCTTGTTGCTACTATATGTGATAGAGCATGTATTTGTACACATCATGTACCAATTCCTGCCTTGTGGATACGAAAAGGCGGCCGGCAATATTGGATAATAATAATAAAACAACAGTGTTGCTGGTTCGATCTGCAAAAAAAACTTAACAGTATGCCCATTTGCTTTCTCTTCTTGGTGCTATTATATGTGATAGAGCATGTATTTGTACACATCATGTACCAATTCCTGCCTTGGATACTAAAAGGCGGCCGGGTATACTGGATAATAATAATAAAACAACAGTGTTGCTTGTTCGATCTGAGCAAATGGGCATACTTGCTTTCTTTTCTTGTTGCTATTATATGTGATAGAGCATGTATTTGTACACATCATGTACCAATTCCTGCCTTGGATACGAAAAGGCGGCCGGCAATATTGGATAATAATAATAAAACAACAGTGTTGCTGGTTCGATCTGAGCAAATGGGCATACTTGCTTTCTTTTCTTGTTGCTATTATGTGTGATAGAGCATGTATTTGTACACATCATGTACCAATTCCTGCCTTGTGGATACGAAAAGGCGGCCGGCAATATTGGATAATAATAATAAAACAACAGTGTTGCTGGTTCGATCTGCAAAAAAAAAACTTAACAGTATGCCCATTTGCTTTCTTTTCTTGTTGCTATTATATGTGATAGAGCATGTATTTGTACCAATCATGTACCAAATCCTGCCTTGGATACGAAAAGGCGGCCGGCAATACTGGATTATAATAATAAAACAACAGTGTTGCTGGTTCGATCTGAGCAAATGGGCATAATTGCTTTCTTTTCTTGTTGCTATTATATGTGATAGAGCATGTATTTGTACACATCATGTACCAATTCCTGCCTTTTGTATACGAAAATGCGGCCGGCAATATTGGATAATAATAATAAAACGATAGTGTCGCTGGTTCGATCTGCAAAAAAAAAACTTAACAGTATGCCCATTTGCTTTATTTTCTTGTTGCTATTATATGTGATAGAGCATGTATTTGTACACGTCATGTACCAATTCCTGCCTTGGATACGAAAAGGCGGCCGGCAATATTGGATAATAATAATAAAACAACAGTTACGCTGGTTCGATCTGAGCAAATGGGCATACTTGCTTTCTTTTCTTGTTGCTATTATATGTGATAGAGCATGTATTTGTACACATCATGTACCAATTCCTGCCTTGTGGATACGAAAAGGCGGCCGGCTATATTGGATAATAATAATAAAACAACAGTGTTGCTGGTTCGATCTGAGCAAATGGGCATACTTGCTTTCTTTTCTTGTCGCTATTATATGTGATAGAGCATGTATTTGTACACATCATGTACCAATTCCTGCCTTGTGGATACGAAAAGGCGGCCGGCAATATTGGATAATAATAATAAAACAACAGTGTTGCTGGTTCAATCTGAGCAAATGGGCATACTTGCTTTCTTTTCTTGTTGCTGTTATGTGTGATAGAGCATGTATTTGTACACATCATGTACCAATTCCTGCCATGGATACGAAAAGGCGGCCGGCAATATTGGATAATAATAATAAAACAACAGTGTTGCTGGTTCGATCTGAGCAAATGGGCATACTTGCTTTCTTTTCTGGTTGCTATTATATGTGATAGAGCATGTATTTGTACACATCATGTACCAATTCCTGCCTTGTGGATAGGAAAAGGCGGCCGGCAATATTGGATAATAATAATAAAACAACAGTGTTGCTGGTTCGATCTGAGCAAATGGGCATACTTGCTTTCTTTTCTTGTTGCTATTATATGTGATAGAGCATGTATTTGTACACATCATGTACCAATTCCTGCCTTGTGGATACGAAAAGGCGGCCGGCAGTATTGGATAATAATAATAAAACAACAGTGTTGCTGGTTCGATCTGAGCAAATGGGCATACTTGCTTTCTTTTCTTGTTGCTATTATATGTGATAGAGCATGTATTTGTACACATCATGTACCAATTCCTGCCTTGTGGATACGAAAAGGCGGCCGGCAATATTGGATAATAATAATAAAACAACAGTGTTGCTGGTTCGATCTGAGCAAATGGGCATACTTGCTTTCTTTTCTTGTTGCTATTATATGTGATAGAGCATGTATTTGTACACATCATGTACAAATTCCTGCCATGGATACGAAAAGGCGGCCGGCAATATTGGATAATATTAATAAAACCACAGTGTTGCTGGTTCGATCTGAGCAAATGGGCATACTTGCTTTCTTTTCTTGTTGCTATTATATGTGATAGAGAATGTATTTGTACACATCATGTACCGATTCCTGCCATGGATACGAAAAGGCGGCCGGCAATATTGGATAATAATAATAAAACAACAGTGTTGCTGGTTCGATCTGAGCAAATGGGCATACTTGCTTTCTTTTCTTGTTGCTATTATATGTGATAGAGCATGTATTTGTACACATCATGTACCAATTCCTGCCATGGATACGAAAAGGCGGCCGGCAATATTGGATAATAATAATAAAACAACAGTGTTGCTGGTTCGATCTGAGCAAATGGGCATACTTGCTTTCTTTTCTTGTTGCTATTATATGTGATAGAGCATGTATTTGTACACATCATGTACCAATTCCTGCCATGGATACGAAAAGGCGGCCGGCAATATTGGATAATAATAATAAAACAACAGTGTTGCTGGTTCGATCTGAGCAAATGGGCATACTTGCTTTCTTTTCTTGTTGCTATTATATGTGATAGAGCATGTATTTGTACACATCATGTACCAATTCCTGCCATGGATACGAAAAGGCGGCCGGCAATATTGGATAATAATAATAAAACAACAGTGTTGCTGGTTCGATCTGAGCAAATGGGCATACTTGCTTTCTTTTCTTGTTGCTATTATATGTGATAGAGCATGTATTTGTACACATCATGTACCAATTCCTGCCATGGATACGAAAAGGCGGCCGGCAATATTGGATAATAATAATAAAACAACAGTGTTGCTGGTTCGATCTGAGCAAATGGGCATACTTGCTTTCTTTTCTTGTTGCTATTATATGTGATAGAGCATGTATTTGTACACATCATGTACCATTTCTTGCCTTGGATACGAAAAGGCGGCCGGCAGTATTGGATTATAATAAAACAACAGTGTTGCTGGTTCGATCTGCAAAAAAAAACTTAACAGTATGCCCATTTGCTTTCTTATCTTGTTGCTATTATATGTGATAGAGCATGTATTTGTACACATCATGTACCAATTCCTGCCTTGTGTACACGAAAAGGCGGCCGGAAATATTGGATAATAATAATAAAACGACAGTGTTGCTGGTTCGATCTGCAAAAAAACTTAACAGTCTGACCATTTGCTTTCTTTTCTTGTTGCTATTATATGTGATAGAGCATGTATTTGTACACATCATGTACCAATTCCTGCCTTGGATACGAAAAGGTGGCTGTCAATACTGGATAATAATAATAAAACAAGTGTTGCTGGTTCGATCTGAGCAAATGGGCATACTTGCTTTCTTTTCTTGTTGCTATTATATGTGATAGAGCATGTATTTGTACACATCATGTACCAATTCCTGCCTTGTGGATACGAAAAGGCGGCCGGCAATATTGGATAATAATAATAAAACAACAGTGTTGCTGGTTCGATCTGCAAAAAAAAAACTTAACAGTGTGCCCATTTGCTTTCTTTTCTTGTTGCTATTATATGTGTTAGAGCATGTATTTGTACACATCATGTACCAATTCCTGCCTTGGATACGAAAAGGCGGCCGGCAATACTGGATAATATTAATAAAACAACAGTGTTGCTGGTTCGATCTGAGTAAATGGGCATACTTGCTTTCTTTTCTTGTTGCTATTATATGTGATAGAGCATGTATTTGTACACATCATGTACCAATTCCTGCCATGGATACGAAAAGGCGGCCGGCAATATTGGATAATAATAATAAAACAACAGTGTTGCTGGTTCGATCTGAGCAAATGGGCATACTTGCTTTCTTTTCTTGTTGCTATTATATGTGATAGAGCATGTATTTGTACACATCATGTACCAATTCCTGCCTTGTGGATAGGAAAAGGCGGCCGGCAATATTGGATAATAATAATAAAACAACAGTGTTGCTGGTTCGATCTGAGCAAATGGGCATACTTGCTTTCTTTTCTTGTTGCTATTATATGTGATAGAGCATGTATTTGTACACATCATGTACCAATTCCTGCCTTGTGGATACGAAAAGGCGGCCGGCAGTATTGGATAATAATAATAAAACAACAGTGTTGCTGGTTCGATCTGAGCAAATGGGCATACTTGCTTTCTTTTCTTGTTGCTATTATATGTGATAGAGCATGTATTTGTACACATCATGTACCAATTCCTGCCTTGTGGATACGAAAAGGCGGCCGGCAATATTGGATAATAATAATAAAACAACAGTGTTGCTGGTTCGATCTGAGCAAATGGGCACACTTGCTTTCTTTTCTTGTTGCTATTATATGTGATAGAGCATGTATTTGTACACATCATGTACCAATTCCTGCCTTGTGGATACGAAAAGGCGGCCGGCAATATTGGATAATATTAATAAAACAACAGTGTTGCTGGTTCGATCTGAGCAAATGGGCATACTTGCTTTCTTTTCTTGTTGCTATTATATGTGATAGAGCATGTATTTGTACACATCATGTACCAATTCCTGCCTTGGATACGAAAAGGCGGCCGGCAATATTGGATAATAATAATAAAACCACAGTGTTGTTGGTTCGATCTGAGCAAATGGGCATACTTGCTTTCTTTTCTTGTTGCTATTATATGTGATAGAGCATGTATTTGTACACATCATGTACCAATTCCTGCCATGGATACGAAAAGGCGGCCGGCAATATTGGATAATAATAATAAAACAACAGTGCTGCTGGTTCGATCTGAGCAAATGGGCATACTTGCTTTCTTTTCTTGTTGCTATTATATGTGATAGAGCATGTATTTGTACACATCATGTACCAATTCCTGCCATGGATACGAAAAGGCGGCTGGCAATATTTGATAATAATAATAAAACAACAGTGTTGCTGGTTCGATCAGAGCAAATGGGCATACTTGCTTTCTTTTCTTGTTGCTATTATATGTGATAGAGCATGTATTTGTACACATCATGTACCAATTCCTGCCTTGGATACGAAAAGGCGGCCGGCAATATAGGATAATAATAATAAAACAACAGTGTTGCTGGTTTGATCTGAGCAAATGGGCATACTTGCTTTCTTTTCTTGTTGCTATTATATGTGATAGAGCATGTATTTGTACACATCATGTACCAATTCCTGCCTTGTGGATAGGAAAAGGCGGCCGGCAATATTGGATAATAATAATAAAACAACAGTGTTGCTGGTTCGATCTGAGCAAATGGGCATACTTGCTTTCTTTTCTTGTTGCTATTATATGTGATAGAGCATGTATTTGTAGACATCATGTACCAATTCCTGCCTTGTGGATACGAAAAGGCGGCCGGCAGTATTGGATAATAATAATAAAACAACAGTGTTGCTGGTTCGATCTGAGCAAATGGGCATACTTGCTTTCTTTTCTTGTTGCTATTATATGTGATAGAGCATGTATTTGTACACATCATGTACCAATTCCTGCCTTGGATACGAAAAGGCGGCCGGCAATATTGGATAATCATAATAAAACAACAGTGTTGCTGGTTCGATCTGAGCAAATGGGCATACTTGCTTTCTTTTCTTGTTGCTATTATATGTGATAGAGCATGTATTTGTACACATCATGTACCAATTCCTGCCTTGTGGATAGGAAAAGGCGGCCGGCAATATTGGATAATAATAATAAAACAACAGTGTTGCTGGTTCGATCTGAGCAAATGGGCATACTTGCTTTCTTTTCTTGTTGCTATTATATGTGATAGAGCATGTATTTGTACACATCATGTACCAATTCCTGCTATGGATACGAAAAGGCGGCCGGCAGTATTGGATAATAATAATAAAACAACAGTGTTGCTGGTTCGATCTGCAAAAAAAACTTAACAGTATGCGCATTTGCTTTCGCTTCTTGGTGCTATTATATGTGATAGAGCATGCAGTTGTACACATCATGTACCAATTCCTGCCTTGTGTATACGAAAAGGCGGCCGGCAATATTGGATAATAATAATAAAACGACAGTGTTGCTGGTTCGATCTGCAAAAAACTTAACAGTATGCCCATTTGCTTTCTTTTCTTTTTGCTATTATATGTGATAGAGCATGTATTTGTACACATCATGTACCAATTCCTGCCTTGGATACGAAAAGGTGGCTGTCAATACTGGATAATAATAATAAAACAAGTGTTGCTGGTTCGATCTGAGCAAATGGGCATACTTGCTTTCTTTTCTTGTTGCTATTATATGTGATAGAGCATGTATTTGTACACATCATGTACCAATTCCTGCCTTGTGGATACGAAAAGGCGGCCGGCAATATTGGATAATAATAATAAAACAACAGTGTTGCTGGTTCGATCTGCAAAAAAAAAAACTTAACAGTGTGCCCATTTGCTTTCTTTTCTTGTTGCTATTATATGTGTTAGAGCATGTATTTGTACACATCATGTACCAATTCCTGCCTTGGATACGAAAAGGCGGCCGGCAATACTGGATAATAATAATAAAACAACAGTGTTGCTGGTTCGATCTCAGCAAATGGGCATACTTGCTTTCTTTTCTTGTTGCTATTATATGTGATAGAGCATGTATTTGTACACATCATGTACCAATTCCTGCCATGGGTACGAAAAGGCGGCCGGCAATATTGGATAATAATAATAAAACAACAGTGTTACTGGTTCCATCTGAGCAAATGGGCATACTTGCTTTCTTTTCTTGTTGCTATTATATGTGATAGAGCATGTATTTGTACACATCATGTACCAATTCCTGCCTTGTGGATAGGAAAAGGCGGCCGGCAATATTGGATAATAATAATAAAACAACAGTGTTGCTGGTTCGATCTGAGCAAATGGGCATACTTGCTTTCTTTTCTTGTTGCTATTATATGTGATAGAGCATGTATTTGTACACATCATGTACCAATTCCTGCCTTGTGGATACGAAAAGGCGGCCGGCAGTATTGGATAATAATAATAAAACAACAGTGTTGCTGGTTCGATCTGAGCAAATGGGCATACTTGCTTTCTTTTCTTGTTGCTATTATATGTGATAGAGCATGTATTTGTACACATCATGTACCAATTCCTGCCTTGTGGATACGAAAAGGCGGCCGGCAATATTGGATAATAATAATAAAACAACAGTGTTGCTGGTTCGATCTGAGCAAATGGGCATACTTGCTTTCTTTTCTTGTTGCTATTATATGTGATAGAGCATGTATTTGCACACATCATGTACCAATTCCTGCCTTGTGGATACGAAAAGGCGGCCGGCAATATTGGATAATAATAATAAAACAACAGTGTTGCTGGTTCGATCTGAGCAAATGGGCATACTTGCTTTCTTTTCTTGTTGCTATTATATGTGATAGAGCATGTATTTGTACACATCATGTACCAATTCCTGCCTTGGATACGAAAAGGCGGCCGGCAATATTGGATAATAATAATAAAACCACAGTGTTGCTGGTTCGATCTGAGCAAATGGGCATACTTGCTTTCTTTTCTTGTTGCTATTATATGTGATAGAACATGTATTTGTACACATCATGTACCAATTCCTGCCATGGATACGAAAAGGCGGCCGGCAATATTGGATAATAATAATAAAACAACAGTGCTGCTGGTTCGATCTGAGCAAATGGGCATACTTGCTTTCTTTTCTTGTTGCTATTATATGTGATAGAGCATGTATTTGTACACATCATGTACCAATTCCTGCCATGGATACGAAAAGGCGGCCGGCAATATTGGATAATAATAATAAAACAACAGTGTTGCTGGTTCGATCTGAGCAAATGGGCATACTTACTTTCTTTTCTTGTTGCTATTATATGTGATAGAGCATGTATTTGTACACATCATGTACCAATTCCTGCCATGGATACGAAACGGCGGCTGGCAATATTTGATAATAATAATAAAACAACAGTGTTGCTGGTTCGATCAGAGCAAATGGGCATACTTGCTTTCTTTTCTTGTTGCTATTATATGTGATAGAGCATGTATTTGTACACATCATGTACCAATTCCTGCCTTGGATACGAAAAGGCGGCCGGCAATATTGGATAATAATAATAAAACAACAGTGTTGCTGGTTCGATCTGAGCAAATCGGCATACTTGCTTTCTTTTCTTGTTGCTATTATATGTGATAGAGCATGTATTTGTACACATCATGTACCAATTCCTGCCATGGATACGAAAAGGCGGCCGGCAATATTGGATAATAATAATAAAACCACAGTGTTGCTGGTTCGATCTGAGCAAATGGGCATACTTGCTTTCTTTTCTTGTTGCTATTATATGTGATAGAGCATGTATTTGTACACATCATGTACCAATTCCTGCCTTGGATACGAAAAGGTTGCCGGCAATATTGGATAATAATAATAAAACAACAGTGTTGCTGGTTCGATCTGAGCAAATGGGCATACTTGCTTTCTTTTCTTGTTGCTATTATATGTGATAGAGCATGTATTTGTACACATCATGTACCAATTCCTGCCATGGATACGAAAAGGCAGCCGGCAATATTGGATAATAATAACAAAACAACAGTGTTGCTGGTTCGATCTGAGCAAATGGGCATACTTGCTTTTTCTTGTTGCTATTATATGTGATAGAGCATGTATTTGTACACATCATGTACCAATTCCTGCCTTGGATACGAAAAGGCGGCTGGCAATATTGGATAATAATAATAAAACCACAGTGTTGCTGGTTCGATCTGAGCAAATGGGCATACTTGCTTTCTTTTCTTGTTGCTATTTTAGTGATAGAGCATGTATTTGTACACATCATGTACCAATTCCTGCCTTGGATATGAAAAGGCGGCCGGCAATATTGGATAATAATAACAAAACAACAGTGTTGCTGGTTCGATCTGAGCAAATGGGCATACTTGCTTTCTTTTCTTGTTGCTATTATATGTGATAGAGCATGTATTTGTACACATCATGTACCAATTCCTGCTATGGATACGAAAAGGCGGCCGGCAATATTGGATAATAATAATAAAACCACAGTGTTGCTGGTTCGATCTGAGCAAATGGGCATACTTGCTTTCCTTTCTTGTTGCTATTATATGTGATAGAGCATGTATTTGTACACATCATGTACCAATTCCTGCCTTGTAGATAGGAAAAGGCGGCCGGCAATATTGGATAATAATAATAAAACAACAGTGTTGCTGGTTCGATCTGAGCAAATGGGCATACTTGCTTTCTTTTCTTGTTGCTATTATATGTGATAGAGCATGTATTTGTAGACATCATGTACCAATTCCTGCCTTGTGGATACGAAAAGGCGGCCGGCAGTATTGGATAATAATAATAAAACAACAGTGTTGCTGGTTCGATCTGAGCAAATGGGCATACTTGCTTTCTTTTCTTGTTGCTATTATATGTGATAGAGCATGTATTTGTACACATCATGTACCAATTCCTGCCTTGGATACGAAAAGGCGGCCGGCAATATTGGATAATCATAATAAAACAACAGTGTTGCTGGTTCGATCTGAGCAAATGGGCATACTTGCTTTCTTTTCTTGTTGCTATTATATGTGATAGAGCATGTATTTGTACACATCATGTACCAATTCCTGCCTTGTGGATAGGAAAAGGCGGCCGGCAATATTGGATAATAATAATAAAACAACAGTGTTGCTGGTTCGATCTGAGCAAATGGGCATACTTGCTTTCTTTTCTTGTTGCTATTATATGTGATAGAGCATGTATTTGTACACATCATGTACCAATTCCTGCTATGGATACGAAAAGGCGGCCGGCAGTATTGGATAATAATAATAAAACAACAGTGTTGCTGGTTCGATCTGAGCAAATGGGCATACTTGCTTTCTGTTCTTGTTGCTATTATATGTGATAGAGCATGTATTTGTACACATCATGTACCAATTCCTGCCTTGTGGATACGAAAAGGCGGCCGGCAATATTGGATAATAATAATAAAACAACAGTGTTGCTGGTTCGATCTGCAAAAAAAACTTAACAGTATGCGCATTTGCTTTCGCTTCTTGGTGCTATTATATGTGATAGAGCATGCATTTGTACACATCATGTACCAATTCCTGCCTTGTGTATACGAAAAGGCGGCCGGCAATATTGGATAATAATAATAAAACGACAGTGTTGCTGGTTCGATCTGCAAAAAACTTAACAGTATGCCCATTTGCTTTCTTTTCTTTTTGCTATTATATGTGATAGAGCATGTATTTGTACACATCATGTACCAATTCCTGCCTTGGATACGAAAAGGCGGCCGGCAATACTGGATAATAATAATAAAACAACAGTGTTGCTTGTTCGATCTGAGCAAATGGGCATACTTGCTTTCTTTTCTTGTTGCTAATATATGTGATAGAGCATGTATTTGTACACATCATGTACCAATTCCTGCCTTGTGTATACGAAAAGGCGGCCGGCAATATTGGATAATAATAATAAAACAACAGTGTTGCTTGTTCGATCTGAGCAAATGGGCATACTTGCTTTCTTTTCTTGTTGCTAATTTATGTGGTAGAGCATGTATTTGTACACATCATGTACCAATTCCTGCCTTGTGGATACGAAAAGGCGGCCGGCAATATTGGATAATAATAATAAAAAAACAGTGTTGCTGGTTCGATCTGAGCAAATGGGCATACTCTCTTTCTTTTCTTGTTGCTATTATATGTGATAGAGCATGTATTTGTACACATCATGTACCAATTCCTGCCTTGTGGATACGAAAAGGCGGCCGGCAATATTGGATAATAATAATAAAACAACAGTGTTGCTGGTTCGATCTGAGAAAATGGGCATACTTGCTTTCTTTTCTTGTTGCTATTATATGTGATAGAGCATGTATTTGTACACATCATGTACCAATTCCTGCCTTGGATACGAAAAGGCGGCCGGCAATATTGGATAATCATAATAAAACAACAGTGTTGCTGGTTCGATCTGAGCAAATGGGCATACTTGCTTTCTTTTCTTGTTGCTATTATATGTGATAGAGCATGTATTTGTACACATCATGTACCAATTCCTGCCTTGGATACGAAAAGGCGGCCGGCAATATTGGATAATAATAATAAAACCACAGTGTTGTTGGTTCGATCTGAGCAAATGGGCATACTTGCTTTCTTTTCTTGTTGCTATTATATGTGATAGAGCATGTATTTGTACACATCATGTACCAATTCCTGCCATGGATACGAAAAGGCGGCCGGCAATATTGGATAATAATAATAAAACAACAGTGCTGCTGGTTCGATCTGAGCAAATGGGCATACTTGCTTTCTTTTCTTGTTGCTATTATATGTGATAGAGCATGTATTTGTACACATCATGTACCAATTCCTGCCATGGATACGAAAAGGCGGCTGGCAATATTTGATAATAATAATAAAACAACAGTGTTGCTGGTTCGATCAGAGCAAATGGGCATACTTGCTTTCTTTTCTTGTTGCTATTATATGTGATAGAGCATGTATTTGTACACATCATGTACCAATTCCTGCCTTGGATACGAAAAGGCGGCCGGCAATATAGGATAATAATAATAAAACAACAGTGTTGCTGGTTTGATCTGAGCAAATGGGCATACTTGCTTTCTTTTCTTGTTGCTATTATATGTGATAGAGCATGTATTTGTACACATCATGTACCAATTCCTGCCTTGTGGATAGGAAAAGGCGGCCGGCAATATTGGATAATAATAATAAAACAACAGTGTTGCTGGTTCGATCTGAGCAAATGGGCATACTTGCTTTCTTTTCTTGTTGCTATTATATGTGATAGAGCATGTATTTGTAGACATCATGTACCAATTCCTGCCTTGTGGATACGAAAAGGCGGCCGGCAGTATTGGATAATAATAATAAAACAACAGTGTTGCTGGTTCGATCTGAGCAAATGGGCATACTTGCTTTCTTTTCTTGTTGCTATTATATGTGATAGAGCATGTATTTGTACACATCATGTACCAATTCCTGCCTTGGATACGAAAAGGCGGCCGGCAATATTGGATAATCATAATAAAACAACAGTGTTGCTGGTTCGATCTGAGCAAATGGGCATACTTGCTTTCTTTTCTTGTTGCTATTATATGTGATAGAGCATGTATTTGTACACATCATGTACCAATTCCTGCCTTGTGGATAGGAAAAGGCGGCCGGCAATATTGGATAATAATAATAAAACAACAGTGTTGCTGGTTCGATCTGAGCAAATGGGCATACTTGCTTTCTTTTCTTGTTGCTATTATATGTGATAGAGCATGTATTTGTACACATCATGTACCAATTCCTGCTATGGATACGAAAAGGCGGCCGGCAGTATTGGATAATAATAATAAAACAACAGTGTTGCTGGTTCGATCTGCAAAAAAAACTTAACAGTATGCGCATTTGCTTTCGCTTCTTGGTGCTATTATATGTGATAGAGCATGCAGTTGTACACATCATGTACCAATTCCTGCCTTGTGTATACGAAAAGGCGGCCGGCAATATTGGATAATAATAATAAAACGACAGTGTTGCTGGTTCGATCTGCAAAAAACTTAACAGTATGCCCATTTGCTTTCTTTTCTTTTTGCTATTATATGTGATAGAGCATGTATTTGTACACATCATGTACCAATTCCTGCCTTGGATACGAAAAGGTGGCTGTCAATACTGGATAATAATAATAAAACAAGTGTTGCTGGTTCGATCTGAGCAAATGGGCATACTTGCTTTCTTTTCTTGTTGCTATTATATGTGATAGAGCATGTATTTGTACACATCATGTACCAATTCCTGCCTTGTGGATACGAAAAGGCGGCCGGCAATATTGGATAATAATAATAAAACAACAGTGTTGCTGGTTCGATCTGCAAAAAAAAAACTTAACAGTGTGCCCATTTGCTTTCTTTTCTTGTTGCTATTATATGTGTTAGAGCATGTATTTGTACACATCATGTACCAATTCCTGCCTTGGATACGAAAAGGCGGCCGGCAATACTGGATAATAATAATAAAACAACAGTGTTGCTGGTTCGATCTCAGCAAATGGGCATACTTGCTTTCTTTTCTTGTTGCTATTATATGTGATAGAGCATGTATTTGTACACATCATGTACCAATTCCTGCCATGGGTACGAAAAGGCGGCCGGCAATATTGGATAATAATAATAAAACAACAGTGTTACTGGTTCCATCTGAGCAAATGGGCATACTTGCTTTCTTTTCTTGTTGCTATTATATGTGATAGAGCATGTATTTGTACACATCATGTACCAATTCCTGCCTTGTGGATAGGAAAAGGCGGCCGGCAATATTGGATAATAATAATAAAACAACAGTGTTGCTGGTTCGATCTGAGCAAATGGGCATACTTGCTTTCTTTTCTTGTTGCTATTATATGTGATAGAGCATGTATTTGTACACATCATGTACCAATTCCTGCCTTGTGGATACGAAAAGGCGGCCGGCAGTATTGGATAATAATAATAAAACAACAGTGTTGCTGGTTCGATCTGAGCAAATGGGCATACTTGCTTTCTTTTCTTGTTGCTATTATATGTGATAGAGCATGTATTTGTACACATCATGTACCAATTCCTGCCTTGTGGATACGAAAAGGCGGCCGGCAATATTGGATAATAATAATAAAACAACAGTGTTGCTGGTTCGATCTGAGCAAATGGGCATACTTGCTTTCTTTTCTTGTTGCTATTATATGTGATAGAGCATGTATTTGCACACATCATGTACCAATTCCTGCCTTGTGGATACGAAAAGGCGGCCGGCAATATTGGATAATAATAATAAAACAACAGTGTTGCTGGTTCGATCTGAGCAAATGGGCATACTTGCTTTCTTTTCTTGTTGCTATTATATGTGATAGAGCATGTATTTGTACACATCATGTACCAATTCCTGCCTTGGATACGAAAAGGCGGCCGGCAATATTGGATAATAATAATAAAACCACAGTGTTGCTGGTTCGATCTGAGCAAATGGGCATACTTGCTTTCTTTTCTTGTTGCTATTATATGTGATAGAACATGTATTTGTACACATCATGTACCAATTCCTGCCATGGATACGAAAAGGCGGCCGGCAATATTGGATAATAATAATAAAACAACAGTGCTGCTGGTTCGATCTGAGCAAATGGGCATACTTGCTTTCTTTTCTTGTTGCTATTATATGTGATAGAGCATGTATTTGTACACATCATGTACCAATTCCTGCCATGGATACGAAAAGGCGGCCGGCAATATTGGATAATAATAATAAAACAACAGTGTTGCTGGTTCGATCTGAGCAAATGGGCATACTTACTTTCTTTTCTTGTTGCTATTATATGTGATAGAGCATGTATTTGTACACATCATGTACCAATTCCTGCCATGGATACGAAACGGCGGCTGGCAATATTTGATAATAATAATAAAACAACAGTGTTGCTGGTTCGATCAGAGCAAATGGGCATACTTGCTTTCTTTTCTTGTTGCTATTATATGTGATAGAGCATGTATTTGTACACATCATGTACCAATTCCTGCCTTGGATACGAAAAGGCGGCCGGCAATATTGGATAATAATAATAAAACAACAGTGTTGCTGGTTCGATCTGAGCAAATCGGCATACTTGCTTTCTTTTCTTGTTGCTATTATATGTGATAGAGCATGTATTTGTACACATCATGTACCAATTCCTGCCATGGATACGAAAAGGCGGCCGGCAATATTGGATAATAATAATAAAACCACAGTGTTGCTGGTTCGATCTGAGCAAATGGGCATACTTGCTTTCTTTTCTTGTTGCTATTATATG
This sequence comes from Amblyomma americanum, assembly GCF_052857255.1. Classification (NCBI taxonomy): domain Eukaryota; kingdom Metazoa; phylum Arthropoda; class Arachnida; order Ixodida; family Ixodidae; genus Amblyomma; species Amblyomma americanum. Next base: position 807,144 of record NW_027526502.1, on the reverse strand, counting down.
TGATAGAGCATGTATTTGTACACATCATGTACCAATTCCTGCCTTGGATACGAAAAGGTTGCCGGCAATATTGGATAATAATAATAAAACAACAGTGTTGCTGGTTCGATCTGAGCAAATGGGCATACTTGCTTTCTTTTCTTGTTGCTATTATATGTGATAGAGCATGTATTTGTACACATCATGTACCAATTCCTGCCATGGATACGAAAAGGCAGCCGGCAATATTGGATAATAATAACAAAACAACAGTGTTGCTGGTTCGATCTGAGCAAATGGGCATACTTGCTTTTTCTTGTTGCTATTATATGTGATAGAGCATGTATTTGTACACATCATGTACCAATTCCTGCCTTGGATACGAAAAGGCGGCTGGCAATATTGGATAATAATAATAAAACCACAGTGTTGCTGGTTCGATCTGAGCAAATGGGCATACTTGCTTTCTTTTCTTGTTGCTATTTTAGTGATAGAGCATGTATTTGTACACATCATGTACCAATTCCTGCCTTGGATATGAAAAGGCGGCCGGCAATATTGGATAATAATAACAAAACAACAGTGTTGCTGGTTCGATCTGAGCAAATGGGCATACTTGCTTTCTTTTCTTGTTGCTATTATATGTGATAGAGCATGTATTTGTACACATCATGTACCAATTCCTGCTATGGATACGAAAAGGCGGCCGGCAATATTGGATAATAATAATAAAACCACAGTGTTGCTGGTTCGATCTGAGCAAATGGGCATACTTGCTTTCCTTTCTTGTTGCTATTATATGTGATAGAGCATGTATTTGTACACATCATGTACCAATTCCTGCCTTGTAGATAGGAAAAGGCGGCCGGCAATATTGGATAATAATAATAAAACAACAGTGTTGCTGGTTCGATCTGAGCAAATGGGCATACTTGCTTTCTTTTCTTGTTGCTATTATATGTGATAGAGCATGTATTTGTAGACATCATGTACCAATTCCTGCCTTGTGGATACGAAAAGGCGGCCGGCAGTATTGGATAATAATAATAAAACAACAGTGTTGCTGGTTCGATCTGAGCAAATGGGCATACTTGCTTTCTTTTCTTGTTGCTATTATATGTGATAGAGCATGTATTTGTACACATCATGTACCAATTCCTGCCTTGGATACGAAAAGGCGGCCGGCAATATTGGATAATCATAATAAAACAACAGTGTTGCTGGTTCGATCTGAGCAAATGGGCATACTTGCTTTCTTTTCTTGTTGCTATTATATGTGATAGAGCATGTATTTGTACACATCATGTACCAATTCCTGCCTTGTGGATAGGAAAAGGCGGCCGGCAATATTGGATAATAATAATAAAACAACAGTGTTGCTGGTTCGATCTGAGCAAATGGGCATACTTGCTTTCTTTTCTTGTTGCTATTATATGTGATAGAGCATGTATTTGTACACATCATGTACCAATTCCTGCTATGGATACGAAAAGGCGGCCGGCAGTATTGGATAATAATATTAAAACAACAGTGTTGCTGGTTCGATCTGAGCAAATGGGCATACTTGCTTTCTGTTCTTGTTGCTATTATATGTGATAGAGCATGTATTTGTACACATCATGTACCAATTCCTGCCTTGTGGATACGAAAAGGCGGCCGGCAATATTGGATAATAATAATAAAACAACAGTGTTGCTGGTTCGATCTGCAAAAAAAACTTAACAGTATGCGCATTTGCTTTCGCTTCTTGGTGCTATTATATGTGATAGAGCATGCATTTGTACACATCATGTACCAATTCCTGCCTTGTGTATACGAAAAGGCGGCCGGCAATATTGGATAATAATAATAAAACGACAGTGTTGCTGGTTCGATCTGCAAAAAACTTAACAGTATGCCCATTTGCTTTCTTTTCTTTTTGCTATTATATGTGATAGAGCATGTATTTGTACACATCATGTACCAATTCCTGCCTTGGATACGAAAAGGCGGCCGGCAATACTGGATAATAATAATAAAACAACAGTGTTGCTTGTTCGATCTGAGCAAATGGGCATACTTGCTTTCTTTTCTTGTTGCTATTATATGTGATAGAGCATGTATTTGTACACATCATGTACCAATTCCTGCCTTGTGTATACGAAAAGGCGGCCGGCAATATTGGATAATAATAATAAAACAACAGTGTTGCTTGTTCGATCTGAGCAAATGGGCATACTTGCTTTCTTTTCTTGTTGCTAATTTATGTGGTAGAGCATGTATTTGTACACATCATGTACCAATTCCTGCCTTGTGGATACGAAAAGGCGGCCGGCAATATTGGATAATAATAATAAAAAAACAGTGTTGCTGGTTCGATCTGAGCAAATGGGCATACTCTCTTTCTTTTCTTGTTGCTATTATATGTGATAGAGCATGTATTTGTACACATCATGTACCAATTCCTGCCTTGTGGATACGAAAAGGCGGCCGGCAATATTGGATAATAATAATAAAACAACAGTGTTGCTGGTTCGATCTGAGAAAATGGGCATACTTGCTTTCTTTTCTTGTTGCTATTATATGTGATAGAGCATGTATTTGTACACATCATGTACCAATTCCTGCCTTGGATACGAAAAGGCGGCGGCAATATTGGATAATCATAATAAAACAACAGTGTTGCTGGTTCGATCTGAGCAAATGGGCATACTTGCTTTCTTTTCTTGTTGCTATTATATGTGATAGAGCATGTATTTGTACACATTATGTACCAATTCCTGCCTTGTGTATACGAAAAGGCGGCCGGCAATATTGGATAATAATAATAAAACGACAGTGTTGCTGGTTCGATCTGCAAAAAAACTTAACAGTATGCCCATTTGCTTTCTTTTCTTGTTGCTATTATATGTGATAGAGCATGTATTTGTACACATCATGTACCAATTCCTGCTATGGATACGAAAAGGCGGCCGGCAGTATTGGATAATAATAATAAAACAACAGTGTTGCTGGTTCGATCTCAGCAAATGGGCATACTTGCTTTCTTTCTTGTTGCTATTATATGTGATAGAGCATGTATTTGTACACATCACTGTACCAATTCCTGCCATGGGTACGAAAAGGCGGCCGGCAATATTGGATAATAATAATAAAACAACAGTGTTACTGGTTCCATCTGAGCAAATGGGCATACTTGCTTTCTTTTCTTGTTGCTATTATATGTGATAGAGCATGTATTTGTACACATCATGTACCAATTCCTGCCTTGTGGATAGGAAAAGGCGGCCGGCAATATTGGATAATAATAATAAAACAACAGTGTTGCTGGTTCGATCTGAGCAAATGGGCATACTTGCTTTCTTTTCTTGTTGCTATTATATGTGATAGAGCAATGTATTTGTACACATCATGTACCAATTCCTGCCTTGTGGATACGAAAAGGCGGCCGGCAGTATTGGATAATAATAATAAATCAACAGTGTTGCTGGTTCGATCTGAGCAAATGGGCATACTTGCTTTCTTTTCTTGTTGCTATTATATGTGATAGAGCATGTATTTGTACACATCATGTACCAATTCCTGCCTTGTGGATACGAAAAGGCGGCCTGGCAATATTGGATAATAATAATAAAACAACAGTGTTGCTGGTTCGATCTGAGCAAATGGGCATACTTGCTTTCTTTTCTTGTTGGCTATTATATGTGATAGAGCATGTATTTGCACACATCATGTACCAATTCCTGCCTTGTGGATACGAAAAGGCGGCCGGCAATATTGGATAATAATAATAAAACAACAGTGTTGCTGGTTCGATCTGAGCAAATGGGCATACTTGCTTTCTTTTCTTGTTGCTATTATATGTGATAGAGCATGTATTTGGTACACATCATGTACCAATTCCTGCCTTGGATACGAAAAGGCGGCCGGCAATATTGGATAATAATAATAAAACCACAGTGTTGCTGGTTCGATCTGAGCAAATGGGCATACTTGCTTTCTTTTCTCTGTTGCTATTATATGTGATAGAACATGTATTTGTACACATCATGTACCAATTCCTGCCATGGATACGAAAAGGCGGCCGGCAATATTGGATAATAATAATAAAACAACAGTGCTGCTGGTTCGATCTGAGCAAATGGGCATACTTGCTTTCTTTTCTTGTTGCTATTATATGTGATAGAGCATGTATTTGTACACATCATGTACCAATTCCTGCCATGGATACGAAAAGGCGGCCGGCAATATTGGATAATAATAATAAAACAACAGTGTTGCTGGTTCGATCTGAGCAAATGGGCATACTTACTTTCTTTTCTTGTTGCTATTATATGTGATAGAGCATGTATTTGTACACATCATGTACCAATTCCTGCCATGGATACGAAACGGCGGCTGGCAATATTTGATAATAATAATAAAACAACAGTGTTGCTGGTTCGATCAGAGCAAATGGGCATACTTGCTTTCTTTTCTTGTTGCTATTATATGTGATAGAGCATGTATTTGTACACATCATGTACCAATTCCTGCCTTGGATACGAAAAGGCGGCCGGCAATATTGGATAATAATAATAAAACAACAGTGTTGCTGGTTCGATCTGAGCAAATCGGCATACTTGCTTTCTTTTCTTGTTGCTATTATATGTGATAGAGCATGTATTTGTACACATCATGTACCAATTCCTGCCATGGATACGAAAAGGCGGCCGGCAATATTGGATAATAATAATAAAACCACAGTGTTGCTGGTTCGATCTGAGCAAATGGGCATACTTGCTTTCTTTTCTTGTTGCTATTATATGTGATAGAGCATGTATTTGTACACATCATGTACCAATTCCTGCCTTGGATACGAAAAGGTTGCCGGCAATATTGGATAATAATAATAAAACAACAGTGTTGCTGGTTCGATCTGAGCAAATGGGCATACTTGCTTTCTTTTCTTGTTGCTATTATATGTGATAGAGCATGTATTTGTACACATCATGTACCAATTCCTGCCATGGATACGAAAAGGCAGCCGGCAATATTGGATAATAATAACAAAACAACAGTGTTGCTGGTTCGATCTGAGCAAATGGGCATACTTGCTTTTTCTTGTTGCTATTATATGTGATAGAGCATGTATTTGTACACATCATGTACCAATTCCTGCCTTGGATACGAAAAGGCGGCCGGCAATATTGGATAATAATAATAAAACCACAGTGTTGCTGGTTCGATCTGAGCAAATGGGCATACTTGCTTTCTTTTCTTGTTGCTATTTTAGTGATAGAGCATGTATTTGTACACATCATGTACCAATTCCTGCCTTGGATATGAAAAGGCGGCCGGCAATATTGGATAATAATAACAAAACAACAGTGTTGCTGGTTCGATCTGAGCAAATGGGCATACTCTCTTTCTTTTCTTGTTGCTATTATATGTGATAGAGCATGTATTTGTACACATCATGTACCAATTCCTGCCTTGTGGATACGAAAAGGCGGCCGGCAATATTGGATAATAATAATAAAACAACAGTGTTGCTGGTTCGATCTGAGAAAATGGGCATACTTGCTTTCTTTTCTTGTTGCTATTATATGTGATAGAGCATGTATTTGTACACATCATGTACCAATTCCTGCCTTGGATACGAAAAGGCGGCCGGCAATATTGGATAATCATAATAAAACAACAGTGTTGCTGGTTCGATCTGAGCAAATGGGCATACTTGCTTTCTTTTCTTGTTGCTATTATATGTGATAGAGCATGTATTTGTACACATTATGTACCAATTCCTGCCTTGTGTATACGAAAAGGCGGCCGGCAATATTGGATAATAATAATAAAACGACAGTGTTGCTGGTTCGATCTGCAAAAAAACTTAACAGTATGCCCATTTGCTTTCTTTTCTTGTTGCTATTATATGTGATAGAGCATGTATTTGTACACATCATGTACCAATTCCTGCTATGGATACGAAAAGGCGGCCGGCAGTATTGGATAATAATAATAAAACAACAGTGTTGCTGGTTCGATCTCAGCAAATGGGCATACTTGCTTTCTTTTCTTGTTGCTATTATATGTGATAGAGCATGTATTTGTACACATCATGTACCAATTCCTGCCATGGGTACGAAAAGGCGGCCGGCAATATTGGATAATAATAATAAAACAACAGTGTTACTGGTTCCATCTGAGCAAATGGGCATACTTGCTTTCTTTTCTTGTTGCTATTATATGTGATAGAGCATGTATTTGTACACATCATGTACCAATTCCTGCCTTGTGGATAGGAAAAGGCGGCCGGCAATATTGGATAATAATAATAAAACAACAGTGTTGCTGGTTCGATCTGAGCAAATGGGCATACTTGCTTTCTTTTCTTGTTGCTATTATATGTGATAGAGCATGTATTTGTACACATCATGTACCAATTCCTGCCTTGTGGATACGAAAAGGCGGCCGGCAGTATTGGATAATAATAATAAATCAACAGTGTTGCTGGTTCGATCTGAGCAAATGGGCATACTTGCTTTCTTTTCTTGTTGCTATTATATGTGATAGAGCATGTATTTGTACACATCATGTACCAATTCCTGCCTTGTGGATACGAAAAGGCGGCCGGCAATATTGGATAATAATAATAAAACAACAGTGTTGCTGGTTCGATCTGAGCAAATGGGCATACTTGCTTTCTTTTCTTGTTGCTATTATATGTGATAGAGCATGTATTTGCACACATCATGTACCAATTCCTGCCTTGTGGATACGAAAAGGCGGCCGGCAATATTGGATAATAATAATAAAACAACAGTGTTGCTGGTTCGATCTGAGCAAATGGGCATACTTGCTTTCTTTTCTTGTTGCTATTATATGTGATAGAGCATGTATTTGTACACATCATGTACCAATTCCTGCCTTGGATACGAAAAGGCGGCCGGCAATATTGGATAATAATAATAAAACCACAGTGTTGCTGGTTCGATCTGAGCAAATGGGCATACTTGCTTTCTTTTCTTGTTGCTATTATATGTGATAGAACATGTATTTGTACACATCATGTACCAATTCCTGCCATGGATACGAAAAGGCGGCCGGCAATATTGGATAATAATAATAAAACAACAGTGCTGCTGGTTCGATCTGAGCAAATGGGCATACTTGCTTTCTTTTCTTGTTGCTATTATATGTGATAGAGCATGTATTTGTACACATCATGTACCAATTCCTGCCATGGATACGAAAAGGCGGCCGGCAATATTGGATAATAATAATAAAACAACAGTGTTGCTGGTTCGATCTGAGCAAATGGGCATACTTACTTTCTTTTCTTGTTGCTATTATATGTGATAGAGCATGTATTTGTACACATCATGTACCAATTCCTGCCATGGATACGAAACGGCGGCTGGCAATATTTGATAATAATAATAAAACAACAGTGTTGCTGGTTCGATCAGAGCAAATGGGCATACTTGCTTTCTTTTCTTGTTGCTATTATATGTGATAGAGCATGTATTTGTACACATCATGTACCAATTCCTGCCTTGGATACGAAAAGGCGGCCGGCAATATTGGATAATAATAATAAAACAACAGTGTTGCTGGTTCGATCTGAGCAAATCGGCATACTTGCTTTCTTTTCTTGTTGCTATTATATGTGATAGAGCATGTATTTGTACACATCATGTACCAATTCCTGCCATGGATACGAAAAGGCGGCCGGCAATATTGGATAATAATAATAAAACCACAGTGTTGCTGGTTCGATCTGAGCAAATGGGCATACTTGCTTTCTTTTCTTGTTGCTATTATATGTGATAGAGCATGTATTTGTACACATCATGTACCAATTCCTGCCTTGGATACGAAAAGGTTGCCGGCAATATTGGATAATAATAATAAAACAACAGTGTTGCTGGTTCGATCTGAGCAAATGGGCATACTTGCTTTCTTTTCTTGTTGCTATTATATGTGATAGAGCATGTATTTGTACACATCATGTACCAATTCCTGCCATGGATACGAAAAGGCAGCCGGCAATATTGGATAATAATAACAAAACAACAGTGTTGCTGGTTCGATCTGAGCAAATGGGCATACTTGCTTTTTCTTGTTGCTATTATATGTGATAGAGCATGTATTTGTACACATCATGTACCAATTCCTGCCTTGGATACGAAAAGGCGGCCGGCAATATTGGATAATAATAATAAAACCACAGTGTTGCTGGTTCGATCTGAGCAAATGGGCATACTTGCTTTCTTTTCTTGTTGCTATTTTAGTGATAGAGCATGTATTTGTACACATCATGTACCAATTCCTGCCTTGGATATGAAAAGGCGGCCGGCAATATTGGATAATAATAACAAAACAACAGTGTTGCTGGTTCGATCTGAGCAAATGGGCATACTTGCTTTCTTTTCTTGTTGCTATTATATGTGATAGAGCATGTATTTGTACACATCATGTACCAATTCCTGCTATGGATACGAAAAGGCGGCCGGCAATATTGGATAATAATAATAAAACCACAGTGTTGCTGGTTCGATCTGAGCAAATGGGCATACTTGCTTTCCTTTCTTGTTGCTATTATATGTGATAGAGCATGTATTTGTACACATCATGTACCAATTCCTGCCTTGTAGATAGGAAAAGGCGGCCGGCAATATTGGATAATAATAATAAAACAACAGTGTTGCTGGTTCGATCTGAGCAAATGGGCATACTTGCTTTCTTTTCTTGTTGCTATTATATGTGATAGAGCATGTATTTGTAGACATCATGTACCAATTCCTGCCTTGTGGATACGAAAAGGCGGCCGGCAGTATTGGATAATAATAATAAAACAACAGTGTTGCTGGTTCGATCTGAGCAAATGGGCATACTTGCTTTCTTTTCTTGTTGCTATTATATGTGATAGAGCATGTATTTGTACACATCATGTACCAATTCCTGCCTTGGATACGAAAAGGCGGCCGGCAATATTGGATAATCATAATAAAACAACAGTGTTGCTGGTTCGATCTGAGCAAATGGGCATACTTGCTTTCTTTTCTTGTTGCTATTATATGTGATAGAGCATGTATTTGTACACATCATGTACCAATTCCTGCCTTGTGGATAGGAAAAGGCGGCCGGCAATATTGGATAATAATAATAAAACAACAGTGTTGCTGGTTCGATCTGAGCAAATGGGCATACTTGCTTTCTTTTCTTGTTGCTATTATATGTGATAGAGCATGTATTTGTACACATCATGTACCAATTCCTGCTATGGATACGAAAAGGCGGCCGGCAGTATTGGATAATAATAATAAAACAACAGTGTTGCTGGTTCGATCTGAGCAAATGGGCATACTTGCTTTCTGTTCTTGTTGCTATTATATGTGATAGAGCATGTATTTGTACACATCATGTACCAATTCCTGCCTTGTGGATACGAAAAGGCGGCCGGCAATATTGGATAATAATAATAAAACAACAGTGTTGCTGGTTCGATCTGCAAAAAAAACTTAACAGTATGCGCATTTGCTTTCGCTTCTTGGTGCTATTATATGTGATAGAGCATGCATTTGTACACATCATGTACCAATTCCTGCCTTGTGTATACGAAAAGGCGGCCGGCAATATTGGATAATAATAATAAAACGACAGTGTTGCTGGTTCGATCTGCAAAAAACTTAACAGTATGCCCATTTGCTTTCTTTTCTTTTTGCTATTATATGTGATAGAGCATGTATTTGTACACATCATGTACCAATTCCTGCCTTGGATACGAAAAGGCGGCCGGCAATACTGGATAATAATAATAAAACAACAGTGTTGCTTGTTCGATCTGAGCAAATGGGCATACTTGCTTTCTTTTCTTGTTGCTATTATATGTGATAGAGCATGTATTTGTACACATCATGTACCAATTCCTGCCTTGTGTATACGAAAAGGCGGCCGGCAATATTGGATAATAATAATAAAACAACAGTGTTGCTTGTTCGATCTGAGCAAATGGGCATACTTGCTTTCTTTTCTTGTTGCTAATTTATGTGGTAGAGCATGTATTTGTACACATCATGTACCAATTCCTGCCTTGTGGATACGAAAAGGCGGCCGGCAATATTGGATAATAATAATAAAAAAACAGTGTTGCTGGTTCGATCTGAGCAAATGGGCATACTCTCTTTCTTTTCTTGTTGCTATTATATGTGATAGAGCATGTATTTGTACACATCATGTACCAATTCCTGCCTTGTGGATACGAAAAGGCGGCCGGCAATATTGGATAATAATAATAAAACAACAGTGTTGCTGGTTCGATCTGAGAAAATGGGCATACTTGCTTTCTTTTCTTGTTGCTATTATATGTGATAGAGCATGTATTTGTACACATCATGTACCAATTCCTGCCTTGGATACGAAAAGGCGGCCGGCAATATTGGATAATCATAATAAAACAACAGTGTTGCTGGTTCGATCTGAGCAAATGGGCATACTTGCTTTCTTTTCTTGTTGCTATTATATGTGATAGAGCATGTATTTGTACACATTATGTACCAATTCCTGCCTTGTGTATACGAAAAGGCGGCCGGCAATATTGGATAATAATAATAAAACGACAGTGTTGCTGGTTCGATCTGCAAAAAAACTTAACAGTATGCCCATTTGCTTTCTTTTCTTGTTGCTATTATATGTGATAGAGCATGTATTTGTACACATCATGTACCAATTCCTGCTATGGATACGAAAAGGCGGCCGGCAGTATTGGATAATAATAATAAAACAACAGTGTTGCTGGTTCGATCTGAGCAAATGGGCATACTTGCTTTCTGTTCTTGTAGCTATTATATGTGATAGAGCATGTATTTGTACACATCATGTACCAATTCCTGCCTTGTGGATACGAAAAGGCGGCCGGCAATATTGGATAATAATAATAAAACAACAGTGTTGCTGGTTCGATCTGAGCAAATGGGCATACTTGCTTTCTTTTCTTGTTGCTATTATATGTGATCGAGCATGTATTTGTACACATCATGTACCAATTCCTGCCATGGATACGAAAAGGCGGCCGGCAATATTGGATAATAATAATAAAACAACAGTGCTGCTGGTTCGATCTGAGCAAATGGGCATACTTGCTTTCTTTTCTTGTTGCTATTATATGTGATAGAGCATGTATTTGTACACATCATGTACCAATTCCTGCCATGGATACGAAAAGGCGGCCGGCAATATTGGATAATAATAATAAAACAACAGTGTTGCTGGTTCGATCTGAGCAAATGGGCATACTTGCTTTCTTTTCTTGTTGCTATTATATGTGATAGAGCATGTATTTGTACACATCATGTACCAATTCCTGCCATGGATACGAAAAGGCGGCTGGCAATATTTGATAATAATAATAAAACAACAGTGTTGCTGGTTCGATCAGAGCAAATGGGCATACTTGCTTTCTTTTCTTGTTGCTATTATATGTGATAGAGCATGTATTTGTACACATCATGTACCAATTCCTGCCTTGGATACGAAAAGGCGGCCGGCAATATTGGATAATAATAATAAAACAACAGTGTTGCTGGTTCGATCTGAGCAAATCGGCATACTTGCTTTCTTTTCTTGTTGCTATTATATGTGATAGAGCATGTATTTGTACACATCATGTACCAATTCCTGCCATGGATACGAAAAGGCGGCCGGCAATATTGGATAATAATAATAAAACCACAGTGTTGCTGGTTCGATCTGAGCAAATGGGCATACTTGCTTTCTTTTCTTGTTGCTATTATATGTGATAGAGCATGTATTTGTACACATCATGTACCAATTCCTGCCTTGGATACGAAAAGGTTGCCGGCAATATTGGATAATAATAATAAAACAACAGTGTTGCTGGTTCGATCTGAGCAAATGGGCATACTTGCTTTCTTTTCTTGTTGCTATTATATGTGATAGAGCATGTATTTGTACACATCATGTACCAATTCCTGCCATGGATACGAAAAGGCAGCCGGCAATATTGGATAATAATAACAAAACAACAGTGTTGCTGGTTCGATCTGAGCAAATGGGCATACTTGCTTTTTCTTGTTGCTATTATATGTGATAGAGCATGTATTTGTACACATCATGTACCAATTCCTGCCTTGGATACGAAAAGGCGGCCGGCAATATTGGATAATAATAATAAAACCACAGTGTTGCTGGTTCGATCTGAGCAAATGGGCATACTTGCTTTCTTTTCTTGTTGCTATTATATGTGATAGAGCATGTATTTGTACACATCATGTACCAATTCCTGCCTTGGATATGAAAAGGCGGCCGGCAATATTGGATAATAATAACAAAACAACAGTGTTGCTGGTTCGATCTGAGCAAATGGGCATACTTGCTTTCTTTTCTTGTTGCTATTATATGTGATAGAGCATGTATTTGTACACATCATGTACCAATTCCTGCTATGGATACGAAAAGGCGGCCGGCAATATTGGATAATAATAATAAAACCACAGTGTTGCTGGTTCGATCTGAGCAAATGGGCATACTTGCTTTCCTTTCTTGTTGCTATTATATGTGATAGAGCATGTATTTGTACACATCATGTACCAATTCCTGCCTTGTAGATAGGAAAAGGCGGCCGGCAATATTGGATAATAATAATAAAACAACAGTGTTGCTGGTTCGATCTGAGCAAATGGGCATACTTGCTTTCTTTTCTTGTTGCTATTATATGTGATAGAGCATGTATTTGTAGACATCATGTACCAATTCCTGCCTTGTGGATACGAAAAGGCGGCCGGCAGTATTGGATAATAATAATAAAACAACAGTGTTGCTGGTTCGATCTGAGCAAATGGGCATACTTGCTTTCTTTTCTTGTTGCTATTATATGTGATAGAGCATGTATTTGTACACATCATGTACCAATTCCTGCCTTGGATACGAAAAGGCGGCCGGCAATATTGGATAATCATAATAAAACAACAGTGTTGCTGGTTCGATCTGAGCAAATGGGCATACTTGCTTTCTTTTCTTGTTGCTATTATATGTGATAGAGCATGTATTTGTACACATCATGTACCAATTCCTGCCTTGTGGATAGGAAAAGGCGGCCGGCAATATTGGATAATAATAATAAAACAACAGTGTTGCTGGTTCGATCTGAGCAAATGGGCATACTTGCTTTCTTTTCTTGTTGCTATTATATGTGATAGAGCATGTATTTGTACACATCATGTACCAATTCCTGCTATGGATACGAAAAGGCGGCCGGCAGTATTGGATAATAATAATAAAACAACAGTGTTGCTGGTTCGATCTGAGCAAATGGGCATACTTGCTTTCTTTTCTTGTTGCTATTATATGTGATAGAGCATGTATTTGTACACATCATGTACCAATTCCTGCCTTGGATACGAAAAGGCGGCCGGCAATATTGGATAATCATAATAAAACAACAGTGTTGCTGGTTCGATCTGAGCAAATGGGCATACTTGCTTTCTTTTCTTGTTGCTATTATATGTGATAGAGCATGTATTTGTACACATCATGTACCAATTCCTGCCTTGTGGATACGAAAAGGCGGCCGGCAATATTGGATAATAATAATAAAACAACAGTGTTGCTGGTTCGATCTGCAAAAAAAAACTTAACAGTATGCGCATTTGCTTTCGCTTCTTGGTGCTATTATATGTGATAGAGCATGCATTTGTACACATCATGTACCAATTCCTGCCTTGTGTATACGAAAAGGCGGCCGGCAATATTGGATAATAATAACAAAACGACAGTGTTGCTGGTTCGATCTGCAAAAAACTTAACAGTATGCCCATTTGCTTTCTTTTCTTTTTGCTATTATATGTGATAGAGCATGTATTTGTACACATCATGTACCAATTCCTGCCTTGGATACGAAAAGGCGGCCGGCAATACTGGATAATAATAATAAAACAACAGTGTTGCTTGTTCGATCTGAGCAAATGGGCATACTTGCTTTCTTTTCTTGTTGCTATTATATGTAATAGAGCATGTATTTGTACACATCATGTACCAATTCCTGCCTTGTGTATACGAAAAGGCGGCCGGCAATATTGGATAATAATAATAAAACAACAGTGTTGCTTGTTCGATCTGAGCAAATGGGCATACTTGCTTTCTTTTCTTGTTGCTAATTTATGTGGTAGAGCATGTATTTGTACACATCATGTACCAATTCCTGCCTTGTGGATACGAAAAGGCGGCCGGCAATATTGGATAATAATAATAAAAAAACAGTGTTGCTGGTTCGATCTGAGCAAATGGGCATACTCTCTTTCTTTTCTTGTTGCTATTATATGTGATAGAGCATGTATTTGTACACATCATGTACCAATTCCTGCCTTGTGGATACGAAAAGGCGGCCGGCAATATTGGATAATAATAATAAAACAACAGTGTTGCTGGTTCGATCTGAGCAAATGGGCATACTTGCTTTCTTTTCTTGTTGCTATTATATGTGATAGAGCATGTATTTGTACACATCATGTACCAATTCCTGCCTTGGATACGAAAAGGCGGCCGGCAATATTGGATAATCATAATAAAACAACAGTGTTGCTGGTTCGATCTGAGCAAATGGGCATACTTGCTTTCTTTTCTTGTTGCTATTATATGTGATAGAGCATGTATTTGTACACATTATGTACCAATTCCTGCCTTGTGTATACGAAAAGGCGGCCGGCAATATTGGATAATAATAATAAAACGACAGTGTTGCTGGTTCGATCTGCAAAAAAACTTAACAGTATGCCCATTTGCTTTCTTTTCTTGTTGCTATTATATGTGATAGAGCATGTATTTGTACACATCATGTACCAATTCCTGCTATGGATACGAAAAGGCGGCCGGCAGTATTGGATAATAATAATAAAACAACAGTGTTGCTGGTTCGATCTGAGCAAATGGGCATACTTGCTTTCTGTTCTTGTTGCTATTATATGTGATAGAGCATGTATTTGTACACATCATGTACCAATTCCTGCCTTGTGGATACGAAAAGGCGGCCGGCAATATTGGATAATAATAATAAAACAACAGTGTTGCTGGTTCGATCTGCAAAAAAAACTTAACAGTATGCGCATTTGCTTTCGCTTCTTGGTGCTATTATATGTGATAGAGCATGCATTTGTACACATCATGTACCAATTCCTGCCTTGTGTATACGAAAAGGCGGCCGGCAATATTGGATAATAATAATAAAACGACAGTGTTGCTGGTTCGATCTGCAAAAAACTTAACAGTATGCCCATTTGCTTTCTTTTCTTTTTGCTATTATATGTGATAGAGCATGTATTTGTACACATCATGTACCAATTCCTGCCTTGGATACGAAAAGGCGGCCGGCAATACTGGATAATAATAATAAAACAACAGTGTTGCTTGTTCGATCTGAGCAAATGGGCATACTTGCTTTCTTTTCTTGTTGCTATTATATGTGATAGAGCATGTATTTGTACACATCATGTACCAATTCCTGCCTTGTGTATACGAAAAGGCGGCCGGCAATATTGGATAATAATAATAAAACAACAGTGTTGCTTGTTCGATCTGAGCAAATGGGCATACTTGCTTTCTTTTCTTGTTGCTAATTTATGTGGTAGAGCATGTATTTGTACACATCATGTACCAATTCCTGCCTTGTGGATACGAAAAGGCGGCCGGCAATATTGGATAATAATAATAAAAAAACAGTGTTGCTGGTTCGATCTGAGCAAATGGGCATACTCTCTTTCTTTTCTTGTTGCTATTATATGTGATAGAGCATGTATTTGTACACATCATGTACCAATTCCTGCCTTGTGGATACGAAAAGGCGGCCGGCAATATTGGATAATAATAATAAAACAACAGTGTTGCTGGTTCGATCTCAGAAAATGGGCATACTTGCTTTCTTTTCTTGTTGCTATTATATGTGATAGAGCATGTATTTGTACACATCATGTACCAATTCCTGCCTTGGATACGAAAAGGCGGCCGGCAATATTGGATAATCATAATAAAACAACAGTGTTGCTGGTTCGATCTGAGCAAATGGGCATACTTGCTTTCTTTTCTTGTTGCTATTATATGTGATAGAGCATGTATTTGTACACATTATGTACCAATTCCTGCCTTGTGTATACGAAAAGGCGGCCGGCAATATTGGATAATAATAATAAAACGACAGTGTTGCTGGTTCGATCTGCAAAAAAACTTAACAGTATGCCCATTTGCTTTCTTTTCTTGTTGCTATTATATGTGATAGAGCATGTATTTGTACACATCATGTACCAATTCCTGCTATGGATACGAAAAGGCGGCCGGCAGTATTGGATAATAATAATAAAACAACAGTGTTGCTGGTTCGATCTGAGCAAATGGGCATACTTGCTTTCTGTTCTTGTAGCTATTATATGTGATAGAGCATGTATTTGTACACATCATGTACCAATTCCTGCCTTGTGGATACGAAAAGGCGGCCGGCAATATTGGATAATAATAATAAAACAACAGTGTTGCTGGTTCGATCTGAGCAAATGGGCATACTTGCTTTCTTTTCTTGTTGCTATTATATGTGATCGAGCATGTATTTGTACACATCATGTACCAATTCCTGCCATGGATACGAAAAGGCGGCCGGCAATATTGGATAATAATAATAAAACAACAGTGCTGCTGGTTCGATCTGAGCAAATGGGCATACTTGCTTTCTTTTCTTGTTGCTATTATATGTGATAGAGCATGTATTTGTACACATCATGTACCAATTCCTGCCATGGATACGAAAAGGCGGCCGGCAATATTGGATAATAATAATAAAACAACAGTGTTGCTGGTTCGATCTGAGCAAATGGGCATACTTGCTTTCTTTTCTTGTTGCTATTATATGTGATAGAGCATGTATTTGTACACATCATGTACCAATTCCTGCCATGGATACGAAAAGGCGGCTGGCAATATTTGATAATAATAATAAAACAACAGTGTTGCTGGTTCGATCAGAGCAAATGGGCATACTTGCTTTCTTTTCTTGTTGCTATTATATGTGATAGAGCATGTATTTGTACACATCATGTACCAATTCCTGCCTTGGATACGAAAAGGCGGCCGGCAATATTGGATAATAATAATAAAACAACAGTGTTGCTGGTTCGATCTGAGCAAATCGGCATACTTGCTTTCTTTTCTTGTTGCTATTATATGTGATAGAGCATGTATTTGTACACATCATGTACCAATTCCTGCCATGGATACGAAAAGGCGGCCGGCAATATTGGATAATAATAATAAAACCACAGTGTTGCTGGTTCGATCTGAGCAAATGGGCATACTTGCTTTCTTTTCTTGTTGCTATTATATGTGATAGAGCATGTATTTGTACACATCATGTACCAATTCCTGCCTTGGATACGAAAAGGTTGCCGGCAATATTGGATAATAATAATAAAACAACAGTGTTGCTGGTTCGATCTGAGCAAATGGGCATACTTGCTTTCTTTTCTTGTTGCTATTATATGTGATAGAGCATGTATTTGTACACATCATGTACCAATTCCTGCCATGGATACGAAAAGGCAGCCGGCAATATTGGATAATAATAACAAAACAACAGTGTTGCTGGTTCGATCTGAGCAAATGGGCATACTTGCTTTTTCTTGTTGCTATTATATGTGATAGAGCATGTATTTGTACACATCATGTACCAATTCCTGCCTTGGATACGAAAAGGCGGCCGGCAATATTGGATAATAATAATAAAACCACAGTGTTGCTGGTTCGATCTGAGCAAATGGGCATACTTGCTTTCTTTTCTTGTTGCTATTATATGTGATAGAGCATGTATTTGTACACATCATGTACCAATTCCTGCCTTGGATATGAAAAGGCGGCCGGCAATATTGGATAATAATAACAAAACAACAGTGTTGCTGGTTCGATCTGAGCAAATGGGCATACTTGCTTTCTTTTCTTGTTGCTATTATATGTGATAGAGCATGTATTTGTACACATCATGTACCAATTCCTGCTATGGATACGAAAAGGCGGCCGGCAATATTGGATAATAATAATAAAACCACAGTGTTGCTGGTTCGATCTGAGCAAATGGGCATACTTGCTTTCCTTTCTTGTTGCTATTATATGTGATAGAGCATGTATTTGTACACATCATGTACCAATTCCTGCCTTGTAGATAGGAAAAGGCGGCCGGCAATATTGGATAATAATAATAAAACAACAGTGTTGCTGGTTCGATCTGAGCAAATGGGCATACTTGCTTTCTTTTCTTGTTGCTATTATATGTGATAGAGCATGTATTTGTAGACATCATGTACCAATTCCTGCCTTGTGGATACGAAAAGGCGGCCGGCAGTATTGGATAATAATAATAAAACAACAGTGTTGCTGGTTCGATCTGAGCAAATGGGCATACTTGCTTTCTTTTCTTGTTGCTAATATATGTGATAGAGCATGTATTTGTACACATCATGTACCAATTCCTGCCTTGGATACGAAAAGGCGGCCGGCAATATTGGATAATCATAATAAAACAACAGTGTTGCTGGTTCGATCTGAGCAAATGGGCATACTTGCTTTCTTTTCTTGTTGCTATTATATGTGATAGAGCATGTATTTGTACACATCATGTACCAATTCCTGCCTTGTGGATAGGAAAAGGCGGCCGGCAATATTGGATAATAATAATAAAACAACAGTGTTGCTGGTTCGATCTGAGCAAATGGGCATACTTGCTTTCTTTTCTTGTTGCTATTATATGTGATAGAGCATGTATTTGTACACATCATGTACCAATTCCTGCTATGGATACGAAAAGGCGGCCGGCAGTATTGGATAATAATAATAAAACAACAGTGTTGCTGGTTCGATCTGAGCAAATGGGCATACTTGCTTTCTTTTCTTGTTGCTATTATATGTGATAGAGCATGTATTTGTACACATCATGTACCAATTCCTGCCTTGGATACGAAAAGGCGGCCGGCAATATTGGATAATCATAATAAAACAACAGTGTTGCTGGTTCGATCTGAGCAAATGGGCATACTTGCTTTCTTTTCTTGTTGCTATTATATGTGATAGAGCATGTATTTGTACACATCATGTACCAATTCCTGCCTTGTGGATACGAAAAGGCGGCCGGCAATATTGGATAATAATAATAAAACAACAGTGTTGCTGGTTCGATCTGCAAAAAAAAACTTAACAGTATGCGCATTTGCTTTCGCTTCTTGGTGCTATTATATGTGATAGAGCATGCATTTGTACACATCATGTACCAATTCCTGCCTTGTGTATACGAAAAGGCGGCCGGCAATATTGGATAATAATAACAAAACGACAGTGTTGCTGGTTCGATCTGCAAAAAACTTAACAGTATGCCCATTTGCTTTCTTTTCTTTTTGCTATTATATGTGATAGAGCATGTATTTGTACACATCATGTACCAATTCCTGCCTTGGATACGAAAAGGCGGCCGGCAATACTGGATAATAATAATAAAACAACAGTGTTGCTTGTTCGATCTGAGCAAATGGGCATACTTGCTTTCTTTTCTTGTTGCTATTATATGTAATAGAGCATGTATTTGTACACATCATGTACCAATTCCTGCCTTGTGTATACGAAAAGGCGGCCGGCAATATTGGATAATAATAATAAAACAACAGTGTTGCTGGTTCGATCTGAGCAAATGGGCATACTTGCTTTCTTTTCTTGTTGCTATTATATGTGATAGAGCATGTATTTGTACACATCATGTACCAATTCCTGCCTTGGATACGAAAAGGCGGCCGGCAATATTGGATAATCATAATAAAACAACAGTGTTGCTGGTTCGATCTGAGCAAATGGGCATACTTGCTTTCTTTTCTTGTTGCTATTATATGTGATAGAGCATGTATTTGTACACATTATGTACCAATTCCTGCCTTGTGTATACGAAAAGGCGGCCGGCAATATTGGATAATAATAATAAAACGACAGTGTTGCTGGTTCGATCTGCAAAAAAACTTAACAGTATGCCCATTTGCTTTCTTTTCTTGTTGCTATTATATGTGATAGAGCATGTATTTGTACACATCATGTACCAATTCCTGCTATGGATACGAAAAGGCGGCCGGCAGTATTGGATAATAATAATAAAACAACAGTGTTGCTGGTTCGATCTGAGCAAATGGGCATACTTGCTTTCTGTTCTTGTTGCTATTATATGTGATAGAGCATGTATTTGTACACATCATGTACCAATTCCTGCCTTGTGGATACGAAAAGGCGGCCGGCAATATTGGATAATAATAATAAAACAACAGTGTTGCTGGTTCGATCTGCAAAAAAAACTTAACAGTATGCGCATTTGCTTTCGCTTCTTGGTGCTATTATATGTGATAGAGCATGCATTTGTACACATCATGTACCAATTCCTGCCTTGTGTATACGAAAAGGCGGCCGGCAATATTGGATAATAATAATAAAACGACAGTGTTGCTGGTTCGATCTGCAAAAAACTTAACAGTATGCCCATTTGCTTTCTTTTCTTTTTGCTATTATATGTGATAGAGCATGTATTTGTACACATCATGTACCAATTCCTGCCTTGGATACGAAAAGGCGGCCGGCAATACTGGATAATAATAATAAAACAACAGTGTTGCTTGTTCGATCTGAGCAAATGGGCATACTTGCTTTCTTTTCTTGTTGCTATTATATGTGATAGAGCATGTATTTGTACACATCATGTACCAATTCCTGCCTTGTGTATACGAAAAGGCGGCCGGCAATATTGGATAATAATAATAAAACAACAGTGTTGCTTGTTCGATCTGAGCAAATGGGCATACTTGCTTTCTTTTCTTGTTGCTAATTTATGTGGTAGAGCATGTATTTGTACACATCATGTACCAATTCCTGCCTTGTGGATACGAAAAGGCGGCCGGCAATATTGGATAATAATAATAAAAAAACAGTGTTGCTGGTTCGATCTGAGCAAATGGGCATACTCTCTTTCTTTTCTTGTTGCTATTATATGTGATAGAGCATGTATTTGTACACATCATGTACCAATTCCTGCCATGGATACGAAAAGGCGGCCGGCAATATTGGATAATAATAATAAAACAACAGTGTTGCTGGTTCGATCTGAGCAAATGGGCATACTTGCTTTCTTTTCTTGTTGCTATTATATGTGATAGAGCATGTATTTGTACACATCATGTACCAATTCCTGCCTTGTGTATACGAAAAGGCGGCCGGCAATATTCGATAATAATAATAAAACGACAGTGTTGCTGGTTCGATCTGCAAAAAAACTTAACAGTATGCCCATTTGCTTTCTTTTCTTGTTGCTATTATATGTGATAGAGCATGTATTTGTACACATCATGTACCAATTCCTGCCTTGTGTATACGAAAAGGCGGCCGGCAATATTGGATAATAATAATAAAACGACAGTGTTGCTGGTTCGATCTGCAAAAAAACTTAACAGTGTGCCCATTTGATTTCTTTTTTTGTTGCTATTATATGTGATAGAGCATGTATTTGTACACATCATGTACCAATTCCTGCCTTGTGCATACGAAAAGGCGGCCGGCAATATTGGATAATAATAATAAAACGACAGTGTTGCTGGTTCGATCTGCAAAAAAACTTAACAGTATGCCCATTTGCTTTCTTTTCTTGTTGCTATTATATGTGATAGAGCATGTATTGGTACACATCATGTACCAATTCCTGCCTTGGATACGAAAAGGCGGCCGGCAATATTGGATAATAATAATAAAACAACAGTGTTGCCGTTAGTGACGAGCTTGAGCCAAATTGTCTGCTTTCAATAGGCGCTGAGGCGACAGAAAATCTGCGTTGACACCTTGGCGACTTATTGGCTGCTTTTAGGGTAATATTTGGATGATTTATGGTGGTGGTTACAACTTTATTGCCACAAAATGGAAGGGATTAGCTGGGGCTGGGGTGAGTCCAGGGTGGCCTCCAGTCGGGGGCGACCTCTTGAGCTCGCGTGATGAGGGCCAGCTGCGTTGTTTTTCTTGAACTGGCCAAGAGCTTGTCCCATTCCTCCGCCGAGGGAGCTGGCAAGAGAGTTGTCGGAGGGAATCCGCTAGCGCATTCCCATAGAATATGGTCTTGGGTAGCGTGCGTCCCGTCACCGTAGCACGGGCATGCAGGGTCATATTCACCGTTTGTGCTTAAACATAGTCTGCACGAGCTAAGAATTGCCTTTCTTTGTAGGCATCTCAGTGTCGTGGCTTGCGCCCTGTCCAGGTCGGGGTGAGGGGCGGGATACATGCATCTTAGCTCGCGATAAAGGTTCTGTAATCTATGCGTACTAGCGAGGCGCCTAAGCGGGGGCGACCGTTCCCTAGAGGTCTCACGTCTCCCGGTTTGTTAAACCTTGGGCTAGACGGTCGACCCCCCTCGTTTCCGGAGTTACCCGCGTAAACCGGAACCCGTACGAGATTGATGCGATAGAGAGTCCGGTTGCGCAGAATCCGCATTGCGAGCGCGCTTACCGAGCTTTTGGCGAAATTTTGAGTGCCGCTTAGAATAGTTTCGGTGCCGGGATCCGCGATGGCCAGTGCGATAGCTACGTCCTCTGCCTCGCGTATAGAGCTAGCGTTAAAGGTTGTGGCGTTAACGAGGGCTGACCATACATGCCACGTATGTTCTCCTTTGAGGTGTTGAGCTCGTACAGTGCTCGTGGTTCGTTCTCGTACTGTTTCACAAGCGCCCTTGCTTTCCTGCGGGTGTCGTGTCTGACTGGTAGCATGTTCTTGGCTACTGGTTTAACAACTAGTCAACCAGAGTACTTTCGACTGATAAATGTGATGTTGCACATACCTCCTCAACGGGGTGGATGTGGAGTTTGTCGAGAATTACGCGTCCCGCATCAGTGCACGACCGGCGGGTCACTTGTGGCGTCTTATGGGCTTCCATTAGCTCAGCGAGCGTGTTAAAAAATCCCATCTGCAGCAGTCCAATCTGAGTTGGCGTATATATGCCGGCAGGCCAAGGGTCGCCTTGCATACTGTTCTAATGATGCTATTAAGTGCCTCTTCGTCCCTGCGACGCAGATGAGCAATTTTTTTTGCCACTACAAGAATGCGCAAAATTTTTACATCAGTTTTGACTTTCGTAATGAATATAAGACGGCAAAACGCAACCATCTCGCCTGTCGTCATAGTTGAGAGGGCGGGAGGGGGCAGCTACTTCGATATTTGCATCCGACAGAAGCCGGCGCGAAATTTCCAAACTGGCTGACACACAACGTCTACTCCATGAACAAAGCCGATTGCATGCTGCACACAGGCTACGTGCACTGGGGTCGCTGCACGGCGGGAAGGTCGAACAGCGACGGCCGGGGGGTGATATACCAGCTTTGACGCGGAGAGAAGAATGTGTGATATCCGCCGCGCAGCAAGGAAACGGTACGAAGGACAAGGAAACCACAGGAGTAAAATTGCTACAGCTTGCAGGCTGTAGCGACGCGTATAGGGCTGCAGGCAGGCGAAGGTTCGCAGCGAAGACCGCCGCAGGACGACGATGGGAGGCACGTAGGGTATCATCGCACACCGAGATGGCACGAAAGGGCAAGAAAAAAGATCGCTGCACTGCAGGAATGAAGCGAGGCGTGACGATCGAGGGATCCGCTGCTGAAATGCCGCAGAGTTGCAGAAGGGTTACATGCGAACACGGGCGCTGCAAAAGTTAGCTCCCCGTGGAGGACATATATTATGAATCAGGCCTGACACAGGAATAGGGAGAGCGCCGTTTCAGTCCGGGGAAGCCACAAAAATGGCGACGCCTCTGCCGCCTGCAAGCGTCCTGCAGACAGGCAACTTGAGAAGACACTTCAGCTCTGCCTTAAGGGCGACAGCGCAGTGGGTTAATTCCAGCGCAGCGGTTAAGCGATGCGCCACTGGCCTGCGATGGCAGCTGCTCCCAGTGGTGGGCCTTGTGCGGCGCAGGTTGCTCTTCCCGAGCGAAAAATCATTAAATTCAACTGCCGCCTGCCACGGCGGGCAGTTTGATCACTATCCGATGGCCAGGGTGCGATGACGCCGCAAGGTCACGTGACCTGGCTGCCCCACCTGCCTTCTATAGGTTGCTCTCTGGGCACCACCTGACAGATCCATGCTCGTGATCTTTCGCTCACAACGCCGAGAACACCGACACCGGATTTTCTGATGAACGGGGCCTTTAACGCCACCGCTTTAAAACGCCGAGAGGAAACAGCCAGCCACAATTAGATGCCTTTCTGTAGAAACTTGTGTCTATATTATTATTATTATTATTATTATTATTATTATTATTATTATTATTATTATTATTATTATTATTATTATTATTATTATTATTATTATTATTATTAATGTCGGGGTAGACACCGTATGCCACGAGCCCGAAAAGTCCGCCAAAACTGGATGCTTTCCTGCCAGAATTTCTGTAGTCAATGTCTTAAATAGGGCTGTCTTCTGCCTTGTACTACCACAAGGCCAACAAGTCCGCCAAAATTAGATGTCTTTCCAGTCAAACCTTCTATCGCCTGTCAGATGTCTCGGAGAGGGTGAAGATAGCAGCTGTATTCTAAATTCCTCTTACAAGCATATGGTTCTAACCCTAACGGTAAAGTACGTCTTGAAAGGGTTTATTTTGGTCGAAAATTCCTTTTATCCGTTTTAGCTGGACTTTGCGCGCTTTCGGTCGCGCGGCCTTATCGCACCCGAACGTAGCCAGAAGAAACGGCCGGCGCGTTGTGTTTTTGTATGTGTGTGCTTGCCGCTCAGCGGCGACGGGCGAGAGACCCCCCCGAACAGCAGCTACGGGGGCATCATGCGATAAGACCAAGTTCTGCGCCTGGGCCGTCGGAATCCAGGAACCAGTCAAGATGCCTTCCCAGGGAGCCGACCGAAGGCAGCAGCGGGGAAGTAAGGACGAGAGAGGGCAAGCTGGAAAGGAGGACCGGGAAGAGAGGAGAGACGACCAAGGACTGGAGAGACGGGTGGTGGATGCCGAGAGGAGAGGCCGCATCCCGACGGCAGAGTGGTGTCACCGCAATTGTGAATAGAAGTCAATAAATTCGGCACTTTATAATCTTAATGCTCGGTGTTGTCTGGCTAAATCGGGAGAAGAGAAGGGAGGAGAGGACTGCCCGACTCGTGCCACCTGCGTTACTTTTTTTCGTGCATCACGTGGCCTAAAGCACAACTGCACGTCACAGCTTTAGCCACAGCCATCATTCAGTTGATGAAACTTATAAAGTATTTAATGGCCGTATAGGCGAATATCACAGGGTCATCCTTGTATCACTTGAAAGAAGAAAACACGTCCCCATAGTCATTTAACCTTCGAGGTTTCCACTGACCACGTATATTATAGGCGATTATCAACTGGCGTGTCATAGTTTCTCATTTGATTTCTTAACGATGGCGACCATCGGAATGGAAATACTCGACCTCTGTAACGGCCACTTCCCTGAGCTGCTCAACGGCACACTGCTCCAAATACAACGCCGTCATGCAGCTAGGGGGGGAGATATACCTCTGGGCACCACCGCCGGGGCAGTGCAGAGGAACATGGGCGGGGCACCGCTCGAAGACCGCGAAGCGCAGAAAACAGCACGGAGAACGGCTGAGGAAACTGATGGGCAGCTAAAGTGCTTGCACAGAAAGAGCGCTTGCTCACGCTGGAGGCTAATGGTTAGGAAACTAACCAGTGAGTAATCAGGAAAAAGCTTTAAATGCAAAGTCAAAAGGCGGAGGGTGGGAACTCATGATTAATTGGAAGAAAAACAAATTGAAGCGCCGGTTACCACTGGGTAACACGAGATTCAGCGATATCTGTTAAGGTTATTTATATTTTAGGATATGATGAGATAAAGAATATCATAGCGACTTCGTATCTATGTAGATCTAAAGCGCACTTTTTAGTTTTCCACGTGCGCTCGCTTTTTGACTACAGCTGTCACTCTCCGATTATCCTCTCCTCGGGCGGCGCGTTTCCCAGCTGCAGCTGCCGCAGTTGGACTCTGCTACATACCATACTCTCACTCCACAACTGCCTTATGCATGGTTCCCCTGGTAACCACTCTCCCCTTTGTACGCTGTCACTAGACCCTCCTCCTTCTACCCTCATGGTAGATCCCGTGGCAACCACACCCCGCTTGCACCTTACAGCCCCGCAATACTTTCATGGTAACCACTCTCCGGCTAGGCTTTTCTATGCTCTCGCCTTGCGCTCCTCCTTCCAAGGTAAGCCTCCCCATTCTTCCAGGATAAGTAAACCCTCCGTCTGGTTCCCGTGGCAGCCACCCACCGGTTGCGCCTTTTTGCTCTCCCGCCACACACTCCTCCTTCCGAACTGAAGATCGCGGAACTAACCAAGAAAGCATCAGAGCACACAGACAACTTCGCCACGCAAAACTGGCAACAGTTCACGGAAACACAGAGGAAACCTATAGGCATGGCCCGAGCTCGGAACATACTAAGAGCAATGATAACTCCAACAAAAACCAAAGCGGAAGTCCATGAAAAGACTAATCCAGATTCTCCCCGTAACGGAAGAGCGGTTAGCACAGGCACTGAGGGAGAAATGCTACGGCACAACCAAGCTCCCAAACCAAGACCAAGAATGGAAGAACGAGGAGAAAACCGCGAAATGAATAGGCCAATCACACCTAACAAAGTAAGGGCAGCCATAGGGGATGCCAAAAAGAATACAGCGTACAGAAGAGACAGAATAGACAACGCTACAATTGGAAGCATGGGAAACACGGCCATCGCCGGAATCACCTAATAACTAAACCAAATTTGGGAAAAAGGAAGCGTGCCGGCATAATGGAAACATGCAGAGGTAATTATGGTACCAAAGCAGGGCAAAATACTCCAAATCGAAAATTTAAGACCAATCTCCCTAGCCTCCTGCTTAGGGAAGATATACGGGACAGCGGTGAATGAAAGGATCGACCTACAAGGAGGGCAAAGGATATTACCCTGAGGCCATGTTGGTTTTAGAAGGGGACTGTCTACCCAAGACGCACTCCTACAATTAAAGGAGGAAGTCCTCACTGAAATACCATGCGCAGAACGCATAGTACTAGCCCTCGACATAAAAGGAGCCTTCGATAAGTAGGGGATGCTGCCATCATGGAAGTTCTCGATAACATTAACTGTGGACAAAGAGCCTTGCAGTACGTCTAAGCCAAGAATGGCGGACTCAACGGCTGCGACAGGCATCGGAAAAGAAAGATCTGAGAGTTTCATGGCGCTAACAAAAGGCAACCCGCACGGCTCAGTAATATAACTACTATTCAACGCAGCGATGATAGGACTTACGAAAAAACTCGACGAAATAGAAACATCACGTACGCAATGCACGCAAATGATATAATATGGACAACCATAGGCTTCCTAGCATCAAAATAAGAGCGGATACAAAGGGCAATCAGCCAGACTGAATAATACGCCAGGGCCGGAGGACTGTCGTGCTCAGCAGAAAAACATAATGCGTACGAATCAAGAAAGTCACAAGGAAATACGACTCCCAAATGACACTCAAACTCGGAAACGAGACAATTCCTGAGAAAACGGAAATGAGTACTTGGAATGTGGGTGCAAAACACAGGGCACTGAAGCAAAACCATCGCCTCCCTTAATAATATAACAGAAGTCATCAGAATACTGCGAAGAGTCAGGAGCAAACAGAAGGGAATGTGAGAGCGGGACACCCTACTACTCATAGAAATCCTTGTCACGAGCAGGGTAGGTAGCGTGCAGCCTCCCATACCACGAGCTAAAAAGGCAAGAGATTCTACAAATCGGCACCGCTCTATACGGTTCAGGTGTCCAACGATATATGAGACAGATACTGCGCCATTTCCTTTCCGCCAAAAACCAATTAATATTATTATTATCACCGCTCTATATAATAATCGTAATAATAATTGGTTTTTGAGGAAAGG
The DNA here is from genome assembly GCF_052857255.1 of Amblyomma americanum. Classification (NCBI taxonomy): domain Eukaryota; kingdom Metazoa; phylum Arthropoda; class Arachnida; order Ixodida; family Ixodidae; genus Amblyomma; species Amblyomma americanum. The sequence continues at coordinate 779,197 of NW_027526502.1, read as the reverse complement.
AAATGGCGCGGCATCTGTCTCACATATCTCGGTGTACACCCGAACCGCCCCGTAAAGGAAGGGACAAAGGAGAGAGTGAAAGAAGAAAGGAAGAAAGAGGTGCATAGTGGAGGGCTCCGGAATAATAATTGGTTTTGGGGCGAAAGGAAATGGCGCAGTATCTCTCATATATCGTCGGACACCTGAACCACGCTGTAAGGGAAGGGTAAAGGAGGGAGTGAAAGAAGAAAGGAAGAGAGAGGTGCCGTAGTGGAGGGCTCCGGAATAATTACGACCACCTGGGGATCTTTAACGTGCACTGACATCGCACAGCACACAGGCGCCTTAGCGTTTTTCCTCCATAAAAACGCAGCAGCCGCGGTCGGGTTCGAACCCGGAATAACGCAAAGCGTGCAAAACGGCGCTCAAACTTCCGATGCCGACAGGAAACAAAAAGCTATTGGCACTGGGACTATCGAATAGCTTCGACGAACTACGAGAAGCGCAACGTATCGTGCAACTTGACAGACTCACGAAAACAAGAAGGGGAAGACATCTAATGGAGAAATTAAGGCTGACATTGGGCACATAAAAAGACAATTAAGAATGCAGGGAGAAACAATACATCTGAGCAAGACCCATACCCAGGCACGTGGACCCCAATATACACCACGAAAGAAGACAAGCCAGAGCACTCAGCTGGGAATTCAGCAACAATCCCAGCGCAGTCTACACGGACGCAGCAAAGTACCGGTACCAACGCAAAACGATCGCCGTGGCAACGAACGAAGGAGGGAAAGAAATCACCAGCGCAACGATAAACGACATAAGCATAGAGGCAGCTGAAGAAGCCGTCGTCACTCTGACAATAGCGTACGGCAACGCAACAGGGCAGAACTTCACTATAGTGACGGACTACAAGCAAGTGTGCAGATACTACGCAAGAGGCAGGATCGACAGCATCGCCAATCATATTCTACACATGACGAGAAGACAACACTAAACATTGTATAGCATAGGTTTCAGGACATGAGGGTATGTGGGATAACGTGGCAGCAGAAGAGTTAGCTTGAGGGTACGTCAACTGAGCAGACTCAACACTTTGCACCACGGGCACCTTTGACCCTGTTACCCTCACGTACGTTACCCTCGACCATTACAGGGGCCAGCGGAAACGCTACCCAACCCCACACAAAAGGCTTAACGTACCCAAGAGGAAGCGATCGATCGACTGACGCAGACTACAAACTGGTACGTATACCTACATCTACACAAACTACAGACGATTTTCCCTACATAATACGTAGACGAATGTCCGTGGTGTCAGGTTAAACCGACTGTAGAACATGTCAAGTGGAACTGTCCCAAGGCAGACTTAGACCCAAGCATAGACAGCCCAAGTGTGGCGCAGTGGGAGCACTTGCTGGCCAACGAGGACGAGGAAGTGCAATGATTTCTCGTACCCCGAGCCAATATGGCAGCAGTCATGTGCGGCATCCTGGACCAAGGATCGACCACGGCGCCCCGTAACCCGTAATGGTCACGAACACCTCAACAGGTGGCAAATAGTTTTTCCATCCATCCAATCGTCCGTCCGTCCGTCCGTCCGTCCATACATTCATTCATCCGTCCGTCCGTCCGTCCGTCCGTCCGTCCGTCCGTCCGTCCGTCCGTCCGTCCGTTCACGGTAATCATCCTCTGATTGGGGCTGTAGCCATCCTTCGGATTGTTCCAGTGGTAACCGCCCACAGGTTATGGATTTCTCCACTCACGTCATACGCTTCTCCTTTCAAGGTAAGAACCCTCCAAGTCGTTCCCATGGCAAAGCACCCACCGATTCCGCCGACGACTACGACGTACTACCACTGCTACCACTACTACCACGACGCGAAGCACAGTAACGGCCACTTAAAAGCTGCCGCTGTAATAAAGATGAACGCTGTCTGGTTTAAGCAAGAGAGAAGTTTAAGATTGAGGTATAGAACCACTGTGTAACCAAATCAATAAAGCGACTGTCCGAACACAACATAGCTCCGCACATCGGTCGCATACTCCTCCACTCGCGTCATACCCTTCCACGGTACCCACCCTCCGAGTGCTTCCCGTGGCAACTCACCCACCGGTTACGCCGACGACTACGGCATAGTACTACTAACCAGCTGCAGCTGCATCACTTTTTGGGGAATTTCGCAATACTCAAGGATTCAAATGTATATTTATATAGGCTGTAGGTGAAGCGTGCCAATTCTTTTTGTACTGGCATAGGGAAGTCATCGACGATTGAATTTTGCGATTCTCAAAGTACTGAAGGAGTGCGGGGAAGTTCAGTATGACGTCACGGAAGGTATGATTTCAAATTACCGCTGCCGTCAGCCACATCCTGGCGCGCCTCGTTGGATGCTGCCAAACAACGCTCAGCGAGTTTTGCTTTCTGTGGCGTTGTTTTTTTTCTTCAAACCAGTGGTTATGTGTTAGAAATGTACCCATACTTTCGATGACGTCATCAGGCGCCCCCCACTTGGCGTTGTGCGCTGCGGAGAAGCCTGAAGGCCGTCGAGATTTTAATCGGCGATTACGTCACCATTTCAAATGCTACCCGAAAAGAACTCCGCATGCTTTAATTGCAATTTTCACACATTCCACCATTTTAAGCTCGTCGATTCCTAAAACCTATGCAGTTGCCCTTTAACAGAAACGGCCGCTTCACAGTGCTCGCTGTAAAATAAAGAAAAAAGCAGGCTTTATATTCAGAGCAAGACCGGTCCCAGTCCCTGCGCTCAGAGAAATTCTCCCGATCACTCGAGGGCTGCGGACTGCGTTTCATTTGATCAGCCCTCCATACCTACAGTGCTTACCGAACTTCTTAACGGTCATAGAAAGGTGGCTAATGATATCCCTGGCATCAATAAAATGTCGGCGTTGTCTCTATGAGGCTTCGGAGAATGAAGCGTCCACCCTGAAGAAGCACCACCCAACAGCCACCTCTCCACCCTAGCTAAGGCGCTGCCCACCCACCCACCCACCCTTGATGCACCCAACTCTAACTCCAGAAGCGCCACCCACCACCGACCCACCTGCTTCACCCTCCACAAGACGCTACGCACCAGAGGAGAGAAAAGGGAACGAATTCAAAGACACAGGAACCCAGCTGCCCTCAACCCGCCTCCCCACCCCACCTAAACCTTCCAGGAGCGCCACCCGCCTCAGCCCACATTCGCCCTCCTGTCGCGCCCGTGAAGTCCCGCAAGCATTCACCGGAGTAAAAGCATCAAAGTAATCACGGAGGGTGCTTTGCTGTGGCAGCTTTCTCGCATCAAGTTTCATGATAGTGCTGTAAGTTGTTTTCAATTCATTCAACTCTCGACATGAAGCCCCAGAACCGCACATAGCCGCTCTTGAATCGGCTTTCTTGGCACCTGGTCAACACGTATCAGCCAAAGCGAAATTCTGTGGCGAAAGTGAAAATTTGAGGGAAACAGTGAGCAAACTCGCTTAAGGAAACAACGATTTCTTTATGTGATAGGTTTCCAGACTAGTCAGCGCCGTCTTGTCTGTACTTTTACCAACAATATCATGCATTCGAATCTGGCCACAGATCCTTTGCACTTACTGACGTGCGCAACTAAATGTGCGGACTTGTCATCTAGGTTTTCTAATTTTTGGGCCTACTCTCCTAAACGACCGTTGACTCAACGTCCAATTTGGCCAATGTAGAACTCTCCACACTATGTGGGAATAGGATATCCTGCTGCTAAATACTTCTAATTCACAGCTTGGTTTTGTCGAATGAAAATCAACTGAAACAGCGTTATTAACCATGAATAAAATTATTTCAGAGTCCTTTGAAAAAAAATCTTGCTCTTGCGGTGTTCGTGGATTTTCAAAAGCTTTCGATTCTATTAATCAGAAAATTTTATTCGTAAAACTTGAGCACTATGGTTTCCGCAGCAATTTCCTTCAGCTTATAAAAACCTACTTAGAACACCGCCGGCAACTGGTTATGGTTAACAATTCTTCACCACACTTAAAATTCATTCCTTACGCCGTGCCACAAGGCCTGCAGTATCCTTGGACCCACACTGTTTATCATCTACATTAACGACATCTTGAGCATTGGCAAGTGTCAAATATTTGTCACGTATGCAGATGGCGAGAGCATATTTTTCACGGCCAGTACAGTACGCGAATTGACGTTAAAAGCAAACGACACATTGCGCAGATTGGTCGCATGGAGTACACACTCAAGATTAACGCAACAAAAACTGAAGCAGTGCTTTTCAGAGCAAATAGTAAACCGTTAGAATATTTACCTAATCTTACGACTGGTTCGCAATGTATTGAAATAGCTTCCTCGGTAAAGTGCCCGGGTGTGATAATGCAGAGCAATTTGTCATGGGAACTACATATCGATAATATTGTTAACTCGCCAGAAGCACAGGCATGTTATGCAAGGTTCGTTTCTTAATACCACTTAGTGTTAGGCTCTTAATTTATAATGCACTGTTTCCATCAAACCTCTCAGACTGTCACCTGGTGTGGAGCACGACAACATGGTCAAACACTGATATGTTGCGGAGAATACAAAAAAAAGTCGTTCGCATTATTGCTATTGCCCCATATACTCAACCTCTTTTCACATCACTGAAAATAAAACCGTCAGTGACAATTTATTGTTAAAAAAACACTATGAAAGAAAACGAAAAAATCATGACAAATTCTTTGATAGCCTAGCTAACTTGCAGCCCAAAGCTAACCATTACTCAATACGTAATAATGACATCTGGTACGTCCCATCCTTTTGCACTAACTACGGCCGTCAAATTCTTGGGTACATTATTCCAAACCTCCTTAATTCACACTGGGAGTCTTGAATGCCTAATTATGCAGTGTAACGTGCTGCGCACGTTCTTCAAAAACTTTTTGCACTTTTTGTACTTTTGTTTTTCATTTCCAGTGTTCGTGCATTCTTTTCATGTTTTGTTCACCGTTATGAATTTTTTACCATCCTGACCTGTTATGACTAAGAAGGGAATCTGTAGCTGTGTCCTTTTGTTGTTGATGGCATTCCGTCCACTGTTTCTGCCGCTTTATCAGTAGGTAGGGATGTACCCCTCTGTCAGGCCAGCCAGTCATAGGCTTTTTGGGTGCACTCCTAAAATCCTCGATGTTGAAATAAAGGTATCTGTAGTCAGCGGAACGCTTCATAAACGGCGTTTCGTGATTTTATTAATATCAAGGTCTTTTTTAGCGTGGCTAATGCGTGGGCGGCGCTTTCCTAGCTTATTGGGAGCCGACAAAAGCGCCACAACGTGCCTGCTTGCCACTTTTTTGAGCTTGTGCGAGATTTTGTGCGAGGTAGGGCACAGCCAAGACCCTTCCGACTGTCTTAAGCCGTTTTCCTTCCTGCTCCAAGTTTAAATTTTTGAAGGATGGTTTCGGAAACCGCATTCAAGACCGAATAGAGGAAACATGCCTCGAAAAGCCGCCTGACCTGATTAATAAAACTCTGGAGCATTTGACACGGGGACGATTTTTGCAGAGCGGATTCCAGGCACAGCGACGCTATTCCTCTTTCAATTATCTTGGAGAGCGCTGAATTGTACGGCAACAGCTCCTTCTCAGCATGCGGGTAATAATCCCAGCAAACGTGCCCTTTGCATAACGTTACTTTAAATCTAAAAAAGTGCAAGACCGAAACATCGGGCAGTTCATGGGCAAAAGTCAATCCAAGACCATGTTTGTTAAATGTAGCTGAAACTTACCTGCTGTATAGAGGGGTAGGTAACAATCATCTTGCCTAAAAACCTTTAAAAACCAGCTTCACTTTAAACTGCGATTTAAACACAGATCTAACTAGAAAAATGTTGCTAACAATAGGATATATACATGACCATACCCAAATACCACTGCGATACGAAGCTGCTGCTTGTCAAGGACAATAGAAGAATTCAAGTAAAACTACAAAAATACTAAAAAACTATCCTGTTGGGCTCTGGAAAAGCGTGTTGCCATTTTCTTCTATGCATTCCTTAACAGACAACTGTTGATCTCGAGGCAAGAAATAAAACAAGTCTTGCATGCCGACAGAAAGAAAAAACGAAGCTAATCTCTTCGGTAAACGAGACAAACTCTGCGACATCGATTGACTCGGCGGTGCGGACGAGGTCGTCCAAAACAAGGTTGTCGAGCTTCTTTCAAAGCTTGCGTTCTTCTGCCACGGGCCCTCTTCACTAACAATGGTCCTGAACGCAATTTCCGGTTTGTGTATTTTGGCTGTAAAAAGCGCTGAAGCTACCTCATAGTCAGCTTAATTCTCTCGTCACATCTCTTTTCCTCTTGATAAGGGTGAACGCGTTGACTTCATATATATACATATTGTCACGTAGTGGTGACGGCAGTCGAAGGAGCGATGAAGACGGACAAAAGTTCTTCTGAAAGAAAACTGTTTATTGGGCTGACTTGCACCCAAAATAGACTGAATCACTCGGCGGCGGCCAAGCGACAAGAGTGCTCGGCGGTCGTCGAACAGAATGCCCGCCGCTGTCAGCCGTGCTGAATTTAAGGCTGATAGCGAACTTTCGAGATAAAGCGTGCAAAGTTACTAGAACATTCCGGAACAACGTATAATCAGCTCTGCCTGGCTGCGATCAATCGAGATAAATCTAGTCGCGTCTTGCGTCGCAAACAAAGCGATTAAGTGGTGTGGCGGCAGATTTGAAAAAAGAAGAAACACTGCAAATATTCGCGGCATTACTCCCCTCTCAAAGAAGCATCGACCCGATGCATGAAAACAAATAATGCGACTAGTAAGAGAAAAAACGTATCTTGCGAAAATAGAGCATGGAAATGCAGCGGCCTTTAGCGCGCATAATACGGCTTCAGACGGACTACATGGACAACTTCTGGTCGTACGCGGCGTCGCTGGGATGCAGTCATTGCGTCAGGGATGACTTCATAATCCAGTTCACCTAGCCGACGAAGAACCTTGTACGGGCCGAAATAGCGGCGCAAAAAATTTTAACTCAAACCACGGCGGCGAATGGGCGTCCACACCCAGACTTGGTCTCCTGGCTTGTATTCCGCGTTGCGTCTTCGTAGGTTGTAGCGTCTGGCGTCGGACCGCTGCTGACCTTTGATCCGTAAACGGGCAAGCCTTCGAGCTTCTTCTGCGCGTTGAAGGTAGGCGGCAACGTCGACGTTCTCTTCTTCTGTAACGTTGGGCAGCATGGCGTCTAGCGTGGTCGTGGCCTCCCTGCAGCATGGACGAGCCTAAAAGGCGTCATCTGGGTGGTCTCCTGCACTGCGGTGTTGTAGGCGAAGACGACGTAAGGCAGGATGACATCCCAGGTTTTGTGTTCGGTATCGACATACATGGCGAGCATATCGGCGATGGTTTTGTTCAGGCGCTCGGTCAGTCCGTTGGTCTGCGGATGGTATGCAGTTGTCCTCCGGTGGCTGGTTTGGCTGTGACGCAGGATGCCTTGCGTTAGTTCCGCCGTGAATGCTGTTCCTCTGTCCGTGATGAGCACATCGGGTGCGCCGTGTCGAAGAATGCATTCCACGAAAAATTTGGCGACTTCTGCTGCTGTTCCGTTCGGTAGGGCTTTCGCCTCGGCGTAGCGGGTCAGGTAGTCGGTCGCTATAATGATCCACTTATTTCCAGATGTTGACGTTGGAAAAGGACCAAGCAAGTTCATGCCAATCTGCTGAAAGGGCCTTGAGGGAGGTTCAGTGTAGTTCAGAAATCCTGCTGGTCGTATGGGAGGGGTCTTTCGTCGCTAACAATCTCGGCAGGATTTCACATAGTGTGCGACATCGGCAGATAGTCGAGGCCAGTAATACTTGTCTTGAATGCGGCGGAGGGTGCGAGTAAACCCGAGATGTCCAGCTGTCGGCTCGTCGTGTGAAGCCTGTAGAACTTCTTCGCGGAGACAAGTAGGTACAACAAGGAGGTAGGCTGTTTTGCTCGCTGAAAAGTTCTTTACGAGGAGCTCATTCTGCAGACAGAAGGAAGACAGTCCTCGCTTGAATGAAGCGGGGGGTCAAGAAACCTTGCCTTCCAGGTACTCGATGAGGCGTTTTAGGTCGGGGTCCGACCGTTGCTGCTGGGCAAAAGAGCTGGGGCTGATGGGTCCCTGGAAGGCGTCCTCATCGTCGTCCGGCGGCGGTGTATCTACAGGGGCTCGTGAGAGGCAGTCGGCGTCAGAGTGCTTCCGTCCGGACTTGCAAACGAGGGTGACGTCAAACTCCTCGAGACGCAGACTCCATCGAGCAAGTCGGCCAGAGGGGTCCTTCAAATTGGCAAGCCAGCACAGCGCGTGGTGATCGCTGACCACCTTTAACGGTCGTCCGTACAGGTAGGAGCGGAATTTTGACGTAGCCCAGATGATGGCAAGGCACTCCTTCTCAGTTGTCGAATAGTTAGCCTCGGCCTTGGAAAGGGAACGGCTAGCGTATGCGATGACTTTCTCCAGCCCGTCACTTTTTTGAAAGAGAATGGCACCTAGGCCCACGGTGCTTGCGTCGGTATGAACTTCCGTATCGGGGTTTTCATCAAAATGCGCGAGGATCGGTAGGGACTGTAAACGACGCTGAAGTTCCTTGAAGGCTTCTGCTTGCGGCGCTTCCCATTTAAACCGCACGTCTGCTTTCGTCAGTTGGGTCAGGGGCTCGGCGATGCGCGAAAAGTTCTTCACAAATCGTCGGTAATATGCACACAGTCCGAGAAACGTGCGCGCTGGTTTCTTATCGGCCGGGGGTGGAAACTGTTCAATAGCAGCTGTTTTTCTGCGGGTCCGGGCGTACTCCCTCCTTGCTAACGATGTGGTAGGCAGAGTGGCACTTCTCTGCTTTCAAGGTTAGGCCAGACAACTTGTTGGCGTCTAGTACTGTTCGAAGTCTTTTGAGGTGCTCTTCAAAGCTCGAGGCGAATACGATGACGTCGTCTAAATATACCAGACAAATTGCCACTTCAGGCCTGCCAGCACTGTATCCATTACTCGCTGAAACGTCGCTGGTGCGGAACAGAGACCAAATGGCATCACCTTGAACTCAAACAGCCCATCCGGAGTGATGAATGCTGTCTTCTCGCGATCTTTTTCGTCGACCTCAATTTACCAGTAGCCGCTCTTGAGGTCCATCGACGAGAAATATTTGGCGTTGCAGAGGCGGTCCAGTGTGTCGTCGATGCGGGGGAGGGGGTAGAGGTCCTTCTTTGTTATATTGTTCAGCCGACGGTAATCCACGCAGAATCGAAGTGCGCCGTCTTTCTTTCTCACTAGAAGAACCGGTGCCGCCCATGGGCTGTTTGACGGCTGGATAGCATCGTCGTGGAAGCATTTCTTTGACTTGGTCCCGGATGGATTGTCGTTCTCGCGCTGACACACGGTAGGCGCGTTGACGGAGAGGCTGAACGTGTTGGGTCGTTATAATGCGATGCTTGGCAAGTGGCGTTTGTCGGACCTTCGGCGATGACGAAAAACACTCGCTGTAGCTTCGAAGCAGACTGCGGATCTGGTCTTGTCTGTTTTGAGGCAAGGCTGGGTTGATGTCGACAGTGGGCGAGTTCTCTTGGTCAGGCGAATCTTCTGCGGATGGGTCGAAAAAGGCGAAGGAGTCCCGTACGTCGGATATTTCGTCGAAGAAAGCAATCGTCATTCCGCTGTTAACGTGCCGGTATTTATTCTTCGCTGAAATTACTCAGCAGTACTTCGGCCTGGCCATTGCGGAAATGGGCGATGCCTCTTGCGATGCTGATTCCTCGGTTTAGAAGCAACTGCATGCTCCCCTCGATGATGACTTCAGCGTTAATGGCTTTCGTGGCGCCTACGGTCAGGATGACGCTTGAACGGGGTGGGACGCTCACTTCTTCCTCCAGGACACTCAGGGTAACGTGATTTTCCAGAGTTTTCATCGAAGGGATGCCCTCGTCCGTCGAAAGCGTGATCAGCTTGGATCGCAGGTAGATGATGGCCTGATGCTCATTAAGGAAATCCATACCCAAGATCACTTCGCGGGAGCATTGCGGTAGCACAACAAAGGTCGCAGGATAGGTATGTCCTTTGATAGTCACTCGCGCTGCGCATCGTCCTGATGGCGTAATGAGGTGGCCCCTGCGGTGCGAATTTTTGGGCCGTCCCAAGCCGTTGTGACTTTTCTCAGCTGCGCAGCGAATGTTCCATTCATCACCGAGTAATCGGCTCCTGTGTCGACTATAGCGGTAACTTTCCGGCCGTCGATAGTCACTTCTAAGCCGGAGGTCCTGGCTCTTGCATTGCATGTCGCTCTCGGCGTCGGGTCACGGCTTCGTCGCGTATGCGAGTCGCGGGTGGGGCGTGTGGTCGAAGCTTTTCTGGGTGGCGGCGTCCTTTTGAAGGTGGTTTGCGTCGTGGCCGGGGTTGTCATTTCATGCGGCGTCGCGGGTGCAGCGTCTTCATGGGGCGTGGTCGGTTGAGGATCTTCGGCGTTTCGCTCGTGAGCAACCTCACACCATAGGTTGCTGTCTTTAGTTTCCCCTACGGGAGCTGGGAGACCTTCCTCGTACCGCGGCTGCGTAGTTGCGGCGTGGCGACGCAAAGCGCGAGGTTGACGATGGTGAGCGCCAAACGCGGTTCGGCGTGTGCTCCTCTCTGCGCAGGTACTCGTCGATTTCCTGCGGACGTTGGCCGAAGCGTGGTCCTGGGGCGTTAAGAGCAAATCCTCGAAGACCGATATGTCGGTACGGCAGTGACGAAGAATATGGCCGGCCTCAGTGCAATGGAAGCACAACGGCAGGTTGTTCGAAGTCCTCCAGGCGTCGCATATCCTGGGGCTTGAGCGTCGTTCATAGGCTGGGCGGGCGGGGGCTGGGAGGCGGCGTTGTGGAACAAGCGGCTCATCTCGGGGAGGACGTGGGGGTTGTCGTTGGGGCTGAGCAGTCCTTACTGCAGCGGCGTAGGTCATGGCCTGGGGTTCTGTGGTCGTCGAGGTGCCAAGTGCCTGTTGCAGTTCTTCCCGTACCTAATCTATCACAGTCGCTGCTTTTGGCTGTGGGGTGGATAGCAGTAATCGGCGTAGCTCCTCTTGGAAGATTTCGCTGATAACTTCCCGCAAGCTGTGTCGCTGGTGGTGGCCGTCGTGTCCGAACGGATTGAGCAGGCAGAGGAAGGGGGATTGTACTGCCGAGCTCGGACGTCGAGGGTCTTCTCAATCGTGCAGGCTTCTTGCATGAATTCCTCGACTGTTTTTGGCGGCTGGTGGACGAGGCTGCCAATGAGTTGTTCTTTTACGCCGCGCATTAAAAACTGAACTTTCTTTTCCTCGGTCATATCGGGGTTGGCGCGGAGAAATAGGCGCTTCATCTCCTCGACGTAACCGCGGACGGGCTCATTCAGAAGCTGGGTCCTGGACTCCAGGAGTCGTTCGGCTCTTTTCCTCACGACACTGGTGAATACCTTCAATAGTTCTCTCTTGAATTGCTCCCATGTCGTAAATGACGACTCGACGTTTTCGTACCACGTGTGTGCGGAGCCATCCAATGAGAAAAACACGTGTCCAATTTTTGCCGCATCATCCCACTTGTTGAATGACGCCACGCGCTCAAATTGGTCCAACCATTCTTCGGGGTCTACGCCTAGGGATCCATTGAAAGTTGGCGACACGCGAGGCTGCTGCAGTATGGTCGGTGTCGACATCTTCGGCGAGGTTGGGGTGCTCTTAGCAGCGTCTTTTCGTTGCCTGGTGCGGTCCGGCAGTTTCCCGAACTCAGGCTTCTCTCTCTGGAGACGTCGGCTGGCTCGCTGAGCTGCTGGCTTGTCCTCGGGTGCGAAGCGCTGAGGGCTGGCTTCACGACTTGAAGGAGGCGTCCGGAACATGGAAGGCCACCCCGCACCACCACCAGATGTCACGTAGTGGTGGCGGCAGTCGAAGGAGCGATGAAGACGGACAAAAGGTCTTCTGAAAGAAAACTGTTTATTGGGCTGACTTGCACCCAAAATGGACTGAATCACTCGGCGGCGGCGAAGCGACAAGCGTGCTCGGTGGTCGTCGAACAGAATGCCCGCCACTGTCGGCCGTGCTCAATTTAAAGCTGATAGCGAACTTTCGAGATAAAGTGTGCAAAGTTACTAGAACATTGCGGAACAACGTAGAATCAGCTCTGCCTGGCTGCGATCAATCGAGATAAATCTAGTCGCGTCTTGCGTCGCAAACAAAGCGATAAAGTGGTGTGGCGGCAGATTTGAAAAAAGAACGAACTCTGCAAATATTCGCGGCAATATAAAGACAGCGAAGGTGGTGGACACACTCCCTAATTGCAAACTCTCGAAAGAGCTAAACTGTGGGGTGTGCGAATGGTGCTTTTTCGAAACCGAATCGAATAGAATAGGCTAGCATTGCTACCGAACCTAATACGAATAGTGTAGTATAAAGCCTATACGGATGTGAATAGGCCGCCATTGCTATCGAATATGAATGGTTTGTGAAATACATGAGAGCGCGAAAATGGCTACACGGACGAGTAAAGGAATAGGACGAGCGTTGCACTTTCAACAGGATTTATTCAAGGAAGAGCGTTTATATAGCCCCTGTCTTTATCCATGCTCTTAATCGCAGTCGACAATCACCTCTCACAGATGTGCATCAAGAAACAGCATTTCCCTGTAGCGCAGAACCACTGATATGTCACTGATGCAATAATCACCTCGCTTCTTGATATAGAAGGCTTCCACGAGCTCACGTTCTGTCTTATCTCGGCTTTTCAAGAGCACTTTGCATTCCGATAGTCGAGTCTTGCAGGCTATACGTTTCTCTTTCGAACAGGCTTGGAAGTGGTCAGGCAGATGGGCACCTTTCTTGTTTAATGAATTCTTGTGTTCAAGCAGGCGCTCATTAAGACACCGTCCGGTTTGTCCAACGTACACCTTGCCGCATGTAAGCGGGAACTCGTACACTACACCTTTCTTGCACCCAACATGTGGAGTTCGGTGTCTGATGGCGCACTCTTGCACTTTTTTCTCCCAATGCGAGAACACATTTCTACGGTGTTTTCGAGGCGCTGAAAATACCACGTCGACACCGCATGGGCCTCGCCTTCGCTCACGAACTGCCTAGCAGTAATAACCAATTACAATTTTTAGATCTCACCGTAACCTTTCACCCTTCGCATGTTTGCTGGCGATACTGTCCACGCGCCAAGAAAGATTTGTAGCCATTTCATTTGAACCATTCAAAGACTGTTAAGAGGGCTATCGCTTCCCAGTGCTTAGCGTCCGCACTGAAGAAGTCCTGCCACCATGCCATGCACGCCAGCTTTGCATCTCAGGTGTCCAGGCTGCAGAAAGCAGGCTTCCCGGCTTGCTTGGTTCTCTCCGTGACGCAGACCTTGCTGAAAAAGCTGAAGGGCAGCAAAGAAGACAACCGACCTCAAGAAAGACCGGAAGTTGTACCTTATACGTACACCTCACATCTCATAACCTCAAGAAGGTTGCCAATAAATAAGGCGTCGACGTGGTATTTTCATCGCCTCGAAAACTCGCAGGAATGTGTTCTCGCATTGGGAAAAAAAAAGTACAAGAGTGCGCCATCAGACACCGAACTCCAAATGTTGGGTGCAAGAAAGGTGTGGTTTACGAGTTCCCGCTTACATGCGGCAAGGTGTACGTTGGACAAACCGGACGGCGTCTTAATGAGCGCCTGCTTGAACACAAGAATTCATTAAACAAGAAAGGTGCCCATCTGCCTGACCACTGCCAAGCCTGCTCGAAAGAGAAACGTATAGCCTGCAAGCTTCGACTATCGGATTGCAAAGTGCTCTTGAGAACCCGAGATAAGACAGAACGTGAACTCGTGGAAGCCTTCTATATCAAGAAGCGAGGTGATTATTGCATCAGTGACACGTCTCGCCAGAGTGAAATGCTTTTTCTTGATGCACATCTGTGAGAGGCGATTGTTTGTCAACTGCGATTAAGGGCATTGATAAGGACAGTGGCTATATAGACGCTCTTCCTTGAATAAATCCTGTTGAAAGTGCAGCGCTCGTCCTGTTCCCTTACTCGTCCGTGTTGCCATTTTTGCGCTATCATGTCTTTCACGAATACGCACCAACAAGCCCAGTTGCAAGAACTTCTTATGAATGGTTTGGTTTGATTTATCTCGTTTAACGTCCCAAAGCGGCTCAGGCTACGCCGTAGCCTGACGCCGTAGTGGAGGGCTCAGAATAATTTCGGCCACGTGGGATTCTTTAGCATGCACTGACGTTGCACAGTATACACGGGTGTGTAGAACTTCGCCTCCATCGAAATTTTACCGCCGCGGCCGGGATCAAACCCGCGTCTTTAGGGATGGCAGCCAAGCACCATAACCGATGAGCCACCGCGGCGGCTTCGAATATGGTTTGGTTTGGTTTATATGGGTTTAACGTCCCAAAGCGACTCAGGCTATGAGAGACGCCGTAGTGACGGCTCCGGAAATTTTGCCCACCTGGGGTTCTTTTACGTGCACTGACATCGCACAGTACACGGGCCTCTAGAATTTCGCCTCCATCGAAATTAGACCGCCGCGGCCGGGATCGAACCCGCGTCTTTCAGGCCAGCAGCCGAGCGCCGTAACCACTCAGCCACCGCGGCGGCACTCTTCGAATATGAATAGTGCAGTAAAAAGCCGATTCGAAAACGAATCGAATAGCGAAATAACCGAGCATTTTTGCAATTATTCGTTACTTAAGCAAGTATTCGTACAAAACGAATATTCATGCGGAACAGCGGGGAGCTAGATGCGGAGCTGTAAGGCAGCTCTTGGAAGACGCAACGCTTGCCTCGATTAGGGGTCACGCAACATGGAGTTATTTTGTGGCCGTCTTGTCATATATACGCATAGGAAAGTTACTGCTCGCTGCTGACGGCCGCGAACAAATGAGCGCCAAATCTCAGCCGAAGAGATGTACGAGAGTTTGCGCCATAGCCTTCGACATCGGGCATGAAGGCAGGGTCTGCTGAACCTAGCTGAATCCTACCGCGTTGCCCACTATCGAAGGCCAAATGCGTCAGCATTGTGAAAGCCGCGACGCAATTAAATCGCTGCGCGGCGCTGAAGCCTCTTTCTCGCACCGACCGATTGCGGCAGTATGCCGTGCGGCGCCCAAGTTAGCCCTGTTTTAACGCGACAGCGTTAAAGAGACCGTGTCGCAGAAAAGCCGGTGTCGGCGTTGTTGGTGTAACACGAGAGTAACACGAGAACCTTCAAATAAAAAAAAACACCCTGTGCAAATACGGGGAATCCAACCAAGGTCTTTCAGATTGCGATACGAGCGCGCAGAACACGATGGAAGGATTTTTTCTTCTTCATGGAATACGCTACGAAGGTTCGTTGATTTGAACCTAATAAAAACTGGACCTAATGAATGCGTTGTGGTCTTTGCTTTCATGAAGTATCTTTGTGTACTGAAGCGTACATGAGTAATTATGAGTATACGAATTTTCAACCGGGACCCGATAACACTCGCGTTCTATACTCTATAAAGCATTTCAAATGACTGCCATGAGCTGTTAGTTTATTGAGGGGCTTTATGAGCTGTGGCATCGCAGTGCCATCTATGTTGCAGAGTAAGTCAATGCAAAAAGCTTGCGCTGACGTGAGACAGGCGGTGTTATGACCGTGTTCGGTTTGGGTTTATGGAGTTCTGCGTTCCAGAGCTACTGAGGCTATAAGGGACGCCGTAGTCGAGGGCCTCGGTAATTTCGGCGACCTTGGGTTCCTTAACGTGCAATGGCATCGCATAGTGGTCGTGGATTTGAATTTGGAGGACCGCCAGACGAAACCTTTGAAGACGTCAACTGGTCCTAACGCGGAGCCCGGTGATAACACGAAGTTTTCGCTCCTACGGATGGCAGCGTGAGTGCAACCCTCCGCCACCTCTTCGGGCTCCAGACGGGCAAGCAGCGGTGACCAGAACTGTGTGCGTAATGTATTGTGCGGGTGTCGACCATTGCGATGTTGTGCGGGGAAGGACTGCAGGTTAGACTACCGCACGTTAAACGGTAGAAGAAATAGACCAGGCGGCATGTGGAAAAAAATAAACTCTAATGTAAGCCTTGAGAGGAAAGGATGTGGGAGTTTCGGAGTGCCGTACCCTTCCCTGGCCGGCGAGGCGCGCCGTGGAGACGCAGGAAAAAAATGTATCAGGGCCTGTCGACATACAGCGGGGGCTTAGGCAAGGATGTCCTTTGCCTCCTTTGTTGTTCATGTTCTACCTGCAAGGCATAGAGACCAAACTGGAGAGGAGCAGACCAAGCTTCAACCTTCCTTTTTTCAAGCAAGGAGAATGGATTAAACAGTCATTACCGGGACTAATATACGCGGATGATATAGCGCTAATGGCTGACAACAAGGAAGATTTACGGAAGTTGATGGACATTTGTGGTACATAGGGAGATAGATTAGGTTTCAAGTTTAGTAAGGAAAATCTGCAGTCGTGATATTTAATGATGAGGTCGGCGAACATAGAATACAAGAGTTCACGCTAAAAGTAGTGGATGAGTACAAGTATCTTCGGGTTTGGATAAATAACGGTGCTGAGCATGTGACAGAGCATGAAAAATATGTAATGCATAAAGCTAGTAGGAATGCAGCTGTCATGAAAAATAGGGCACTGTGGAATTAGAATAGGTATTAAGTGGTAAGAGGGATCTGGAAAGGGATGATGGTCCCTAGCCTGACTTTCGGTAATGCGGTCCTGTGCATGAGACCAGATGTTCAAGCAAGGTTAGAAATTAAACAACGGGGAGTAGGGAGGCTAGCTTTGGGAGCACATGGCAACACACCAGATCAGGGGGTACAGGGTGATATGGGATGGGCGTCGTTATAGAGCAGAGAAGCTAGCAGTAAGATAGCATTTGAGGAGCGATTGAAAAAAATGGGGGAAAAGCAGTGGGCTATGAAAGTTTTCAGATACCTGTATATAAAGAATGTTGACACGAAATGGAGAAAGCGAACTAGAAAATTGACAAGCATATATCTGGACAGCAGTAGGGGGCAAATCAGCAATTATCGGTTAAGAAAAAGGTTAAACAAACAGAGAGCGCTCTGTGGAAAACAGGGGTGCTGACGAAATCGGCACTTGGAGCATACAGGATCATTAAGCAGAAAATTGCCAAAGAAAATATCTATGATAATTGTAGGGGAAGCTCTTTGTTGTTTGAGGCCAGGACGGGAGTTTTGCGGACTAAGACATATAGAGGCAGGTACCACGAGATAGACACGTTGTGCGTTGCGTGCGGAGAGGAGGAGGAAACGGCTGAACACTTGATACTTTTTTGTAAAGGGCTTCACCCTACAGTGGAAAGCAGCGAGGCTGACTTACCCAAGGCATTGGGGTTTAAGAACAGTGAAGGGAAAGTAGATTTTAAGCGGGTAGAAGTAACCAAGCGAAGGTTATCTGATTGGTGGCGAAAATAAAGACAAGAGTAAAATTTCACAAATTATGGCTAGATGGCTTGAGCCACCGCCCGATTCAAAGGGTTCAGCCTTGTCCATCCATCCATTGGCCGAAAGTGACAACGGGCAAGTGCGGCGACCCGCCGCGGTGGCTCAGTGGTTAGGGCGCTCGACTACTGATCCGGAGTTCCCGGGTTCGAACCCGACGGCGACGGCTGCGTTTTTATGGAGGAAAAACGCTAAGGCGCCCGTGTGCTGTGCAATGTCAGTGCACGCTAAAGATCCCTATGTGGTCGAAATTATTCCGGAGCCCTCCACTACGGCACCTCTTTCCTCCTTTCTTCTTTCACTCCCTCCTTTATCCCTTCTCTTAGGGCGCTGCTCAGGTGTCCAATCATATTTGAGGCAGATACTGCGCCATTTCCTGTCCCCAAAAACCAATTTAAAAATAAAAAAAAAGTGCGCCGAGATTGGCGGGTACCGGCTGTGGTCGGAGAGAGACTTAAGCGAGCCGCGACAGCGAAAGGACCTAGGTAAATACCGCTTATCTTCCCTCTTTGTTGTCGCCATCTTGCCCCGTCAGCCGCACGACCAAGTCAGACGGCAAGGGTCGCAAATCCAGCAGCCAGCGATTTTGGGAGAAACCAATAAACGTTTGGGCCCCAGGCAAACCGTCCTGTTCCGTGTTGTGTTTATTTCGCATTTCCGCTGCGCCGCCCTGTGAGAACGGCCGCGCGTGGTGTGCAATACCGGGAGCTCGGAGTTCACGGCCGAGACCTCAAAGGAGGCTTTGCGCGGGGCCCCCAAACGTTTATTGAGTTCTCCCAAAATCGCTGGATGCTTGATCTGCGACCCTTGCCGTCTGGCTTGGTCGTGCGGCTGAAGGGGCAAGATGGCGACAACAAAGAGGGAAGATGAGCGGTATTTACCTTAGGTCCTCTCGCTGTCGCGGCTCGCTCAAGTCTCTCCCCGGCCACGGCTTGTACCCGCCGATCTCGCCGCACTTGCCCGTTGTCACTTTCGGCGAATCAGCGACCGCTCCGGCGGCGCCTGGCGGTGCGCGCTTGCGACCGATTTGAGGGACGAGGTAGCGCAGCGCTCTCGAGCTGACCTTCTGGCTACTCACCCGAGGGGAAGGAGGAAAGCGTCCGCTTTCCTGCTTCTCCACGGCGCACCTCGCCGGCCAGGGAAGGGTACGGCACTCCGAAACTCCCACAAGGATTCACGAACACATTAACAGGAAAGCAAACAAACAAAGACAACACTCGCGAAAGACAGAGGAGAGCATGAGGGAAAAAAACGAAAGGTTCACTCAGCGTTCAACGTTCGGCGAAATATTCAGCGTTCGACGTGTGGGCTTGGTAGATGGTGCGTCAACGAGGTGTGGCAGGGCGTCGGCGCGGTCTGTGGGCTCCGGTCGATGCCCTGATGGAGGCGTAGGGTGGGTGGCAGTCTCCACGGTGGGCCTCAACGCTGCCGCAGGAATCCGCCACACCTGTGGAACACACCTGCGGAGGCGGCCCGTGCTCAGAGGCTGCCGGACAGGAAGGGAACAGCGGCGCCTGGGTCGTCCGGTGGCTCAGGCTCTCGACGACGGCTGTCCAGGTCTGGTAGCCCGGACGCCTGCGGCTGAGGCCCAAGCCTGGAAATTCGGGTTGCCAGCAGATTCCAACGCGTCCGTCGTCGACCGCGCTCCACCTGTGGTTTGGTGCAGATCCAAACAGGGAAGTTCTAATCCAAGCGAATCTCAAGCGGCTTATCAATTAAAAAGATTATGCATGAAAATGAAATCCTTAATTAGATTGAGCATGAAGAAATCGAATTGAAATTCAAGGAAACAAGCGGTGCGAGTAGAATTACTGAATTTTGAGGTTTGATAAGAAAGCAAATAATTTTGAGAGGGAAGGAAAGGTAACGAGAGGTTAACACAAAAATCTCCCGGTTGAAATGATATACTTGTGGAGTATCTGACACACCTGCCAAATGGCATGCGCTTTGACGGTTGCACCGAATGAGAGGACGACGGGAAGAGTAAACGGCAGCCCTAATTGAGCGGGAGGAATTTGCAGAAGCTTAATTCTCTGCCGTGCAAACCGCCGGCAGTAGAGGATGAAATGATCTATCGTTTCAACCTCCTCGCATGACGCACATAGATTCGACGGCGTGAATCCAGAACGGCATAAATATAGATTAAGGCGAGGAATTTTACAGCGCAACAACGTCATGGAAACCTCACATTGTCTTGATGCTCAGGAACGTATATTCCATGGGAATTTCAAATGATCGAAATCCGCTGTACCAAGGATGGGCTCATGGCTCAGGTAATGGTGAATTTGGAAACGCTCATAACGGTGCGTGGTCAAAAGTGTGAGGTTTAGAACACCCTGGGCAATAGGGCCATTGATGGCAGATTTCGCTAAGAAATCGGCCATAGAATTTGAAGAAATGCCACAGTGTCCAGGGATCCACTGAAAACGTACCTCTAGGACATGACGAGGCACAAAGTACAGTAGGGATCAGTACAGGAGAGTAGTTTGCGAGCTTTCTAGTGCAGCCAAGAGTGAGCGGCAGTCCGAGAGAATGATGACTTGATAAATATTGCTGGGAATGCTTTGAAGGGCCAAACCAATAGCGAGAAATTCAGCAGTGAAAATTGGTGTATAATCAGGGATCCGGAGAGAATAACGCCAATCTAGTGTTTGTGAATAAACACCTACTCCTGCCTTTTCGGCTTGTTGGGAGGCATCTGTGAAAATTGCAGCATGGCTCGGATACTGCAATAGATATTCCTCCAGGAGACCATTTAGCACGTTGGCAGGTAATTGCTTTGCGTAATGTGGCAGCACATGGTCGAAGCAAACAGCTGGTGCAGCCTGCAAATCGCTGACGCATTGCACAGACCTAAGCGAGACTGCAATTCTCTACAGAAGGTGCTCGGTAAACACAAATTGAGGCAGTTTGTAAATGGGCCAATGTTTATCAAGAAAGAATGCTGGGGTTGTCAAAAAAATTGGATGAGCCACTCCAGGCATTGGCTCAAGTCCTCGTAAGAAGGTGCGCACTGTGAGAAGTTGAAAGCGAGAGTTCAAGTCCCGTATGCTAGCTTCCAGAAAGAGGACACAATTCGCCACTGATTTTGGTAAACCCAGGCATAGCCGTAGAGCACGCCTCTCCAAAAGAATCAGCGGTTGAATTTTATATCTAGGACAACCGGAGAATAGAACGCAACCGAACTCCAAAATTGGTCTTACGTAAGTTTTATAAAGAAATAAGAGAGTGTCTCTGCGCATACCAAATTTCTTATTGCTGATTCGCATTAGGCGACCGATAGCTCGCTCACCATTTGATATGGTCGCCAGTCTAGGTGAGGGTCGTAAATGACACCTGGATACTTCAGGAACTCCACTTGCGGGGTTTGGGCGCCCAATACTGTAGACTTATATAAAGAGGGGATGCTGGAGGAAAAATGAGAACTGAAGATTTGTTCACGTTTAGAGTTAAGTGTAACTTGCCCAGCCATACTTCCAGTGCTTTGAGGTAGGTCTGCAAAAGCTGGTAAAGTGAATGTATGTGTCTAAAAGAAGCGAAAAAGGCGATGTCGTCCGCATACACATACACCTTGACGTCACCCTGAATAGGTATATCTCGCACAAGTATGTTAAAAAATAACGGAGACAGTACGGTACCCTGCGGCACACCTCTAGTCTGAGAAAAAGACTCGGAAGTAAAGGAACCGTCCGAACAGAAGAACCGCCATTCTTTTAGGAATTCCTGAACCCATGCAAGAATATAAAAAGGCGGCCGAATTTCGTCCAGCTTGTGCAATAAAATCGAATGCTCTACACTGTCATACGCTTTAGCAATATCCAAGGTGACTAACGCCGCGACCTCTTTCTTCTCCATTGCCATCCTAATTCTACTGTCCAAATCCAAGTGTGCGGTTCAAACAGAGCACCCCCGACGAAACCCTATCTGAGAAGCACTGAAGGCTTGTACCGCTAGAACATGATCTGTAAGACGGCTGTGCACAATTCGTTCAAAAACTTTAACTAAATTAGACAAGAGGGAAATGGGCAGGATGTTGTTAATTTCTAAACCCTTTTTTGGATCCTTGAGAAGTAAAATTATTTTCGCAATTTTCCATTCAGGAGGAGCCAGGCTTTCTCCAGGGACACATTAACCATATGCAATACATCCGAGGTAAATTCTACAAGCGACTTCAACATACCGATAGAGATCCCATCGCATCCGGGAGCTGCAGGTTTGAGGCCATTCACAATGGCAAATAATTCATAGGGTGTAGCCGCAGTGAAGTGTGCGCGCGGAGGGGGTAGTACGAATGGAACCACGAACCGCGCATGAAAGCGCAAAACAAGGCCTTGTGCTATCTGGTCAAGTTGATTTTTTGCATCCTCTGGTGTTGAGACCACGGACTGTGTAACATGAGAGGTCGGTGTTTTATGGGTACGTTCCATGAATCAGTATAAACCTTTGCGGTTGTTAGGGCTGGAAAGATAACTGTTCAAATTCTCATTGTACTCCTCCGCTTTACCAATGGTCATCTTAAATGAAGCCGCTAGAAATTTGTAATTTATCCAATTCCGCGGGCAGTGGTTATGAGAGAGGGTTTTCCAAGCAGCTTTTCTGAGGCGATATGCTCTCTCAGAGTCATCATTCCACCACAGGGAGGGCTGTTTGTTCTTGACCGTAGACTGCACCGTGAACACGGAACGCTGAGAGGCCCCTAACACAGAACCGAGAACTCGGTTAGCGCGATCCAAGTTATCCGATGATTCAATGGAGGAGAAAGAGGATTGCACAAGTTTTTTTGAAAAGTGTGTGGTTTACGAATTTTTGTGGAGACGCAGTCGTCCTTGGGGGAGAAGCTGCTATTGTGAAAGATATCTGAAAGTGGTCACTAGAAGTACCACAGTCCACTGTAGACCACGAAGAAACCTGCGCCCCGTTCACAGCCAGTGTTCGGTCAATGACATACCGAGAGTCGGAACGCATGAAAGTTACTCCTGGACTGTTACAGCAACGCACGTTCCTTGACGACACCCATGACCATAGAAGCTTGCCACATGCATCAGTACGAAAACCCCAAATTACATGGTGTGAATTGAAATCTACAGCAATCACCACTCTATTGTTAGACCGCAAAAGAACGTTTAAATGATCAGTGTTGTGTACATCTGAAGGAAGATAAACATTAGCAACGGTAAGTGGAGCACACTGTGGAATTGCGATATCAACAGCCAACAGTTCGCAGTCATGTCTTTGAATCTGGTGTGCTACTGCGCCCGATGAAAAAATTTAGAAGAAATTAGTGTTAACAAGCCACCACCCCGACCGTAATTGCGATTGGCTCGGAATACCCGGAAATTTTTTAGAGAGAATGACCTAATAGAAGTAAGCCAAGCTTCCTGAAGTAAAATTATGTCAGGATCTAATTGTGAGGCAAGGTGGTGTAAATCGTGAAAAGAA
This sequence comes from Amblyomma americanum, assembly GCF_052857255.1. Lineage (NCBI taxonomy): Eukaryota > Metazoa > Arthropoda > Arachnida > Ixodida > Ixodidae > Amblyomma > Amblyomma americanum. Next base: position 756,322 of record NW_027526502.1, on the reverse strand, counting down.
GATACCGTGCACTAACCGGCAATTCCACTGTAGTACCTTTAACCCCGCCATTGTTACTGTAAAAGCAGAGGCCGTGACAGCCTCCTGTAACAAATCAGCTTTATGTGGAATTCTGGGGGAACCTTTCTTGCTTGGGAGGGCAGACTTCGAAGGAGAAGACGCAGCACGACGCTTCTGGGAAGGATTCCCCATCTCTACATCCGTAGTGCAAGACGTAGAAGTGCTGGTATCCCGGTACCACGTACAGGCACAGACGAGGATTCAGCAGACATAGGAGCCTTGGGAGAGACACCAGAGAGGCTATGAGAGAAATGGTTGATGGAACCGGAATGGCGACAGTTGGATGCGCAACCTGATTTGCAATAACCTGGGACAGAGCTTCAGTGAATGTAGTCAGCATACGGTCCACAACACCTGCAAGCGCCTTCTCGACCACTGACAACACGGATTTTGTCAGCAACGCTTCTGCCAGAGAGCCAGCTGATTTTGCCATGCCCGCATAAGAGTGCTTCTTTCTGTCTAGTTGTGCATAAGCATCCGCCATAGAACACCTTCTCCGCTGAATGATGTCCAGAACATTCTGTTCTTCTGAACGCTTGGGACAGCCAGCATCATCAGCCGAATGACTGCCGCCACAGAGTACAAATGGAACTTTCAGATGCACAGTGGTCAGCGGAATGGTTCTCCCCGCACAGTCGGCAACGCGTCGCAGATTTGCAAGCTTTGCCGCTGTGACCAAAGCGCCAGCAATTCTTGCATTGCAACGGACGAGGATGTAACGGGTCTACGCGGTACACTATAGGCCACACCTTTAGCTCAGAAGGGCACAAAGATCCTGCAAATGTAGCGATCACAGATTCAGTCGGCACACGTGAGCCATTAGCATCCCTGGTGCAGCAGTAAACTGATACACGCCAACACCGGTGTCCTGAAGGTCTTCAAGTAGTTCCTGAGGAGACACCGATGGGTCCACGCCGCGGATGATTCCTTTCTGACATGCAAGTTGTTCTGGTATGAAAGGTTTGACTGGCAATGACGCGAAGGATGTTGATTGCAGCAACTCTGACACGCACTGCACATCCGAGGATCGGCACAATATGCCTCTACGGCCGAAAGGGCGCACTTCGGAGATTTATAAGTGGCGGTTGGTTACAGTCTTCAGCTGCGCCTGGATCAATTTTGAATTTTTCAGTTGAATTGCCCCGTCTCCAAAGGATACAAGCGCCACTGGGATGTCCGTGACAGCATTTCTACCAAAATCATCTAAGGGCAAACTTTGGGCCGGCAGGCTGGCGAACCAGGGTGCCGAACCCCCCCCCCCCCCCCCCCGGGGAAGCTGACATGCCGTTAGGACTAAGGGGACATTGCCCCTAACTATCGGTACAGCACCAAAAATAAAAAACCTGGCCAAAACCCCCACGTGGAACGACCTCGCCGAAGAAGGAAGACAGCAGTCCGCGTCGGTCGACCCTCGGAAAACTGCTGAAAATAAGTTTGAAGATCCTTCACGTCCACACGTGCACACAGCCACGATGAACGTCCACCTGTTATGTTATTCACCTGTTCTCTCCCGCACGCGCTCGCATTCCCCACGTGTCACTTCCGCTTCTTGTTCTCGAGCGTCTTCGCCAGCCGCAGTGTGGCGCCAGTTCCTTACAGATGTCATGGAAACCGTACCGCCCGTGCGCCTGTGATGTACGCGTCTGTGTGCTGTTGTGGTCAACGAATGTGACGCCAACGGAGAGGCATGCCTCCGTTACCACCTCTCTTCCTGTCTTTTCTCTTTCACTACAAACTTCCTCCCTTCCCTGACGGTGTCGTTGAGGTGTCCACCGATATGCGAGACAGTTACTGCGCCTTTGCTTTAATCTAAAGTCACAATCACAACGGAGACACACAACGGCCAATTCAGGGAGCAGCGTCACTGCCGCCCGTTCGTGATCTCTTCGAACGGCGGATGGGCTGTGTTGAGAGGTCCTCCTAGAGACTCCGAGCGATTTGTCGAACGGGCAAGGCGTCGCGCCGAACGGGCGATGGCATTCCGTAGAAGCAGCGCTGTAACACGCTGTCGCGTTCGACTCTCAAAGGCAAAGCTTAAGCGTCCTCCACTTTTTTGAAACAGTCGTCGAAAGTACTACAGCGTGCCCCATTCGAACTTTGCGCCTGTTATTCGAAAACTATACAAAAACGTGAGAGCGGATTCGATTCGTTTCAAATTATTTTGAACGTGCAGTATTTTATCACTTCTGCGGATCGAATAGAAGTATATTCGATTCGCTATTCGAAAATTTCGAATATTCACGCACCCTTATGCCTTGTATTTAAAAAAATCACACTTTAAACGGTTGGTTTTCTTTGTCAACGCTCAAAATAGGTTCCACCACAGATTATCAGCCATTTGTCGGTCATCAGGCGCCACACAGGCTTCCGTTCTGGGTCGACTTTTTTTTCTTCAAACTTTCATGCATGAAGTGCGGACAGGACTTCATTAGAGAATTAACGAAATAAAGGCGAAAAATGAATCGTTTTACGAGTTTAGAGTGTGCTGAATGAAAAGGCAATAATGGATTTTCGCCTCGAGGTTTGAACATCCAGCATGTCCGATCATGATGCAGTATGATGTTGATGTCTAGGAATTTGATTACCCCATTTTCAGGCAGTTCAAACGTTAGTTCTAGAGGATGGAAATGGTTACGAAACGAAGTGCGGACCTCATGCATGAAAGTTTTTCTCAACAGTGCAAGTGGTTGGAGAACGCTGCAGTTACCCTTCCCATGTTCTAGTCTCTGTAGCGGAAGGCGTTATAAAAAAATTCTGCCAGAAAAAAACGCAAGAAATTCAAGAGGCTACGCTTAAGAAAGAAAAAGTTGCTGTCATTCCTTACTTTCATCGGCTTTCCCATAATCTTAAAAAAATAGCGCAGCGTTCGGGAGCCAGAGTGGTTTTTTCAGCCCCTAAAAAGTTACGTTATTTGTGCACGAAAAATTTGACAAAATCCAAAAAAGCGGTTGGCTGTATTAAGAAACATAAAAGTAAATTTTTTGACTGCATTGAAAATGTCGTTTACCAGATACCTCTTTCCTGTGGCAAACAGTATGTAGGCCAAACAGGCAGATGCCTGAATGATAGGCTTCGGGAACATGGGCGTGACGTTAGTGATATGCGTGGGAAAGGTTTGTCAGCCCATTGCCGTGTGTGTCATTGTATACCACTCCTAAAAAAATGTGTGGTCTTGAAAATGCACAAAAACAGCTTAACACGAGAGATAATTGAATCGGAATGGATTTCCTTGTTGGAAGATGATTGTGTGAGTAGCCCTTCAGTAGCTTTGTTGCCAAAGGAGCTCTTATATCTGTCTGATATGCTTTGCTAGCTGTGGTTAAATAGTAATTGTATGATAAGTCAGTATAAAAAACCGCCCTTCTTTTACGAAATAAATCTTTGTTGGAAGTTAGCGCTCTGCGGTGTCGTCTTTCTGTGTCCCTGTCTTTTTTGCGCTATGAATTCTACCCTTAAAATGAACCAAGAAGCCCAAGTATCTACCCTTCCGAGTTAAGTTTGGATTGTAACATATCACCAGATCAGGAACACTTACGTGCGAACAAAAACCATTGTCGCAACTCGTTCCCCGGTGTTTCACAATGCAGAAGTCTCTAATATGGGCCCACTAGTGCAGCTCTTTTTCATGAGCATTCATTTTATCTGACGCCAAAAAAAAAAGAAAAAAGAAACACCACAGCAGATGCTTACGCTTCTGAAAGCAGTCAACCCATATACAATTGTGCCTTAATATGAACACTTTAGTTCCGGATCAGAACTGTACATAGAGTTTTCCTTAAAGCGAATCGGGATTAAAAATGGAAAGCATTTGTAGTAAACTGCTGTGATTACAATTTATTTTTTGCTTGGCAGCGTAGGCTGAAGGTGGATTTTAGACAAATGCTTGCAATATTAAGTCCATTATCCTGGTTGCCATGGCTATTAGTAAAATGCAGCGATCTCGAAGTGCTCCGTGAGGAATGACAATCGGGATAGAAACTGTACTCTTTGAATCAGCACCTGATCCTATATTGTTGCTTTCACTACACTGCTGTAGCCTAGGGGCTCAATAACTCGGCTTTATTGGTGTCGAACAGTTGTTAACTAACGCTTCCTAGGTGAGCAGCGCCAGCTTGTGTGAAACATTCTCGAAGCCTTTAGAAGCATATGTCATCAATGCACATGCATCTGCTGTGTTCATTTACCTGCGACTGCCTGCAATGAACATTATTTGCCTGCTGGATGAAGGTGATGGTGGGCATATGAGAATGTATTTGTCAGAGATGTAGAATGCTTCCTAGATTTCCTTCGTCGTCTTTGCATTTTACTACATTTCTAAATTTGTTTCCTTGAATGTTGATGCTTGTTTGCACGTTCCACAATGCTCAGCTGTAGGTTTCTGTGGATACACATCTGTTCACATTTCTCGTATGGCCGTGACAGGGTCATATTTGTGTATATTGCCAAAACCACGTTCACAAGGTTTACTTGATTTTTCAAAATGTGCTATGCGCTTTCGCAATGTGGTTGGCCTTGCAATGCTGACGTTGTGCCGTTTCTGAAAGTCCTACAGTACTGGTGCAGCCATCGACCTGTCGAGGTTGAGATCACATTTAATTTCAACCCATTTCCTTACTGCTTGGATTGTATTTGCAGATTCCCTGCTTTGCACCTGTGCCAAGTTCTCCTCGTGCCCGACATGCTTTAATTCGAGTGGTTTTTTTTTCTTCTTGCCGTGTGCTCTGTTTAAAACAACATTAAATTAGTGTTGCAAGTAAACATCTGTTAGATTATAACAAAAAAGGTTATGCAGAAAGCGAGCAGCTTAATTAATTAATTGGTGCAGTGAACAAAGTGCGCCAGGAAATGCATCGCCGAGCATTTCAGTGCCAATGATTTTGACACCAGAAAGAGAAGTGCTTTGTCAGTCAGAAAGTACAAGCAGAGAGAGTCGGCGTGCCTGGCAGTTCAATGTTTAGCAAAAACTGCACGCTATGCTGCAAGTGGTATAAGGGCAATTCCACGGTGCAACAGCCATATGATTCAGTCTGCATTTGTCGCCAAACACTTCTAACAGTCCTTGCGCTGTGTTATAGTAGCTGGTTGCCACAGTCCAGACGTTCAAATTGCAGTACATATTATGCGACAAAAATTTGAGGGTCCCAATTGGCTTTGTGCATTTAAACCCTGTCATTTGTCCAAACATCAAGTTTCCATGTTAAGGCATGCATGCTTTGAGAAAGTTTCATCCCCAGAAAAACTGTCCATAATTCAAGCCATCATATTACAAGGTGGACATTAGCGAGGCATGGCTCCTAATCGTGAAAAACACTAAGTACTCTCACACTGCTAAATTGTTGTGGCCCATTAAATTGCTCCTTCCAAATCGGTACGCTTTTTGAAAAGCAGACCTGAGATAGCCAACTTTTCGTTCTTCGTGACATACACTAGCACCTTAGTCTCTTTGATTTAAGTGATCCTACCCCGTTAACAGCAGTTAGCCCATGCTAACTCTTGCTCATCCTGCCTTTCTTTTTTTAATCTCGGGCAACCCGAAAGGTATTGTACTTGGCCCGGCCCTTTTTCTTACATTCATTAGTGACCTTCCTTTCACTTGATGGGAATAATGCGCTACACACGGACAAAAACCAGCAACTGAAACGACGGACACAGGACAAGCACCCCATTGTGCAAATCACAAATGTTCACCTTACTTTGAGCGGACTACAATTTTAGCTCGTGCAAGGTACAAGAAAGAAAATAAAAAAAAAGCCTTTGAGATATCGGAGGCAGGTGAAGATGAGTGCTCAAGCGCATCCTCGGAGTTGTTATCAAGTGAGCAGTTAGAACTAATCAAGAAACAAAGGAGCGTGCGACGCGGCCGGTGGCAATGAATTGATTGTTTTGAGCATGTGCATGAAATGTATTTATGTGCCCTCATACCAGAATAAATTTTAGTTAGTGCGCGCTTGTCCTGTGCCCGTCGTTTCAGTTGTCAGTTTTTGTCCGTCTGTAGCACGTTATTCCCATCAAATGTACAACCAACAAGTCCACATTGCTGTCTTGCTTCCTTTCACTGTTTCATTTAACTCGTCTTCATTGATTCCTATATGGTCTGTCACCCCACTGTCAACATCAACATTCCAACACTCTAGAGAACAACCGCCTCTGTGCTCGGAAATGGCCTATTTAGCAATGTTAATAGGACTGCACTAACAGTTTTCACTGTCAGCCATACCCGTCTCTATTACGATCTGATATGTGTCAGTACTTCTTTTGTGCTCTTATCCTACCCTGTTTCAAGCAAAGCAACACAGAGACTTCCATTATGCGATGAGGTTAAAATGCTAGGTGCGTGTGCTTACGCATGTGACTGTTATGTGCGTGTGTCATTTTATCCTTATCCTCATCTGAAATGACCATGCTTGAAATCAGTTGCTGCATGGCGAGTTGGTATTTCATGCTCACATTCACAGCGCAAGGACGGCGCTCTGTGGTGTCTCCCCTCGTGTCCGTGTGCGTCTTTGCGCTGTGAATGTAAGCATGAAATGGCTAGCCAGGTATGTTATGGGGCAAGCATTTACAGTGTTTATAAAAGGGTGCCTCCTTCTCCTCTATAATAAAGCTAAATTTCACATACAGTTCTGTCGTCATGGATTGAGTCAGATTACAGCTGCTGTGAATTTTGTGATAATAATAATTGGTTTTGGGGGAAAATAAATGTGTGTGAATGCAATTTTCTTACATTGACGGCAGTGAAATGCATGGAAAAGCACAAACCTGTACTCAATTTAATTTATTCATAGAGTTGCTGTTTTCCTTGCATTAGTAACACGAGTTTTCATATAAGGCACTGAAGAGGATTATCATTTTGGTGCATTATTTTAAAAGAGGAGGCCACAAAACAAAAAATTTGTTTGCCTAATACATGCAGCCCTTCTAGGACTGCTTATATTCTCATGCACTCTCTGTATGAGGCCGAAAAGTAGACATAGCTCAGGCAAAGATCTTCAAGAAACTTAGGTTAACAACTAAATCATTTTAACATAAGGTATGCCTAAAGGGAACTTTGGCAGTTCGAAAACCAAAATGGCAATGAAATAAGCTTTACTTTGCAGAAGATGTTGCTAATAACAACAGCTAGCACGTTCTAAAATTTTATACATGACAAGTGGTGCAGGCAATGCTCTATTTTGTCTGTTTTGGGAACCAGAATCACTGTTACGATCCCTCATTTTCTTTCTGGTCAGAAAAAACTCTTAAATGTTAGTGTAAAGCTATGTGAGAGGATATATGCATGTATGCCCTACACACACTTATATGCTTATTTTTTATCTCATTGTATTTTGCAACAACACAGCTTTCACCTTGTAAATATATTTCTACAAATTCCGCTTGAGATAACCACTATGCATGGTCAGTGCATCCTGTTTCCCTAAATATTTGAAGTATTCTTTCCCAACATCAACTAGGACCTGTTCAGATGTAAGCCAGTTTACAAACTCCCACATCATGTTATGTTTGCACTGAAGGTAAAAGGCATGTATGGCCTTTTGCTGAGTACAAAGCAACCACTTTGTTTTCATTAACATGGGCACTTTCAAAATTTTTTGGAGTTGTACAGACAACTTGCCAGCTTGTTTATGCATGTGTCACCATTGACTGGCTCTGAGCACAACTCTCCAGGCTTGTTTGCACTGCTGCATTCTAGCTTGTGCAGTTCTCATCCGCTATGAGCTAAGAATGACCGCTAAAATAAAACTGGTCGCCCGCTGTCACTGTGCAAAAAACAAAGCTGTGCATTTCAACGCAGTGATAGATGGCTTGGCACCTTTAATTGTCACCACACTGTGCTATTTCAATTTTGGCTTTTCTAACGGACCGAATAACAGAGAAAGCAATACTGTTGCACGGTCACTCTTCTGTCAAGTGCACAACTCCTGCAGTTACAACTGATTTTCATATTCCAAATTACTGGGAATGTCATAATTTTCTTGTGTATTTGGGTTCGTATTCGACAGCAGTGTGCTAAAATATGGGATTTTTAATACATGCACAATTCAGACACACACTTCTGATATCGATGAATAGATTGTCTTTTGCAATAACAGTTAAGTGGGGAGACAGCAAAGGTCTGTTTACTTGGCAGTAACAACCAACGTTTATAGATAACTAAGGTGTGCATGGATTAATGAAAAAGCTACAAAATAAAGGCTATTAAAATATATGTAAAAAGACTGCAGTGCGCTAGTTTGAATAACTGATGATTTAACCTATGCCTGATCTCAGCTATGTGAATTTCCCTGTTATAATTACAAACGATCGAATATGTAATGCTAAGCTATAGCTTGTTCTAGTCCCGTATCCTTGGCTCCGAGAATTCGCGATACGAATCGCGTCGTCTTTCTGAAATTGTTATTGCATGCTAGGGTACAGCGTAAATTTCAATGGGGGCACTCTTCAAATATTAGGAGGCAAAAATCTTAGATCGTAGTTACAACGGTACATATATGGGTGGTCATCACCGGAGTCTGGCCGACGCGCCGACGGGCAACTAGCGGTCGAACGAGTTGCGTCTTGATCGCGGCGGAATGCCTTTTTTTCACTTTCTGAAGTATAAATAGCGCAAACGTTAATCGTAGAACCTCGCCTGCGGTGTTGCAAAGTTTGTTGCGACTTCGTTCGCGGACTTCAGAATTGGCCGCGCCGAGATCTATGGCTATCACAGCCGGTCGGGGTTTTATTATTACCTGCTACGGAATAGCTCACAGCTAAACATGTCTGCGGTGAGCCACAATATCAATGTGTGTATATTCGTACGGCAAGATATCTTCGTGTTTTGCTACGGCAGATGCCTGTGCTACCGCACGGGCGGCACTGACGAGCGCGCCAATCAGAACGCCGGAGTCGTCCGCTCGGTCGTATGCTGCAAATTTTATCGTACAGCACCTCATCCGCAAAGAGCGCCCTCGCGCGCCCGTGCGCATGGTCGCCACGACGCGTGCGCACGGGGAACAAAAGTGATCGTGCAAAGATGGTACAGGAATGCAACTGCTGCAGACGTCATTAAAAACGTTTCAAATGGTTAAACGGCATAAAAGCAGAGCACTCACCACAAGATAGGTTTTAGAGCGAAAAAAGGCAGCTACCGTCTGCAAGACGAAGTAACGAGCGTTAGCTGTTTAGGTTTACTAGAACTGATATGAATGAGATTAAATGGAGGTACATAGTTTAGTTGCCGAGCTGATGCTCAGGGGTCGATCGCGCGCGCACGTGGAAGCCGGTGGCTTGGCCCCCATTGGTTTTTTGCGTGTTAGCTGTTTGTCGCAGCTCATCAAGAAGAGGCCGAATAGGTTTGTTTGAGGCAAGCGCGGCAGATGGCAGCAACGGCGGTTAACCGGCAGTGATTGGTTTTGGTTTATAGGGGTTTAATGTCCCAAAGCGACTCAGGCTATGAGGGACGCCGTATTAAAGGGCTACGGAAATTTCGACCACCTGGGGTTCATTTACGTGCACTGACAGCGCACAGTACACGGGCCTCTAGAATTTCGCCTCCATCGAAATTCGATCGCTGCGGCCGGGATCGAACCCGCGTCTTTCGGGCTAGCAGCCAAACACCATAGCCGCTCAGCCACCGCGGCGGCAGTGAGGAGGCCCGTCCTTGTAAGGTCGCGCTCGGGCCGCAAGACGCGGCCGGTGCGCGCACCCCTGGGGTTTCGAAAGGTGGTCGCGTGTAACGGCGCACCACAGAACGGGCCGGGTGCCTCGGAGCGGGCAGCGGAAGGGGGGAGCGCGACCAAGACAGTGCGCGCGGTTCGGACTGGGTGTCCTGAGCTTCCGCTGGCGTTATTAGTGATTTTGTGTCTCTGTGCTGTAACCAAGAGGAAATGCGCAACATCTTCGTGGAATTCGCGCGGTGCCCGCGAGACAACAACAACGTGAGCACCGGCGTGCTATTGGCTCCTTCAGTTTGAACAATATTCTCCGGATTGGCTCCGAGAATCGCATTTCCTATTGGTTACAGAAAGGGTCCCCAGAATGCTGGGCGAAGGGATTTAAGGGCGAGTTTTTGGCGCGAACGGGGGAGATCGGAGGGCAGGTCGCCTGTGAGCGCCCGTGCAATAAAGAGATAGTGTCCCGAAGAAGTTGCCGTCTGTTCGGCAACGTGTCGCCGGATCACCGAACCACAGAAGACTTCAAGATCAACACCATCGATCGATCAGTCATCCATCACCACCCCCCCCCCCCCCCCATTTCTACAATTAACTTGCATCCATGTCCTTCTTCAAACACACTGTGGTGGCGAACGTTTCGGCGAAACGAGAGCATCTGAGAGGAGCTCCCGAGAAAGACGGCTCGGCCGCCATCTTAGACTCGAAAAACCGAAACTATGCCGCCATGTCGTTCCTTGACGTCATACTCACACAGTTCCACCTCTATCCACCATATTAGACCGGGACGTCATCATTGGCAGGTGGTTGTTTCTAGTAGTGTTGAAATCTGGGTCAGTTGGTACATGTTCAGGAGTAAAACCAGTCAAAACACGGAACACAGCGAAGAGACGAACCAGTCGTCGTGTGTGTGCCTCGTCTCTTCGCGGGGTTGTTTCTACAATGCTATTGTAGATGGCGCTACAAGTCTCAATGTGAGATGTGCTATTTTCTAGTTGCTGCCACAGATGGCGCTGTGTTCTCAGGGTGGTAGCAGACCCCACGAAATCTCGAAACGTAACGGGTAAGAGCTAACGTTCTTAAAACTCGCATGCAAAGCTGAAGGTGAAAGGACGCTTGGATTTGACCTCTAACTGGAGGCTCGCCGCAGGTGTAGCTGTCACGTCATACCACGTGACTTGTCGCAGCTGTTACCGCTCGTTCCACCGGTGTGCTGACCGCTCACCCTCGCCAGTTGTGTCACGTGAGTAACCACGTAATTCGCTCTTGCTGAACAAAGGCCAGCGCTCACCACCTAGACACCACAGAGACATAGAGCCAGAACCGGTCACCGGGACGAGTTCTTCGACTGAGCATTGGAGACGCGGGGCTGCTTCTAGCGATCCTATATACGGCAGAGCGTCACGAAGCCGCGTAGGCTAGAGATCAGTCGCGAAAGAGGGCCCGTCGAGTTGATAAAACCGATGAAGAACGGGAGGTACGTCGGGAGGAGCAGCGGCATAGGCAGCAAGAGTATCTCAAGCACAGAAGGGCAGCGGATGCTGCTAACGTCTCCGCGTCGACATCGGCCACTGGTTCGGTTGCCTATCGCTCCGTATAGCCTTCCTGAGCCGGACTGAGCCACAGCTATTTTTTCCAGTCCCTTTCGGTAGAGCTTAAAAAGTTGTTTTTTTTGTATTTGAAAAAAGGATGTAGCTCACAATAGATTCTGTTAAGGAATAAAAAAGTGTGGAAAAGAAAAGAAATATAAAAATTGTGACCCCGGGGGTGCCCGCGCCACTACCATGTTTTCAACCCGACGTTGTTATCATCCATCCATTCATAATTTCACAGTTTTCCTAACTTAAAAGCAGGAGAGCCTCCTAGCTTCTGCATGTACATGCGCCTGTATTTGTCGTTCTTCGGCGGCATGTTTTCTTGCTCCTTCAAGAGCTTCCTTCAGATCGCGCTTTCTTTTGAGACCGTGCTATTCCTGCAGCAGCGAAGTACAACCCTCAAAGCCTATGTGGAACGTCCGCTAGACGCTTTTTTATTGTGAAATGAAATTTTTCATCTTTGTGTATAGGTACGGTGATCCTTCTACAAGACCTTAGTAGGGTGGGTGCGCAATATACACAAGTATAATGATGTTATAAACAACAAACACAATTACAATATATTTTTCTTTATTTTGAAGAACAGAAATGCAAAAATATACAAAAACGCGAATATATTACAAGGATATAATAAAGTGCAAAAATGTGAGGAAATTAGAGGTAGGTTTCAAACGTATTTTGTGAGCCTCTGTTCCCGAATGCTGACAAGGCAGTGACGAAATCGCCTCCAATTTCTTAAAATATACATGACACGTTTCCTCAGCATACTTATCATTACTGTTCGCGCAGTAACTCCACACTGGGAACGTACCCAGCAATTGGAAGGTGGGAAAGGTCATTCCAGTCTTCAAATCAGGTAACAAAAGAATCGCCTTTTAACTGCCGGCCCATTTCCTTGACAAGTGTACCATGCAAGATCATGGAGCATGTAGTTTATTCTCACATAATGAACTTTACTCGAACCATTTTTTTTCATCCTTCTCAGCACGGATTTCGCAAGGGCTTGTCCTGCGAAACACAGTTGGCCATTTACATTCATGACCTGCATATGAATCTAGATTACAACGTTGAAACATACGCAATATTTCTGGGCTTTGCTAAAGCTTTCGACAAAGTGCCTCACAAATGTTTACTGCTAAAACTTTCCCAGTTAATTTTGCACCCTAGTGCACTAGAATAGATCAAAAGGTTTTTAGCACATCGCTCCCAGTTCGTGTACGTTATAACCAAGCCTCCAATTCCATCCCAGAAACATCACGCGTCCCTCAAGGGTCAGTTCTTGGTTTGCTTGTTTTTTTTCTTTATATATGTCAACGACTTACGCGTGTTTCCGCATGTTTGCCGATGACTGCGTTGTGTGCAGCACAGTTGTACAGCGTTGTGTACAGCATCAGATAGCTCTTCAGAATGACCTAACCTGGATGCAAGACTGGTGTTGCCAATGGCTGATGAAACTCAGCCTCACTGAATGCAGACAAGTGTCAACTTATCGCAAAAGCAACCCCCTTTTATTAATCCCACACGTAATCTCCGGCGTCGCAGTTGAAATAAGCGATTCCTATAAATATGCTTTAACAAGAGCTGTTGTTAAAACGTCATTTGCGCCACGCACCGCCAGACGTGAAACTTCTCGCATACATGGTTCGAGCAAAACTAGAATGTGCATCCCCCATGTAGAGCCCTAACCAAATCTATCTGATAACTTGGGCATTACAGAATCGAGCCGCTAGATTTATTCGTTCATTTTATTCATACAACGGCAGCATGTTATCATTAAAAGCGAAGTCCGCTCTAACAAATCCTGCCAGTATGTGCTTGTCTCATAAGTTGTGTCGTAAGTCACGGCAGCCTTTGCAGCCGGCGCTGTGCCGGATAATTCTGTTTTGGCCCACTTTCCTAGTCCAGGCTGAAAAGAAACACGGTGTTCTCTTTCGATATGTAGGCGGCTAGAAGTTATTTCTTGCAGTTTGGTGCACCGATATGGCATGGTGGATTCCGGAATGTGCAGATTGGTTTTCTACCCCCTGTGTGCGGATGGAACTAACCGCAATGTGCGCGCGTGTGTGGGTAATCTGTGTGCGTGTGTGGGTGCAAGTGGCCCCTGGGGCCACTTGCACAAGACTTCTTAGTCCAGGCTTAATCTAGTCTTCATGCTAAATCGTAACTCATTGGAGGCTTAATCTTCCCTAGCCGACAAGTCGCTTGCACGAAACAAAGTAGACTGGAAGTAGACTAGAATGAAGTTTGGAAAAAGGCTGGAACCCAAGCTGCAGTCGAGCAGTCTAGTCTCAATCTTCTCCAGCCATATCCAACATGTCTGTCTTGCGTTGGGTCCGCCTCGAGATGCTCGCCGAGCGCCTGTTGCGGCGTGAACATGTGTTCCGGGACCGGACCAACATTTTCGAAATTTTCGACGAGGGCGAGCTTCGAAGGTGATTTCGGTTTGGCCGCGCTGGCATCGCGTACCTCGCCGAGCTGCTGCGCATGTGCTTGCAGAACAAGGCAAATAAAACGCAATCAAGTTGCTATCTGTATACATCACTGGCTGTCCGCGTGCAGCGTAAGCATTTGAATAGGAAACAGCAACATAACAAAATACGAAATGGTAGCAACCATGCTTTTCGGTGAAGTTATCATGCTTACTGCCTCTTTTTTTTTTGCTGCACATTCCGCTAAAACATTGTACGCGCGACAGCCGGACACACCACCCTCTTTCACGCCTTGTCCAAGCATCGCGCATATTTACGGCGCTGAAACCAAATTTGTTGCGGTTAACAGTGCATGTTCTCGTGGCAAGGGTGAAGGTGCGTGCTACAAAGGACGTGATGATCAAAGAAAGCATCGAGCATTTGATCTACCTAGTTGAGCGCTGTCTTTAAATGCCGCTGCGCCAAAAAAATATTGCGCCTGTTCACGGTTGCCATCGAGATATTCTGAGGTGGACAAAACTAATAACCGCCTGAGTGCACAGTCCGATTGTTCTATCAAAGAAAAGAGTAGGTAAACTTTTTACTTACCAGTTTGCCGGTCGTGCTGGCGTGCCCACTGCAGTGCAGTCTTCAATTACTGCTTCAGGTTTTGCCATTGTTTTTTTTACATTCTTTGACGTCTCTTCGGACTCGATGCCTGCAATTCAGTATATCAGTTAAGCCTGCCCATGCCTGTTCGCGTTTTTTTCGAGTGATGGAGGAATTAAATTTGGCGAATAGTGGCGTTCTTTGCTCACCGACGAGACGAACTAAGTCCAATTTCTCATCTTCTGACAAGTGTGTACTTTTCATGCGTTTGCTGGCTGGCTGTCCATGCTTGCTGGCCGTTCACGTGCGCACAAAAGCGTCTCGAAAATCTCGAATGCTTGAAGTTCGTGCGTGGGTATCCCGACGTTTGAACCCGGCTCCGCTGCTTCTTCAAGGGCGACAGGGGGCAGTTTGGTTTGCAGCTTAAATTTAAAGGCCCAGTGGAGAGGAGGAGAAGCTTCGGGACGGAGAGCGGTGATACTGATACCAAGGGTAGGAAAAGGGTATGGACTTAATTCCTGCGACTGTGAGTCAACCGGCTTCCGAGAGCTATGCAGGGATTACTGCAGCATGCTGTTGCTTTTGGTTCTGCAAACTGCCGACCAAGTCCCTGTGCAGAGGTTACTTTCTGAGCGTTTTGCATTGTTCGCTGTAAGGTATCGGTGGATGCCCGCGGATTTTTTCGGACCATCCGTCTTTTTCTGACGGCCCCGCGTCCAGAAGCGGCGACTTCCTTGTTAATCCCCGTCGGTGTGACGGGAAGAAGCGTGCATGCAGGCTGAGGCAGGCGGGCCAAGGCGACGGCAAAGCTAGAGGGAAGGAGAGGGGACATTTTTCCCGTAACTCCCAGAGGTCCCCGTTTTGCGGCGACAGTTAATGCGGCTGAGCGTGGGAGACACAAGCAGTGACTATGTCGAAACCGCCATACCCCGGCCGCCCCCCTGGTTCGTCTAGGTATGAGGGGTCATCACCGCCAGGCGAGACGGGTCTGGACGGTCGCGCTTGACTGAGAAGAATTAAGCGTAGTGTACGGTCAGCGCGGGCGCGGCTAGAAGACGCCGTGGCTGAGCCGCGGCGGCGCCGAAGCCAGAGGACGGGGCATACCAACGGGTCCCGAAAAGCCGACCGGCTCAACGAAACGCATATAGATGTACAAAGGCGATACCGACGCACTTTCAGAGGCAGCAACTAGAGTCACTAAATAAAGTCTTTATTTAGCGACTCTAGCAGCAACGACAGCTGGCACCGCTTTCCAGATTTTGTGTGAACGCCTGTCAACAATCCTCACGAAGACGAGTAGTTACTCGCGGCGGTAGCGGCTCGGTTGAGATTGATGGGAGCCGCCATGGTCACGGCTCAGCTATCAGTGTTCAAAAAGCGCGGGAGTGTATCCGGATGTTGACATTAAATAGCGGTCATCTATTGGACAGCGCGAACGTCCATCGCCCTCACAAACGACTTCCGGCCGATTCCCCATCTCGTTCCTTGTCGGCTGCTAAATTTCCGGCCTAGGTACTAAAAGTGCTTACCGTCTGAAATAAGTCTGGACAGTAGTTCAGATTTTTCGGTTCGTGCAAGCACACTACGTCTGCAGGGAAGTCCAGGCTCATCTTAGGTTATAATAACACGAGATTCGGATTTCAGCCTGGACTTCAGCTCGCGTTTGTGCAAGCGGGCCATGTCCGCGTGACATTCTCGGTCGGGAGCACGGCGCGTGGTCGGGAGATGTGAAGTTCGGTGAACTTTTTGTGTTCGCGAGGAATGCCGCACCTGTGGAATCGGCCTCAGAGGAACGCCCGACGGGGGGACTCGGCGGCGGCTATATTGTCATCAGCGCGTCGCCAACAAAGGGACCCCTGCCTTGCAGCGGATGTCTGTATTCTTCGCGCCGTCACGGGAATAACAACCCGTCTTGAAGAGGCTTAGGGCGGTCGACATGTGTGCGGCGGCTTCAAGGGGTTGCCGAGACTTCGGGAATGCGGGAGATGCGTGAGGATCAAGTGACCGTGAAGCGCATTCTTCCCTTGACGACTGTCTTCTTTTTTTTTTCTGTAAACAACTTGAGTGATCGGCTCGTCGGCATATGTTTGTCTCGCATGCACGTGTGCGAAAGAGAAAACAGATGACAATGTTGGGAATGTAGTAACTGTTGGGACGTGGGTGCCGTGGGAAATGGTAGTCGTGGTTGTGCTGTTTGTGTATTTGTAACATCTCCTTCCCCAAATGTGCGTCTAGTCGAGGGAATTGCAGACCTTTGCCTTTCCTTTCTCCCACAATTGTTTAATCAATACTCTTTCCCCAATCTGTGATCAGTTGGCGGAAACCTTATTTCCCTCTCCCTAACCACTGATTGGTGAGGAAGGTCGCTTGTTACCTTATTGGTTACTGTCCCCGCTAAGGGCGGAGACAGTGTTTAAAAGTAAGCGCTCTGGGTTGAACCAGGGTTGAAATCGCCTGATCAACGGTTTAGACACGTTGTAAATAGTTTTCTATTTGCTCGTTTCTTCTTGTTTTGTGTATGTTGTAAATAAATAGTTCACCTTCTCCTTTCATCGAGTAACTCACACGTTACTCGATGAGCGTGAGTGCGAGTTAGGACCACGGGATCATCAAGAAACCCCGATTTCATCATCAACAAGGTGTTTCCTCTCATCGCCACCTGAATGTGATTGCAACTGGCGAAATCGAGTCAGGATTGCACTTCCGCAGTCAGAAGGGCAAACTCAACTTGCACCTTGTATCGAACAGCGCTGTGTTCGTCTGTTTCCTCGTCTTTCGTGCCTGTCTGCATCGCGTTCTTTGATGCAAGACAACCTATCAATAATGGATTCAACACGTGAGCGAAAGAATTAAGAATAAACTTGGCAATATCTCCGCGGTCAAAGTTTGAATTAATCACTGTTAACAGGACAGCATGGTGATCGGAAATTCCGCTCGTTGCATTGCAATCGACTCTATCTTTGACAGTATCATTTAGAAGAAACTTTGGTAGTGGTGTGCTTGCAGGCTTAGCGCATTAACAGCGAAGCTGGTTGGTGAGGAGGACAGGCAGGTAAGGTCGGTCTGGTGCATGCATGCAACACTGGCAAAACCGGATTGGAGATACACGCGCGAATATATAGCCAGCCTGACACACAAATAGCTTTGCTTTTCTGTTTCGCGCACGTTTCAGCTCTCACTTCGAGCATGTCCTTGGCCTAGCCCCATCGTTCGGTCCTTGTGAGCGAGCACCACCACCGTCCGCGGTTGTCAGACATTAACACGCTCTCCCGGCGGAATGTGTCCACTTGCGCCGGCGAATCTACGAGCATCGCCCATGGCATCCGCCGTGGTCTCCTCTTCGTCGCGCCTCGTCAACGCGGCACTCAACTCCTCGCGACGTCTGCAAGGAATCAGTGACGCCGCAGTGCGAGTTTCGATCAGTGCTTTCACATGCAATGCGTACCCATCGGATTCGGTCGGAGGGACACGCAAGGTTTCTTGACGTTCGCATAGGGAACCCATGATTAAACGCTGTACGGAATGTGTTGATGGTGTTATGACCAGCACATTTGATTTATTTATTTATTTATTAGATACTGTCAATTGCCTCTTGGGTGTCCTGGCAGGAGCGAGTGAGTACAGTCGGCACTGCAAATCAAAATAACAAAAACTGTCAGTTACAAGGAACCGTGAAAAAAATGCTTAAAATACAGACTATTGCGTCGGTAAAGGCAGATTGTACAAAATTGCAATAAGCAAAATTACAATTGTACGAAATTGTACAAACCCGCCGCGGTGGCTCAGTGGTTAGCGCGTTCGGCTACTGATCCGGAGTTCCCGGGTTCGAACCCGACAACGCAGCTGCATTTCGATGGAGGCGAAACGCAAAAGGCGCCCGTGTGCTGTGCGATGTCAGTGCACGTTAAAGATCCCCAGGTGGTCGAAATTATTCCGGAGTCCTCCACTACGTCACCTCTTTCTTCCTTTCTTCTTTCACTCCCTCCTTTACCCTTCCCTTACAGCGCGGTTCAGGTGTCCAAAGATATATGAGACAGATATGTGATGACCCCCATAATGCGCAGGTCCACACGGGACGGAGAGGCAAAGAGACACCGTATGGCTCAGTTTAAACAAACAGATATATTCAATAATTATACATGATTAAGATTCAGAGGCTGGGGCGTCCGAGCTTACGTGCCGACGACTTCATGGGGGCGATGGAGTGGCTCCGGAGTTGGGCTCGAGCGGTTGCTGGCAGAAGCTGCACGCCGTCGGGCTTCGGCGCTGAAGGCCCTCTTGGCGAACGATGTCGTCCTGAGCGTCCTCCTTCCGTACTGCTTGTCGATTTTTATATCCTCTTCTCCACACTCCCTAGGGTGAGGACGCCCACGCCGGAGGGGAAGGAGGGGGCTAGGGCTTTCACTTGGGCGCACAAACATACCACCGCACTTATGGTCTCGCCCCCCTCACGTGTTGAGTCCGAGGGAAAGAAGGTTGTCTTCGAGGTAGCGCATAGCGTCGGCTGTGATAAGGCGCGCTCTGGCCCGCTGACAGTTCCCGCGGGTCAGCGGCCTCCGCTCTCCATCCATCAACTGACACTCGCTCCTCAAGGTAAGGCGTGCTCTGGATCGCTGACAGTTCCCGCGGGTCACCGGCCGGGAAAGTGGTCCCTTGTCCTGGGATATGCTCGGGAGGCCTCTCCTGGAACCGCCACGGCAATTGGGGAGGATAAAGCCCGTTTCCCCGCGCCGGCGGCGGCGGGTCCGGTTGGGTCCGGTTGGGCTTAAACCCCTTCGTTCTGGTCGTCACTCTCAAAGAGCATGGCTGGGTAATTGATGATGCCGCTGTCATCTGGGTCTCCGTCTACGCCGCGCCGTCGAACGCGGAACCTCGTAGCACACACAAGGAAAGTCACACTCCACAAGGAACGTCACACTCGCTCACCCTCCAGAAGAATGTTCTCCGAACATTTGAGTCCATGCAGCTCCCCTTGTCTTTCAGAATCGCCTCGCACAGTGCGTTTGACAAAACACTTTTCGCTGCACTCAACACCACTGCACAACACCATATGCCTCCGCTGTCATAACTGGCGTCTCCAGGGGCAGCACTGATCTTCTTTTATAGATAAACATGAAACTCAGCACCCAAGCCTCTCCTTTCTAGTCCAAACTGGACGAAATAAATTTACCACAGTTACAAAGGAGCTCCCACTTCTAGCACGATCACGGCACAGACAAAAATATAGATAACGAAAGGAAGTAGGGCAGGTTCTGCATGCGCTCCGCATGCTCTCCTGTGAAGGTGTTACTTAATGACAGAAAGGTTTAACTACCAACTCCGATAACTTAACACATAAGCACATAGCAATGTTATGAGCTGTGGCATTACACAATTCTAACCAGTTCACAACTCCGCTCTGTTTACGCCATTAGTCCGACTTAGCTTTCCGATTTCGCAGCGGATATCGGCCTTCATGAGTCATACTAAGTAAGTCTGTGACCCTTTGTCTGCTTTGGGACTCGCGAGGGCTCGTGGCAGGAGCCTCTCCTGGCGTTATCTGCGCGGCAACCTCGCGCGCTTCTTCTTCTAGCAATGCATGAAGTAAATCCGGTGGCATTCCGGCCGTCACCTCTGGCGCCTGCCGAACAAATGCAGGAGAGGGCGTTTCTTGCGAACTATCTGCGCGCTCCGCTTCACTTCTGTCCCCATCAAAATCCGCGCTTTCCCTTTCCTCATTTCGTGAATACTGAACCGGTGCCGACTTGAGGCGATTTGCGTGTATCCTTATCAAGCGCCGGTTCACGTCTCGGACTCTGAAGTTTACCGGAGAAAGCTTCTCGACAACCTCGCACGGTCCTCTCCACTTCGTCTGGAACTTACGAGCTAGCCCAATCTGCCTTTGGCAGTTTTCAATGTACACGCTGTCCCCCACATCAAACGGCGCGTCTCTAGCACTGCGACCATGCACCTCCTTCCTGCGCTTCGCCGCTTTCTTTAAGGCCTCCTTTGCGATGTCCCTCGCCACTTGCAATCGCGATTCTAGCTCAACCTTATAGTCGTCCAGTGAAGCGTATGGGACACGACGAGGGCCCTCTGGCACTTCACTAGGCTGGTCCGGGTCTCGGCCGTAGAGAAGAAAGAATGGCGATTCGCCCGTGCTCTCGTGTGCTGCGGAATTGTAGGCAAACATTGCATACGGGAGCCACAAGTCCCAGTCCCGCTGGTCGCGCGAAACAAAATGCGACAGGAACCCGGCCACGGTTTGGTTCAGTCGCTCCACCGCGCCGTTGCAAGCCGGATGGTACGGTGTTGTCTGCTTCTTAGCGATCTTAAGCAGCTCGCAAACTCTCCTCATTAGCTGCGACACGAAGTTCGTTAACCGATCTGTCAAAAGTTGCCTCGGGGGTCCATGTCGGAGCACGATCTGTTCGACAAATGCTCTTGCAACCGTGTCTGCCTTCTGATCTGGGAGTGCTACCGCTTCCGCGTATTTTGAAAGGTGATCGACAAATACTAAAATGTACTTGTTTCCGGAAGTGGTCGTGGGCAATGGGCCCATTATGTCCATACCTGTCCGCTCGAAGGGAGCCGAAACCTCAGGGAACGGCTGAATTGGAGCTGGTCTTCGTCCCTTGGGTGTTTTTCTTTCGAGACCGGAATGACATTTCGCACAGTAGTCTCTAACATCGTGTCGCTTGCCACTCCAAAAGTACAAACGCTCCACACGCCTGCGTGTCTTCGCTACGCCAAAATGACCGGCGCATGGCGCATCGTGAAACGCGCGAAGAACCCTTTCTGTCCACGACCGAGGTATGACGACTCTCTCCCAAGCGGTTTTCTCTGGTCTCCCTTTCCTGGTTGGCCTCGTGCGCCGACACAGGGTGCCGTCTTTGCCAATGAAATAACCTAGCTGTTCGGGGTGAGACGGTGCGCCCTCTAAGCTTTCGATTATTCGCTTCAGGTCCGGATCTTTGCACTGCTCTGTGCGTAATTCGGCGGGGTCGACTACGGGGACAAACTCATCTATAGCTGCCACGGCAGCTGTGCGGCTGAGTGCATCAGCATTCAGATGCGTCTTTCCTGACTTGTGCTCAACTTCAAAGCAGTATTCCTGCAGGTGTAGATTCCATCTAGCGAGTCGCGAGCTAGGGTCCCTGACACTCATCACCCATTTCAGAGGATGGCAGTCTGTGACTAGCTTGAATTTGCGGCCGTAAAGGTAGCATCTGAAGTGCTTTACTGCCCAGACAACGGCGAGGCACTCCCTTTCCGTAGCTCCGTACTTTTGCTCTGTGGGGCTCAGCTGTCGGCTAGCAAAAGCAACGGGATGTTCTTTGCCCTCGATAACCTGAGATAGCACGGCACCAACTGCGAACTTTGACGCATCTGCGGCCATAACGAAGGGCAAATTAAAATCCGGGTGGCGCAACAGCGGTGCACTCATTAGCTTCCTTTTCAGGGCCCCAAAAGCATTCTCCGCGTTTTCGTCCCAGCGAAAGGCGACATTTTTGGCTGTTAAGGCGGTGAGCGGCTTAGCGAGCTTGGCGAACTCCTCTATGTGCCTTCGGTAGTAACCGATCAGGCCGAGAAACTGCCGGACCTGGCAGACGCTAGTCGGGGATGGAAAATCCGAGACACACCTTAGTTTCTCAGGGTCCGGTCGCACGCCGTCAGCTGAAACAACGTGCCCGAGGTATTTCACCTCGTTTTTGAGGAATTGGCACTTAGAGGGCTTCAGCTTGAGACCCGCTCCTCTTAGTCGCACCAAAACCTGCTCAATATCGCGCAAATGGTTCTCAAAACTGTCACTGTATATGATAATGTCATCCATATACACGAAGCACAGCCTCCCCAGAAGACTTGCCAGGATAACATCAGCGGTTCTCTACCAGACAGCAGGGCTGTTGGCCAGACCCATCGGCATTCTTTTCCATTCATAGTGCCCTGAGGGCGTGTTGAATGCCGTTTTCTCGGCATCTGCCGGATCCATTGCTATCTGCCAGAATCCCGCCGCCATGTCCACTACCGTGAAGTACCTGGCAGAGCCCAGCTGAGAAAGCGTCTCCTGTAAATTGGGGATGGGGTATGGATCGATGCGAGTTACGGCATTTAGTTTGCGGTAGTCCACTACCAATCGATACGAGCCATCTGGCTTTTCCACCAATAGTGCTGGTGCTCCCCAGGGTGACTTTGAGTATTCGACAATGCCGCGATTAATCAGGTCCTGCACCTGCCGCTCCATCTCCTCACGTTGGGAGTAAGGAATCCTGTACGCACGCTGGTAAACGGGCGATGAAGTGCCGGTTTCTATCCTGTGCTTTATAACGCCACAGCAGCCCAAATCCAGGTTGGACGCGGCGAATACCTCCGAGTAGTCGTTCAGCAAACCAGCCAGAGCCTCCCTCTCCCTGGATTTTACGTGAGAAAGAACGAACGACACCTTTGGAGCAGCCGAAGGACTAGCATGCTCTACAGTTGCGAGTACCGTATCGGTGGGCTCACGTTTCTCTATCGCGGAGGTGAAGAAAGCCAATGTTTTGTTCTTGGGAAGGCTCAGTGGCTGCTGGCTACAGTTAACCACCCGTAGGGGAACTCTGTGGGCGTCATTAACTGTCACGAGGCACGCGGCTGCCTTCAGGCCATTGCTGAGAGAGTCCACCGGCTCAAGCACTCCCACGGCGCCGCTCTCTACATCTGAAGGCACAAACGCGTACAAAATGTGCTCCGACCAAGGAAGGACGACCGCCTCATCGACCAGCCTGACGGCAACCCGCGAATATACCTTCTCCAATGATCCCACTGTTTGACGGGTTTCAATATCGGTAATGCGAATCTCAGCCCCTCTCCTGTTCAAAAACGGAACTTTTGAGCCGCCCGCATTAACCTCTTCCTCAGAGAATGAGACTACTACCTTCCCTTTTCTCAAAAAATCCTGCCCTAATATACCTGACACTCCGTTTGGCAGAGACACCGTGTCCGGGCATACGTAGCAGGGGTGCTCCAATGCAATTCCGCCGAGAGAGAAGTGTAACCGGTAGAGTCCACTTATGCCAAGAGGATCCCCCGTTATGCCTACAAATTTGGTTGCCATACCACCAGACGCTTCCAACACCTCGCGGTCCCCCTTCCTTCGAAGCGTGTTAAAACTGCTCTCCTTAAGCAATGTCACCTTTGACCCCGTATCTATCAACAATTCCATGCAACAACCATTTAACTTGCAACGCACAACAGGGCATGCCTCGTCGGCCACACAAACTACCACCACCTCATCATCCACTGCTCCCTCCCCACGCTCCTCAGGCTGGGGAGGACTAACTAGTTTTTGTCTCGGTATCTGGAGCCCCGCTGTCGGCTTGCTTAGGGCGTGTCTCGCCTGCTTCTCTTTGTGGCTCCCCACGGCGCACGTTTTGGCAGAACCTGGCGATGTGTCCGCGACCCTGGCAAGCGAAGCATACGATTTCTTCAAAATCTCGCATAACGCGCCTATAGCTTTGTGGCGATCTCCGGTTTCCAGCGAATGGGCGCTGTTGAGCGCGCGCTTCAACCTGGCGTTCTACCTGCTGAGATAGCAGCTGTTCTAAGCGATCTAACCGCTCTGTCAAGAGAGCAACCTCAGGGTTGAGCACCGCTCTCTCTATGACGCGTACTCTCGCTGCGGCTGTCGTTAACGCCTCATTTTGTTCCTCATCCAATGCGGCCTCCACGGCTTGGTCGAAATTGCTCGGCTTGCGCGAGAGCACGAACCGGCGCACGGGGTCTTGCAGACCAGCCACGAACAAAGCGGCCATTTCCTCTTTAAGTATATCCTCCGCGTATTTCTTCTTTAGCTGGTCTCCTTCCTCATCCCTGCTTAACGTATCGCGCGCTAAGCGCTGAAGCCGCGACGCAAACGTTCGCACGTCCTCCCCTACCATCTGTCCGGCGTCACGGAACCTCTGTACCCGCACGTGACGTGGTTCAGTGTCGAAATGCTCAAACGCGAGCTTCTTAAATTCCGCAAATGATTTTGTGGATTTTACTTTTTCGTCTCGCCATGCAAAATCATGAGCAGCTCCTGCCATCTTACACCTCGCCATTCCCAGCATTTGAGCATCGGACCATCCCCCCATTTTCCCAATCTCTTCTAGCATGGAAAAGAAATCGCAGATTGGAACCCCTGTCTTATCTCCCGTAAACGTCGGAATGACGCTTCCTAATGCCAGCATGCTTGCTCCGAGCGACGGCTGTGGAGTGGGAGCTCCTTCAGATACAGACATTTTTTTTTCTCAAGCCCTCCAGTGCCTCAAGCCTCTCAAATGGGTGTAAAAGTCCCACAATCAGTCCCGTGATTCCCTTTTGATTACAATTTTGAAGTCATGAATGTCGCAGCATTCAGAGGACATTTGCTTTTGAGACCCCACTTCTGACACCAGTGTGATGACCCCCATAATGCGCAGGTCCACACGGGACGGAGAGGCAAAGAGACACCGTATGGCTCAGTTTAAACAAACAGATATATTCAATAATTATACATGATTAAGATTCAGAGGCTGGGGCGTCCGAGCTTACGTGCCGACGACTTCATGGGGGCGATGGAGTGGCTCCGGAGTTGGGCTCGAGCGATTGCTGGCAGAAGCTGCACGCCGTCGGGCTTCGGCGCTGAAGGCCCTCTTGGCGAACGATGTCGTCCTGAGCGTCCTCCTTCCGTACTGCTTGTCGATTTTTATATCCTCTTCTCCACACTCCCTAGGGTGAGGACGCCCACGCCGGAGGGGAAGGAGGGGGCTAGGGCTTTCACTTGGGCGCACAAACATACCACCGCACTTATGGTCTCGCCCCCCTCACGTGTTGAGTCCGAGGGAAAGAAGGTTGTCTTCGAGGTAGCGCATAGCGTCGGCTGTGGTAAGGCGCGCTCTGGCCCGCTGACAGTTCCCGCGGGTCACCGGCCGGGAAAGTGGTCCCTTGTCCTGGGATGTGCTCGGGAGGCCTCTCCTGGAACCGCCACGGCAATTGGGGAGGATAAAGCCCGTTTCCCCGCGCCGGCGGCGGCGGGTCCGGTTGGTTCCGGTTGGGCTTAAACCCCTTCGTTCTGGTCGTCACTCTCAAAGAGCATGGCTGGGTAATTGATGATGCCGCTGTCATCTGGGTCTCCGTCTACGCCGCGCCGTCGAACGCGGAACCTCGTAGCACACACAAGGAAAGTCACACTCCACAAAGAACGTCACAGATACTGCGCCATTTCCTTTCCCCCCAAAACCAATCATTATTAAAATTATACGAAATTACAATTACGGCAGGCACAAAGAATTCGACCCAGGTCATACCAGCGACTTCTTGCGGTTGAGCATTCCACTCTGCTACAGTTCTAGGGAAAAACGAGAAGCGATAAGCGGTAGTTTCTTTGGCATCACAATCGCCTTGCTTGCGTCTGGTTTCCCTTGTTTTGTTAAAATTCATGTAGATGTCTGGATTCATTTTTGTTTGTTTGTCCGCGGAAAGAGCTCCCCACGTCGCACGCCGTCTCCCATTGGTCGGTCGCAGAGCGAACGCACTGACGCTGCGACCTGCAAGCCGGCTTTCCCTTTCCTCTTCGAACTGGACCGATGCCGTAGCAACAACCGCTTTCACTCCAGGGGAGAGCGAACGCATTGCCACTGCCGTCGTAGCCACCAAATCGTTTTTACTGAATGGCTTGGATTCTTCGGTGGGCGTTCGAAGCGAGCGGACGTGTTTTTTAGCTCTCTGCTCCTTCGGACGCTGGGCCTAAGGCTTCGCGGCGTTGCGGGGTCTCCCCATGGAGGCCACAGACACCGTGAACGAGCGAAGGCCTGTGTTCGGCGGTGACAATCAGCAATGCAGGGCAGGCCGCTCACGCTCACGATCACGGAGACGAACGCCGTCCAGAGGAAGGTCGTCCAGCACCATTCGGCGAATGCAGGCCGAGATCGCTGATCTGCGGGACACCGTGAGGTGCCTGACGGCGGCGCTCATCACCACCTCGGAGAACCATGAGTCCGTCATCGGGACCTTGGACGTGTCGCCGGCGGACCCACGCGTTCTAGCCTTGAGGGACGCCATGGCGCTCGCTCACCAGACGCAGAATTCCATGGCGGCTCCCTCCCCGCCATTTCTGGCCACCCCTGCGCTTCCATCCGCCATTGCTACTCCTAAGGAACCGGCTGTGATGCCCTCTCCCCCTGATGCTGCTGCTGCTGCGGGCTCACCGCGGACACCTGCAGCCGAGGAGAGCATGTGCACCCCAATGGACGAGTCTGCTCTCCGGAAACGGCGACGCTCAACGGGGTCCGAGGAGGAGAGGGACTTGGAAACCAAAAGGGACATCGCGGTGGCCAAGCGGGAAGCTCGAAGGCCCCCCACCGTCACTGTTCCCTCTCCCTCCACACTCGTAGGAGCAGGGCCTTCCCAGCACGAGCCCCATGGAGCCCACCTCCAGCCTGCTGCTGATGCTGCTGCTGTTGCTGGTGGGGTGACGGCGTCCGGAAGAAAAACGGGTGCGACCTCACCAAATCCCGCCGCACGAGACCAGGCTGCGGCTGGGGCTTCGTCTGCTGGCAGCGAGCGTGCCCGACTCCGCGGCGCGCCGCAGCAATGCCCCGCAGGCAGCGGCGACGCTGATGCTGGGGCCAGCCTGGTCCCGTGGCGCATTATAACTACCAAGGCGCAGCGGCGTCGGAGAGCCGCCCTGGAGCGAGCCGCGGCTGCTGTGGAGGTCCCGTCCAGCCTGGTGGAACGGTGCTGTTTCGGCCGGCGAACCAGGGCACCGCCTTCACCAGGGAACAGGGCTGGGAGTTGGCCGAGGAGATCGGATCCCGCCCGGGCGTCCTCGCCGTCCGGGTAAACATGCGGCGGAATGTGGTGGCAGTGGACGCGGGGAGCAGCGATGCTCTCCAGGCCCTGCTAGCCACGGCCGTCATCCGCGGCGTGCCGGTCTGCGCCAAGGAGCCTCCTCCTCGGAATCAATGCTCCGGCCTGGTCTTCGGTGTGGACGGCCGCAGGACGGCGGAGGGGCTGCTAGCGGCGGCTGAGTCAACGGTACCGATGGTGTCGGCGTCTCTGTCGGGCAGCACTCTCGCTCTCCGTTTTGCGGCGCCGACACCCCTGGCGTTCATCACCATATTCAAGCGCAGGCTCGCGGTCCGCCCTGCCGTCCCCGGCCGCTCCAGTGTGCCAAGTGCGCCAGCCTGGGGCATGCCACTGAGGTGTGTCGTGCTCCTGCCCGATGCACGCGTTGCGGCGGGCCGCACGAGCCTGCAACCTGCGCGAGCAAGCCCCGCTGCATTAACTGCGGGGGGCGGCACGCAGCCATTGACCCAGCGTGCCCGCACTGGCAGCGAGAGCGTCACGTGGCCACTTTAATGGCCACATCCATGGCCCCGATGTCCAGGCGGGTTGTCCGAGCCGTCGTCCAGGCTGAGACAGCGGCCCCAGCCCAGCAACATCAGCAGACGCCGCGCGCTCTTTCTTATGCGCAGGTCATCAGGGGAACACCCCAGCAGCAGCAGCAGCAGACACAGAAGCAACGGCAGCGCCGGCAGCGGCAGCGGCGATCCGGTTGCCCGGCGTCCCGTACAGCGCGGCCCGAGCATGCGGCCGCTTCTCACGGCCAACCCCCTGATGCACGGGACGCGGAGATCGCGCGCCTCAAGCTGGCGTTGCGCGCCCTCAGCGCACTTTTCCCGGAGGGCACCGATGGACACCGGGCTTGCTTAGAAGCAGCAGGTGCTCCCGCACAGATAAGCCAGCAAGATGGCTAGCCGCCGGACTCCCTCCCGCATACCATCCATCCTGCAGTGGAACATGCGCTCACTTGCGGCGCGGTACGCCGAAATGCGAGTTCGCATCGCACAGGACTCGCCGGAAGTTATCGCGCTGCAGGAGACGTACGTACGTTCACATGACGGGGAGCCCCAGATGCGGCTACCTGGCTACATTGGCTACCACTCAGCCACCACGTGCGAGGAACCCACCTGTGCTGTAGTGCCCTGTTGTGTCACATCTCATCGCCCCGGGAAATCAAGGTGGGCGATATACGTGCGGCAGGACGTCCAGCACACCCTCGTCGGCTCGGCGGCGGCGACATCTGACGCCCAGGAGTGCGCGGTGGTGACAGTGCGCGTCGGCGGTGTTGACACGTCGGTGGCCAGTGTTTATGTGCGTCCAGCTGTCGCGTGGAACGCGCTGTGTTTTCGTGCTGTGTCTTCGTGCTCTGCCCCGCGCCAAATCATCTGTGGTGATTTTAACGCCCACCATAGTGCGTGGGGCAGTGCGCTCCAATCCGCGCGTGGAGACGACCTGCACGACGCAGCAACGCCGCTGGGACTCACCCCCTTGAACACCGGCGAGCCCACCTTTCGACGACGCGGAACAACCGGTTCCTGCATCGACGTTGCCTTCGCATCCAGAGGCATCGAGGCGACATGGCGCCGATCACCATCTCTCTGGGGCTCGGATCATTACTCCATCCTATTTGAACCCACTGCGATGGAGGCGCGCCCCAAACGTGCCTACTCCATTACCAACTGGAGTGCGTTCAGGCGGGCGGTCGACGAGGCGGCGGCCACTGGCGCAGATTTCTTTTCAAGTCTCGTCCGAAGCGCTCTGGCAGCCACCCAACGAGCAGAGGTAAGGGCAGGGCTGCCCACACCTGATACGAAGCTGCTCAATCTGCGCGAGAAGAGAGATCGCGCAGAGCGACGGGCGCGACGGACTGACAGAGCCGCCGACTGGACTGTCTACAACCGCTTGGACGCAGCAGCGCGCCGCCACGCCAACAAGCTATACCGCCGGCAGTGGGCTTCACTATGCCAAAGGATGGAGGAAGATGTCAGCTCGCGGAGGCTGTTTGACACCCTGCGGCGCATCACCGAACCACAGGCAAACCGTCAACCGCTGGCCGCCCTCGCAATCTCCAGCGGGCTCAGCTTTGTAGAATTGGCAGAGCGGTTTGCCGATCGGTTCGCGCCGCCCAGCCCCGCAAACGCCGCTAACATAGCTGCTCCTGAGAGCCCCAGAAGTGACGCCAGTCCCTCGCCCGTCGCCTCGGAAGGTCCATGTGATGCGCCGTTCACCGCGGCGGAATTGAACAATGCGCTGCAGCGCTGCCGCCGCCGCTCGGCGCCCGGACCGGACGGGGTGACATACCAAATGCTGCGAAACCTGGATGCGCAGCAACGACAGATCCTCCTGCAGCAGATCAACCTGGTTTGGGAACGCGGGGAGCTACCGGAGGATTGGCGAACCGCGGTCGTTTGTCCCATCCGAAAGGCAGGGCGCCCACCTACGGAGCTGAGCGGATACCGGCCAGTGGCATTAACATCGGCGGCAGGTAAGCTCATGGAGCATATGGCGTTGCAGCGTCTGAACGAGCGGGCTGCGGAGGCTGATTTGTTTGACGAGCGGCAGACGGGTTTCCGTGGGATGCGGTGCACGGCTGATTCTATATCGGACGTTGTTACAGCGCTGGAGCATGCCAGGGCAGCAGGCCAAGTTGCGCTGCTGCTGCTACTGGACGTCTCGGGCGCTTTTGACAACGTTCACCGCGCACCAATTCTCGCGGTGCTTGAGGGGGCCGGTGTGGGCGGGCGCCTTTTGCGATACGTTCATGGCTTTATGAGCGGGCGCACCATGCGCGTACGAGTAGGGGGTAAGCTCTCCAAGCCTCGCCCGGTCGACATGGGCGTGCCGCAGGGCTCTGTCCTATCACCATTTCTCTTTAATGTGGCCATGTCGGTGGTGCCGGCCTCCCTCCCCACGAGCGGGCGACACCATGTGTATATGTCCATATATGCAGACGACATAGCTCTGTGGTGCCGGGGACCACCGGGCGAGGCGTTCCGCGTGCGGGGGTGCCTTAAGGGAGCCCTGACCGCAATCGATGCCAGCTTGCGCGGCCTTAGTCTGTCGCTGAGTGCGGACAAATCGGTGGCCATGGCCTGCGTTTCGCGCTCGCGCGCGCACCTTGCGCCACTGTCACTGGACGGGACTCTGATTCCTTGGCGTAAATCGGTGCGGTACCTTGGCCTGGACATCGACTGGCGCCTTTCCTTCCGCCCCGCGGCGACCAAGGCCTGTCTGCAGATGAAGAGGATCACCGCCGCCGTGCACAAGCTCACCGCTCGAGGCCAGGGCATCTCCCAGCAAGCCGCGCTGCGTCTATACAATGCCGCAGCTTTGGGGGCGGTGCTCTATGCGCTGCCGCTCGTCACGGTGCGCAAGCCGTGCTGGAAGAAGCTCGAGCTTCAGCACCGCAAGTCCCTGCGCGTGTGCCTAGGCCTGCCCAAAAACTCGCAGTGCGCCGCAACGCTGGCCGAGGCAGGAGCGTGGCCCCTTGAGCTCCAAGCAGCGCGCAGGGCACTGAATCACATCGACCGGCTTGACCGAGCACCGGACGGCGGCTCGCTTCTGCAGCGTATGCGCTCGCACCCGCGCTCACGAATGGGCGCGGCGCTGCTTGAGTATGAGCAATTGACCCAAGGCCCACCCCCCTACGTCTCTTGCGCGCCCTGGCCTGCTGCCTCGGAGGTACAGCGAGAGATCGTCGGCATCGCGGGAAAGCGGAGCACACCCCTCTGCGCTATGCAGCAGCTGGCCAGAGCCGTCATACACGAGGAGCTCCAGGACCATCTCCTCGTGTACACCGATGGCTCAGTGGCCCGCGACAACTGCTCCCTTGCTGCGGCGGCCCCCATCCCCGCCCTGCGACTGCACAGCCAGCAACACGCAGCCTTCCTGGGCTCCTCCACCACGGCGGAGTTGATGGGGATTCGGCTCGGGCTGGACCTGCTGCTCACCCTCGGCCCTCCGCCGCCCAGGAGTGCTCTGCTGTGCGACTCCCGCGCCGCCCTCAGCCGCCTGCAATCTAATGGCCGCGGTACCCCACTAGTGCGGGAAATTCGCTCGCGCATCGAGCGCCTCGCGCAGAGAGGTTGTGCCGTGCGTGCACAGTGGGTGCCCGGTCAGTGCGGCATCGCCGGCAACGAAGAAGCTGACGACCTCGCGACCGCTGCACACCAACTACCTGCCAGCGATCTGCCCCTTGCGCTGGAGGACGTGCGTACGGCCATTCACGACCATCTCCTAAAGCAGCACCCCGACCCACGCATCGCGGGAGGTGAGCGCATCGACAGTGTCACCGGCTGTCGCGCACTTACACGGTCACAACGTGCAATGATCCTCCGCGCGCGCATTGGCTGCGTGTGGCCCGGGGAACGACGGGTGCGTCACGGAATCGCGACGAGTGATGTGTGTGACGGATGCGGTGCAGTGGAAACACTAGAACATCTGCTCCTTCGCTGCTCCGCGTTCGCCGATGCTCGTCGCGATATGCTCGCGGCCTATAGGGCGCAGGGCATACTACCAGACTCCATCAAGACGCTATTGTGGCCGCAGGGCAGTGCGCGCACTCGTGAGCGAACTTTGGTGAGCCTCTGTGCATTCCTCGAACACACGGGCTTGACGTCCCGTCTGTTCTCCGTCAGGTAGTTACACGCAGTGACCGAACACTCCGCGAGTTCTACCTTGAACGACTAATAACTGGACGCCCCACTCCAGCTGTAACCTACACAGTGCAGTGCGCGTGTGTGATTTAATTACTCTAAAATGAACTAATCACGCGCACAACCTGGACACATTTCTTATTGTGTAAATAGTTTGTACATATTACTTCTCCCCCTGTCCTCTATTCCTGTCCCCTCACCTCTTTCATTTCATTTCTCCATTCTGCCTGCTGTCCTTTATTTCCGCTGCCCCAGCTCAGGTGCTTCAGTATCGATGGCAGATGCCGGGGCTAGCAAAAATCTTTTCCTTTCTTTTTACTATTATTTTTAATAAAACCACTACCACCTGAATGACTTGCACAGATCTATTGCACCTTCCACTGCAAAGTAAATCAAGAATTGAACCTGACCCATTGTGAACTCTAGTAAAATATTTAACTGCCTGTGCAGGTTCAAATACAATAGAAATATGAAACATAGTGTGTTCAGTAATGTTAGTGGAATACAAAGATATTCAAGTCTGCGTTGGTTGAATTAAAATCGCCAGCGAAAATCAGCCTAAAATTTGGTTTTACATGGTGCAGTAAATATTCTTTCAGATTTCTGAGTATTTCAATTCAGTTATTGGGTGGCCTGTAAATGTAAATGACTCTGAGAATTTAACTAATTTTTTTTTGTAAAATTTACAAAATATATGCCTTCTACACGCATAACGCGTTACCGTTACCGAAAAAAGTAGCTAAATGCGTTACTCGTTACACAAAAAAAGGAGCGCGTTACCGCCATACGTTAGCTGCAGTAAAAAGTAACGCGTTACCGTTACCGAAAAGAAGTACCGCGCGTTACTTTGCCGTTACACCATGGTCATAAATTTTAATCAGTGTGTCTTCGCGGCAATAACTCGCGATAATGGTTTCATAAATCTCATATTGCACATAAAACTTCTAGCCCTAAGAACGATTTTGCCCGAAATCGTGATTTAACGAGAATACTTTGCACAAATGTGCAGGAGCTTAGCCATGTTATAGTGGCCTAAAGTTGCCTGTAAAGTTACATGTGACGGCTTCTAACTCTGTGGCGCATGGTACTGCCATTTTCTGAATGACACTTCATCACTAGCTTCACAAAGAAAACGTCGCTGAACTGTCAACAAATTTACAGAAATTCTGAAAAATGTAATGTTCCAAAGTGCTCCGCATGCTTCCACTCTTTAGAGAGTTGTGGGTGTGAGCGGTTTTGGAAGGGGAGGTAGGTGAAGGCAAGTGCGTGAATCCGTGTCCTTACATGTTTTTTTTTTCGTGCTTTACGGGTATTCGGTCTTTTTTTTTAGTTTGGTGCGTCGTCAAGGGCAGCTGTTTTCTGGCATGCACGCGAGCCGCAACAAGGGTCGTCGAGAGCACCTGTACACTTTGTTTATTTGCAACATCCCTTTAGGTGCTCAGCGCTTTATTTTATTCTTAAAAAAGGGGCGGAGGGGGGCGGGGGGCAATTGGAATAAAAAGTAACTAGTAGCGTAACGCCTCAAGTTAGCGTGAAAATGTTAACGTAAGTACGTTACCCGTTACAGTTCCGAATTAGTAACGAGTATGTCACTAGGTTACCGAAAAAAGTAACGCGTTACCTGTAACGCCGTTACTTGTAACCAGAGGTAGGCAAAGATATCTGATACCTGATTTAACATCTGCTGCGGGTCTTTGGACCCAAGGTAAGCTTATTTTTGGAGTATTGCTGAGAGCTCTGCTTGAAGCACTCAGGCACGGGTCGGCCCAGTATTGCACTGCCTCCGGGATCGGCCCGGGGCATATTAGCGCTCTCCTTTTATCTCTATCTTTGCTCTATCCTTTAACTTTCAGCACGCGGCAGCGAGCGTGGTTCGGCTTGAGCCAGTAGGCAGGCCCGTGCACTTTCCTTTCTTCCTAGCAGCAGCAGCAGCAGCAGCAGCAGCAGCAGCAGCAGCAGCAGCAGCAGCAGCAGCGTGCCCTCATTTTTACTTTTTCCTCCCTCACCCTCAATTTTGAAAAGTTATCCAGCCCTCCCTCACCCTCATCCTCACTTCCAAAAATTTGCTGGCTCTCCCTCACCCTCGTTAGCAGTCGTTTTAAAACTCTACTTATTTTTGTGGTCGGCAACTTCTGGCGATATTACTGAGCAATAAACATACGAGACAAGCCCTCAAGGCACTATTGGACGAGAGGCTAGATACTTATATTGTGCGTTTGTGTGCGTTGTTTGAGCTAATGCGTGAGACAAAACCGAGACGGTTACGAGTTGAGCCCCAAAATATCACTCTGCTTTAACTTCTGGCACGCAGTGGATGCATATGTGCCCTGCACTTATAACTTTTCATTGTTATCTATATGCACTGCTCAAATGAGACAGCGCGTTCTTGTGTCTGTGTACAAAAACTAATGTACGCCAAGAATATTTAGAAAACAATGCAGTAGCGTTTACCACGACAATTGCAATAAACGCTAAGCACAGAATAGACTAGAACAAGGAAAGTTTGTAGGTAGCTTAATTGCCATTGCCCGATAACATTGCGATAGCACTGGGTCTTCTGAATTTCTCTGCTTCTAATTTCCCGCCACTCATGCTGTTTGCTGCACGCTCGTCTGATGACGCTTCCACGCGCACGGATGGAAGATGATGAAGACCACGCTTCCAAACTACAACGTGAGGGACTGGCACCTTCAACAACTCTCGTGAACATGGTGACGAAGACGACGACATTGCAAGCACTCGAGAGCTTGCCAATGCGTTCAGGCAGGATGTTGCAATTTCCCCCAACTGATCGTTCATCTGAGTTGAGCGTATGACCCGACCTACACTTTAAGCCGCGGACCACTCCCTCTTGGTGGTGTGCTCAGCCTTACCTCGCGTCTAGTGCTCTAGCTGTTGCTCTGTCTTTTTGCCATGTGCTTCATGACATTTCCTATATGGTTTGCAAATAAGTCATTATGTGAATAGAACACATTTTCAATGTAATAAATACCATGCTTAAAGAAAAATCTGTGGCGATTGCGTAGTGGTCTGAAGCAGCGGCCAGCGGAACTGATTTTTTAGCGCCGCCACGGGTTCGGATTCCACACCCCCAGCTATGGAGTGCTTTATTTCTTTAGTGTCTTCCCCGAGTGCGATGCCGGCTTTCTGCTGCAGTGAGGCTCTTATGCTGTAACTTAAAACAAAACATTACTGAGGCCACTTCAAAATCAAATTGGTCGCTAAAATATAGTAGTAGTAAGAGTTTTGTTAAAAACATTAATAAACAAGGAAGCAAAAGATTTTTCCCAGCCCCGGCATCTGCCATCGATACTGAATCACCTGAGCTGCGGCAGGGGAAGTGAAGGATAGCAGGCAGAATGATGAAATTAAATGAAAGAGGTGAGGGGACAAGAAGAAAGGATAAGGGGGAGAGGTGATGTGCACAAAAACGGTTTACGCAATAATAAATATGAACAGGTTGCACACAATATATGTTCATGAAAAAGGGATAAAAACACACGCGCACAACACTATGAGCCGGAGCGGGGTGTCCAGCTGTTAATCGCCCGAGGTAGCACTCGCGGATCGTTCGGTCACTGCGCGTAACTACCTGGCGGAGAACAGAGGGGACGTCAAGCCCGTCTGTTCGAGGAATGCACAGCATTTGGGCTGAATAATGGCAACGGTAAACTCCCGGAGTCTGGAAGTGAACGATTCCTGCGGTTCCCCTTTTAGTGTCCTAGCGCTTCCACTCCGCCAAAAAGCGGTTGTCTGTCCGAAGCCTGCTTCTAGCAAGTGCGCCACCTTGATCACGTGACGCTGTGACGCCATCACAAGCTGCCCACCGGATTGTGAGCAAGCTGTCTGCCCACCGAGACAGTTAAATTAATGATTAGTCGCGATGATGATGAAATAATTTTAATTTCACCCGTCAAGGAATCAGAGGGCGATGAAGACTTCAGTCTTGACCGCCGTCATCTCCCTCCCCTTTCGGCAGGCTGGGACCCCTTGGGACTCAGCGGTGTCCAGATGGATGACTTGTTTTCTGTTCTTCTTCTTTCTGATGACCATTAAAGCCTCCCAGGACTCTACATTCCTGTCTGCTTCGTTGTGGCTAGGGCATGTCCACACCACGTGGATCATGTAGGCAATTTCATTACACTGTTCCCACCTCGGGTCTTGGATCGCCGGATGCCACCTGCTTAATGCTATTAGTCGCGAGAGATTCCGCAGGAACAACATGAGTCTCACAAGCCCCACCGATGGCAGCATCTGCCATCGCACCTCAGTGGCGCATCGCTTAACTGTTGCACCTCTGCGCCAGGAGCGGAATCAGGACTCCCAGGGATCTGTGAATGTAGAGAATGGCCAATTCTACCACAGTACTAGTCTAAAATGATGCAATATCACGCAGCAACATCATATGATATATCTACCAAAGTCAGCCAGTTCAGGTCAGGCAAAATCATAGAAAGTGAAGATAAACCATGCAAAACCAGGGCTAATGGTGCTAATAATAAAAATAATTGGTTTTTGGGGAAAGGAAATGGCGCAGTATCTGTCTCATATATCGTTGGACACCTGAACCGCGCCGCAAGGGAAGAGAAAAGGCGGGAGTGAAAGAAGAAAGGAAGAGAGAGGTGCCGTAGTGGAGGGCTCCGGAATAATTTTGACCACCTGGGGATCTTTAACGTGCACTGACATCGCACACCACACGGGCGCCTTAGCGTTTTTCCTCCATAAAGACGCAGCCGCCGCGGTCGGGTTCGAACCCCGGAACTCCGGGTCAGTAGCCGAGCGCCCAAACCACTGAGCCACCGCGGCGGGTGGCTAATGGTGCTAGTAATAATAATAATTGGTTTTTGGGGAAAGGAAATGGCACAGTATCTGTCTCATATATCGTTGGACACCTGAACCGCGCTGTAAGGGAAGGGATAAAGGAAAGGGTGAAAGAAGGAAGAAAGAAAGAGGTGCCGTAGTGGAGGGCTCCGGAATAATTTCGACCAACTGGGGATCTTTAACGTTCACTGACACCGCACAGCACACGGGCGCCTTAGCGTTTTTCCTCCATAAAAACGCAGCAGCCGCGGTCAGGTTCGAACCCGGGAACTGCGGATCAGTAGCCGAGAGCCCTAACCACTGAGCCACCGCGGCGGGTCATGTCTGCAAGAAATTTGGTTCATAAGCTCGGCTACTGAGCCGGAGTTCCCGTGTTCGAACCTAACCGCAGCGGCCGCGTTTCGATGGAGGCGAAACGTTATGGCGCCCGTGTGCTGTGTGATGTCAGTGCACGTTAAAGATCCCCAAGTAGTCAAAATTATTCCGGAGCTCTCCACTACGGCACCTCTTCCTTCCTCTCTTCTTTCACTCCCCCCTTTATCCCTTCTCTTACGGTGTGGTTCTGGTGTCCACCGAGATATGTGAGACAGTTACTGCGTCAATTCCTTTCCGCAAAAAAACAATTTTCAACCAATTTATGAGACAGATACTGCGCCATTTCCTTTCCCCAAAAACCAATTATTATTATTATTATTATTATTATTATTATTACCAATCAGGTGCACGATTACGTGGCCAGAGGTCTCGCCATGAGGAGAGAAATTAACCAAGAGATGTTCCTGTTATTTGGAGAGCAGTGCAACTTTTTTCTTTTTCAGGTCATCGTACAATGCCAGGCAGAGCGAGCGATGATTCAGACGAAGATGGTTAAGCTCAGAATTGCTTTATTTCTACGGTAAGACTACAGTGGTTGGCTTTGCACACCACATTGCGGCACCGCTTTGCTATACTGAAATTCCAGCGAAAATAGAAATTAGAAAGAAGATACGACTGTACTGAAGTACTCAGTGTGAATGAAAAAAATCCACACTCACGCCGCCAACAGGCTTTGATTTGACAGTGGAATTTCGGAGAAGCATTTTTTTAAGCCGCAGCCAGTTGTTTGAAATCTCACTGAGCTGATTTCAGACTTCGTTCCGGGAAACAAGGCTTAGAACTTCAGAATTCAACAGCCTTCCTAGGTATGATTTCTACATGTTTTACTCTACACTCTAATCATCTGACAGACTCGGGGCTGATAATGAAAATGTTGACTGCGGTGACAAAGTTCCCGTTGGACCGGCGGTCACCCGCACGGCCCTGCCATTGCCCCCTTATTAGCGCACTTTACAGGGTGTTTCACCAAAGACTTTACAACAATTTTAAAAAATCTACTTTTTAAGTTAGAAGAACGCCTTTTTCGGCATAGCATTGCCAGCTGTGTAGTAAATCGCGGCGACGGAGGAGGCGTGCGGCTCCCCGCCTTTCGTGTTCGTCTCGTGCACCTCCAGACTGCAGAAACTACGTCTTCCCCGTGAACTTTCACCCTAATAGCTAGCGCTTTAAAATGGGAATTCATAACAGGTTGCACAGTGTATCGTAATCTGTATCGATTTATCAGCGCTGTGTGGAGCGCGCGCTGTGTTCACGGCAAAATATGCCCCCATGTGGAAAGGGCATCACCCTCCTCTGCATATCTTGTATAAAACCAGTGCTGAATAAACTCTGGCCCCAATTTGGCCAGCTAGTGACACATGGTGTGTCGTTGACTTATCCGCGTGTGTCAGAAGTGATTAGCACGGCGCAATGCACTGCCTGCACGACGCATGAAGACCAAGGATACTGCAGAGCGAAATGGATTTCTTCAAGCCGCCGGATCCGCTTTGTGCGACAGGCGACAGAACTGGCAGCTCTTCAAACAAAGGTTTGAAATCTTCTTGGGTGCTTCAGTGGTTGCCGAAAAGCCTCGACCTAAGAAAACAGCGCTGCTTTTAAGCGTCGCCGGCGCAGAGGCTATTGAAGTCATTGAAACCTTCACGTTCGCAGAAGGCGAGAACGACGACTATGGCACGGCAGTGAAAAAATTTGATGAGCATTGTTTTGCACCGGCCAGTGAGGTGCACGAGCGCTACATATTCAAGAGAAGAACCCAAGCTGCTGGCGAACCATTGGAGCATTTCCTGCGAGACCTAAAAAAGCAAGCCCGTGCTTTGGCGCTCTCACGGAATCCATGGTGAGGGACCAAATTGTATTCGGGATGCACGACGACAGGGTGCATGAAAAGCTCCTCGCAGACAACAACTTGACTTCGCAGAAAGCAGAGCAAACCTGTAAAGCAGCTGAAGCATCAGCAACTCAACAGCAAGTGTGGAGCCAAGAACACCAAGTGCATCCAATCGGCAAGGCTAGCGCAAGCAGCGAAGTCCGAGAACAACAGACGCGTTATGTGTGCCGAAATTGCGGCCGAGCACACGCCCCAAAAAGCTGCCCGGCATTTGGCCGAACATGCCGGAGATGTCGACGAAAAAACCACTTCGTCAGGTGTTGTAGAGTGACGGCACTAGTTGGCGAGTTACAAATAATAATAATAATTGGTTTTGGGGGAAAGGAAATGGCGCAGTATCTGTCTCATATATCGTTGGACACCTGAACCGCGCCGTAAGGGAAGGGATAAAGGAGGGAGTGAAAGAAGAAAGGAAGAAAGAGGTGCCGTAGTGGAGGGCTCCGGAATAATTTCGACCACCTGGGGATCTTTAACGTGCACTGACATCGCACAGCACACGGGCGCCTTGGCGTTTTTCCTCCATAAAAACGCAGCCGCCGCGGTCGGGTTCGAACCCGGGAACTCCGGATCAGTAGTCGAGCGCCCTAACCACTGCGCAACCTCGGCGGGGCCGAGTTACAAAGCGACGAAGACGATTTCGAGATACTCGACGAATCCGCAAGAAACGTGTCAAGCAAGCATGACTGGATGGTGAAAGTCCGAATCAAGAACTTGGCAGTTAATTTAAAAGATGACACTGGATCGCAAGCAGATTTGCTGCCTTATGGAATATACAGCAAAATGAACCCACAGCCACCTCTGTACCCTAGTAGTGCGATTTTACGCTGCCATGGCGGAGACGTAATCAAACACATTGGCATCATGCGTGCCACAGTCGTTCTAAACGATCGCGTTGCCATGCTGAGCTTTTTCGTGGCACAGAAAGGGCGCCAAGCCATCCTAGGTCTTGAGGCGAGTGAACACCGGGGACTGATTTCACGAGTGAACAGCGTGTCGCGGAACAGCTTTGAAAAAGTGGTCGTCAACTCTGGTCACCTGTTCACTGGCACCGGCTGCGTAAAACGAGCCTACCACATGGTACTTCGCAAGGACGCCGTGCCAGTGGTTCAGATACCACGCCGAGAACCCCTGGCCTTAGAGGAGCCACTTCGAGACGAGTTGGCACGCATGGAGCAAGCCGGAATAATTGCGAAAGCCAACAGACTGGGTGAGTCCCCTTGTTATCGTATGAAAGAAGGACGGGAACCTGCGAGCATGCATGGACCCCAGGAAGATCAATGAGTGCCTCAAGCGCGAGCACTACGCAGGGCCGAGGCGGGAGGACATAGAGGCCGAGCTGGCCGGCGCGAAGGTATTCACTCGCCTAGACGCACACGCAGCATTTCACCAAATTCCCTCAGATGAGGAAACTTCTAGGATATGCACTTTCGCAACGCCCTTAGATTTCTTCGGTGGGCGTTCGAAGCGAGCGGACGTGTTTTTTAGCTCTCTGCTCCTTCGGACGCTGGGCCTAAGGCTTCGCGGCGTTGCGGGGTCTCCCCATGGAGGCCACAGACACCGTGAACGAGCGAAGGCCTGTGTTCGGCGGTGACAATCAGCAACGCAGGGCAGGCCGCTCACGCTCACGATCACGGAGACGAACGCCGTCCAGAGGAAGGTCGTCCAGCACCATTCGGCGAATGCAGGCCGAGATCGCTGATCTGCGGTACACGGTGAGGTGCCTGACGGCGGCGCTCCTCACCACCTCGGAGATCCTTGAGTCCGTCATCGGGACCTTGGACGTGTCGCCGGCGAACCCACGCGTTATAGCCTTGAGGGACGCCATGGCGGCTCCCTCCCCGCCATTTCTGGCCACCCCTGCGCTTTCTGCCGCCATTGCTACTCCTGAGGAACCGGCTGTGATGCCCTCTCCCCCTGATGCTGCTGCTGCGGGCTCACCGCGGACACCTGCAGCCGAGGAGAGCATGTGCACCCCAATGGACGAGTCTGCTCTCCGGAAACGGCGACGCTCAACGGGGTCCGAGGAGAAGAGGGACTTGGAAACCAAAAGGGACATCGCGGTGGCCAAGCGGGAAGCTCGAAGGCCCCCCACCGTCACTGTTCCCTCTCCCTCCACACTCGAAGGAGCAGAGCCTTCCCAGCACGAGCCCCATGGAGCCCACGTCCAGCCTGCTGCTGATGCTGCTGCTGTTGCTGGTGGGGAGACGGCGTCCGGAAGAAAAACGGGTGCGACCTCACCAAATCCCGCCGCACGATACCAGGCTGCGGCTGGGGCTTCGTCTGCTGGCAGCGAGCGCGCCCGACTCCGCGGCGCGCCGCAGCAATGCCCCGCAGGCAGCGGCGACGCTGATGCTGGGGCCAGCCTGGTCCCGTGGCGCATTGTAACTACCAAGGCGCAGCGGCGTCGGAGAGCTGCCCTGGAGCGAGCCGCGGCTGCTGTGGAGGTCCCGTCCAGCCTGGTGGGGACGGTGCTGTTTCGGCCGGCGAACCGGGGCACCGCCTTCACCAGGGAACAGGGCTGGGAGTTGGCCGAGGAGATCGGATCCCGCCCGGGCGTCCTCGCCGTGCGGGTAAACATGCGGCGGAATGTGGTGGCAGTGGACGCGGGGAGCAGCGATGCTCTCCAGGCCCTGCTAGCCACGGCCGTCATCCGCGGCGTGCCAGTCTGCGCCAAGGAACCTCCTCCTCGGAATCAATGCTCCGGCCTGGTCTTCGGTGTGGACGGCCGCAGGACGGCGGAGGAGCTGCTAGCGGCGGCGGAATCAACGGTACCGATGGCGTCGGCGTCTCTGTCGGGCAGCACACTCGCTCTCCGTTTTGCGGCGCCGACACCCCCGGCGTTCATCACCATATTCAAGCGCAGGCTCGCGGTCCGCCCCTGCCGTCCCAGGCAGCTCCAGTATGCAAAGTGCGCCAGCCTGGGGCATGCCACTGAGGTGTGTCGTGCCCCTGCCCGATGCACGCGTTGCGGCGGGCCGCACGAGCCTGCAACCTGCGCGAGCAAGCCCCGCTGCATTAACTGCGGGGGGCGGCACGCAGCCATTGACCCAGCGTGCCCGCACTGGCAGCGAGAGCGTCACGTGGCCACTTTAATGGCCACATCCATGGCCCCGATGTCCAGGCGGGTTGTCCGAGCCGTCGTCCAGGCTGAGACAGCGGCCCCAGCCCAGCAACATCAGCAGACGCCGCGCGCTCTTTCTTATGCGCAGGTCGTCAGGGGAACACCCCAGCAGCAGCAGCAGACACAGAAGCAACGGCAGCGCCGGCAGCGGCAGCGGCGATCCGGTTGCCCGGCGTCCCGTACAGCGCGGCCCGAGCATGCGGCCGCTTCTCACGGCTAGCCCCTGATGCACGGGACGCGGAGATCGCGCGCCTAAAGCTGGCGTTGCCCTCAGCGCACTTTTCCCGGAGGGCACCGATGGACACCGGGCTTGCTTAGAAGCAGCGGGTGCTCCCGCACAGATAAGCCAGCATGATGGCTAGCCGCCGGACTCCCTTTCGCATACCATCCATCCTGCAGTGGAACGTGCGCTCACTTGCGGCGCGGTACGCCGAAATGCGAGTTTGCATCGCACAGGATTCGCCGGAAGTTATCGCGCTGCAGGAGACGTACGTACGTTCACATGACGGGGAGCCCCAGATGCGGCTACCTGGCTACATTGGCTACCACTCAGCCACCACGTGCGAGGAACCCACCTGTGCTGCAGTGCCCTGTTGTGTCACATCTCATCGCCCCGGGAAATCAAGGTGCGCGATATACGTGCGGCAGGACGTCCAGCACACCCTCGTCGGCTCGGCGGCGGCGACATCTGATGCCCAGGAGTGCGTGGTGGTGACAGTGCGCGTCGGTGGTGTTGACACGTCGGTGGCCAGTGTTTATGTGCGTCCAGCTGTCGCGTGGAACGCGCTGTGTTTTCGTGCTGTGTCTTCGTGCTGTGCACCGCGCCAAATCATCTGTGGTGATTTAAACGCCCACCATAGTGCGTGGGGCAGTGCGCGCCACTCCGCGCGTGGAGACGACCTGCACGACGCAGCAACGCAGCTGGGACTCACCCCCTTGAACACCGGCGAGCCCACCTTTCGACGACGCGGAACAACCGGCTCCTGCATCGACGTTGCCTTCGCATCCAGAGGCATCGAGGCGACATGGCCCCGATCACCATCTCTCTGGGGCTCGGATCATTACTCCATCCTAATTGAACCCACTGCGATGGAGGCGCGACCCAAACGTGCCTACTCCATTACCAACTGGAGTGCGTTCAGGCGGGCGGTCGACGAGGCGGCGGCCACTGGCGCAGATTTCTTTTCAAGTCTAGTCCGAAGCGCTCTCGCAGCCACCCAACGAGCAGAGGCAAGGGCACGGCAGCCCATACCTGATATGAAGCTGCTCAATCTGCGCGAGAAGAGAGATCGCGCAGAGCGACGGGCGCGACGGACTGACAGAGGCGCCGACTGGACTGACTACAACCGCTTGGACACAGCAGCGCGCCGCCACGCCAACAAGCTATACCGCCGGCAGTGGGCTTCACTATGCCAAAGGATGGAGGAAGATGTCAGCTCGCGGAGGCTGTTTGACACCCTGCGGCGCATCACCGAACCACAGGCAAAACGTCAACCGCTGGCCGCCCTCGCAATCTCCAGCGGGCTCAGCTTTGTAGAATTGGCAGAGCGGTTTGCCGATCGGTTCGCGCCGCCCAGCCCCGCAAACGCCGCTAACATAGCTGCTCCTGAGAGCCCCAGAAGTGACGCCAGTCCCTCGCCCGTCGCCTCGGAAGGTCCATGTGATGCGCCGTTCACCGCGGCGGAATTGAACAATGCGCTGCAGCGCTGCCGCCGCCGCTCGGCGCCCGGACCGGACTGGGTGACATACCAAATGCTGCGAAACCTGGATGCGCAGCAACGACAGATCCTCCTGCAGCAGATCGACCTGGTTTGGGAACGCGGGGAGCTACCGGAGGATTGGCGAACCGCGGTCGTTTGTCCCATCCGAAAGGCAGGGCGCCCACCTACGGAGCTGAGCGGATACCGGCCAGTGGCATTAACATCGGCGGCAGGTAAGCTCATGGAGCATATGGCGTTGCAGCGTCTGAACGAGCGGGCTGCGGAGGCTGATTTGTTTGACGAGCGGCAGACGGGTTTCCGTGGGATGCGGTGCACGGCTGATTCTATATCGGACGTTGTTACAGCGCTGGAGCATGCCAG
The DNA here is from genome assembly GCF_052857255.1 of Amblyomma americanum. NCBI lineage: Eukaryota > Metazoa > Arthropoda > Arachnida > Ixodida > Ixodidae > Amblyomma > Amblyomma americanum. The sequence continues at coordinate 712,237 of NW_027526502.1, read as the reverse complement.
GGCAGCAGGCCAGGTTGCGCTGCTGCTGCTACTGGACGTCTCGGGCGCTTTTGACAACGTTCACCGCGCACCAATTCTCGCGGTGCTTGAGGGGGCCGGTGTGAGCGGGCGCCTTGTGCGATACGTTCATGGCTTCCTGAGCGGGCGCACCATGCGCGTACGGGTAGGGGGTAAGCTCTCCAAGCCTCGCCCGGTCGACATGGGCGTGCCGCAGGGCTCTGTCCTATCACCATTTCTGTTTAATGTGGCCATGTCGGTGGTGCCGGCCTCCCTCCCCACGGGCGGGCGACACCATGTGTACATGTCCATATATGCAGACGACATAGCTCTGTGGTGCCGGGCACCACCGGGCGAGGCGTTCCGCGTGCGGGGGTGCCTTCAGGGAGCCCTGACCACAATCGATGCCAGCTTGCGCGGCCTTGGTCTGTCGCTGAGTGCGGACAAATCGGTGGCCATGGCCTGCGTTTCGCGCTCGCGCGCGCACCTTGCGCCACTGTCACTGGACGGGACTCCGATTCCTTGGCGTAAATCGGTGCGGTACCTTGGCCTGGACATCGACTGGCGCCTTTCCTTCCGCCCCGCGGCGACCAAGGCCTGTCTGCAGATGAAGAGGATCACCGCCGCCGTGCACAAGCTCACCGCTCGAGGCCAAGGCATCTCCCAGCAAGCCGCGCTGCGTCTATACAATGCCGCAGCTTTGGGGGCGGTGCTCTATGCGCTGCCGCTCGTCACGGTGCGCAAGCCGTGCTGGAAGAAGCTCGAGCTTCAGCACCGCAAGTCCCTGCGCGTGTGCCTAGGCCTGCCCAAAAACTCGCAGTGCGCCGCAACGCTGGCCGAGGCAGGAGCGTGGCCCCTTGAGCTCCAAGCAGCGCGCAGGGCACTGAATCACATCGACCGGCTTCACCGAGCACCGGACGGCGGCTCGCTTCTGCAGCGTATGCGCTCGCACCCGCGCTCACGAATGGGCGCGGCGCTGCTTGAGTATGAGCAATTGACCCAAGGCCCACCCCCCTACGTCTCCTGCGCGCCCTGGCCTGCTGCCTCGGAGGTACAGCGAGAGATCGTCGGCATCGCGGGAAAGCGGAGCACACTTCTCTGCGCTGTGCAGCAGCTGGCCAGAGCCGTCATACACGAGGAGCTCCAGGACCATCTCCTCGTGTACACCGACGGCTCAGTGGCCCGCGACAACTGCTCCCTTGCTGCGGCGGCCACCATCCCCGCCCTGCGACTGCACAGCCAGCAACACGCAGCCTTCCTGGGCTCCTCCACCACGGCGGAGTTGATGGGGATCCGGCTCGGGCTGGACCTGCTGCTCACCCTCGGCCCTCCGCCGCCCAGGAGTGCTCTGCTGTGCGACTCCCGCGCCGCCCTCAGCCGCCTGCAATCTAATGGCCGCGGTACCCCACTAGTGCGGGAAATTCGCTCGCGCATCGAGCGCCTCGCGCAGAGAGGTTGTGCCGTGCGTGCACAGTGGGTGCCCGGTCACTGCGGCATCGCCGGCAATGAAGAAGCTGACGACCTCGCGACCGCTGCACACCAACTACCTGCCAGCGATCTGCCCCTTGCGCTGGAGGACGTGCGTGCGGCCATTCACGACCATCTCCGAAAGCAGCACCCCGACCCACGCATCGCGGGAGGTGAGCGCATCGACAGTGTCACCGGCTGTCGCGCACTTACACGGTCACAACGTGCAATGATCCTCCGCGCGCGCATTGGCTGCGTGTGGCCCGGGGAACGACGGGTGCGTCACGGAATCGCGACGAGTGATGTGTGTGACGGATGCGGTGCAGTGGAAACACTAGAACATCTGCTCCTTCGCTGCTCCGCGTTCGCCGATGCTCGTCGCGATATGCTCGCGGCCTATAGGGCGCAGGGCATACTACCAGACTCCATCAAGACGCTATTGTGGCCGCAGGGCAGTGCGCGCACTCGTGAGCGAACTTTGGTGAGCCTCTGTGCATTCCTCGAACACACGGGCTTGACGTCCCGTCTGTTCTCCGTCAGGTAGTTACCCGCAGTGACCGAACGCTCCGCGAGTTCTACCTTGAACGATTAATAACTGGACACCCCACTCCAGTTGTAACCTACACAGTGCTGTGCGCGTGTGTGATTTAATTCCTCTAAAATGAACTAATCACGCGCACAACCTGGACACATTTCTTATTGTGTAAATAGTTTGTACATATTACTTCTCCCCCTGTCCTCTATTCCTGTCCCCTCACCTCTTTCATTTCACTTCTCCATTCTTCCTGCTGTCCTTTATTTCCGCTGCCCCAGCTCAGGTGCTTCAGTATCGATGGTAGATGCCGGGGCTAGCAAAAATCTTTTCCTTCCTTTTTACTATTATTTTTAATAAAACCACTACCACCACCACCACGCCCTTCGGCCGTTATCGGTTTTTCTACTGCCCTTTGAAATATCGTCAGCGTCCGAAGTATTTCAGCAAACCCTACGTGAAACTTTTGACGCGCCTCTTGGCGTTAAGGTGTAAGTCGATGACATACTCGTGTGGAAAAAATCCCGGCAAGAGCGCGACCAACGTGTCAGAACAGTGCTAGAAGTGACAGAACGGGCGGGGCTAACGTTCAATTCAGCAAAGTGTGCATTTGGCGTTCAATAATAATTAATAATTGGTTTTGGGGGGAAAGGAAATGGCGCAGTATCTGCCTCATATATCGTTGGACACCTGAACCGCGCCGTAAGGGAAGGGATAAAGGAGGGAGTGAAAGAAGAAAGGAAGAAGAGATGCCGTAGTGGAGGGCTCCGGAATAATTTCGACCACCTGGGGATCTTTAACGTGCACTGACATCGCACAGCACACGGGCGCCTTGGCGTTTTTCCTCCATAAAAACGCAGCCGCCGCGGTCGGGTTCGAACCCGGGAACTCCGGATCAGTAGTCGAGCGCCCTAACCACTGAGCAACCGCGGCGGGGACATTTGCCGTCCAACAAATTGAATTCCTCGGTGACGTGATAAACGAAGAAGGAATCGGTCCAACCTCGTCCCTTGTCGAGGGCATGCTGCACATGCCCCCACCGAGTGATAAACTAGCTGTTCAACGCATGCTGGGTGTCGTGAACTATTTCGGAAAGTTTATGTCAGCGCTCGCGGAAAGGACGACGCTTCTCAGAAACTTGCTAAAAAAAGACAGTTTTCGAAAGGTCAGCAAATCACGACAAAGGATGGAGAGCGCTGTGCGACAATCTTAGCAGGCAGCCCTTACTGTCAGTGTTTGACCCTGGTAAAGAAACCAAGGCATCTTGTGATGCATAAAAAAACGGAATTGGTGCTGCCCTGCTGAGCCGCCGCGGTGGCTCAGTGGTTAGGGCGCTCGACTACTGATCCGGAGTTCCCGGGCTCGAACCCGACCGCGGCGGCTGCGTTTTTATGGAGGAAAAACGCTAAGGCGCCCGTGTGCTGTGCGATGTCAGTGCACGTTAAAGATCCCCAGGTGGTCGAATGAATGAATGAAAAACTTTATTGAATTATTTTGGTCAGTTCCGGAGAGTCTCCTTGCAGCTGCGTCTTGGCGCTTGCCGCAGCCGCCGCCGCCGTCGGAGGCTCCTTAGCAAGGGTGGTCCCTCATTCCAGGGCTCCACTGGTCCTGGCCACCTCGCACGCGTGCTGCACCAATGCCCTTTGGGCGGTGAGCTCGCTGCTGGTGAGCAGGCCCTCCCATTGCTCCGCACTCGGGTTAGTCTGTTTGTGGAAGGTGTAATTGTGTTTACACTCCCATGTGACGTGGTAAAGTGTCGGGACGTCCCCGCACCAGGGGCAGCTGTCGCTGTACTGGGTGGGGAACATTTTGCTTAGGACGTGTAAGTTAAAGAAGGTGCCAGTCTGCAGCCTCCTCCAGCTGACCGCTTCTTGCTGTGTGAGGAGTTTGTGGGGCGGGGGATACTTGAACCTGCAGCCTCTGTAGTGATTTAGGATGTCTGCGTACGTCGGGTCCACCATCGAGGGGTTCTCGAGGTCCTCCGTCAGCAAGGCTCGGTGCGTGATCTCGCGAACCTGGCTGTCAGCCCTCGAGTTGCCCTCGACTCCGGTGTGTGCCGGTACCCAGAAGACGTTTTGCTTCGCATTGAATCCCGAGGCTCTCGCGTCGAGGAGGATGCGTAGGGCCTCCCTGCAGATCCTTCCTTGCTGATATCGGCTGCAGGCCGTTTTGCAGTCCGTTATTATAATCTGTGGCTTGTTTCTGCGGTAGCCTTCGACCGCTGCAAGCGCCACAGCGATCTCCTCCCCTTTTGCCACCGTACGTCCTCTCGCGGATGCGCAGCTGATCGTGTCGCCCGTGTGGTCTACGACCGCCACCGCCACTCTCGTGATGTTGTTGCGTCTATCCCTCGGATATAGTCCTGCGTCCGTGTACACCGTGTTTTCCTGCGTGGCTAGGTGTCTCTCCACGTATTCTGCTCTTGCTTGTCTTCTGGCCGCGTGTAGGTTGGGGTCCATGTTGCGCGGCAGTGGGCAGATTCTGAGGGTTTGCCGGATTTCGTCCGGAATGTTCTCGTCGGGATCTGCTGTGGTTTCCACTCCGTGGCCAAGTCTTCTCAGGAGTTGCCTGCCTGTTTCTGTAAGTTCTAGTCTTTCTAGCTGTGCGTTCAGCTGGGCCGCCGCCAACTCCTCGAAGGTGTTGTGGACTCCCAGCTGTAGTAGCTTGCCGTTCGGGGTGTTTCTCGGTAGGTTTAGTGCGGTCTTGTAGCCTTTCCTTATTAATGCCTCGATCTGTTCTTTTTCCCTCTTGATCGCCGGGTGGTAGGGGAGGGAGTACGTCACCCTACTGACTACCAGGCTCCTGACTAGTTTGAGGGTGTCCTCTTCCTTTATGCCGTGTCTTCTGCTGGAGACTCTCTTTATCATTCTGCCGACTTGTTCGGTCGATTTCTGTAGCAGGCTGATCGTGTGGCTGCATTTGCCGCTGCTCTGCAGCCACATGCCCAGAATCCTTATGGTGCTTCTTTCTGGTATGTTTTGGCCTTCGAGCTTGATCTCTAGGCTCGCCTCCGTGGGTTTTCTCGCTACTCTGAGTAGCTCTGACTTGTCTGGCGAGCACGCTAGACCCCTTGCCTCCACGTATTCTTCTATGCAGGTCGCGGCTCTCTGTAGTCTCTTGTTTTTCTCCTAGCGATCCACGGTTGGTCCACACCGTGATGTCCGCATACATGGCATGTTGTGTGCCTTCGATTTCCCCCAATCTTTTGGCCAGGCCGATCATGGCTAGGTTGAAGAGCACGGGCGAAATCACCGACCCCTGTGGGGTTCCTTTGTGGGGGGTGTTAAAGGATTGGCTTCTCACGTCTCCCAGCCCCACGGTGGCGGTTCTGCCTGCGAGAAAGGCCCTCACTAGTTGTGAGTTCTTTCGCCGCTGTTTATGTTCTGGAGACCCTCCATTATTGCCGGGTGGCTGACGTTGTCAAAGGCCCCCTTGATGACTAGGGCCATGACAACATTCTCTCCAGCCTTCGGGATGTTGGCGAGAACGTCCTCCTTGAGTCGTAGGAGAACGTCTTGCGTAGACAGCTTTGACCTGAATCCAAACATGCTGTGTGGATAGAGTTGTTCTCGCTCCATCCATAGCTGGATTCTTTTCGTAATTATTCTTTCGTGCAGCTTTCCCAGGCACGAGGTGAGGGAGATCGGTCGTAGGTTTTCGATCTGCAGCTTTTTGCCCGGTTTGGGGATCATCACTACCTCCGCGTGTTTCCATTCGGCCGGAATCGAGCCCTCGGCCCAGAGTTGGTTGAGGTAGTCTGTCAGCTGGTTTACCGCTTCCTCACTGAGGTTGCGTATGAGGGAATTGCGTATCCTGTCTCCCCCAGCTGCCGTGTTCTTAGTGAGGGCCCCCATCGCCTCGTGCACTTCTGCCAGCGTGATCGGCCTGTCCATCTCGGGGTTTTCTTTGCCTTGATAGGTTCCTCTATATTCTTCGGGGCGTTCCTTCCCGTAACACTTGGTTTTGAGGTCCTCTATCATTTGGTCCTCCGTTCCTTCGTACTGGTGGATCAGTCTTTGTATCGTTTTACTGCTTTCAGTCCTCGTCTTTCCCGGATCTATCATCGCTTTCAGAATTCGCCACGTTTTGGCCGTGTTCAGGGTGCCGTTTAGCGAGCTGCTGAACTGCTGCCACCCTTGCCTTGCCAGTTGTGTAGCGTATTCTTCTGCCTTGGCCGTGATTTCCGCTATCTTCTTCTTTAGCTTCCTGTTTAGCTTTTGTTTCCTCCATCGTTTGGTGAGCCCGCGCCTTGCCTCCCATAGCCTGAGCAGGCGCTTGTCCACCTCCGGTATTTGCTCGGTTCTGTCTACCTCTTGCGTGTAGGTCTCCTGTATCTGTTTGAGCTGTTGGCACCACTCTTGGATGTTTGTGATCTGCCCGGTCAGATCCCTGCTTCCTTGCCGAAAGGCGTCCCAGTCGCTGAGGCGGGCTTTCCCAAGTTTTCGTTTGGTGGACTCCGCTGCCATCGTGAGTTGGATTATGCAGTGGTCGCTCCCCAGGTTTTCTAGGGTGTTTTCCCACTCTACTTGGCTCGTGCCCTTCACGAAGGTGAGGTCCGGGCACGTGTCTGCGCTGACGCTGTTGCCTATCCTTGTAGGTTGGTCTTCGTCCGTTACTAGTTCGTACCCCAGGTTCTCCGCGGCGTCCCATATGCATTGGCCTTTGCGGTCGGACGATGGGTATCCCCAGTTCGGACTCTTGGCGTTAAAGTCTCCCGCTACCACGAGGGCGTTCGTTTTGGCCATCTTGCTTACTTCCGTAAACAGCTTTCCAAAATCGCCGTCCTTTTGTTTCGGGGAGCTGTATAGGTTCACTATGTACGTGCTCTTGGCGCTGAACTTCTTTGGGATTATTTCGGTGATTACGTGTTCTACCCTGTGCCCTCGATCTCTTTGTGTGCTATGGTGGCTATTTTGTTGTTTACGAGGGTTGCGGCTCTTTTCCCGCCTTCCTGACATGTGTATCCCTTTAGCGTGGGTGTGCTGTTGGTTTCTTGTAGCAGAATTACGTCTGGCTGCTTCCCCTGGGAGTTAATGTACTGCTGCAGGAGGTTCTGCTTCCTCTTGTACCCCCTGCAGTTCCACTGCCAAATGCTTAGTTGCTGATGTCCTGCCATGATGAGTTGCCGTTGTTGTTTGCCCCTTGGTTTTCTGATCCGCCGAAGCGTCTCTCGCAGAATAGTCTGTCTCTGGCCTCGTTAATGGCTCTGCTGTTTTGATTCTTGACGTAGCTGCGGAAGCTTTGGTCCTGCATAGCTTGTTTCGGCTGGAGTTCGTGCATTTGCTTCTGTACCGTCAGCATAAAACTTTTTATTTCGTTCCACCTTTGTTCTTCCGATTGTTTCTGTGCCTCCTCGGGCGGGGGCCAAGGGGGGGTCGGCCTGCTGTTGCCTGCCTCACTTCTGCCCTGTCGTTGCCATTGCAGTTCCATGATGAGTTCGTCTAGCTTCTGCTTAATCTGTCTAGTCTGCTCTCGGCTCTTTTCTAGCTCCTGCCTCAGAGCCCTGTTTTCTTCTTCTAGCTTTTTCTCTTTGTGTGAGGGTGTGTTTGTGTTTGAGTGTGTGTTTGAGTGCGGAAAAAGCGACTTGGGGGGCCCGCTCCCCAGCTCACCTTGACTCCGCCGCTCTTCTTCTGCTGTTGTTGTTGCTGCTTCGGTCCGGGTCCCCAGGGCTTCACCAGCGGCGGGTAGGACTCGTCCCGCCGTCCGTCCCGGCTCTTGCTTCTCCCCCGGCTCCGGCTCCTCGACTTGCTTCCTCCGCTCCGTGGCTGGAAGGAGGAGTCCTCTTCCTCCTCAAACCACCTTGGCACGCGGCCTCTGCTGCGGCTCCTGCTTCGTCCCCGTCTCAGCAGCTGCTGTTGCTGCTGTCGGTTCCTGAAGGCAGGTCGCCCCCGCAGTTCCTCCGCTGACTTCAGTCTGTGTTTGCATTCCTTGGTGCCTGTTTTGTGGCCCTCGCCGCAGACCAGGCACTTCGGGGTGCATTGGTGTTCTTTGGTTGGGTCCTGCTCCCCACACTGCTTGCAGGCATTGCGGTCCGGGGTCGGGCAGACGTCGGATCTGTGGCCCGAAATTATTCCGGAGCCCTCCACTACGGCACCTCTTTCTTCCTTTCTTCTTTCACTCCCTCCTTTATCCCTTCCCTTACGGCGCGGTTCAGGTGTCCAACGATATATGAGACAGATACTGCGCCATTTCCTTTCCCCCAAAACCAATTATAATTATATTATTATATGCCCTGATGCAGCATCACAGCGGTACATGGAAGCCGGTTGCTTACGCCTCCCAAGTGCTTACAGAGACGCAGCAACGCTATTTACAAATTGAAGAGGAAGCAATGACCATTGTTTCGGCTGCGAAAGATTTAACCATTTCGTGTATGGGCGGCAGGTTGTCGTTGAGACAGACCATCGTCCGTTGATCTCTATCTCCCAAAAAGCGATCGGTGACATGCCACCCTGCAGATTACAGCGATTTTTTTTTTGCATCAGTATACGCTATGTTCCAGGAAAACAACTTTTGCTGCCGGACATGCTGTCAAGGGCTTCCGTCACGGGCGCAGCAGATCACACCGACGACGACGTCGAAGTGCACGCAGTGAGTGTGGTCGACTCTATCGTCAGTGAAACCACGTGGGCATTAATTTACGATGCCCTACCAAATTTTCCCGAAGTCCAACAGCTAGCAGACACTTCAGCAAAAACTATTGTGGCTGCAGCAAGTGCCATATTTTCCAGATATGGCATACCTGTAGAGGTATGCACTGACAACAAACCTCAGTTTTCCAGTAGAGAATTTGCAATCTTCTCACAGGTCTACGATTTCAAGCACGTATTTTCCCGGCTCCAATGGGCTCGCCGAAAAGGGAGTACAAGTAGTCAAGAGAATCTTGAAGAAAACGAGTGAAGCTAAACAAGATTTTTGGCTTGGTCTTCTCGCCTACAGGTCAACTCCACTGGAATTAGGCACCAGCCGAAATATTACGAGGACATTTGCTGCGAACAACACTCCCAGCCGTTCAGGTCGGACAAAGCCAGCGGGTTGACAAACACCAGCAAAAAGACTACTCAAGAGGGCCACTCGCACCACTCAACGACGGCGACAAAGTCGGAATACAAGACGGCGCATGGACAAATTAAAAGGCTCAGGTTCTCCGGTCGTCTGGTCAACCAAGGTCATACGTAGTCATGACTGAAGACGGCCAACTCTTGCGACGCCAAGTAGAGAATCTTTCCGCCTACGCGGTCCCCACCAGTACGACGAAGAGAATGCGCTGCCCCTACGTGCACGCAACAAGACCCGGATGCGGCGCAGAATCAAGACTGCACAGCGAGCACTCTGCCGATACTTCCGCAGCAGGCGGTAACTCCAAGAAGGACAACATTGACAACGAAGACCACCTCGACGCTGTACGACGAGAACTTTGAACAAGTGCCGTGACTTCATTCAGTGCTCTGATCTTTGATGTAGTTCTGATGCCCAAATCTGTTTTGATTTCACTGTCTCTTTTCGGCATTCCAGAGCTAAAAAGCTGTCCTTGTCATGCAATTTTTTAACAAGGGGGGATGTATCGTCATCTGTATCGCTATCAGCGCTGCGTGTAGCGCGCGCTGTGTTCGTGGCAAGATAGGCCCCCATGTGGAAAGGGCGTCACCCTCCTCTGCATATCTTGTATAGAGCCAGTGCTGCATAAACGCTGGCCCCAATTTGGCCAGCAATTAAGTGACACACGATGTGTCGTTGACTGATCAGCGCGATACAGACAGACAGGAAACCTTAGCCCGAAGTACGGTTTGGGCCGCCACCCTCGCCCTCACCATGTCTTTCCTCCCTCAACCTCGTCCTTGCGAATTTTCATGCGCCCATCCGCCCTCATCCTCACCTCACCGAGTGAAATCCTCATGAGGTGAGGGTGAGGACGCCCTGTTATGCTTGGCGTGCCTTCCAGCCCAAATGAATAAAGACGCGGACTCCCCGACCAGGATTTCCAGAAAACCATCGTGAAGGCTATTGAGAATTCTGAAGAAACGTGGGCGCAAGGACTGGCGTTCGCGGAAGGAATGGCTAAAGCAGCGACTACAATGGCGTCCCCAAGTGGTCGAGTATGCCATCGGGTCGACGAACAGAGCGTTGTTCTCATCTGTCACGTTGGGGTTGACAATTGATGGAGAGCTGCGTCTTCGACAGAGTTTCCGCATTTCGGACAACGGGCGAGGAAGTGCAGGCTCTTTCAACCCCTGCTGGGAAATGGCTTGACATTCCTGTGCAACGTGGGCACATTCCTGTAGTAGTAGTGGTAGTGGTTTTGTTAAATAATGTAATAAAAAGGAAGGAAAAGATTCAGTATCGATGGCATCTGCCATCGATACTGAAGCACCTGAGCTGGGGCAGGTGATAGCAGGCAGAATGGAGAAATGAAATGAAAGAGGCGAGAGGGAAGGGAGAGAGGATAAGGGGAGAGGTAATATACACACATTATTTACACAAAGAGATATGTGCGCAAGTTGTGCGCGTGGTTGGTTCGTGATGGAGCAATAAAAACACACGCACACAGCACTATGTTGACTACAACTGGAGTGGGCAACGTGGGCGCATTCCTGTGTCAAGCGGGCGCATTCCGGACCCACGGGCGCGCCCACGTGGAACCTATAAAGGTTATATGTTCGCACTCACACACGCACACAATGGTCGCTTGGGGAGGGGGGGGGAGGGGGGGGATAGCACAGCGCTATGGACCTCCTTCACCCCGCGACGTCACGAAGATGCGGTGGCGCTGATGTTAGCAGCGACTTTCGCATGGTAGGCAAAACAGGTTCCGCTTGCCCGTGCCTACCGCAGCTGCCGCAGCTACCGGCGGCTGCTTCAAGCCTGTGCACTGCAGAAGCAGCATGTATTGACCAGCTGCGTCACTGCTGGATCCGCGTAATAGCATAAAAAATATTAAATTAGCCTCGATAGGTTTCTCGCGCATAAATTCCGCATTCGGAAACTGGCTAACAGGCAATAGGCCACGTTAGTAAAGCGCGAAGTCTGGGAGTCGATAGGCACTGCCACTCAATGCACTTAATAGCTTGCAAGTTACTGCGTTCATTCACCTGAACTTCAGGATAGTAGGCTGATAATTGCTCAAGGAAAAAAAAAAGACATATGCAGCTGCACACGTACTTATCACCTTGAGCCGGAGTGCACGGGGCGCCGACAGGTTCACTCGCCCCCAAGGAATGCGTGTTTTTGTTAATAGCACACCATGTTTTAATGGCGCGTTTTAAGACATTTAATATTTACTTGAAACTGTTTATAACGACGTAATTATTTCATTCGAGTAGAAAGAAGTCTGGTAAGTTGTGTCAATAGACAGTTTTAGCTGTGCGTACGCAACGGCTTAGCGTACGCAAAGAGTTTGCGGGGACGGTAGTGCGCATGCGCAGAACGCAAGCGCAAGCCCTGCGTCTTGCGTGCGTACGCTAGCCAGCGGACTTTGCGTTGCGGCGCTTGCGTGGCTTGCGTACGCTAACTTTGACAAGATGGCGGCGCCCTGCTCGCCCGCTTCGGAATAAATACACGTCGCCGCTGGATTCTCCGACGCAATAGCTCGCTCAAATGGTAGCGGTTCGCTCTTATTTCGCCTAATCTTGCCCACACGTAGCGGTATAAGCGATAACTAGCCCCTGTTTTTCAGATAATTTGGCGATTTTCAAGCTCCTAAGCCTAACTAAATTCAGTGTGTTTTCCTCGTAGCAACGACACCTGGCGAAGCAGTTTTCTAGCTTTTAGCCAGTTCTTACATTTTCTTCGGTTTGCATAGTTTTTCTTCTTTAAACAAAAAAGGCTCCCAATGCACTCACACTAGTTATCAGTAATCACGGATGAAATTTTCTTCAACCAAGCGTTGATGTGGTTTGACGCCTTGTTACTAGATGGCGCCACGTGAGCCTGAGGGGCGCTACGGCACGGCCAGCTAAAACTATACTTCGGAGCGGACAGCGTAACGTACGCAGCGCCGTAGCGCTTTGCGTACGCAAGCACTTGCGTACGCAGAGCTAAAACTGTCTAATCTTGCGCGGTCGCGTTGGTGTGCTTATAATAGCGTACCTTAAATGTGCTAAACGCCATATGCTTCTTCATTGCATCATGCATGTGTCATGTTTCATGAGGTAGTACATGATCGCGAAGCTGGTTTGGAAAGAAGCAGCCGCACGCGTGCTACTAACAGACACGTGGCGAGATTGAGAGGGGACGCGGCAATGAAAAGTGTTTTCGTTATTCATGCATGCGATATGTAACTAAACTTGGTGCAAATATGAAATTCCTACGCTAGTTTCAGTAATTCCTTTTATTTAGAGCTATACCTGGTGCAGTTCTGGGTAATTATAATTAACACCGTCGTCAAGTCCCCCCAAGGTCTCAAATAATTGAGTCGATAGTGCGCAGTTTTTTTATGCCAGCATGTACATAAAGCCCTGTTCTGTACGATGACGCGATTAGTTCTTTTTCTATATGATCAGTACTTATGCATGCATAGTTACATGAAAACGTTTCTTACAAGAAATAACTAACACAGTACTGCACGTGTAGGGAAAAAAATCGAGAGATTTATTACGCTCCTCAACGTCTCAGGAATATTTTGCGACAAATAGAATCATTTGATTTTCATGCGAATTACGAAGGTGAGTGATCCAGTCGCCGAAAATGTGAGAGGTCACAAAACGAACCTTAAAGTTTATTCCCTCGTTTATGGCATCTTCGCTTTCGCTTTGGTCAAAGAAATGCGGCACTGAAATCAAAGAAATTACCTCACAATTTCTGACGACCACACTTCTAAAAAGCGTCATTTATAAATTTGTACTCAATATTTTGCTATAATTTTTCGTCACGAAACTAGACTTCAGGGCTAGGAAAGAAAATAATTCTGGAAATCAAAAATTTTCACCAAATCGACCAGCTTCACAAGAGGAAAATTCGGCCTGGCTGGTGCGTGGTCATGCGGCTAAAAACAGCGCTAAGCGAGACAGGAGATCAGGGACACGACGCTGTCCCCACTTTTCGCACAGCGCGACACGTACGTATGTCAGCAGACGATGAGCGCATGTCTGCTCCGACGAAACGACGCCAGCACTTCCCCTCACTATTGTCCCGAAGCAAAATCATTCCGGCTAGTGCAGAGTGTCAAAACTTGTTTTATTCAATGCCTAGCGCATAAATAAACGGCAGGAACGCTTTCTACACGTTTACTACTAACCATATATACAATACAGTGGCAAAATATTTCTCTTTATAGGCCGCACGGGGCCAACACGAGCTCGTGTACCTCAACAAATTACTAAGTTGGAAGCATCGACCATTGCTATGATTCGCAGAAACTGGAAACGCGCCTACAAGCCTTGAAAACCCGCGCTCAACACCTATCCGCGACGCCACTCCCCGACCTTTTGCCTACCACGAGCTCGCTAGCGACTGCAGCGCCACCTCGTTTGTTTACAAACATGCAGGAGGTCTATAACTGGCTCATTGAGAGGCACCTCAACGGCACTGTGCGGGGGGAGGGGTCAGGAGGGAGGCGGGTCAGGGAGGAGGAGGAGGCAAGGTCAAGGGGAGGGCACCGAACCCAGTTCACTTCCAGGTGGTTTCACTGGAGGGGGTTTAGTTTAGCACGAAGGTTCGCTTTCTCGGCGAAGGTCAGCACTACACGGAGGGCGCGGCACACAGAAGATGTCGGGCCGAACGGGAAGAGAAAGTGTTCCAAAGTTTCGGAGGCGAGCCCCAGTTTTTGGTAGGAACAATTTAGGGTGGAGCGGGCACTGGTGAGTCCCGCACACTCACAGAAGAGATGGAATAGGGTTTCACAGACCCCACACATAGTGCATTGGTCACTGGTGAAGCCACGGAGACGATGGAGGCGTTCGGCTGTCCATACACATCCTATACGGAGGTGAAGGAGGAGGATGTAATCCGCGCGTTCAAATTCTCGCCCGGGAACGCGACGGGGGGGGGGGGGGGGGGGGGGGAGCGTCGGCAGCCACTCTGGCGTCGGGATGATGAAGAGCCACATGTTTTTTTTAATTATGAGTGTAGCACAGTCATATGGGCTGACTGCACTTGTTAGAGGAACTGTTGGGTCATGGGCCTGTTTGGCTAGTTGATCGGCAGTTTCATTTGCCGATATGCCTACGTGGGCAGGCATCCACTGGAGGGTTATGTGGCAGCCGCGTTCGGAGAGAGCAGCCAGCTTGTGGTCCAGGAGGCGGACAGTGTGTCCGCCCTCGTCGGCATGTTTTACTGCGAGGAGCGCTGATTTTGAGTCGCTTAATATGTCGGCCCTTCTGATGTCTGGCAGCTCCGAAAGGAGGTCTGCGGCATGGTGAATGGCGGCTAGCTCTGCTACTGTGGACAATGTCGGGGTGGGGAGTCCGCACTGCTTATGGCGCGACAGGGCAGGGGTAATGCAGGTGGCAGCAGCGGATCGACCATTGTTCATAACCGAGCCATCCGTGTATACGAGGAGACAGCCCTGTAGGTCGTCGTCGATCTTTTCAGCGACGAGTTGCTGAAGTTCACCGTGAGGCGTCTGGCGTTTGCATGTAATGCCTGGTAGGGTGGTGCAGACTCGCGGGGGCCTGCGGCATTGTGGGGCTTGAGGGTGAGGACCGAGTGGCGGGGGAGCACCAAAGATTTCTCGGAAGAGGTTGACATTGCGGCCGAACCAGGTCTCGGGTCTGTCTTGCAGGTAAGTCAGGAGTTCTTTGCACTCGGGGGCACTGTGCATGCGTAATGCATGCCGTAGGGTTGTTTGTTGCGCACGGAGAGACGAAAGCGAAGTGTTTGCCTCTGCGTAGGTGGGCCTTATTTGCGAGCTATGTGGGAGGCCATAGACGCTTCGGACAAAGGTGCGGTGGTTAATGTCCAGCCGTCGCCATTTGGCTCCCAAGAGCCTAACAATGGGCAGGGCGTATAGAACCTTAGCTGAGCAAGTGTCTCGTAGATGCGGGTGCATAGCGTGGGGGAGCAGCCTGCGCCTTTAGCCAGGAGGGGTCGGCAGACGTTAGAGATACGTAACATCTCTTTCCGTAGCTTGAGTACGGCTGTGCTCCAGCTGAGTCTGGCGTCGATATGGAGCCCCAGATACTTCACAGATGTGCGCCAGGGTAGAGGGGTGTCACCGATACGGAGCTGGGGGGTGCGGCAGCGGGCAGTGCTCGGGCGCTTGTGCACGAGGAGTGCTTCTGACTTGACAGGTGATAGATCCAGGCCAATGCCTTTGAGGTGCTCGGTCACTGCATCCAGGGCTGATTGGAGGGCTCTGCGGCCGCTAGCTGCTCTTGCAGTGGGTGCGGTCACAAAAATGGCTATGTCATCGTCGTACACTGCGACACGAACACTGTGGTGCACAGGTTTGGGGAGGCAGGAGGGGGGAGTCGTGCCAGGGTCAGGTTAAAGAGGAAGGGACTTATTAGCACACTCCCCTGGGGGGCACCGCACAGCACATCACGAGGGGCACTTAGTACACCGCGCACTTTAACACGGAAAGAGCGGCCACTGAAAAAGCCCTTGAGGTAGCTCAGCATGTTCTCACACACCCCGAGGGCACAAAGGGCATCTATGATGGCGGGGTGTGGGACGAGGTCGAAGGCGCTCCTTATGTCGAGCAGAACCGGGTACCCCACATGACCGCTGGCAAGTCCGCTCTCTAACGTGACGACATCAGCAATGCAGTCTGCTGTGGCGCGGTGCCATCGAAAACCGCTCTGTTGCGGAGCTAGGGTTTGAGTGGAGTCGGCCAACAAGTGTAGTCGACGAAGGGCCATGGCCTCCATAGTCTTACCAGCCGCGGAGGTTAGTGAAATTGGCCTGTAGGAGCACAAGTTGTTAGCTCGCTTGCCGCATTTGAGAACAGGGACTACTATGGCGCAGCTCCACTCCTGCGGGAAGTTTCCGCTGTGCCAGACGTTGTTAAACGCGTCTAGTAATAGGCTACGCTGATGGTGGTTGAGGTTACGTAGCATTTAGTAAGTTATACCGTCAGCGCCAGGTGCGCTGCGGCGCTTAGAACGGTCAAGGACAGTCTGGAGCTCGTTTGGTGTGAAACTGTCGCAACATAGAGCCCTCGTCTGAGGGGTAGGGATGGTGTGGAGTGGGGGAGAGGCCAGGGTAGTTGCGAGTCTGTTTGCCGAGGAGGAAAATTGGTCTGCTAGGAGGTTGGCCAGAGCTAATGTTGTTATGCCGCGGGTGACGGCAATGGCCATGACCGGACAGTAAGTTATATTAGGGCAGAGCATTGCATCGACGATGCCCCAGACGCGTCGTTGGCGTCGCGAGTCGTTAAGGGAGGCGCAGAGGTTAGCCCAACTCTGGCGGCGGCGACATTGGGCGTGTCTCCTACAGCGGGCATCTAGTCTGTTATAGATTGTCCACAGTTCGGGCCTGTTTGCGTGGATGGCTCGGCGTTGAGCGACTCGGCGTGCAGCACGTAAGTTCAGTAGTTTTATGTCTGGCATAGGCGTGCCCGCGGGGACACTACACGTAACGGTTGCCTCGCGCGCGCACATTGCCACATGGGAGAAGAAGTCACCACCATGAGGTTCGGCACTGCAAAGTTTGCGGAAGTGGTCCCACTTCACCACACTGTATGTGCGTTTCGGGGCAGGGTTTGCCCTGGTAGGGATGACCTCGATGGGGTAGTGGTCTGAGCCAAGGGTATCCGGCGCTCGCACCCAGGTGTAGAGGCTGGCGCATCGCTCAGAGGCAAGTGATTGTGACATTCCGTGTGTGCTACGAGGATCCACGTTCGACGGCGCGGCGTAGACGGAGACCCGTGACAGCGGCATCATCAATTACCCAGCCATGCTCTTTGAGTGACGACCAGAAAAACCGGACCCGCCGCCGCCCCGGGGAAACAGGCTTTATCCTCCCCAATTTCCGGTTACATTCCAGGACAAGGGAGCTGTCAGCGGGCCAGAGCGCGCCGTACCACAGCCGACGCTATGCGCTACCGCGAAGACGATATTCTTTCCCTCCCCCCCCCCCCTTTGTCGTGGGCTATCGCCGGGAAGGCACCCACAGCTTCCCAGAAGGGCCGCGACGGACACCTGTCATGGCGGACAGGCAGTACTCGCCAAGAATGTGGAAAGACAGGCGCTAGTGAATTAGCTCCGAAGAGAGAGCCTGTGTATACTCTCACTTGAGAGAGAGTGGTGGCGTTTTTGTTGTTTATTTAGTTTGTATTGTTAACAGACTCTGGGTTCGAGGCTAAGCCCAACCCAAAGGGGTGGTCCCCATCTCGCATGTTATTTTGGATTGGAGAATTGATGCTTTGGGCGGGCCACTGGGAATGACCGCCCTTAGTCCTTTGTTAATCAAGTGCTTAACAGCACATGTAAACGGATGCAGTCCAGTCTGAGCTGGGGCTCCATGCTTAGCATGTAATGTGATGCTACTTAGGCACTAACCTGCCCGGTCGATGAGTAAAGTAGTGCAAAGTTTGTTCTTTTGTAAATTCAGTTCTGCTTTTTCCAGTTTAACTCTCTGTATATGTATGTTGTAAAATTATGCTCTGCTGTCATCATCTACAAGCTTGCCTCCTGTTCATCTTCCAAGCCGAACGACACTAGAGGAAGGGTTGGTGAACCATCCTCGAAGAAACGGACGACTATTGAAATTCTACTGCAAGCACGCTCAGGACGACATCGTTCGCCAAGAGGGCCTTCAGCGCCGAAGCCCGTCGGCGTGCAGCTTCTGCCAGCAACCGCTCGAGCCCAACTCCGGAGCCACTCCATCGCCCCCATGAAGTCGTCGGCACGTAAGCTCGGACGCCCCAGCCTCTGATGTATAACCTTAATCATGTGTAATTATTGAATATACCTGTTTGTTTAAACTGAGCCATACGGTGTCTCTTTGCCTCTCCGTCCCGTGTGGACCTGCGCATTATGGGGGTTATCACACTGGTGTCAGAAGTGGGGTCTCAAAAGCAAATGTCCTCTGAATGCTGTGACATTCATGACTTCAAAATTGTAATCAAAAGGGAATCACGGGACTGATTGTGGGACTTTTACCCCCATTTGAGAGGCTTGAGGCACTGGAGGGCTTGAAAAAAAAAATGACTGTATCTGAGGGAGCTCCCACTCCACAGCCGTCACTCGGAGCAAGCATGCTGGCATTAGGAAGCGTCATTCCGACGTTTACGGGAGATAAGACAGGGGTTCCAATCTGCGATTTCTTTTCCATGCTAGAAGAGATTGGGAAAATGGGGGGATGGTCCGATGCTCAAATGCTGGGAATGGCGAGGTGTAAGATGGCAGGAGCTGCTCATGATTTTGCCTGGAGAGACGAAAAAGTAAAATCCACAAAATCATTTGCGGAATTTAAGAAGCTCGCGTTTGAGCATTTCGACACTGAACCACGTCACGTGCGGGTACAGAGGTTCCGTGACGCCGGACAGATGGTAGGGGAGGACGTGCGAACATTTGCGTCGCGGCTTCAGCGCCTAGCACGCGATACGTTAAGCAGGGAGGAGGAAGGAGACCAGTTAAGGAAGAAATACGCGGAGGATATACTTAAAGAGGAAATGACCGCTTTGTTCGTGGCTGGTCTGCAAGACCCCGTGCGCCGGTTCGTGCTCTCGCGCAAGCCGAGCAATTTCGACCAAGCCGTGGAGGCCGCATTGGATGAGGAACGAAATGAGGCGTTAACGACAGCCGCAGCGAGAGTACGCGTCATAGAGAGAGCGGTGCTCAACCCTGAGGTTGCTCTCTTGACAGAGCGGTTAGATCGCTTGGAACAGCTGCTAACTCAGCAGGTAGAACGCCAGGTTGAAGCGCGCGCTCAACAGCGCCCATTCGCTGGAAACCGGAGACCGCCACAAAGCTACAGGCGCGGTATGCGAGATTTTGAAGAAATCGTATGCTTCGCTTGCCAGGGTCGCGGACACATCGCCAGGTTCTGCCAAAACGTGCGCCGTGGGGAGCCACAAAGAGAAGCAGGCGAGACACGCCCTAAGCAAGCCGACAGCGGGGCTCCAGATACCGAGTCAAAAAACTAGTTAGTCCTCCCCAACCTGAGGAGCGTGGGGAGGGAGCAGTAGATGATGAGGTGGTGGTAGTTTGTGTGGCCGACGAGGCATGCCCTGTTGTGCGTTGCAAGTTAAATGGTTGTTGCATGGAATTGTTGATAGATACGGGGTCAAAGGTGACATTGCTTAAGGAGAGCAGTTTTAACACGCTTCGAAGGAAGGGGGACCGCGAGGTGTTGGAAGCGTCTGGTGGTATGGCAACCAAATTTGTAGGCATAACGGGGGATCCTCTTGGCATAAGTGGACTCTACCGGTTACACTTCTCCCTCGGCGGAATTGCATTGGAGCACCCCTGCTACGTATGCCCGGACACGGTGTCTCTGCCAAACGGAGTGTCAGGTATATTAGGGCAGGATTTTTTGAGAAAAGGGAAGGTAGTAGTCTCATTCTCTGAGGAAGAGGTTAATGCGGGCGGCTCAAAAGTTCCGTTTTTGAACAGGAGAGGGGCTGAGATTCGCATTACCGATATTGACACCCGTCAAACAGTGGGATCATTGGAGAAGGTATATTCGCGGGTTGCCGTCCGGCTGGTCGAGGAGGCGGTCGTCCTTCCTTGGTCGGAGCACATTTTGTACGCGTTTGTGCCTTCAGATGTAGAGAGCGGCGCCGTGGGAGTGCTTGAGCCGGTCGACTCTCTCAGCAATGGCCTGAAGGCAGCCGCGTGCCTCGTGACAGTTAATGACGCCCACAGAGTGCCCCTACGGGTGGTTAACTGTAGCCAGCAGCCACTGAGCCTTCCCAAGAACAAAACATTGCCTTTCTTCACCTCTGCGATAGAGCAACGTGAGGCCACCGATACGGTACTCGCAACTGTAGAGCATGCTAGTCCTTCGGCTGCTCCAAAGGTGTCGTTCGATCTTTCTCACGTAAAATCCAGGGAGAGGGAGGCTCTGGCTGGTTTGCTGAACGACTACTCGGAGGTATTCGCCGCGTCCAACCTGGATTTGGGCTGCTGTGGCGTTATAAAGCACAGGATAGAAACCGGCACTTCATCGCCCGTTTACCAGCGTGCGTACAGGATTCCTTACTCCCAACGGGAGGAGATGGAGCGGCAGGTGCAGGACCTGATTGATCGCGGCATTGTCGAACACTCAAAGTCACCCTGGGGAGCACCAGCACTATTGGTGGAAAAGCCAGATGGCTCGTATCGATTGGTAGTGGACTACCGCAAACTAAATGCCGTAACTCGCATCGATCCATACCCCATCCCCAATATACAGGAGACGCTTTCTCAGCTGGGCTCTGCCAGGTACTTCACGGTAGTGGACATGGCGGCGGGATTCTGGCAGATAGCAATGGATCCGGCAGATGCCGAGAAAACGGCATTCAACACGCCCTCAGGGCACTATGAATGGAAAAGAATGCCGATGGGTCTGGCCAACAGCCCTGCTGTCTGGCAGAGAACCGCTGATGTTATCCTGGCAGGTCTTCTGGGGAGGCTGTGCTTCGTGTATATGGATGACATTATCATATACAGTGACAGTTTTGATAACCATTTGCGCGATATTGAGCAGGTTTTAGTGCGACTAAGAGCAGCGGGTCTCAAGCTGAAGCCCTCTAAGTGCCAATTCCTCAAAAACGAGGTGAAATACCTCGGGCACGTTGTTTCAGCTGACGGCGTGCGACCGGACCCTGAGAAACTAAGGTGTGTCTCGGATTTTCCATCCCCGACTAGCGTCCGCCAGGTCCGGCAGTTTCTCGGCCTGATCGGTTACTACCGAAGGCACATAGAGGAGTTCGCCAAGCTCGCTAAGCCGCTCACCGCCTTAACAGCAAAAAATGTCGCCTTTCGCTGGGACGAAAACGCGGAGAATGCTTTTGGGGCCCTGAAAAGGAAGCTAATGAGTGCACCGCTGTTGCGCCACCCGGATTTTAATTTGCCCTTCGTTATGGCCACAGATGCGTCAAAGTTCGCAGTTAGTGCCGTGCTCTCTCAGGTTATCGAGGGCAAAGAACATCCCGTTGCTTTTGCTAGCCGACAGCTGAGCCCCACAGAGCAAAAGTACGGAGCTACGGAAAGGGAGTGCCTCGCCGTTGTCTGGGCAGTAAAGCACTTCAGATGCTACCTTTACGGCCGCAAATTCAAGCTAGTCACAGACTGCCATCCTCTGAAATGGGTGATGAGTGTCAGGGACCCTAGCTCGCGACTCGCTAGATGGAATCTACACCTGCAGGAATACTGCTTTGAAGTTGAGCACAAGTCAGGAAAGACGCATCTGAATGCTGATGCACTCAGCCGCACAGCTGCCGTGGCAGCTATAGATGAGTTTGTCCCCGTAGTCGACCCCGCCGAATTACGCACAGAGCAGTGCAAAGATCCGGACCTGAAGCGAATAATCGAAAGCTTAGAGGACGCACCGTCTCACCCCGAACAGCTAGGTTATTTCATTGGCAAAGACGGCACCCTGTGTCGGCGCACGAGGCCAACCAGGAAAGGGAGACCAGAGAAAACCGCTTGGGAGAGAGTCGTCATACCTTGGTCGTGGACAGAAAGGGTTCTTCGCGCGTTTCACGATGCGCCATGCGCCGGTCATTTTGGCGTAGCGAAGACACGCAGGCGTGTGGAGCGTTTGTACTTTTGGAGTGGCATGCGACAGGATGTTAGAGACTACTGTGCGAAGTGTCATTCCTGTCTCGAAAGAAAAACACCCAAGGGACGAAGACCAGCTCCAATTCAGCCGTTCCCTGAGGTTTCGGCTCCCTTCGAGCGGACAGGTATGGACATAATGGGCCCATTGCCCACGACCACTTCCGGAAACAAGTACATTTTATTATTTGTCGACCACCTTTCAAAATACGCGGAAGCGGTAGCACTCCCAGATCAGAAGGCAGACACGGTTGCAAGAGCATTTGTCGAACAAATCGTGCTCCGACATGGGCCCCCGAGGCAACTCTTGACAGATCGGGGAACGAACTTCGTGTCGCAGCTAATGAGGAGAGTTTGCGAGCTGCTTAAGATCGCTAAGAAGCAGACAACACCGTACCATCCGGCTTGCAACGGCGCGGTGGAGCGACTGAACCAAACCGTGGCCGGGTTCCTGTCGCATTTTGTTTCGCGCGACCAGCGGGACTGGGACTTGTGGCTCCCGTATGCAATGTTTGCCTACAATTCCGCAGCACACGAGAGCACGGGCGAATCGCCATTCTTTCTTCTCTACGGCCGAGACCCGGACCAGCCTAGTGAAGTGCCAGAGGGCCCCCGTCGTGTCCCATACGCTTCACTGGACGACTATAAGGTTGAGCTAGAATCGCGCTTGCAAGTGGCGAGGGACATCGCAAAGGAGTCCTTAAAGAAAGCGGCGAAGCGCAGGAAGGAGGTGCACGATCGCAGTGCTAGAGACGCGCCGTTTGATGTGGGGGACAGCGTGTACATTGAAAACTGCCAAAGGCAGATTGGGCTAGCTCGTAAGTTCCAGACGAAGTGGAGAGGACCGTGCGAGGTTGTCGAGAAGCTTTCTCCGGTAAACTTCAGAGTCCGAGACGTGAACCGGCGTTTGATAAGGATACACGCAAATCGCCTCAAGTCGGCACCGGTTCAGTATTCACGAAATGAGGAAAGGGAAAGCGCGGATTTTGATGGGGACAGAAGTGAAGCGGAGCACGCAGATAGTTCGCAAGAAACGCCCTCTCCTGCATTTGTTCGGCAGGCGCCCGAGGTGACGGCCGGAATGCCACCGGATTTACTTCATGCATTGCTAGAAGAAGAAGCGCGCGAGGTTGCCGCGCAGATAACGCCAGGAGAGGCTCCTGCCACGAGCCCTCGCGAGTCCCAAAGCAGACAAAGGGGCACAGACTTACTTAGTATGACTCATGAAGGCCGATATCCGCTGCGAAATCGGAAAGCTAAGTCGGACTAATGGCGTAAACAGAGCGGAGTTGTGAACTGGTTAGAATTGTGTAATGCCGCAGCTCATAACATTGCTATATGCGTATGTGTTAAGTTATCGGAGTTAATAGTTAAACCTTTCTGTCATTAAGTAACACCTTCACAGGAGAGCATGCGGAGCGCATGCAGAACCTGCCCTACTTCCTTTCGTTATCTATATTTTTGTCTGTGCCGTGATCGTGCTAGAAGTGGGAGCTCCTTTGTAACTGTGGTAAATTTATTTCGTCCAGTTTGGACTAGAAAGGAGAGGCTTGGGTGCTGAGTTTCATGTTTATCTGTAAAAGAAGATCAGTGCTGCCCCTGGAGACGCCAGTATTGACAGCGGAGGCATATGGTGTTGTGCAGTGGTGTTGAGTGCAGCGAAAAGTGTTTTGTCGGACGCACTGTGCGAGGCGATTCAGAAAGACAAGGGGAGCTGCGTGGACTCAAATGTTCGAAGAACATTCTTCTGGAGGGTGAGCGAGTGTGACATTCCGTGTGTGCTACGAGGATCCACGTTCGACGGCGCGGCGTAGACGGAGACCCGTGACAGCGGCATCATCGATTACCCAGCCATGCTCTTTGAGTGACGACCAGAAAAACCGGACCCGCCGCCGCCCCGGGGAAACAGGCTTTATCCTCCCCAATTTCCGGTTACATTCCAGGACAAGGGAGCTGTCAGCGGGCCAGAGCGCGCCGTACCACAGCCGACGCTATGCGCTACCGCGAAGACGACATTCTTTCCCTCCCCCCCCCCCTTTGTCGTGGGCTATCGCCGGGAAGGCACCCACAGCTTCCCAGAAGGGCCGCGACGGACACCTGTCATGGCGGACAGGCAGTACTCGCCAAGAATGTGGAAAGACAGGCGCTAGTGAATTAGCTCCGAAGAGAGAGCCTGTGTATACTCTCACTTGAGAGAGAGTGGTGGCGTTTTTGTTGTTTATTTAGTTTGTATTGTTAACAGACTCTGGGTTCGAGGCTAAGCCCAACCCAAAGGGGTGGTCCCCATCTCGCATGTTATTTTGGATTGGAGAATTGATGCTTTGGGCGGGCCACTGGGAATGACCGCCCTTAGTCCTTTGTTAATCAAGTGCTTAAAAGCACATGTAAACGGATGCAGTCCAGTCTGAGCTGGGGCTCCATGCTTAGCATGTAATGTGATGCTACTTAGGCACTAACCTGCCCGGTCGATGAGTAAAGTAGTGCAAAGTTTGTTCTTTTGTAAATTCAGTTCTGCTTTTTCCAGTTTAACTCTCTGTATATGTATGTTGTAAAATTATGCTCTGCTGTCATCATCTACAAGCTCGCCTCCTGTTCATCTTCCAAGCCGAACGACACTAGAGGAAGGGTTTGTGAACCATCCTCGAAGAAACGGACGACTATTGAAATTCTACTGCAAGCACGCTCAGGACGACATCCATCGCCAAGAGGGCCTTCAGCGCCGAAGCCCGTCGGCGTGCAGCTTCTGCCAGCAACCGCTCGAGCCCAACTCCGGAGCCACTCCATCGCCCCCATGAAGTCGTCGGCACGTAAGCTCGGACGCCCCAGCCTCTGATGTATAACCTTAATCATGTGTAATTATTGAATATACCTGTTTATTTAAACTGAGCCATACGGTGTCTCTTTGCCTCTCCGTCCCGTGTGGACCTGCGCATTATGGGGGTCATCACATGATATATCGATAGCAGTGGCAGCCGTTGGTCGCACATAGGTTGCTTGGCCAGTGTTTAAGACTAGGAGGTTAGCACTTATGACAGCATTGAGAACTTTGTTCCCATCGGCATTGTTCTTGCGGCAACCCCACGCAGTGTGGAGTGCGTTGAAATCACCGCATATTAGGCACCCGCAGCCGAGACGGTGCGCTAGGTGCACTATGAAGTTATCATCATAGGTGTGGTTTGGGCGCACGTAAACGCTGGCAACAGCTGTATCTGTATTTCCGATGCGAACCCTAACCGCGGCACACTCCACCGTGCTGTTGCATAAGTCAGAAACAGGGAGAACAGCATGAGAAAGGCTGCGCCGGACATACACTGCAGTTCGGGGCGATCCGGGAGGGTGGCTAACATCGGCACAGGGGGAAGCACAGCACACAGTAGAACCACACTCGCTGTGGCTACTATACCCTATGTAACCTGGTAGAGGCACCTCCTCCGCACGAACATATGTTTCTTGAAAACAGAGTACATCGTAGTTGCATCGGGGGAGGTGTTCTCGCAATTCAGCAAGCCGGCGGCGCAGGGAGTTGCAGTTCCACTGAGCAATACGCGGGCGAGGGAAGCCGTGGAAGCCGTGGATACGTGGAAGCCGTGCTGACAACAACGTGACCGTGTCTTATACCAATAGAGGAGGCTATGCTTGTACCCTTTCCATCGACGAGCTGAGAGAGCGTCAGCACCGCCCTGCCGTGGGCGGTACCACCAGTGTCTTCTTCTTCACGTTTGATTGGACATCATTCTTCGAACTGTATTCTCCAGTCAGGGATCTGGGGAATAGGAACAGTAGGTCCGTTCGATTCGCCTGCACTACGTGAACTAGCTCTCGCGGTGCTGCACTTCGCCATTTGTTTCAGCGGTGCAAGATGGCGCCGTCTGCACGACGCCATTCGTTTCAAAAAAGTGAAGACGTTGTGCAGGTCTAGTTCACGAAAGTGCAGGAAAACTATGCACCTCCTCAATGGTCGGTGCCGAAATGGTGCAGCTGTAGCCGCCATGGAAGCAGACGGCTTGCGAGACGATGGTTTGCGCTTTGTGATAAATGGCGGAGATACTCAAATTATTCCACTCGTCGATGATAACAGTGCCTCACGCGGGCCCGCCGACTCTCATGGAACGTGAGTGGCCACCCGAGAAGGCGGCGACGGCGGCCCTCGCCGGCACCTTGCATCTCTCGACCATCGTGCTCTCGACGGACCCGTAACTGGCGTCTTTCCTTTCTACTAATAAAGTTATATTAGTACTCGAAGCCGGTTATGTCAACTAAAAAGTAAACACGTGCATGCAGCGCATGATGCACGCCGTTGCAACAACCGCTTAGCATGCAAGTCGAGCGCACACCTCAGTCGTGTTCAGTAAAAGAACACACGTACGTTTCGCTTAGCTGCCGCAAGGTTGCATCGAGACTGATTCATGGCAACGCTTCGCTGCGATGTGCTGTTTGAAAATTCTTAACGCGGTTCGGGATGTTGGTGGCCGTTGATTTGGGCGCCACGCTGCTGGCTGCAATTTGGTGGCGACGCCAAGGCTAGCAGACGACCATGCAGGCCTGCACTCGACCATTCGTTCTGGAAGTAGGCAGCACTCGAACTGCTGGAACTGGCGGTGCACGCTCGCGGCACCGCCACGTCACCGCTGCGGAACTTTACAGAACTGGCGCAGGGAGTGCAGGCGAATCGAACGGACCTAGTATTTAACGAGCTGCCGGTTTGGTACTAGAGAGACCCCTCTTGAAAGAGACCCTTTGCTAGGGGAGACCCCGATCGAAGAGACACCCGTCTCCTAAGAGACTTCCCTTTACAGAGAGGCACTCAGTTGCTTTCACTCGTACAGTATGTAAATAGCCTGTATAATGTTTTTCCTTGCTTTTTCCTTCGTAACCACGTCCCCGATCCTCCTCGTCCCTTCTCCGGCCCGACCACGCTACCTGAGTCTCAACAACTGGCGGCAGCGGTGGGATGCTGCTACCTGAGTTCCAACAGCCCTCATGAGGGCTCGGCCTCGTGAGGATGTCCATCTCTGCTTCTAACGCGTTATCGGCAACACTGGTTTGTGCCGACTGGCGTGCCGCGGTGCGGGCGTTTCTTTGGGGACTGCGGGCCCGCGGTAGCTCCGCGGCAGCGCCTGCCTCATATCCCCCCCCCCCGATTTACTGGCCTTCGGGCGCCAAGGAAAGCATTGCCGAGCATATCTCCACAGTGCGGTTGTATCGCAGCGAGTTTTTTAATTATCATAGAGAAAAAATCGTTGCGTTAGTCATGACATTTAATTGGGCTCAGCAAACAACGCACCTCCCCATGTGCGCCCAGAAATGATGGAATGTCCGAATCCCAGTATAACATTTATCAAACATTTCCAGACGGTAGAGACAGGACATAGAAACACAGGCAAAAGGGCAGTACGCCCACTAAGGGTCTAGAAACATTTTTTTAGATAGTGTTAAGGAGAAACAAAAAAGAATCATAGCATTTTGGTCCCAGAAAGGTAACGGTACAACGTTTTTGGGACCAATGCTTTTCAACAAAAAATACATATTGACTGAAGCAGAATTGACATCTGAGCTAGTTGGTTGTTCATTTTCAAAAATTATATAATTATAATTATAACATATTGACTCCTCGCTCTCTTTTCTCTCTCCCTCGCGCCAAAAGCTGCGGGGAGAGAAGGTTTTGCTCTTGCACTCGTCGTTTTGAGAGATCAAGCAGTTTCGTTTGAACAGCCGAAGGAAGCAGTTAACCCCGCATCTCTCTTGTGGGCCGTCGGCTCCATGCTGCAGGCAGGCAGGCGACGGCGGTTTGGCTTTTCATCGCGCCGCCGGAAGCGGCGGTCACCAATGTGCCCGTCTTCTATAGTGTTTCCAGCTTCAACACGGTGCGGCGGTCCCTGCAGGCATCCCCAATTACCAGCAGTCCTCGTTGCGCCGCTCTCTAGCAGAGGCGCAGTAATGTTCTCCCGTCGCTCGCTCGGTTTCCTCGCTGGACGGAAACCATCTTGCGCATACGTATTCGCGCAGCCCCTAGCCTCTCGCGCGCAAGCCCCAGCGCGCGGCAGCTCTTGCTTTCATCACTGGGCTGTCGTGGACTTCGTAGCTACGGATTCATGGCAGCTTTCCCGCGCACCTCGGCGTGCGCACATAATTCCCTTGGGAACTGATGCAGCGGCGCGCGGCGCATCGCAAGTCCTTTGCGCAGCTTCACGGCCCTACACTATAATGGAGCTCTTCCAGGCGTCGTTCGCGGCTGCGGATTTCAAGGCAATGGGCGACTCCTAGCGCGCACTCTGCATCCCTCAGCGCCTCCGACGACTGTGGCGTGTTGTTGGTGGCAGCGTGGCCATCCACTGCAGTCATAGGTGGGAAAGATCTTCGGAAGCCCACCAGACTCTTGCTGCGAGTGCCCATGGATTAACCTGCTCTACCTACGTTGCCGCCCTGTCGCAGCGGTATAGTTTGCGTTGTGTTCGCGTCGCTGTCTCCCAACCCACCCCAACCGGATTACTTGCGTCTTGATCCCCTTGGTTTCACCTCCCACGCCGTATTGTGCCGCACGCGCAGTCTGCTGTACCATGGGTGCGGCGCGCCAGGGCTACTACCTCAAGACGTCCCCCCTTCCCAACTGGCTCCAAGCAGTTTTATCTCCGCACTTAGTCACAAGAAAATAAAAAGAGGGCGTAAGGAAGATGAAACGCGTATGTTTGAGCTTTCGCTGTGCCGTGAGAAGGCGCAGGACAGAAGGTTGCGTTGAATTCATATATGTATACTTGCAGCTGTTGTAGCCTTATTTCATCCTCGGGTTTCCATTGGCAACGTCGTCAAGGTATGTTTGGTTTATGCTCAATTTTTTATACTCGCCTAGTAGAATTAATTTTTTCTTCTATTTTTGTAACATGTTGTTGAAGCTTACTCTGAGGCTCGTGCGAGAGGCAAAGCGAGAGGGAGGTTTCAACCTGCAGATAATCCGTGACCTGAAACCGCGTGTCTGTATCGTACGCCCATCTCGTTTTTCCTTTTGGCACCCAGGTTGCTCTTTACATGCGTTTGCTCTTGCGTGTGCTATGCTTTTTTACCCTTTAGAATGTTTGCTTAAGGTGCATCGAACTTTCAGCCTCTATAATGTTTTATTGCTTCATTATTATCAGATTTCTCAGAGCTAGAGAAAATTTGGCCATTATTATATGCTGATGCCGTAGTGCTACGTACAATGTATGTTGAATGGTGCATACATATGCGCCTCCTGTTTGTATTCATTTAAATGCAAAGAGCACATCTAATAATCTGAAATTACATCTGCATTACGCTGCTATTCCCTGTTATATTGGCGGGATCGGATGTCACAAAATTCGGCGCATTTTCGAAAAAAATCGGCGCTGCGCCTCAGCAATCGCGCCCGCGCGTGGTAAAGTAAAAGAAAAAAAAACAGCGGGGAAGAACCCCCGGAGAGCGCGTAAACCGCGCGTGGGCTTTTCACTCAGCTCGTCGGCGGGGCACCAAAGCAAACAAAGACACGCGCGGAGTCGATTTTTCTCGAATGTCGGAGAAGTTTTTGCTTGTTGTCGACGGAAAGGGGGTAACCTTTACCGCGCCAAAGTGATACCCTCTCCCCTTCGCTTCTGCGCCGATGACTCAGCGTGCCGCGAATGACCTAGATTGTTCTAGAAGGTGGTTTCCGCGCTCGACCAATGGGGTCGCGCTCCCGGCGCAAGAACGAGGAGGATTTTATGCAGTTGAAGCTGCGTGTATGTGCGAGCCTGCCCTGGCGCGAAGAACAAACAGACGCGGACTGCGCCTATAAATGAGTGCCTTCAACCGCTGTTGGGCTAGCCCGAGCCGCCGTTCAAGCTTCCGAGAAGCGCGTCCGCTCGACTACCGGGAGAACACCACTCGACCAACCAGGGACGGACTAGCGAGGCAACGTGCGCCAGTCTGCGGATCGGCCCCGTCGTGCTCCTCAAGTCGTCGGACTGTCGCAGTGCCCGGTGAACAAATTGTGTTTTCATTATTTGTCTCTCTGTGTGTAAGTGCACTTTAGGTGCAAAGATTCTGTTGAATTGTAATCTCTCTCGGTTGTTAGTTTGCACGAGTTGCATTGTATTAGTGAATCTCTATGCATGTGCTCGTACGAGTGATTGTGGAATCTCTGTATCGTCTCTTAGCTGTATAAACTCTGTTTTGTTTTGTGAACCTTTGGCTCCAACCCATTCTCTGGCTTGCGACCGGCGAAAGCTCGGCACCAAACGACCAACCCCTTTGTCACTTGGTAGCTGGTCTCTGGCTGAGCTTGCCATGCTGAGTCGAGGGCATCTCCTCTGTGACCGAGACCGCTACACCCACACGCTCTATGGGTGTCTGGGAGCGCACGCAAAAGTGCGCAAAGTGGTGACATATTCTGGCGTCCACGACAGGATGTTTGGTGCTTTGTGAGCTCAGAGAACGGAGAAAGAGTCGGAAGGAGTTTACGGAGAGGTCGTAAACGAGTGTTTAGCCGCAGAGCGATGTTGTGCGGTGCCGCGCTGAAGCGGTTATTGAGGTTCACCGTGTAGAGGTAGTCTGCCTTGAGAAGTTCAGTATCCGAAAATGAGCTTGAAGGAACTAGTTGAGGTTGGCACCCAGATGGGGATGTCCGGGGCTGAACTATGGAAATGGGTGAACCAGGAGAGAGAGAAGGCTGATAAGGAGAGACAGAAGGCTCGAGAAGAAGCCGAAAAGGAGAGAGAGAGAGGGTTGAGAAACAGAGAGAGAATTCGAACGCGAAAAACAACTGCTTGCCATGAAGCTTGAGCTCCAACGTGCTGGGAACCACTCAGCGGAAGTCCACAGCACTAGAGAAGAAGGCAGCGGCCTGCGGATAGATGCCAGCAGATTACTTCCCAGGTTTGGTGGAAAAAGGGACGATCTCGACGCGTTCCTCAGGCGATTCGAAGGAATCGCGGGAAGTCAGAATTGGTCAGAGGGTGAATGTGCTACCGTTCTTAGCACGTGTCTCAGCGGGGAAGCCCTAAGCGTATTCGGGCGACTTTCTCCGGACGATGCTGCAAGCTACATCAAGGTAAAGGCCGCCTTGCTTGAGTGATTCCGACTCACCACCGAGGGATTCCGAGATAAATTCAGAACAGGGAAGCCCACAAATGGCGAAACGGCAACCCAGAATGCGGCAAGATTAAGCCACTACTTTGATCGGTGGATGGAACTTTCAGAAATTGCATAGGAATACAGTGAGCTTCGCGAGCTTCTCATCAAGGAACAATTCCTGAGTAGCTGTCACCCGAGCTTGTCGCTGTACCTGTAAGAAAGAAGAGCCAAGACTCCCCGAAATGCTAGATCTTGCCGACCAATTTCTAGAAGCTCAAGGAGGAACGAATCTGACCAAGATTAAGAATACGAATTCGGAGACAGCGGGCGAAACTGGCAGCCGCGATGCCCGATTTAGCCCAAAGGCTCCACCAAAGTGCTACCTGTGCAACAAGTTAGGCCATTACGCATCTAATTGCCACAACAGCGCTACAAACTGTAGCCCAACAGTTTGCTTTGAGTGCGGCCAAATGGGGCACAGAGCCGCGGTTTGTCCGAACCCAAGCAAGCATATCCCCCAGGTATCGTGCGTACGGACCTCCTCAGATGACCACCTGGAGGAAGAAGATGAAAATAGGTTTGTAGAACTAAAGAACGACAAGAAGGTACAAGTCGTGACACCGTAGTGAACGCGCTGCCCGAAGCCGAAATGAACAGAATGCTTGTCCTGAAAGGGAAGGTAGGAGAAAAAACAATTACAGTGTTGCGAGACACGGGAAGCAGCGCTGTAATCATAAAACGAAGATTAGTGAGAGATAAGGATCTCACTGGAACGAAGAGCCTTGTGCGGCTAGTGGACGGCTCGTTTCAGCGCCTGCCGGAAGCTGAAGTACATGTGCGGACTCCCTACTACAGTGGGAAACAAACTGCACTGTGCATGGAGCGCCCCATATACGACCTCATATTGGGCAACATAAAGGGGGCAAAATTTCCCAAGGGCCCAGAAAGTAGCCACTAGACAAAGAAGTCCGAATCATGCTCTTCGGAACGGCGCAGTGATCGCCAAGCGAAAAATAAGTGGCGAAAGAAGCGCGAGCGTGCTAGCTCAAGCAAAGGAGCAGCGAAGCAGACAGTCAAGCACGAAGAACGAAGAGTCCCACGGATGAACGCTCCGAGGAAGAAAAAACGTTTTCGCTGGAAAGGACGGGCACTGCAGTAGAAAGCCGTGCGCAGCCGAAAGAAAGGCCACGGAGTGGTCACAAGGAAGCAGCGAAACGCGAAAGAAAGACAGCTCAAGAGGACAAGGTGTCTGAAAATCCCGCTAGGCTCAGCT
Source organism: Amblyomma americanum (assembly GCF_052857255.1). Taxonomy (NCBI): domain Eukaryota; kingdom Metazoa; phylum Arthropoda; class Arachnida; order Ixodida; family Ixodidae; genus Amblyomma; species Amblyomma americanum. The sequence continues at coordinate 680,265 of NW_027526502.1, read as the reverse complement.
TGGCGCAGGTTGTGGACATGTTCATCGTGCTTTTGTGCACATTACTTCAGCTGCATTTCGATCGCACAGGCAAATTCTGGAATGTGACCAAGCGTGCATTCACACCGGTCAATATTGTGAGCCTGTGTGTTTTGACGCAGGTGCCCTGGATACATCGACTGCCTTGTTTGTGTGTGCATGCCTTAGCGCACAATTCTTTTCCGAGTCGGAAAATTTATCTGGAGGATTCAGGTGGGGCGAAACAGAAGCCCAGGTTGACCGAGAAAAAGACCCGCGAGTCGAAGAGACTCTTGTTGCGGCAAAAGGCAACTGTGAAGGTCCTCACGCGCGCATTACGGAAGCGCAAGTGGGAAATGTATCTGGAAGTATAGGCGTGAGCATGCCTTGAAGTTGAATGCTCCCATGGTAATGTTATGCTAATGTGTTGCCGAGTTGCGGCATGTATTGAAGTGAATCTTGACGGTTGTCAAGTGTTGTGTGCGTGCAGACATCATTGTATTGATGTGTGTATTCTGGCATTCGCCATATAAATTGTGAGCGCAAGCATGTGCGCACGAATTTTGTGTTTTGTGAATATTGTTGCACAATATTCTTAAAGAAAGGGGCAGTGTCACAAAATTCAGCGCATTTTCGAAAAAAAACCGGCGCTGCACCTAATCAATCGCGCCCGTGCGCGGTAGAGTAAAAAAAAAAAACAGCGGGGAAGAACCCCCGGATAGCGCGTAAACCGTGCGTGGGCTTTTACACAGCTCGCCGGCGGGGCGCGAAACTAAACAAAGACACGCGCGGCGTCGATTTTTCTCGAATTTCGGAGTTTTTGCTCGTTGTCGACGGAAAGGGGGCAACCTTTACCGCGCCAAAGTGATACCCTCTCCCCTTCGCTCCTGCGCCGATGACTCAGCGTGCCGCGAATGACCTAGATTGTTCTAGAAGGTGGTTTCCGCGCTCGACCAATGGGGTCGCGCGCCCGGCGCAAGAACGAGGAGGAGTTTATGCAGTTGAAGCTCCGTGTATGTGCGCGCCTGCCCTGGCGCGAAGAACAAAGAGACGCGGACTGCGCCTATAAATGAGGGGCTGCAACGGCTGTCTGTTAGCCCGAGCCGCTGTTCAAGCTTCCGAGAAGCGCGTCCGCTCGACTACCGGGAGGACACCACTCGACCAGCCAGGGACGGACCAGCGAGGCAACGTGCGCCAGTCTGCGGATCGGCCCCGTCGTGCTCAAGTCGTCGGACTGTCGCAGTGCCCGGTGAACAAATTGTGTTTTCATTATTTGTCTATCTGTGTGTTAGTGCACGTTAGGTGCAGGTACTTTGTTAAATTGTAATCTCTCTCCATTGTTACTTTGCACGAGTTGCATTGTAGTTGTAAATCACTTCGTATGTGCTCGTACGAGTGATTGTGGAATCTCTGTATCGTCTCATAGCTGTATAAACTTTGTTTTGTTTTGTGAACCTTTGGCTCCGACCCATTCTCTGGCTTACGACCGGCGAAAGCTCGGCACCAAACGACCAACCCCCTTGTCACTTGGTAGCTGGTCTCTGGTTGAGCTTGCCATGCTGAGTCGAGGGCATCTCCTCTGTGACCGAGACCGCTACCCCCACACACTCTAAGGGTGTCTGGGAGCGCACGCAAAATTGCGCAAAGTGGTGACATCGGGCGACTTTTTGAATTCATATTTCCTTCGTGTGTAAAATTCTAGCACATGTTCTTGTGGCGGGAGCAGCGCAGCACGAAACAAAGAAGAGAGAGGCTGGAGACGATGCTGACTAACAACCAGATTTTTAATGCACGTTCGTCAAACGTATACATCTCGCTCGCGCAAGAAGGAAAGGACAGAAGCATCAAAAACGCATAAGATGTACACATGGTAAAAGATTAAGACATCGAACGCAGATAATCATATTGGTGGCAAACAGCGCAACGACGCGGACAGAGTGGAAGAAAATACAGGACAAGCGCTGACTCACAACTGAAATTTATTTAAGGAAAGCAGTACATTTTATAGACAAAGTGGCCAACTTATCAGCTAGTACCTAGACAAAACCCAAGTTTCTACGTGGCATCGAGGTATGCAACCTCACTGTCATATAATGAAATAGATGGCTTACTGACACATAACCTTGTTTTTTTCCTCATGTGATATGCTTCCATAATCTCACGTGTTAATCGGGACGGGTGTTTGTAGAGGATATCACAGTAAGGCAATGAAGGAAAACAAAATTGGCAGTCTCGAACATGGTCAACTAGATGATTAGATTTGTTAGCTTCCAGGTTATTTGCGTGCTCTTTCAAACGTGTATTGATGCAACGATGTGGCTAGCTTTCTTGAGCTGCTGTCTTTTTATTTAAAGTCCATGTTCGTTGAATGGGACAGTAAACTATATACCCAAAAAGCGGGTGTTTGCATTGGATCTAGGGTGGCACCAGTGATTAGCGATATATTTTTGTCCTTTGTTGATCGTGGTATCCAGGAAAATCTGTCGGGAATGGCGTCACGCATCTTTCGTTACGTCGATGACTTCTTGAGTTTTGTAGAAAAAACTTACTTTTCAAGGCGCATGACTGATGTACTAAAAGTATTTAAAGAAAATGCTTTAGGTCTAGAGTTCACCACTGAGGTCACGGTCGATAGTAAGCTACAATTTTTAGATCTGAGTTTGAAGGTTGCGACGGGGCACGTCTGTCGGGAATATCGTCCAAGGATGGGAAAACCGCTGTTAAATTATAATTCGCATCATTCCAAAACAGTTAAAACAGGAATTGTGGTTTCATCTCTTTTGTCCTCATTATCAAAATCTTGTATCCATAGGGCAACCAACAGCTTCAACGAACAAATTAAAAGGTTGAAGGAAGCTGGATACCCGGATGGTGTTATGTTATTGGGCTGTAACAAGGTAGCCAAAAAGCTTAGGAATCCATCTTTGGTCCCTAGTCCGGGAAAAGAGAAGGAAAGGAAAAAGTTTGCCATTCTCCCATACGTACACCGTATGTCACATAATGTTAAAAATGTGGCAAAAAGGTATGGCGTAGGGGTGGTTTTTTCAGCACCCAAGAAACTTAAAAGGGTTTGTGCTGTTTTGGAAAGAAAGGCTGAACAACGAAAAGAATCTGAAACAACTTGTGGGGTTAAGCACGAAACAGTGTATGTGCCATGCGCAGAAGAGGTTGTGTACAAAATCCCAATGTCATGCGGACAAATATATATCGGGCAGACGGGGCATCAATACACGTTTGAAAGAGCATGCAAATAATCTGGAAGCTAACAAATCTAATCATCTAGTTGACCATTTTCGAGACTGCCAATTTTGTTTTCCTCCGTTGCCTTACTGTGATATCCTCTACAAACACCCGTCCCGATTAACACGTGAGATTATGGAAGCATATCACATGAAGAAAAAAACAAGGTTATGTGTCAGTAAGCCATCTATTTCATTATATGACAGTGAGGTTGCATACCTCGATGCCACGTAGAAACTTGGGTTTTGTCTAGGTACTAGCTGATAAGTTGGCCACTTTGTCTATAAAATGTACTGCTTTCCTTAAATAAATTTCAGTTGTGAGTCAGCGCTTGTCCTGTATTTTCTTCCACTCTGTCCGCGTCGTTGCGCTGTTTTCCACCAATATGTACCACCAACTCGCCCGTTTGGCTATTGTGCAGATAATCAATTTCGCTGTCACGAAATGCTATCGATGGTATACTGACGCATACGTCGCTCTTTTGTCGGATGTTGAAGGCTTCTTCAATCTGCCTGGTCCGTTGATCAAACTATGACGTAGTGACCATTGTGTTGCTAAGCTGCGAATCACATTCATGCTTGTTTTGATAATTCTCTGCTGCTGGCGCTCTTTAGGAATATTTTGTGCTCTTCAAGCCGTTCACTCAAACAGCACCCTGTTTGACCAATGTAGCTGCGCCCGCATCATAGAGGTACTTCATAAACCACGCTTTTCACACAATTCACATTTTTTGTCCGGTGCTTTTTCTTGCATTGCTTTTTTCTTTGCTCGCTGGTGATTTTGGCGCGCAGGCTTGTTAACTTGTTGGGGGCTGACATGAGCATTTTTACACCAGCTCTTGCGCCTACCTTTTTGAGATTGTGGGAAATGCCATGAATGTAAGGAGTGACCGCGTACGGTTTCCTTTCTGCTGATGTGCTTGTGACATATTTTCTGCTTCTAAGTGCTTGCAGAATCCCTTCTGCGACACTGGATAGCAGTCTCGTCGGGTAACCTGCGTCAAAACGGCCTTAAACTTCATAATGACAGGACCTCGTCAATGCGGCTCTCATTGCTGCTTTTGCTAAGGACTAGAAGAACTAGGACTAGAAAAGGACCAGAAATAATGAGTGAACTCCCAGAAAACAACGTTCTGCGATTTCTTGACTTGACGCTAACATTTCAAGGCGCTCATATATGCAGGCGGTACGGACCACGAAGCAAGAAGGGACTGCTCCCCTACATATCTGCGCACTCCCAAGATCATCAAGCGGGGGATAGCAAAAGCAGCAATGAGAGCCGCATTCACGAGATCCTGTAAGTATGAAGTTCAAGGCAGTTTTGACACCCAGAACCGTCGGCTGAAACCAGCAGGTTACCCGATGAGACTGCTATCCAGTGTCGCAGAAGGGATTCTGCAACCACTTAAAGAAAATATGTCACAACCACATCGGAAGAAAGGAAGCCGTACGCGGTCATTCCTTACATCCATTGCATTTCCCACAGTCTCAAAAAGGTAGACGCAATTAAGAGCTGGCGTAGAAGTGTTCATATGTCAGCACCCAACAAGTTAAGAAGCGTGTGGGCCAAAGTCAACAGCGAGCAAAGAAAATAAATCGGAACGGGAATTCGGGAAGAAGACGAAGTGTCCCTGCTATGTTGGCTGCACATCGCTACTACTAGTACTACATAGCTCCAGTGAAAATCTCGCCATCCGCGTAAATACGTTCCTTGTATCAAGAGAATTGACTTCACACCTTCTCAGGAAGCTCCCGGAACTCATGCGCCGTCTGAGTAGGTGGCAGTCAGCAAATGTCCTTCAGTCATCCCGGCAGCTGGTCTGGGCTCTGAAGCTAGGCCTAGGGCCACCGGTGACGCGCTGGAAGAGGTGGCTTCACCGGCGTCGTTCACGACGGCTTCAGCAACATCTCTTTTGACAACTGATCCTGGGTCCTAGCTCCTGGGCCCTGCTCCCGGTCCATCAGCGGCAGCGCAATCCCGGCTTCTCCAAATGCACCTCAGCCCGTAAGCGATCTGCCCTCTGGGCGGAACTCGGCAATGGCTGCCCAGCCTCCACTGCTGGATGGGGCCTCAACCGTGCAGCGTGAGGCGGATAGCTCTCCAATGGACCTGTCTTCAGCACCTCCATCCGTGCCACCGGCTTCCCGCAGTTCTCAAAAGCGCCCATCAGGGGACACTGCACAGGATTTGTCTTCTGCCAACTTCAGCTCACAAGGAAAGCATCCTTGCCCAGCGTATACGCCAACCATGTGGTTGTGCCGACATCGGGATCGGTATCGTATAAAGTGGTCATTAAAGTTCTGGCAGCCAGAAGCCTGAGACATTCCGAACAGGATTCCTCAGGCGAACCTGGACGAGTGACTTGGGACCAAAGGTTTTCGTGGCTTCACGGCTAGAACGAAATCTAATACCATCGCTGTGTGGCTCCCGACTTTGGCTGCTGTCGAGCGTCTTCAAACGCTCAAGTGCATATCGATTACTAGCGAGATCTCGGTGCCGGTCCAGGTGTACCTAGTAGAAGGTTCGGACCTACAACGCTGTGCTGTTTACAAAGTCAACGTTGCCGAAGACCAGACGACCCTCCAGCGTGAGCTGTACTGTCCAACCTACCGTGTCAACCAAGCGCGGTATATGAGAAAGGGGCGCTCGTGCATCGTCACACTACAGGGCCCACCAACTCTCCCAAAACGACTTTACTACTATGGCCGTATTCTGCTGCCTCGCCCTTACAAACCGAGTGCTGTCTATTGCTACAGCTGTTTCGGACCTGGCCACATGCGCCGATCATGAACTTTTACAACGCAAGATGAGGCTCAACCACAAAGCACACCATCTAACAGGTGCGGACTTTGCAAGACTGACGACCACGAGATCACTCCTATAACTTGCCCAACAATTAAAACAGAAAGCAACTGAGAAGGTTCGGCGTGGGATCCGTAAGCAAGTGCCTCCGAATGAAATCAGAGCCCTGATAGAGACATCCAACAGTTTTGCGGCTCTCCAGTGGGATGAAGACGACTGGCCGGAGCTTTCTGAGCCCAAAACACCTGCAGCCCCTGCCCAACAGTCGTACAGTGATAAAGTGCGCAAGGATCGCCGTCGCCTTCAAGCTACACAAAATCACAGCATGCTGGAACCTCTGAGTGAGGACATGGCAGCAGTTTACGACCAAATTGCACGCCTTTTAGCCGAGGTTCTAAGCTACGGCAACGCCGTGAACTGCTTGCTCGCCGTAGACAACCAGCGGAATCCCACTCCATGCCAGTTAACACTGCAGCGCCTTCGATTACGTCCAGCCCTCATGCGTTTTTCGCAGACTCTACCAGGCATTCTGCATCACTGCAGGATAAGCCAACAACATCCATCCCTCCTCCGATTTATGGTAAACCAGTTTTCTGACCTATCAGTTCTATTACAACGCTTGGAAGCCTAATCAAAAATGGCGAGTACACGTTGTTGTGGTGTGCTCCAATGGAACTGCAGAGGCCTCTCCACAAAGCTGGGAGAGCTCAAAGCTCGACTTCGCATGAACAAGCTCCAGGTGTGGGCCCTGCTACTGCAGGGGACCAATGCCTTGCCATCCATTCCGGGCTTTAATGGATACATGTCTCCTTCAATGAACGACCGTCGTGTGCACACTGACGCCCCTCCGGGAAAGGCGGCGGTGTACGTTGATGCGGGTTTTCCTCAAGTTCGCCTCTCTCCAGAAAACTGGTGCACCTCATATCAAGAGGTAGTCGCAGTGGCTGTGAAGCTTCCCAAGGCAACTGTTGTGGTCGTGTCATACTATGTAAGACCCGCCGGTGGAGCTCCCTCCCGCATTAATCTGGGGTGGTTATTAACTCTACGACGACACCACCCAGGGTGGCCTATTTTAGTTGGTGGTGACTTTAACGCCCCTCATCCGGACTGGGGGTACCCCACTTCAAGCCCCCGTGGTAGGCGTGTGCGGGACGCATTCGCGGATGCGCTGTTTGTTTTACTCAACCATCCAGATTAAGCAACGCGGACAGTGCGCCATGCTCGCAGTCCAACATATGCCCCGGACCTTACGTGGTGGTCACGACCCGACACTCCCTCGTGGCACCTGGAGCCAGACTGCTGGGGTAGTCACCACCATCCTATCATCATCGGTCTCCCTCCATCAAGGGCCCGCCGATTACACTGTAGGTGTTCTGTGGTCAATTGGGACACGTTTCGCAGCACCTTCGAAGATCTATCTCTGCAATCATCTACACTGCTTGTGGACGTACTGCATACAAACTGCGCTGAATAAGGCTACTGCTGTCACCTGAACGGACGTGAATCGCCCAGCGCCGGATGTGGGTCTGCTTAACCTGTGGGCTGCTCGCCGACAAGCGGAGATGGCAGCTTCCCGAGACCCGACTTTGCGCAAGCACGGACAAGGCTGAATTACCTTACTGCCAAGGCTCGCTGATATGAACGCGATCTCTCGCGACGGCAGTGGCATGCGTGGTGTGAGCAGCTCTCGACAAAGTCATCGAATGCTTCTCTCTGGCGAACGTTCCGTGCAATGGAACATGGTTCCCGTCGTCCTGACGCTGCGGCCACAGCATGCTTTGCAGCTAACTTAGCTCCGGATGCTTTCGCCAGAGATGCAGCGCGGAAGTTTTTCCCCAAGTGTGATTTGTTGCCTCCAAGGGCCATAAAAGCCCCCTTGGCTGCCATTCCAGCATATGTCGATAAGCTCGCGTCTACAGCCAACGCCAAGGGAATTGCAAGCCCATTTTCAATGCCCGAGTTGCTTGCTGCAATAGATGAGACCCGTCGGAAGACTGCGCCCGTCCGGACTCCATTCCGTACGAGGTTTACAAGAACTTAATTAAAAACAGTTGCTGAGCGAGTTGGTATTTCATGCTCACATTCACAGCGCAAAGACGAGCACGGACACGAGGGGAGACACCACAAAGCGCTGACTTCAACAACGTTTATTGCTGCGCGCAGCGAATACATGTAGAGTACAGCGAGCGTGCGCAGCAACGAAAAGGAAAGTCATGTAAGACCGGCAGCAGCGCTACCTATGATCATGGGTTCCCTTGCAGTTTGGCGCTGCTACCGGTCTTACATGACTTTCCTTTTCGTTGCTGCGCATGCCCGCTGCACTGTATATGTATTCACTACGCGCAGGAATAAACGTTGTTGAAGTTGGCGCTTTGTGGTGTCTCCCCTCGTGTCCGTGTTCGTCTTTGCGCTCTGAATGTGAACAAGAAATTAAGTTCAGCTGTACTGCCTCAACTCCTCGCCACCATTAACAAGGTATGGATTGAAAGCGTCTTACCAGAAACCTGGAAATCGGGTGTTGCGATTCCCATACCAAAGCCGGGGAAGCCGCCGACAGACCTCGGAAATTTCCACGCCAACATTGTGCAAGCTTAGCGAAAAAATACTTGCCACACGACTGTCGTGGTGACTTGAGCACCATGGTTTCTACCATCCCGCCCAAACTGGCTTTCGTACGTCCATAGGTACAGAAGATGGACTGGCTGTCTTGGCGTCAGCAGTTCTGGCCTCAACTCGCAGCCACAATGTACGTACTGTACTGGCCATGGGCGTTGAAAAGGCGTACGATAATATCAGTCATGCTACCATCCTGGAATCGCTTGACCTGCTGCATTTCCCCCTTTGCGCAATTTTGTTGAATCCTTCCTTGAAGGCCGACACTTTGCCATACGCCTCAGTGGTGAGGCCGTCGGATTATTTGTGCCTCTTCGCGGCGCGTTCCCCAGGGATCGGTGTTATCGCCAACATTATTTTATATTGCTATTATCCCCCTTGCTTGGAGCTTACATGATGTCTCTGAGATTAAGTTCTTATTGCATGCTGATGACATAACGGTGTGGAGCACTCACAACGACCTGATGACTCGAGCAGCAGCCCTACAATCATCCATTGATATAACGTCGACTTATGCTTCTTCAATTGGTCGTCAGCTTTCAGTGAGCAAAACCATGTTTGTGTCAGTCGCCAACCGCTGGGGGCGCCGTAAACTCGGTGCAACTCCAATTCGTCTCCGTCTATCCGGAACTCCAATTCAAGAAAGTTCGACAGTAAAAATCTTGGGCTTGACAATACACGAGTCAGGAACAGGTACTGCTTGGCTTTCTCGGGCTAAAAAGCAAGCAATTCAGGCGTTGGGTCGGATTAGACGCATTGCTCCTAAAACAGGCGGAGCTCGCTCTTATGTTGCACGGCATTTGGTGCGGGCGGTTGTGCAATCCCGCCTCGTTTACCAAGCCCAATTCCAGCATTTGACGAGGGCTCCACGGGGTCGCCTAGAAGCTGCTAATCGAGTGGCAATGAGGGTCATCACTGCTTGCCTTCCCCGCATTACCCCGATCGTGGCGAAGAACATGCGCAACTGAATACACTAGATGAGCTGGTGCAGCAACGACGCGATGCTCGCCGCCTAAAGTCAAACCTTACACATACAACGTGTGCACTCAGGGCATATGCTTCATTGCACTCCATTCTACAGCCGCCCCCGCCAGTTCTTGCTCCCTGGCGTTTTGTGCAGCTAAGCGACAACAAACCAACTGATCTACGTCGGCCATCATCTACCCGCGCGGCATCGTCGTTTCGCGACCTAATTACAGAGCAAGACGCCAATCTGCCGCATGGCTCCATCGTTATGTACGTTGACACAGGCATCCAGGCCTGCGAAACAACAACGGCTGCAGTTTACTGTCCTTGCAAGCCTGCGCTGAACAAAACGTCAAGGTTTCGCCTCTCAGAACCTCCTTCCTCCTTCTGTGCGTAGATGCTTGTGGTTCAAGGGGCACTGTGCACTGTGGCCGCCGTTCCCATGCTACCTACGGCCCGCACTGTCATTCGCACCGACGCCCTTCACGTCACACGCCTACTACGACGCGTCAGTCGCACCCCAGAAATCTGCCAAGACATCCATCGTCTAGCGGCACGCATCCCGCAGCAAATCCGCATTGAGTGGGTCCCGCGTGACCTCCTGAACGCACAAAGCCGCGCAGATTCTGCGGCCCGCCTTTCGACCCCAACCTCGTCTTTGCCTCGAGTCCTCACTCTGGATGACACCACCCTCCTTTTAACAAGACAGGAACACCTCCGGCGCTGCACACGTGCTCTAATCCCTCCGTGTGCGGTTACCCTTCCCCGCGGTCTTACCCGTGCAGAGGAGGTTGCGCTTCGGAGCATACGGGTCGGGGTTGCCCTAACTCCAAATGTGACACGCAAGTGGCCGCATTTCAAAGATTTGTATCCCCGCCCAGGGTGTCCAGTCTGCAAGATCAGAGACTGTGAGGCGGATATCCACCACCTGTTGTGGGTTTGCCCGGCGCTGAAGCCGACGAGAATTCGGTACCTGGCGGCAGTGGGACTCTCACCGGACAATCCGGATTCCTATATTGCCTGGACACAGGGTCCATATCATCGTTCACTACCTGATTTCATTAGATCAGCCCACATTTTTTTATTTATTTAAGCATCTTCCTCATCTCTCATTTCATAACCTTTATGCCCTGAGGCAATAAACATCGCTTGAAAAAAAAATCATTGCAAGAAAAAGCACTGGAAAAATCATGTGAAATGTGTGAAAAGCGTGGTTTATTAAATGCCTTTTTCATGCGGACGCACCTACATTGGTCAAACGGGGCGCTGTTTGAATGAACGGCTTCGAGAGCACAAAAGATCGCTAAAGGGCGCCATCAACACTAAACTAGCAAAACATTGCAGAGAGCATGGATGTGCTCCGCAGCTTAGCAACACAATGGTCATCACGTCATATTTTGTACAACGGACCAGGGAGATTGCAGAAGCCTTCCACAACCGACAAAAGAGCGACGTACGCGTCAGCATACCTTCAATAGCGCTTCGTGATAAATAAATTCGTTATCTGCGTGCGATGTCTTAGTATTTTACCGCGTGTACATCTTATGTGTTTTTCATGCTTCTTTCCTTTCCTTCTTATACGAGCGAGATGTATATATTCGACGAACGTGCATTAAAAATCTGGTTCTTAGTGTCGTGTCCCGCCTTTCTGTTCTTTGTCTCGTGCTGCGCTGCTCCCTCCACAAGGTCAAGCACCAACCAGCCCAACTTTTCACCTTGGTAAAGCACATTTCATGTAAACAGGTAAGTTCGAATGGCCGAGCCAGCATGCATTCACGCGAGTGGACAGATTTATTACACCACCTGTAACATAAGCATGTGCCTGAAATTTAGCACATATGTGCGCTTAGATGCCTGACGTCTGCATGAAAAAGGAGAAATAATTTGATTGAGTCAGAGCCGAGAAATAGAGCCTTAACCTTTTGGGGCTTTCCCTGGGACGCACAATTTTTTGGACACGGTTGGTTGTGGGGACGTTTTTTGGATGTGTTCGGGAAAATGAGCACATGGGGAGATTCCAAATGTCCTGATGGGCTATTGTTGGGAGATTTTGAGGAGGTTTTGTGTTTGTTGGGGGCATTTAGGTCAATTGTGCCGGTGCTTAGCACGCGCTCGCGCTGTCACTGCCGTCTTGGCACCCCAACACAGAGAAAACTTTTTGGTCAGTTGGAAGCATTAGGTGTATGCCTCGCTGGCAATTCCAGTGGGCTCTTGACCTGCCCTGTCAAGCAGAAAAAACGGCCGTGGCTTAGCTTGGTTAAGCCTGGTGATTGCGAAGCAATAGTGTGTCAGGATCAGCTGGTAGTATGGCTGGTGGTAGTCTTGGGTTATGCTAGTGTTACGGCTGATGCTTCCTCTTTGCATTCTGCCGAGCTGCCTTGTTCGTAGGCACCATCGTAATATCTGGCTGTATGACTGCCTTGGCGAGAGGAGCGGAGCTGTTTTATACAGCTGGTGTGACGTCACTCTGACCGTAGCGCCCCTGGTGAGAGGAGCGGGAGTTAGGCCGCCGTTGGTGGCTACCGCCTCGCCTCGCGACGGCGTGAGATGGGGCCCCGTTTTTACACAGCTGGTGTGACGTCACACCGACCGTAGCGCCCCTGGTGAGAGGAGCGGGAGTTAGGCCGCCGTTGGTGGCTACCGCCTCGCCTCGCGACGGCGTGAGATGGGGCCCCGTTTTTACACAGCTGGTGTGACGTCACTCTAGGTCACGTGGTGTGACGTCACGCAGCGAGGTCACGCTAAAGGTCAATGGTGCCTACCACCGCCTCGCCAAGGAACGGGCTGAAGTGCGACCTAAAGTAGTATTGCTTCGCAATAAAAACATGTACATATGTGGCTGTGTTGTCGCCTGCGTGGTGGTGCGCCAGTCACAAAATAAATTACTGTAGTGAGCTCAGCCCAGCCGCAGAGCAAATTGAAAACAAGTTTTGCCGCGCTTTATTTAAACGCCGCTTCTTTAGGTTCCTTTCGGTTTATGGCTAGAAGATCTAGCGCTTATCAAACTATTGCGCCTGCATGTCACCGGAGGCATGCTAAATTTATAAATACTTAGCATAAATTATCGCGCATGCCAAAGAAAAGTACATCTAAAGGGTGCGATCTGGCGCATAACAACACAATTTTGCTCACTTTATCAAAGTTTGAATAAACATTAGCATAAAACCAGCTTACGCGACCTCTTCACTGAAGCCAGGAAATGAGTATTTTATTCGGAAGCTCTCGTCGCCTGTCACCGAGTCACATAAACGTTTAGGCGCCATAGACTATAATGAAGTCGAGTATGTTACTGTGACTTAATTAGGCAGACACTAACAGCACAGAGGTATACGGTCAGCCCTTTGACACGTTGACTGCCCTCTGACACACGGAATACCAGTTTAAATTGGCGGCAGTCATGCTTAAATTCCCATCCACAAAATGTGTTTAATGCCAGCAATAGCATGCTTAGCACATGAATGTCGAAGATGAACCGCTGATGATCGAAAACACGTTTTCGCCTGGACAACTTTCAGTCCACAGCTCCCCGATCGATCCGGTTACGTACTGTTACGTTTGGAGACGCCAACATGCCAAGAATATTAAAGCCACTGGGAATCATCAATCTACCGAGGCTTCAAAGGGCCGTCGATGTGGTTCCAGCGCTACGAGTGCAGGTGGTGGCGTCTACAAGGGTCCTTCCCCCCCCCCCCCCCCCCCCCCCCCCGCTGTTTACGGGGTGAAACGGCTCCCCGCTGTCTGAGAATGGCTTTGGTGAACCTGTCTTTTGTTCTCAACGCCGGACCCACCCGGGACATTTTTCTCCCGGAGGGGACGACGGGAGAGCCGGCGAGCGGCGGAACTGCAAATCAGCCGTGACAAATGCGGCCGGGTTTGACTAACCCCCGAATGCAGAAATGTAACTTGGCTCGAACTTAACTTCCATCGGTCTCAAGTGAGCTCCATCGTGTTTCATAAACCAAACTTGGCTTGAAGTGCGACTTGCAACCGGCTTGGCTCGATCCTAGTTCGGTCCAACTTCAAGTCGGCTGAGGAGCTTGCTTGAAGCTGACTTCGTTGTATTTTCCAACATGGCCACCTACCGATCGGACGTCGCGCGGAGGGTAGCTGCGTTCGAGTTCGCTTGCCACGCCATGGACGTAGTATTTTCTGAGGCCCATTCGTTGCCGAAGATTCCACGGCCAGCGTTACGAGATCGGGGGAACCCCATGGAGCCCTACGACGACGAGCAGTTCCTCGCCCGCTACCGGTTCTCCAAGAACGCCGTGCGGGAGCTGCTCACCGTGTTGCCCCTGCGTGAAAGTCCCGACAACAGGGGACAGCCTGTTCCTCCGATGCTGCAGCTACTCCTGGCTTTGAGGTTTTATGGGGCCGGTACTTTCCAAACCGTCACCGGGGATCTGGTGCGGATTTCGCAGCCCACGGTGTGCCGCGCAGTTGGCAAGGTCACCTTGCTGTTTGCCAAGCACCTGCGCCCGATGCTGGTGCAGTTTTCAGCCGTCTCGCAGTTTGAAAAGCTGATGCGGGACTTTTATGAGATCGGTGAATTCCCTGGTGTGACCGGCTGCATAATTGCACGCATGTCCGCATCAACAGCCTGGGTGGTGCAGATGCGGAAGTCTACCGAAACCGCAAAGGCTATTTCTCCATCAATGTGCAGGTGAGCAATGAAAATTGAAATTCTCTGAACAGTTACCACTGTTCAGCTCATTCGTATTCGTTCGCGTCGTGTACGTGCTGTCATTTTATTTATTTCCCCGCGGTGCTACGAATGTACAGTCACAAGATTACTTGCCTGAAAGACGCGGGTTCGATCCCGGCCGCGGCGTTCACATTTCGATGGAGGCGAAATGCTGGAGGCCTGTGTACTGTGCGACGTCGTTGCACGCTGAAGAACGCCAGGTGGTAGAAATTTCCGGAGCCTTTCACTACGGCGTCCCACATAGCGAAATGTGTCTCTTCGGAATATGCGATCGAGGCCCAGCATTTTGTTTTAGTACTGCTTTATAATGTGGCTTTGTACTCCATGAAGAGTGTAGCTTCGTTCTCCATGCTCCATGAAGAGTAGCACTACATTCTAGGCGCTATATTACCACGCAATCACTGTGCAAATTCACCGCAAGGAAGGTTAGTTAATGTTTCCAATGACAGTGCATGACAAAGTTGACAAAGCTTGACCACACTTTCGAGCTGTGGCATTAAATCAACGCAGTATTCCTTTATACGTGCAGGTACCAAAAAGCCCACTAAAGACACGGAATGTGGTCGAAAGGACATTCGGTGTCTGGAAGCGCCGCTTCCCTTGTCTGGATATGGGGCTCCAGCACAAGCCGAAACAAGCTGCAGTGATCATCACAGCGTGTGCAGCCCTGCAGAACTTTGCATGTTTGATGAAGGAGCCACAGCCTCCTATTGAAAGTGCTCCCATCCAGGACGCTCCACCGGCTCGCACCAGCACGACAGCAGCGAGGCAGCCAGAGCACTTGCCACCTGTTGATGCTGTCAGCGAAAGCTTGTCGGGAATGCAGGCACGACGGGTGCTCATCCAGAAGAGCTTCACATAGGTAAGAAATGCACAGTTCTCAACACTGTCCCATGCATTTTGAATAAAGCATGTTTATAATGCGCACTTGCTCATGCTACCCGTATCCCAACTTTTGTGCAGGAACTAAAGAAATGTTAGAGCAATGGGAACGACTAGCAGCAGTTCAAGCGGCGGGACGAAGAGGTCGACGAAGTGCAGCTGGGGATCCTGAGTGACTCCTGAGAGTGTGCTCATCATGACGCGCTCTGATCTACGACCGCAGACCTTCACTGCGAATACACCCCTTTACACTATAATTTTTTCTCAGCTTCGGAAGCTTTTAAGTTGCGAGCTTGTTGCATTAACAAACTGCTACTCTTCCACTTCTAGGTTCTGCATTTCTTGCTATAGTGTTCTATTTCAAATGCTATTTTTCAAGAACGCTGTATTGATCTTGCAGGAGGCGAATACCAGAAAAGCTCTTGTTGACCCTGCTGCTGAGGGTCTTAATGGCGCTCAGTTCATTTGTTTAAGAGCTGCTGCCTTGGCGGCTTTGCTTACACGCATGTGAAAAATTACCAGATTTGGTAAAGTACAACAGTTAGGCCTTAGGTGGAGCAGTCGCAGGGCTTGTGCACTTTTCCACAGAGCAAACATTTGTGTGGCTGCTTTGGTAGCGGCGTAGAATTCAGGTTCCTCACAGCAAGTAGTTCTGCTACTTCGTCTTTTCTACTTTCACCCTGCTTGCACTTCAAGCTTGGGCTCTTGCATGTCTTCCATGTGTTGAGTATTAATTTGTTTTTATGTCACAATTGTAATGACAAAGAAGTGCCCATGTGGCAGCGGGACTGCTCTCGGCGAGCGCGTGCTTCGGGTTGGTGCTGCTGGAACCGTTGACTGTCTGTGAACGCTGTTCTGCGCTTTGTACTTTCTGCCCGGAAAACCCATTGCACAACCATTAATTTCAAATATCCCTTTTACAACAAAACGAGACGTTCCCAATTGCCTACAATGATGAAATTCCAGATCACTGCGAAGTTTTGTTTTCTGGCTTGCCAACAGAGGTGTGTTATGAATCAGTTATTAAATTTCTCACTTTTTTTTGGCTGTATTGAGGTAAAAAAAAACTTGAGTCTATTCTTTTCATTTGGTTTGCTTTCAAGATGGTGTACAACGGTCGAACCTTCAGCTGTCACACTGGAGCCTTCTTTTCAAGGAACGATGCTCGTGTGGTTTGTTGTGCATTGTCGCTCTCTCTCGTCTCTGTTCAAAGTGGGAGTTGGTTGTTGTCATAGTATGGTGCAAAAGGTCGATTCTTTAGGTCTGAAATGGGCTTCCTGACATGATCCACATGCCTCGTCCAGCTCAATCTCTTACAACAAAGTTGCATAACGGGCAGTAACTGGCACAGAGGAAGAAGCGAAAGAAGCAGCATATGTGCGGAGAGGATTCCAGGCATTGTTGTGTCATGGTGAAACATACCAACCTACAGTGTGTGACCTGTGAGCATTTTTAATTTCCAAGTGTAAAGGTCATGGTCGTACATAGAACTCCTGTAACTGTTGCTAAGGCTACACAATCTGTCTGCGAGCAGTTGCACTCAATATTCATTGTTCTCGAGCCAAATGCACCTGGTGTTTGTTAGGTGCCTTGCTTTGCATGGCTGAATACAAACCCTAGATCATAAAGTGAGTCGTCATGAGCCAACACCAACAGTTAGTCGAGATCATTGTGTGCGGGCACTACTGATGTTTGGGAACGCCTTGCTGCCGCAGTCATGGTGGACCACTGAAAGATAATTTATCACCCCAGTAGTGTTTGCAACATTTTGTTTTGAGGGTTCAATGAATGGTTTGTGATATGACTAGGTAGCTACTTCCAGCTCGCAAGTGTTGTAGTGAAATCTTTTACATGCAAACACTTGGACTACCGGTTCTTTTGATTTGTACATGCAGTTACTGGTTGGCTGTCACAGCTTAAATCTGGCTTTGCATTTGAGCCGGCCTTCTTGGAACTGTGCTGATTCCACTCATCGAGAACTGGCATGTTTTGAAATTGTTACATGGTTTGGCGGGGTTCGAAATAGCAGAACGTGGGTGCCATCAGCAAGTGTTTCTTTGATGCATGCTTCTTTATAGTCTTTTTTTTGTCATGCCTAGTGCGGCTTGTCACAGGAATGTGGTGGCCATATATTTGAAGCAATAGATTACTTCAGCAAAGCGGGAGGCTGTGGCATTGTATTGACTCAAGCTATGGGCCCACCTTGTAGACGGCATAGGAGGAATCGCATTCTTTAAGGGTTTCGGTTCTTGAGTAGGAGGCACTAGCTGCGAGGGTTTAGGTTAGATGAGACAGCAAAGATAATGGAAGGAGTAGAGAGCGGTGTTGGCCTTTGAGCATTTATGTGGTGTTGACTTGCGTGAGCCAATATTGTTGACTTTTTATACATGGAAACTTTAACAATGTGGCCTGCAATTTTCCCTACTGGTTGATTTTGCAAGCAATGCCAGGGGAGGTTTTTCCTTCCTAGAGCAGATATTTGTAGCATACAGCAATGCGTATTTCTATGAATAAATTGCTGTTTGCATCCAAAGATCCATATAGCCATAGCAGCAGAAGTACCACGCAACCATCCTACCTGCCTCCTGCTATGCGATAGCTTGTCAGACTTGCATGCAAGGTGGTGACGGGGCTGTATGTCTGTTCCCACCGAGTCATGTGCTTAAAACGGTACATGTGCAAATGAAGTGTAGTTATGTGGATTTGCCACATAATATTTGTGCAAGCATTCACACAGCATTCCAGTTTCATTCAGTCATAGGCACCGTTTATTCTGGTGCCTCTCGCAGCCTACGAAGCTGTTCAAGTTTGATTTGTTTTTCAATTTCTAAGATTTCCAATTTTTTTTTCTGGATATCAAGGAGTTTTTTCTCCTGCCGCTCTTGCAGAATACTGTTGTGGTCCTCTCGCATCATCTGCAGACGCAGTTCATGCTCTTCGCGCAGTAAGGCCGCTCTATAGTCGTCCTCATCTGCCAGAGACCTTTCTAAAAGGGCCATCCGCCCTCTTGGAGCCCTGCCAGCGTCACCGGTGGCCACTGCTTCAGCAGTAGTGGGACCAGCGGCAGCTCCAGAAGCAACTGTAGCACTGCTGCAGCCTGCTGCAGCTGTGCTGGAAGCATCAGCAGGTTGCACAGCAGGAAAAAAGAGATTGCTCTCCTGCTCAATTGCTTCTGGAGTTGCCCCACTCTTACCAACAGCAGCCGCTGGTGACTGCGGCTCATCCACGAGCGGAGGTTCCCAGTCGTCTTCTGTAATAAAGAAAAGGTAAAAATTAGTTGGACAAATCTAAGCTTACAACACATTAGCTGTCTGCCTCAACAGCACAGATTGTTGGGTCAATTGGTGAAGAGACATTATAACGAAAGCTTTATAATGTTCTTATATAAGGCACCACTTGCCCTTCTCAGCGCCAAATAGCTGCCGTCGTTTCTGGGGGCCCCAGTTTAGTCATTCTGTTTTGTTCTGCCATATTCCTCACCTTTCACTCTGAATTATGCCTGATGACCTCACTTTATTTTTTTCTGCTGATACAGTAGTGATAGTCACGCAGGCCCCGAGTTTTACAAATGTGGTTATCCTCTAACTCTGCACCTGCAGCTTTTTTGCTCATTCAATGGGTTTCTCTTCAATTTTAGTATATTTGCTAGTTTGTACTCATGCGTGTCCTCTGGCCCAGGGAGCCAGTTTTACGCCCTTCCTTTCTTCAAAATCATCAGCGTCTAGAACTTTGTCAATGCCAATGAACGCCAACAGCTTTCACTTTGTATATCCTGGAGTAGCTGAGCTAATCCACTTTCATTTTTTTTGCAAAGGTTTCCTTGTAATGCCTGCCTGCTTGCTTCGCCACATATATGCGACACCAATGCCAAGGTGAGGCATACAAGAAAGGTGACAAATACTGCAGCCTGAGCCTGAGGGCTACAGAAAACATGCGCTTCGAGTGAAACCTCTGCATTGCAAAACTAACAATTTCCTTGAAACTAGCAGCCAAATTCTAAAAGGCTTTGAGCATTACACATAGGCAAGCTGCACCATTATTCACAACAAGAATGTTGTTACCTTATCCCTGGAGCACCATCATGCACAAGTACACAGAAATATGAAAATTTATGTGAAGGAGTGCATGCATAATGAAACTGCATTAAAGTTGGCATTCGTTTAAAGTGAGGCAGGAATGGCAAACAAGACTCAAAAACATCATCAGGAGAGAATGTCATAATGAATGCAGTTCAGGTTGCAGCACTGAATGCTTGCTCCCTCGGTGTCCGACGGTTAACCAACTCCTCGCCTTCCGCTACAGGAACACAGCATACCACTCACATGAATATAAGCCGTCAAGTCAAAATGCCTTCAGAGTGCTGTCCAACAACATGCAGCTTGGAGCAGGTCATCATTTCGCACTGTCAACCAATGCAGCCTTTATCTGCACAAGCATTCAGCCAACCACATGTAGAGCAGCTTTCCACAGTGTTGTATTAAATGAGATTTTTATAATTTGTTGTACATGAACTGTACAGCCCTCATAGCAGGTTCAAGGCAATAAAAAACATTGAAACAGCGTCAAGTGACAGTACACGCTGCCGTTGTCATCAAAGGAATATAAAGAGAGGAGTGCTGTTTTTCTACAACATGCAAAGTGCTTTCTTTACCTGCATAATGGAATTCTTCATTGCCTGCTCCATCCACCATTGGCTGCAACAATCTTATAACAGGCAAACTTGCCACTGGTGGTAGGTCGATGCCTCCATCAGAGTCAGTCTGGTTGCCTACCCTGGTCATTATGTGGCTGGCAACAGCAATGACTTGCTCACTTTGAGCGCTCACAGTGCATTGAGCTGACCCTCCTCCTGAAAAGAAAAAAGACACCGCACACAGTGAAGCTACTCTTACTTTATAGACAATGCGCCATTAAAATATTTTGTTCATGAAGTGCCACACAAAAGCAACCAAAGGCACACCAATGCATGCAACTGTGTGTTGTTTTCGCTACGTTTTTGTGCCACCCGTCCCAGCAGTGCCAGGAATGAGTAAAGGTAGGTAGCTGTATGTACAGCCTTCCGGTTATTCAATAGTACCAAGCAACTGTCAATAGCGCGGCAAGTTTCCTCATGAACATGAAGGTTGCCAGTGTAGACACCGTCTGGTCTACGGTGCACCCAATTTGGCTTCGCGGCGCGATAGTATGCGAATGGTACCAACTCCGAGCAAAATCGTCCGTTGTCAGTTCGCTGCTAGCCTGGCGCGAGCCCTCCGTCCCACTGCACTGCCCGCTCATCATAGTCTTCTATGCAGCAGAAATCGCATGCCTTCGTACTGACTTGAATGTAGCAAACATTCTCTGTAGTTTTTAAAAATTACGGAGGCTGTACAGGATACTGCTTGGGCATTATTTACACGATTAACGCAGGCTGCATTCATCTGCATTTGTAAATAAAGCAGAGTACACTGCACCGAAACGTTATTACGTGCCCATTTACGTGCTATCACACTGTTCCTAAAAAACTATGCATTCCAGTACACGTTGCTTACGCCGACCGAAGTAGAATAATCATGCCCTTTTCCATGGCATACAAAGCATGCAGGAACAAACATTTGTAAACGGCCTGCAAGCCGCGCTCACCTGTCTTGTGGCGATCTCTCTTTTTCCTCGCGTCCTCTTCCTTCGACTTTTGTTTAGGTTGGCCCAGCATTTCTTGAGCTGATTGGGGTCACGTCGGGTCGCCCCGTGATTGCTGTTAAACAGCCTGGCAATTTCCTTCCAAGTGGCGTTTTTTTTTTTTTTGCCAGCGACGACACATCGTTTTTTTTTTTGCACTCTAATATATTCCGACGTGCGTTAACCAAACACAATAACAATTCCTTTTCCTCGAACGTGAACTGAGGCGCTGGTCTCCGCTGGGAGCAGGAAAAGCATGGGAAAAACTGGCTATGGCTCAACTAGGATTGGCTCAATGTGGAGCACGTTGCCAGCCAAAAACGTCAATCAAGTGGAAGCAGCGGGTAGCACTGAAATGTAGTTTTTATTGTTAGCAATTTTCAGCGGGTCACTCACACCTAGTGCCTGTTTATGACTGCTGAACGAGATGCGTTGTTTTATAGGAGCAAAATGGGCATTATTATAATAGATTGTTCAATACTCTCATCCCCAGACGAGCAATGCGCCCTCGCTTTCAAGCACGCGCTTAACTTGACGAAGCAAGTCAGGTTGAGCATCTATGAAACACGAAACCCAACTTGGCCGTTCTGAAGCCGCCTTGGTGCTTCGACTCGACTTGCCGAAGTTGAGTCCAAGCGCGAGCCAAGTTACATTTCTGCATTCGGGGGTAAGCCAACGTTTCCGGAATCCTCGTGCTTCGAAAACAGCTTCGACTTAGACTGTGCTTTCCCACGCTCTACGTGAAAGCTTCTGCGAACTGCGGTGGGATCCATTCGCCCCCACGCTACCGCTGTGAAGGGCAGGTGACTGACCTTCGACGCTCTCAATGGGACCCCCTTCGGGCTATTCATCACTGAAGCCTGGACAGCGCGGACACTAATCTGCCAGAAGTGGCAAGAGTGTGTGGCTGGGGGCGGACCCGGAAGACTGGACACGTGATCTACATCACAGTGATTCGAAGCATTTTTAATGAACTAGATTCCCCAACTAGGGACCTGGGGACAGCGGACCCTATTTAAGCAGCGATCTGGCGTGTGTTCGCCAGCTCCCGATTCACTCTTTCAATCTTTGTATAAATGTAAATAAACCCTTCAGTCTCTTCTTCACCTCGAAGACCCTCTCATCTCTTCGTCAACCCCACTACAGCAGTCTCCCGATCCGGAACCCGGGGACACCGACCTTGGCGAGAGACGGCACAGGCGAACCAGGGGCCCGCATCTAACAACTGGTTGGCAGCGGTTGGATCGACCATGCGGCGTGATGTTGCTTCCGTGGGTGAGTGCTTGAACTTTGCTTGAGATTCGCCAGGCTTCAATTGTTTGGGTTAGTACATTGAACTGCTGGGAATCGAGGGAAGTTGATCAGTGAGTCTGATTGCGTGTAGCTCACGTCAACAGTTGTTCAGCAAAGTCAAGGCTCAGAGCAGCAAACATGGATCTAATGAAGTTGCTAAGGTCAGATTTGCTGTCATTGTGTGATGAGTTGGGTGTAGATGTAGAGAAGATGAAAAAGTCACACATTTGCACATTGCTCTTGGAAACCGCTAATGAAGAAACAGTTAGCGATACGTGGGAACTCCTCAAAGCTGAGCGAAAGAAAAAGGAAGATGAGCGAAAGAAAGAGGAAGATGAGCGAAAGAACGAGGAAACTGAGCGAAAGAGAGAGGAAAATGAGCGCCAACGGCTAGCGGCCGAGCGAGAGGAACGGGAGCTCAGAAGGTTACAGCTTGCGAATGACCAAAAGAAACTGGAATGTGAGAGTTCGAGAGGCATGACTCCAGAGAGAGTGAGTCAGGCCGAATCGTTTCCTATGGACAGATTGATGCAGCCGTATAAGATTGGCGAGGATCTTGGTTATTACCTCGTGAATTTCGAGAGGACGTGTGAGAAACGGGGTTACGCTAAGGAGACCTGGCCACAAAAGCTACTAATGGTGTTACCCTGTGAGGCGGCCACTATAGTCGCGAGGCTTGACGCGAAAGATGCCAATGACTACGAGAAGGTTAAAGCGAGTTTGCTAAGAAAGTACCGACTTTCGGCAGAAGAATTCCGACAGCGGTTCAGAGGTGCCAGCAAGAGAAGCAGCGAGAGCTATGCAGAATTCGCATTCAGTTTGAAGGCGAACCTTACAGAGTGGTTGAAGGGCGCGGAGGCATATGACACCAAAGATAAGGTTGTCGAATGTGTAGGCCTCGAGCAGTTCTATAACAGTATCCCTGAGGCCGTTAAGTTATGGGTGCAAGACAGAGAAAATGTGAGCACAGTGGAGAAAGCTGCAGAACTAGCGGACGAATATGCAACACGGAGAAAGCTGAGTTCCGAGTCAAGCGAGTCTGAAAAGAAAGCGTTCGGTTTAAGGAAGCGTTTCATTCCCAAAAATCGATCGCAATTTAGGAATCGCGAGACAGTTGAGGGCACTAAACAGGCCCCAGAAAAAACTGAGGATCGTGCCAAGCAGGCCGGAGCTCAGAAAGCATTGACGAAGGAGTTCGAGGCCAGGAAGCCGTTCCGTTGTTTCAACTGTCAGGAAACTGGACATATTGCAGCAAGGTGTACGAAGACGCGATTAGCTTTCTCATATGCCAACGACAGTGATGAGAATTTGGAACTTCTGCGTCCATATATTCACGAACTCCAAGTAAATGGAAAATTGTGCAGGGTCCTTCGGGACAGCGGGGCAACAATGGACATTGTTCACCCCTCATATGTCGAGGAGGAAGACTTTACTGGGGAAGTAGCATGGATAAGACAGGTACTAGAAAATCAGAGTGTGTGCCTGCCTATAGCAAGGGTGGTGATTTCCGGCCCGTTCGGCGAGCTAGTGACAGAAGCCGCCGTCTCGTCGGCTGTTTCATTGCAGTACCCGTATCTATTCTCCAATAAGTCAAATCAGCTGCTTTGCGATCGAGGTCAGAAGCTGGCTGAGGGGACAGTGAAAGCCCTGACTAGGTCCAAATCACGCGAGCTTGCTTCCAAGCTTAAGTACAGCCAGGAATCAGAGGCAACTGGTGAGAGGGAGGGAATTCCCGAGATTGCGGAACCAAGCAAAGAAAATGCAGTTCGAGCACATGAACAGCAGCAGGAACCTGTTACCGAAGGTAGCCCCATCGATGCCAGCCTACAAGAAGCGTGCAGTCCAGACTCCATGTTATTACCCACCTCCCTGTGCATGGATCGCTTGTTGCGCGTTGACAGAGACTCCTTAATCACAGAACAGGAAAGAGACCCTAGCTTGTCAAAGTTACACTTCATAGCCAAGGAGGGTATTGCTAGGCGTAACGTGACATTTCACCACAAAGGCGGATTGCTGTATCGCCATTACAGGGGGAGACGCTTGATCAGCTGGTCGTGCCTGAAAAGTACCGCTCTGATCTTTTAGGCCTCTGTCACGGAAACAGTTGGTCAGGGCACTTAGGTGTGAACAAAACGAAGGAAAGGCTGCTTGGGGAATACTACTGGCCGGGATGTTTCCGAGATGCTGGACGCTACGTGCAGTCATGCGACGCGTGTCAGCGCGCCGGAAAACCAGAAGATGGAAGGCCCCACTAAAGCTGGTTCCGCTTATCTCGGAGCCTTTTCGACGTCTGGTCATTGACACCGTCGGGCCACTACCCAGAACTAAGTCAGGCTATAAGTACGTACTCACTATGATATGCCCTGCTACCAAGTTCCCGGAGGCGGTGCCGCTAAAGGAGCTTAGCTCGGCAGAGATAGTGGACGGTCTCCTGTCCGTTTTCGCTCGAATTGGCTTTCCGGCAGAAATTCAGGCTGATCAGGGGACAGTTTTCACGAGCGCACTCACAACCACGTTCTTACAGAGGTGTGGGGTGAGGTTGATTCATAGCTCCGTTTACCACCCTCAATCGAACAGCGTCGAGAAGTGGCACTCAGTGCTCAAAAGAGTGCTACGTGCTTCCTGCTATGAGCACAAAGACGATTGGGAAAGTTGCCTCCCGGCAACGCTGTTCGCCCTGAGAACAGTACCGCACGAAGCGACGGGCTTCACTCCTGCAGAACTAGTGTACGGAAGGGCTCTTCGTTCCCCGCTTAGGATGCTTAGAGAAATGTGGGAGGGGACAGGAGAGAGTCAGTCAGTAGTGGAGTATGTGTTGCAGTTACTAAACCACCTGAGTGCCACACGAGAACTAGTGGATCGAAATCTCAAAACGGCTCAGGACACGGCGAAGAAGTACTACGACAAGAATGCTAGACTGAGAACCTTCAAGGCGGGGGATCGTGTGCTTATTCTCAGGTCCGCACGCAAAAATAAGATGGAAGTTCACTGGGACGGGCCAGTGGAAGTTTTGGATCAGATTTCAGAAACCAACTACACTTTGAAAATGCCAGGCAGAGGACAGCAGATAAAGATCTATCACTGCAATTTAATGAAGCCCTATGTAGAAAGGAGCGGGGTTGTAAACATGGCCGTAAATATCCCCGAAGAGCTACAAACCGAAAACCCTGAGTGGAAAGGCAGCATGAAAGAAAATGCTACCAACAGCATAGAGGAAATCGTGTCCCGATCCGCGAGCACCATGGATCTAGAACAAAAGCAACTCCAAGAATTGAGGCAACTGCTGTGCGAATTGCGGGAGAGTTTTAGCGGCCGGCCGGGGAAGACAAATCTCATCACTCATGAGATAGAGCTAACTTCGACCGATCCAGTAAGATCGAAAGCCTACAGAGTTTCTCCAAGGCAGAAAGAAATAATTGAGGCGGAGATAAAGCACATGCTGGAACTTGGCGTAATAGAGCCAGCAGAGAGCGACTACACCTCCCCGCTGATACTCGTGGAGGCACCAGGCAAAGATCCGCGACCTTGCGTGGACTGCAGGAAGCTGAATACCATAACAAAGGACCAGCTGTACCCAATACCGAACATCGAAGAAAGGATCGAGACAGTTAGCGCGGCACAGTACATCTCCACCCTTGACCTAGTGAGAGGGTACTTGCAAGTCCCCCTCTCGGAAAGCGCGAGTCGGTATGCAGCATTTATTTCTCCCATGGGGGTATTCCGACCTTTGGTGCTCAGTTTTGGGCTAAAGAATGCACCTTTTAGCTTTTCAAAGCTAATGGACATCATCCTCAAGGACATGCAGGATTTCGCGCTGCCTTACCTTGACGATGTGGCCATTTTTTCTAACTCTTGGGAAGACCATGTTTCCCATCTCAGGAGGGTACTGACGAGTTTGAGGGACACTGGGCTAACCATTAAGGCCGAAAAATGTAGTTTTGGCTGCTCACATGTCACCTATCTTGGTCATGTTGTCGGTAGAGGGACGAGGAGACCGTCAGACCTCAAGATAGCCCCTATCGCTGAATTCCCGCAGCCCCGAACTAAGACGGATGTACGGTCATTTCTCGCTCTTGTGGGGTACTACCAAAGGTACATACCCAACTATTCACAGCTAGCAAGTCCTTTGACCGATGCGCTTCGCAAAGAAAAGCCGAATAGCGTTATCTGGGACGCAGCAAAAGAAATTTCGTTTCAGAGCTTGAAGAGCGTGCTGGTTTCGCGGCCCGTGTTACGCGCGCCGGACTACAGCAAGGAATTCGTGGTCCAGTGTGGCGCCAGCGACCGGGGTATGGAGGTCGTATTAAGCCAAGTCGGAGACGACAATGAGGAGCACCCTATCCTTTATGCCAGCAGGAAGTTAACCGTAAGGGAAGAAGCCTACAGCGCTTCGGAAAAGGAATGCGCTTGTCTGGTTTGGGCCGCACAGAAGCTAGCCTGTTATGTTTACGGGGCGAAATTTACTTTCGAGACAGATCATTGTCCGCTTACATGGCTGCGTCAAATGTCGCCCAAGAATGGCCGCTTGCTTCGATGGAGTCTAGCCCTCCAGCAATACAACTTTTCTGTGCGATACAAAAGGGGCAAATGTCATGGAAATGCCGACTGATTCAGCAGGTTATTCCCATAATTGAGGTATCCGTTCGGTAACAATTCGGTGCCTTTTCGTATTTTTTTAGGTGCTAGTTAGCTTTGTTTTGGCGTGGTGTCCTATTATCCTTTTTCTTTTGCTTCCAAATTTTCCACCTCTCTTCAAGCCGTGTTCGGCGAATCGTGCTTTGGCAGCGAATTTGGCAGACATGGAAGCTGTTCTTAGTAGCCGAGATTACTGCTGTCAGCTACAAAATTTTGTGCTTACGTTTACATTGACAATGCAGTAGTATTGCAAAACAGCCTGGCGGCTCTCGGGTGAATTTCGTGCACTGCCTGGGGAGTGGCGCCATGTTGAGTGGCTGATTTCGACTAATGCCTCCGTTGTCCGAGGTTTAGGACTCTACTCTGTGCTTGCAGACAAGATGAAGAAGGGCCTCCCACGCTACAACTCAAGTCATCTCTCCTCGACCAGTGATTGTGACCACTGGCCGATCGAGATTGTCCTGGCCGCGGAGGAGCTGTTACGTTTGGAGACGCCAACATGCCAAGAATATTAAAGCCACTGGGAATCATCAATCTACCGAGGCTTCAAAGGGCCGTCGATGTGGTTGCAGCGCTACGAGTGCAGGTGGTGGCGTCTACAAGGGTCCTCCCCCCCCCCCCCCCCCCCCCCTGCTGTTTACGGGGTGAAACGGCTCCCCGCTGTCTGAGAACGGCTTTGGTGAACCTGTCTTTTGTTCTCAACGCCGGACCCACCCGGGACATTTTTCTCCCGGAGGGGACGACGGGAGAGCCGGCGAGCGGCGGAACTGCAAATCAGCCGTGACAAATGCGGCCGGGTTTGACTAAGCCAACGTCTCCGGAATCCTCGTGCTTCGAAAACAACTTCGACTTAGACTGTGCTTTCCCACGCTCTACGTGAAAGCTTCTGCGAACTGCGGTGGAATCCATTCGCCCCCACGCTACCGCTGTGAAGTGCAGGTGACTGACCTTCGACGCTCTCAATGCGACCCCCTTCGGGCTATTCATCACTGAAGCCTGGACAGCGCGGACACTAATCTGCCAGAAGTGGCAAGAGTGTGTGGCTGGGGGCGGACCCGGAAGACTGGACACGTGATCTACATCACAGTGATTCGAAGCATTTTTAATGAACTAGATTCCCCAACTAGGGACCTGGGGACAGCGGACCCTATTTAAGCAGCGATCTGGCGTGTGTTCGCCAGCTCCCGATTCACTCTTTCAATCTTTGTATAAATGTAAATAAACCCTTCAGTCTCTTCTTCACCTCGAAGACCCTCTCATCTCTTCGTCAACCCCACTACAGCAGTCTCCCGATCCGGAACCCGGGGACACCGACCTTGGCGAGAGACGGCACAGGCGAACCAGGGGCCCGCATCTAACAGTACGTACAGCTGCGTCATCTACTCAAACCAATAAATCTTCATTCTGATGCATAAAATTGTAAACGGGTGAAAAAAAAAATCAGGCACGCATTTATCACAGACGGCAGCGCGTGTAAAAGTTCGCAACAAACGACACACAAGCGCAGGAATCTGTTTTCGGCGCCTGCCTCGTCGGCTATCCTCGGATATGACATCAACGAGTAACAACACGCGTCAAATAGCAGTAGTACTGGCCGTACTGGTGCACACCCACATACGCTGATGATAGAACGCATCAACGACAGAATATGAAGCACGCGCCCACACAAGCATGGATTCTATACGATCGCCGATAGCGCGACCCGCAGTCCACCATGGCGCTCATGCACCGGAGCTGATTTATAATTTATAAATTTATAATTTAAAAATTTATCAATTTAATTTGTAAAAGGAAAGGCAATAAGACGAACATAAAATCCTTCCGACTGATTATGATAACATCAATTATATACAGGCTGGCGATGCAGGCGGTAAAATTAAAAATGCAGCCATGGGTAGAAACCACGGTGTAACAATGTGGTAGAAACTAATAGAGTACTCGGAGAACTTCAGAACGGGTTCAGAAGTGGTAGGCGCTTAGATGATTGCCTGTTCGCGCTTACCCAGTGCATAGAAATAGCTAAGGCGGAAAACAGACCTCTGTATTTAGCATTCCTGGACATAAGCGGTGCATACGACAACGTGAACAGGGAACTCCTGTGGAACATATTAAAAGGTGAAGGTGTCGGTTATGAGGTAATTGATTTTCTAAAGGAAATATATCGATAAAATAAAGTTGAAATAACATGGGAAGGAATTAGGAGTATGACACTGTCGAGGTACAAAAAGGATTAAGGCAAGGTTGTCCTCTGTCATCGCTGCTGTTCATGGTTTGTATGATAACTATGTAAAGAAGGCTACAAAGAAGCAATATATGTTATAATCTGTCGTACAAATTAGAGGAAAGGTTGTTGACCAACGAATACCGGGTTGATTTATGCGAACGATATTGTACTGTTAGCAGATAGCCAGAAGGATTTGCAAACTCTGGTTAATTGCTGTGGAGACGAATGAGACACTCTAGATTTCCGTTTCAGCGCAACTAAGTCAGGTGTGATGGTTTTCAACGGCGCAACTGATCAGGAGCTTACAATACAAGGCCATGAAATACCCCGATTGGCCGAATACAAATATCTCGGGGTATGGGTAAACAAAGGCCAGAGGTACTCGGAAAAGCACGAACAGTCTCTCATAGCAAAAGGGCGAAGAGATGCCGGGATAATGAAACATAGGGCATTGTGGGCGTACAAGAGATATGAAGTACTGAGAGGTATTTGGAAAGGAATAATGGTGCCGGGGCTTACTTTCGGCAATGCGGTTTTGTGCTTAAGAGCAGAATTTCAGTCGAGATTAAAGGTAAATCATAGAGCTGTTGGAAGATTAGCACTAGCTGCCTACAGGAAAACCACAAACGAGGCAGTACAGGGGGATATGGGCTGGGCAACGTTCGAAACACGGGAAGTTCAGAGTAAAATACTATACGAAGAACGCCTGGGGAAATTGGACGATAACAGGTGGGCAGCTAAGGTATTTAAATATCTATAAAGAAGGGGCGTGGACACAAACTGGCTGAAAAGAACAAGGGAGCTAACCAGTAAGTATGCCAGACGCGAGGACGGAGAAAGAAAGATCCTTAAACGACCTGCAGGTTAAAACGCGGAAGGTAAAAGTTGGATAGATTCAATGGAAAAGAAGCATAGTGTAGAATTATATCGATACTGGAAAAGGCAGATCAGGAAGGACGGTTTTATGTGCAGTGTTCTAAAAGGCTTTGTAGTGGCAAGGGCGAAGCAGGTTTACGATGGGAGGCGCTGAAGCAAAAAAAAAAGCGGTCGGCCGCGCGCGGCGCTGCCGTCGAATACTGGAGGCGAAAATCTGGCCGTCTGCGTTGCTGCGTCGTTGCATTCAGCAAGTTTGAGCGTTGCCGTTGAGCAAGGGTGGCGCTTTAAGCTCATTGGGATAATAAAAGCGGGTAAGCGCGTCCCTCGGCGACATAAAAATATGCAAAAAGTCTACAAAACGCGGGTACCGCTCCACACCCAGCCTACCGCTAACATTTCGCCTGAGCGGGGCAACGTGAGGATGCATTGCCAACCAAAGGCACATAGAGCAAAGAACCATCTGGACCTGGGGCACGGAAAGTGCACTGCAGAGCAAGTAGGCGGCCAGCGAACGCGGGCAAAGTTGAACAATTACGAGCGATGAGCAGTGAACCTCGAGGAGGAGGTGAAAGGATTAAGGTTGGCTAAATGAAATGGAGGTGAAACCACTCGGCAAAATTAAGCACGAAACAAAGGCAAAGCAAGGATGAAATGCTGTGGGCGAAGAGTAAAAGGAACGAACGGAGGTGTTGGAGAAGATAAAGTGAAACGTTTGGGCCGGCTTTATGGGGTTCAACCTGGGGTTTAACCTCGTAACCTGAAAGGCTATTGGGACAAGTGACTCGGGTTACGAAGGATGCCGTAGCCACTCTGGATAATTTCGAACCCCTGGGGTACGTTCTTTACTGTGCACTGACATGCACACTACACGCGTGCCTTTATATAGCACTTCGCCTCCACCTAAATATGCGACCGCTGCGGCCGGGGCCCAACCCGAATTTTTTTTGGTCAGCAGCCGAGCGCGCACTACAACCACTGATCAGTCATCACGGCGGCAAAAGAAAAGGGAAGCGCGAAAAAATTACAATAATGCAAGTGCTCATTAAGAAGGAAAAAGAAGGCATTAAATAAAGCTATGGGAAGAGACAAACAAATTAGAGGCCTACGTCCGCCGACGCGGACAGAAACGACATCTCCCTTTCTGTAAAGAATGAGAGAGAGAGAGAGAGAGAGCTAATGCGGCAGAAGTAATTTGAACCATTTCTGTTGTTTCTTTGGTAAGGCGGTCACTATTCGTGATCACTGAGCAGCTCTCAAAGACTGGCAGGCAGCCGCAGTCCCTGCAGTGACACTATTAAGGCGACGTCCGCCACGGCCCCTTACTCTTTCCATCACTTGAGCACCCGCACAAAGTGGAAAGGGGGCAGTTTTGTGCGTATATGTATCATGTGAACATATAACAGCGGTTATTTTATTAGTGAATATGCCCCATCTGAGAATGTACCTCCAAGCCCCAAATGAATGTTGTATTAAAAACGAAAGGTCATGCCAAATTAGCATTTTATAATTCTAAAACTGAATTTATTGGGCTTGGTTGAGTTATTAAACAGAAATTTCGAAAAACAATCATTTCTAAGACCATGCAGGAGCGACGCGGAACTCAATTATAAGGTCTGCATTAATTAATTAGAAGTGGAAACCTTAAGCGTTTTGAGAAGCGGGAATTTGAAGAACAAGCAACAGTGTGTATGGGTTGGCCATTATAATTATTGGCGCAAGCAATTCAAGTGAACTTGAAGAAAGAATAAGCATTGACACCATGGGCAGAAAATGGCGCACTGTGAGGCGATTTGCATGAATGCATGAATTGCCTTCATGTTGAAAATAGTAGGCGTCGTACTCCCATGCAGCTGATGCTACATCCGCCCGTTCCACCAGCCATGAAATGTCCAACTATGGAAGGATAGCTGTAAAATCTCAGAGTAGCGTTATAAGAACACCCTGAGCGCGTGATATTTTAATAGCATTATAAAATTTTCAAGCATAGAACTACAATAAGAACGGTGGTGCATTAAAGCATAGGAATAAAATCAAGGATCCGGTGTCCTGTGTTCTGAACTTCAACGAGTGTAGAGAAACAGCGGAAGGCACTTGCGGACTCATCGTTCAAGCGCTATCCTATTTCGTCTGGAAGATATTCCACCTGACCTTGAAAAAAAAGATAACGAAGCAAAACTCCGGAAAACCCAAGATTGACAGTTGCTTTTTTTCGAATATTTATTTTATTTTTTATTTTTATTTATTTTGAACCTCAAGGGTCCCTGGCGGGGCATTACATGAGGGGTGGGCGCAAGAACGGCGGCTAACAATGAATTTTGCGTGGGAATCATGACGATGACAGGGCTTGCTCGATGGCAGTTTTGAAATGGGCAGGATGAGGAATTAGCGCTAAGTCGCAGGCAAGGTCATTCCAGTCGGGAGTGACTTCCGAAATGTAGTAGTGCGGGCAAGATTCGGGATGACGCTGTCTAGATGGCCTGTGCGCGCGGGCGTTCGACGTACAGGTAGAATATGAGCTTACTTTCACAGGGTGAACAGTGGAAAAACCTGTGATGAAGGCAGAGACGTGAAATTCTGCGACGGGAAGCGAGAGGGGGAAGTTTTAGTTGGGACTTCATGGCGGATATGCTAGAGCACCTCGAGTGGTTTGAAAGAATAAAGCGAGTGGCCCGATTCTGAACAGATTCAAGGGCTGAGGTAAGGTTAGACTGATGGGGGTCAAATATTGCGCAAGCGTATTCAAGTTTAGCTGGCACAAATGTTTTATGAGTTTAAGGAAGAAGGTGCCATGCGCAGGCTACGGCGGAGATAGCCAAGTGCCCGATTAGATGAATATATTATGTGGTTAATGTGGCAAGACCATGATAAGTCACTAGCGAGGTTAATACCAAGATACTTAAAAGAGTTAGTGGAAATAATGACACTATCGTTAACTTTATAACTGGGCGGAGTATAATTTCGGCGGCGTGAGTAGAAATTTGTACAGTCATTGTAGTATTTAGGGATATTATATAGCCACGTAGTGCACCACTGCTGTATGTTATCCAGGTCATTTTGGAGGATGTAAGCATCCTCGGCGTTAGTTATGGCACGGTAGAGTACGCAGTTTCTTTTTGCTTGTTTTTTTTGTTTATGTATGTTTTTCAGATATTACAATCCAAGTTTGGCTCGAGAGAGAAGAATTAACTGTGTGAAAAAAAACTATTTCCTTATGCAGTGTTTCTTTGATCGCTAGATGGTGCATATTATACAAGCATGAACAAGAAAAAAATTACAAAATGAATTTTCAGTGCGCACATATTTATTGACATTTGACAAATTTACCGGCATTCCCGCATGAACAAAACCATAACATAAAACAGTTTAAATACCACAATACAAGCAAACGCGCTTCAGCACATGTAAACAGTTACCAATAATACACGCAAGCAGCAGACATTTCGGACGGTGCTGCTCTTTCTAGGTGCTTAGGCGGGATCAAAGGTTGCTGCTCGCTCCGCTGCTCTGCTCACAAACTCCCTGATTGCGTCGTCTAAACTTAGGAGCGCCGCTCTTTCTTTGTGTATATGCAAAATCAAAAGATGCAATAACCTTTTTTGAGTCTTTCGATTGCGCAAATACGTTTTGATTCTGCGCAGAGCACTAAAAGAGCGTTCAATAAAAGTGATAGACGCTGGTATGGAAAACAGAAGCTGAACATACCTCATGACCTGATCCATCAACTCATGAATATTTTGCGACTCCCTTTGTAGGATCTCCAATACGCCCAGAGTTGCGGTAGAATCAGCACCGTTTAGAAGAGTTGATAATAGCATAAACTGCACCGAGAGTCTGCACAAGTCAAAATCAACTGCAAGCACTCCCAAAGACGCCTCTAGTTTATCTGCTGTATACCGACTACCTCCAGCAGCGCTGGTTAAGATGTCTTCTAGTTTTACGTGCTGTTTCAAGCCCGGCTGCTCAAAACGCCGTTCTGTTTCACTTATGATTCGGTCGGCAGTAGCGAAATACTCCTTGCGCAGCGCGGCCCTAACGTTAAGTGCAACTGGCTGGACAGGTCTATCAGTCGTCTCATACCTCGCAGGAGGTTTTGTCGGCCTTGACATACGAGGTTCCTTTAGGCCCAGGCGCGCTGCTGTTGTGCCCGTGTGCTGCCACAGCTTCTCAAACGCAGTTTCAGAGCGCAACTGGGAGATCGCCTCGCAGAGAGCCTCTGCTGCAGTTTTTGCACCTGCGGCGCAATATGTTGAGCTCTGGAGAGCGCTTGCTAATACTTCACAAGGCCCAAAGAAGCCTACGGAAATGTGGATACCTAACAAGGTTTCAAATTTCTGCAAAAGCCGATCGTAACCTCTAAAAATAGCCTTCATTTTGAAACAGCGCAACAAAGACGGGACGTGGAAACTGAGGTGTAAAGACAAACATGCGCTGACTAACAACTGGGTTTATTGAAAAAAAAACACACAAAATATATACAGAGTTAGGAAAGATTAATCGCCACCATAGTCAACTCATGCCACATGTGACGCCAGATATCCAATCTCCCCTTCGGAAAGGGCGACCGATGGGCAACTAATGCACGTTGCGCCTTTCTCACGTATAAGAAAAGCTTCAAAAACTTCTCGCGTCATCTTATCACCATGGCAAAACACGATATTGGTGTTCTTATAGTCGGGGGTACATTTGCATTTCTTGCAACGGAATGCACCTTTAGTGAGAGGGTCTCCTTCTGTTTTTCTTTTTTCGTACTCTTTTTCGTGTTTGCATTTGCACCTTCTGCAGTGGACCGCCACGTGTGACAGGGGGTCTTTTTTTCTGGTGTTCTCATGTTCCATGAGTCGCTTGTTGATGCATCTTCCTGTTTGGCCAATATATGTGGCGCCACACGAGAAGGGAATTTGGTATACTACCCCTACCTCGCAAGGTACATAAGGGGAAACATGGCGCACCTGACAAGCCCTTTTGTTTCCCTCCTGCCTCTGCCTTACCTGTCTACACATTCTGCCTAATTTCTTCGGGGCAGAAAATACGACGTCAACGCCATATCTGCCTGCCACTTTTTTGAGCCCATGGGACATGCTGTGCGCATATGGAACCAATGCCGGCCTTTTATTTTTATTTTTATTTTCATTTCTTGCACTCGGCCGAGCCCCATACTTCACGTGCCTAAGCAATTTCTCCGCTGCCCTGGAAATGAGATGAGCCGGATAGCCATTCGCGCATAATCTGTTTGATTGGGCTGCAATGCTCTCCCCAATCATTTCATGGCAGGACTTCTTGAGTGAAGATTGGAGGCACGACAAGATAATGCCTTCTTTTATAAGCTTGGAATGACCTGACCTGAAGTTTAACAAGGGCTTAGCCGATCTTGGCCGATAACACCAGCACACGTGCTTGTCTCGGGAAAACAAAACCAAATCTAGAAACTGCAGTTCCTTGTTCGTGGGTACCTCTGTTGTAAACTTTAGCCCACGCCCGTACTCATTAAACACCTTAAGAACATCGACTAACATTCTAGGCAGGCTGTCTGGCGGGGTAAACACCAAATAGTCGTCGACATAACGAAAAATACGCACCCCTAACTCCTTCGAAGCTTGCTCAATCGCCCTGTCCACAAAACTCAAAAAAATGTTAGCCAATACAGGTCCAACCCTGGAACCAATGCATACACCGGATGCTTGCACAAATGACTTGCCCTCCCACTCAACAACTGTTGCCGACAGGTAGAAGGACAAAATTTCTAAAAAAACTATCAACAGACACACCACATTTTTCAATGAATGCACTTTCATCATTGTCCTGTGTGATGCACATTTTAACGGCCCTCATGAGCTCTCCGTGTGGCAATGAATAGTAAAGGTCCACTACGTCAACGCTGAAAAACTTGCAGATCCCAGGGTTATCCAGCTTAAGGTGCTCCACCAGCGCATCCGAATTCGGAATCACGAATGGGTCTGGCAGGGCCAGCGCCTCCAGTTGCCTTTGAAGATAACCTGAAACTACATGCTGCCAGGTCCCTCGTTCGGAGACAATGGAACGGAAAGGTTGGTCCGGCTTTCAATAAACCCAGTTGTTAGTCAGCGCATGTTTGTCTTTACACCTCAGTTTCCACGTCCCGTCTTTGTTGCGCTGTTTTAAAATGGATACGTACCAACTTGCCCAAATTTCTGCTTTACTCAAAAATAGCCTTGCTGCTTTCGGTCACTGAACCTGATGTCTGCAAGAGCTCCTATAGTGTCTCTTGGACTCTGGCGTAATTCTCAACGAATCTTTGCATCAACTTGACTTTAACGGTCCATCGCGTCGGGCAAAGCGGCAGTAAGATATTTGGCCTTGATCCACTCTCCACAGCTGACTCGCGCCCTGTGCAGGGAGGAAGCGGTACCGGCCCACTCTGTCTCTTGCTTTGCAGCGGACGGCGCGGTTTTCGGCGAGCTGGCTTTATGAACCATCATTTGGTCATAGCGTCACAGCTGCTGATTGCAGTTGCCGGATTTGATACGCAGATGAGCCGTCACAACGTGGGCACCGATGCAGTGCTGCATGTTAACTGACAAAATTATCGCTGTAGCATATGGTAGTATTTGCATTGAGGATACCTGATTATGATGTGTGGGATAACCTCACATTTTCATGTCCCTACTTAGCCGCCGCGGTGGCTGAGTGGTTATTGCGCTCGGCTGCCGGCCCGAAAGACACGGGTTCGATCCCGGCCGCGGCGGTCGAATTTCGATGGAGGCGAAATTCTGGAGTCCCGTGTGCTGTGCGATGTCAGTGCACGTAAAAGAACCCCAGGCGGCCGAATTTTCCGGAGCCCTTCACTATGGCGTCCCTCATAGCCTCAGTTGCTTTGGGACGTTAAACCCCTGTCACGACGCAGCTGGCGTACGTCGTGGTAAGGCGTGAGGAGGGCCGCCGAAGGGGAGCAGGGGAACGCGCCGACAAAAGGGAGAGGCTCTCAGGGCGGCGTCGCGCGCGAGTGTCGGGAGCCTCGGCCTAAGCGAAGGGGAATGGTCCGATCAGACGCATGTGTCGTAAAGGGTTTCTCTCCGCTCGTTGTGACATGTTTCTAGTTAGCCACGGCCGCTTGCTCGATGGGCCAGCGCCGGAGGCGAGCGGGCACCCGGGCAGCCTAGGCCAGAGCGGCTAACAGGACGCATGTGTCGTAAATGGTTTCTCTCCGCTTGTTGTGGCATTTTTCTAGTTAGCCATGGCAGCTTGCAGCGAGCCGTGTGTTCGGTATTTTGTGCTTTTCTTTTGCGTTGCAAGGCGTGTGTTTTATATTGTGTGCTTTTCTTTTGTGTGGTGGTATGTTGCTTCCGAAATGTGGCGGGAAAGTCACCTATTGGCTGAGGGTGTAGTTTTGGCGGGAGGACGCGCGGGAGGTTGGTTGGTGGCAGCCGGACAGATCGGTCGTGTGCGGCCGGTGGTGGTCCCGGGGTCGCAGAGTTGGAGAAGCGAGTTGCTTGAGCGGCGGCCGGGCGGGTTGGCCGTGTGGTGGCCGACGGTGGTCCGGAGTCGCGAGAGTGTTGGAGTTTTGTCTTTTTTTTTAGTTAAAGTGGAGAGGCCGAAATCTGTCGGCATATGTAAATAAGTTGTAAATATTGTAATAAATAAGTAATTTTGAGGAAAGCCTTTCGAAGTGCCAACGTCGGAAGACTTGCACGCCTGTCTCAAACTCACCAGTCGCGAAGTACGTCGCCCGGGTCACTCACGAGACCCGCCCTCTACCACTCCACGTTAACATCTGGATGCAGCAACATCGCACAAGAGAGTGAGGGAAAATCAATATCGTGACTTCACGAATATTAATTTTCCCTCTCTCTCTTGTGCGATGTTCGAGATAACGAGCAGAATTACTTGTGGCAGATATATGCGTACCGCTGATCGACAAATTTGCCGTTCTGACTCAATGACAAATTTGTATGAATTCTGACGCCATTGTCGATCGTCAGCCATGACCAAGCGCTCATGAATGAAAATGTTTGCTTTGCTCAGGTATACTAGGCTTATATAATCGGTTTTTTGTTCAGTGAGGTGCAGCTGCATGTGCTGTGCGCTGATGAAAGATTAAGAGAATTGCTTGTGCTGCCATGAGGCGCAAGCAATCAGGAAAAAACAAAAAGGCGCACAGTGCGCAACGAGCTCAAAAAAGTTCAAGACTGTGTGCCTCAGTAAAGCATTGCTGGAAGTGGCCTTAACTCGGCGTGGATGTGAACCAGCTGTAAAGGGCAGAGTTTACAAACAGGTAAGAAAGTAATATAACGAAAAGAGAATTATTGCAGCAAATAATTTGTGCAGGCAGTTTCGGCATGCTGCGTACCACCAGATTGTCTGGTTAACGTGGAAGAGGCTGGGGGAGAACAACCGACGGATTGTACCGAGCTGTGTGCTGAGCGCTGTTCGAAAGGAGTACCATACCAAAACTGTTTTTATACAGGCTTCAAGCATTACACGGAACGCTGGAACGAGAGAAAGCAAACGGCACTGGCAGAAGGTTGCGTTGATCTGTCGTTCGCCAAAGCGCGGGCCGCAGCTGAGCAAGCGCAGCCGGACGGCCGGCCGACTCTCCGTGAATGGCGTCACTTCCGCCAGTTCTCCGTCTCTGCCGTCACCCCACCCGGCGCTTCCGGAAGAGACGAGGGCGTGCCGGCGGAGGGTTTTTAAGAAGCGATTGCAGCTCTGTTTACACACATCATTTTCAAGGTCCTTTCTTCCCAACCACAGCGTTTCATGCGATTTGAGAACCGTTTCAGCTTCCCTTTAAAGCGCCACCCTTTCTCAACGGCAACGCTCAAACTCGCTGAATGCAACGACGCAGCAACGAAGACGGCCGGCTTTTCCCCACCAGTATTCGACGGCAGCGCCGCGCGCGGCCGACCGCTTCTTTTGCTTCAGCGCCTCCCATCGAAACCCGCGCCGCTTTTGCCACTACAAATTCTTCTAGAACACTGTAGCTTTATGGTAACTGAAGAGGCGGTGGCCTACTCTTCGAAGCTTGGTCAGGATGTCTTAGAACGCGCAGCTATAAAACGAAATTTAACGAAGTGACACGTGCTGTGTGTGTGGTAAATCTGTAGAAAGAATAGTACACCTCATAGTAAAATGTGATCGTATCCATCCCAATGTCGATGCAGGCACAGTCACTTTTCCTTAGGCCCTAGGGTTCAGAGATAGCACTAGTCATGTAAATAAATCTGCGGAGGAAATTAGCAAAAAGCGATCGGAGTATTGGTCCCTCAAAAGCAGAGAGGTGACATAAGTTTAAAAGTGTAGGAAGACGCATTTAAAGAAAATGGCGAATTTTAGAGTTACAACACAGTTAAACAAAGATAAACGAAAAAATAAAAGTGAGCATGGTGGCAACCACTGATCTCTACTATGTGGCTCGAAGCCCCATTCCCGCTTTCCGAAGTGGGCGCAAGTGAAGCCACTGGAAGTTTTGAGACATGTCCCGGAAGTTTTGTGTCTGCCGTGTAATGCAAAAATTCGCGTCTTTCGCCTTTCTGTTCTCAGTTTTTCGCTTTGTTTTCCTGTAACATCTACTGTAATATCAAAGGAATAAGTAAGCTCAACGCAAGAAATGTGTGCATTGCTTGTGGAACTGTAATTTCAGACAAACCGAAGAAAACAGGCATGCACGTCTCACCATGCCGCGGCAAATGGGTACGTGCATTGAACACAATTTTCTGATCTGGTTCTTGCCTTCCGGGCGTAATTAGGACAAGTAGTGGAATGGCGACGAGTCTAGGTCATCTTAAAAAAGGCAATGGCTGGAAATCATGACACGCGACTCGTTATACAGCTACCGCTGTTTCAGTTTTCTGGCGGACGATGTCCCTTCTCATCGATGCCAGGTGTTTATCGCTTTAGTGTGTCAGTTACCTTCCAGGTGTGCTTTCATTCTAACTATATAGCACAGCCACGTTTCATCTACACAGCACGAGAGAAACGACCGACGAGAAAGACGAATGCAGCAGCGCATGTGACAAGCGCTGTTAGAAGCCAACTGCGCCAAGCATCATGAACAAAAGCCCATTCAGGCATAATCTGCTAGAGTACGAAACAGTACTTGATACACTCCGTCCAAAAGCAGTGCCGATATACCTTTTGGACGCGCTATTGTGAACCACCAGAACAACGACGGCACCTCACCAGATTGTGGCCTCGCCCTCGCTCCGGTCTAAACATAATTCGGTAAAATGTTCACTGCAAAGCCGGCTGCCTAATGAAGGTTTCCATCTATTCTTTCTTAAATTTATCCCTCATTGATGGTACAACTTGGGCTTAGAGCTCGACGACGTTCATCACAACAAGAGCAGAGTTGACGACGCCAGCGCAACGGGACGATACCACAGAGCTGAGCAGACGAGGCTCTTTACCGAGGCTCTTTACGAACGTCTTTACCGAGGACATTGCTGCTCTCCTCATGCAGTTGACGGCGCAACAGGTAGGCATTGTCATGAAAAAAGACGAGAACGTCGAAAAGACAAGATGCTAAGTGTAAAACGAAAACAGAAAAACCGTGCTGAGGTCCGATTTCATGCACTGCCAAAGGCTGACTTCCGGGACATGCTGCCCAACTTCCGGTGGCTTCACTTTCGGGCGCCCGATGCGGCATCCAGCCCCCTAGTGGAGATCAGTGGCGGCAACTGCCATCACCCGTGGCCTCCGCGATCAGCTCCGGCGGCGCGCCGTTGCTCCGGCCATTCCATTCGCACGGAGAGAGCGTAATCGGAGAAAGCGGTGTGACTGCTCCTCTCGCCGCACCGTGGCGCGCGCAGCCCAAGGCTCGCTTTCCCTGATGCGGACGGGCGCAGAGGACGAAAACGCAGTTTTCGCAGTCTGTGTGCGACGCACACTAGAAAATTATCGCACAGCACAAGTAGCTGACTGGTGCAATTAGGCAATTGCTTTTTTAAATTATGACGCAGACTTAGGACCGGGGTGAGGCAGATCGTCATGAGAGCGTTCGTTTCACAACACGCAGGCAATTTTCTTTATTTCTGTAGCCGTGCATGGTTTCAAAACACGGAACATTTTACAGTTGAGCGGAGAGGATTATTTTAATTCTGAGTTTTTACATATTAGTTTAGAACCTGAAATTACTTTTGATATATAGAGATCAAGTTCTGTCAGTTTTCCTCTAGAAATGGTACAAATGTGATTTGTACTTACACGCGTGTAATATATTTAGCTTTCAACGCTTGCAGATGCCACTGAATGCATTGTCCCACTCAAATGTTGGGCTTCCTTTTTATGGATGGCTCTTTTGTGAAATGTTCAAATGTATCATATTATACCCCAATCCTGCTACAGCCTCGAAAAAGGCTAGCAGTATCCCCAAATAAATAAAAGCCTGCAATGCATAAGGTTTTTTTACGTTGCGTATGGTTGGAACTGAGGAGAATTTAGTCTCGTTTTTTTTTCTTTCGTGCGCAGCAAGCAAAAAAGAGGGTTTAAAGCGTCGAAGCTACCTCTTGGCAGGATCGGACAGGTAAAACCATTTGAGGATAAACGACATTTTATTTACAAAGACAAAATCGGAGCCACATTGTTCGGCATCCGTTTTTACATTGTGTTTATTTTAAACACGGAGCACTTTCCTGTGCCGTGGCTTGCAGGCCAGCTTTTTGCGGCAAGCAGCCCTGTCTGTCACAGTAGCGCCGACGTTGGCTAAGAGTGGCCTCATGAACTTATCAAACACTACAGATAGTGTGCGGCGTGGTCATCCCTTGCTGGGCAAACGAAAAGGGGCACTGCTCTAGTCGAGGCCATAAAAGTTCAGCCAGTTGCTGACGCACGTTGCTCTTTTTTATGTGCGGCAGGGCAATGTCAACAGCCTTCTTAAAGGTCACAAGGACCGTGACAAATTCTGACTTTGCGAATGTTAGCCCACCCCTTGATTGCAGGTCAATAAGCCCCATCAGCACGGGAGTGGGTCCATCCGACTGGTGGAGGGGAGGGCAGAAGCTGCATGCTCTCCGCTCCTCAACTGCTCTCTGCACGAACCCTGCTATATAAGCGATGCTGCATTTGCTATGGTTGATGGGGGCCGCTGCACTGAAATAGAACATACCCATATTAGTATATGGAGCTGACATTCTGCAATGTATTCCCATTTGTGAGAGCACAAAAAAAACAGCTTTAGGCACTAACCTATAAAAAAGTTCCGCAGAGCAAATTTTAGACAGCATGTAGAGACAAAGCTTGTGCATAAACCAAATATGACATTTATCATGTTGCCACTCAACGTGCATTCCCTCAAAATTTTCAAATTTTGGGCATTGATACCACTCAGTTGTTATAGCCTTGACACAACGCGAAATGATCGCTTTTTGGTGGCACTTCACATAGGTGGAGTAGGTGAACGAGTGTGCACTCACGAGGCATCGGTTTCAGGGATGTGAAGAGCTCGTCAATGTACATCACAAAATCTTCAGTTCCCGTGAACCTGAAACAAAAATATGCACACTATTCATATCAGCCAAATATATGTATTAGACAAATCGCTGTTGGCTGCAAAAGAACAGCACTAGTAGTCCAGCGAGCCAGCCAAGTGTAAGC
Organism: Amblyomma americanum; assembly: GCF_052857255.1. Classification (NCBI taxonomy): domain Eukaryota; kingdom Metazoa; phylum Arthropoda; class Arachnida; order Ixodida; family Ixodidae; genus Amblyomma; species Amblyomma americanum. The sequence continues at coordinate 637,810 of NW_027526502.1, read as the reverse complement.
TCTTGAGAAACACTTGATGCAAGATGTACCTGGCTGGGGCAACTTGCGCTGTCTCGGTCGAATCATGCGTGGTTGCCTGTGCTGTTGCTTCAGCCGGAACATCAAGTTCGGAGGACGTTACATTCAGGGAGGCACCATGCATAGTGCAATACATGTAAAACAGTTACCACCATTACTAAGCAGCAGACACATAAAAGCAAAAACTGCTTGTAACACATTGCCCATCGGCACAGCAGGATTTGCGTGCTCGTGTGTTCTGAAGAGTAAAAAATTCCAGTCAGCAGGCAGGCTACAACACTAGTAACTGCTCGCATCGTGAAATCTTAGTTGTGCAATAGCCTGAAATGTGATAAGCTTTCTATTTTGAAACCAGAGACAACCAGTTCACAACTATGAGCACTCGTCCAGGAGCTCAAATAACATGCACCTACCTCAAAACAGTCTGTCCGTTTTCAGCGTTTGAAGCTTGGGATGGGCACAGGCTGCCAGTCCGCAAGATCCTCTCCAGGCTAAATGTCACGGCTCTTGCATCCAGACAGTCGTTTCCGCCAGTCATTTTCCGCAAAGAACTGAAGAGGAGCTCTACGCGGTCGCTCGAGAAGAGTCTTGTTAAAACATAAAAGAAGCCGCTCTCGAGAAGGTACCTAATGCATAGTACCGTAGATTTGCTTGTCAGCAAGATAGCTTCGTAGGTTTCAGCACTAAGAAACTTTTTCCCGCTCATTTTACAGGCATTGTAGAGAGTTTCGAGGTAGTCTGGGAACTCCTCCAGCCATTGTAGGCGTTCGTCGTAGCGCAAAAAAGTGCATTTGGTCAGGCTTTCTCATATGCACATGTGCTGTTCGGTTGGCCACATTGTGGATGGCAAACCACTTCTGCATCATCTTCATAAACAATATTGTTGCGTCTGCGTTCCTGAACTGTTCTGCCTGAGGGTGGTAACTGGGATATTCTTTCAAAAAAGAAACCGCCGAGATAACTTCATCTGAGAACAGGTGCACTGCTCTGCCCACATGCATCTTTTCAAAATTAGTTGGCTCTATGTGCTTTTGTGTCAGGAATCGAACTGGTTTCACAATCTAGTTTTTTTGAAGGACATAGAGCTGCTTCACAAACTCTCCAGTTATTGCCTGACTGCCATCTGTCATTTCCCCGTCCAGAAGAAGGCTTCGCACGTTTTTTATAATATGACACTGGTCAAAGGACAAGAATAGGCTTCTTTCTGGATCACATGGATGACTGACCACTGGCTTGAGGGAGCCATTGCCCAGGTGGCGCATCACTGTGACATTAATCTTGTGGTTATTCGTGACGATCAGGACGACGTAGAGGCCACACTTATTTACTTATTTATTTGTACATACTATCAGTCCAGCTGGACTAAGTAGGAGTGGGTACGACATCAAAATTTATAAACGCAGGCCAGTACGATAAATACAGCCAGTACAGTCAAACACAGTTCATAAAATACAGTCAATGTAATGTACAAATTATGTGCACTCCTGTGTTAAATATTTGCACATGAGGGTAGCAAATTGCTCTCGGGATTGGGCATTCACAACGTGGTTAGGTAGGCTGGTCCAATCGGACGATGTGGCAGGAAAAAAAGAGTATTTAAAACAGTCTTTAAAAATTTTTTCTACCTGGACGTGTTTATTATGTTTATTACGAGTGACGCGTGTCTTTGCTTCGTTAATGTATTTTTCTTTCTTAACCAAGACAAAACCATTTATTACACAATAAAACAGAGTTAGTCGTTTTTCTTTTCGTCTGTGGGAAAGAAGAGGCACATCTGCTTGGGCATAAAGAGGGGTCACTGAATCCAATCGTCGATACCGGGAGAAAATGAAGCGTAGCGCCCGTCTCTGTATCTGCTCAAGCTTATAGACAGACTTTTTGTGATATGGGTCCCATATTTCGCATGCGTAATCAAGTATAGGCCGTACAAGCATCTTGTACGCTGTCAGTTTTGTGTCCGCAGAAGCCTGTTTTAGGACGCGCCTAATGTAGCCTAATCGCTTGTTTCCCTTCGCGACAATGTCAATATGTTTTGCCCAGCTAAGATTTGAGGTGATGGTCACGCCGAGGTACTTGTATTCAGTTACCCTGGAAAGCGGGTTACCTTGCAAGTTATACACATAGTTCAGGGGCTCAAGCTTGTGAGTAACTGTCATGCAAACTGTCTTGTGTGGGTTCAGTGACATCTGCCATTCCGTACACCAATTATCTATTTGGAGCAGATAATCATTAAGCTGAATTTGGTCCTTAACGGATCTTATTTCATAGTAGATAATACAATCGTCTGCGAATAGCTTCGCTTTTACTGGTGAATCCCGGATCATGTCATTAATGTATATCAGGAATAAGAGGGGGCCAAGAACTGACCCCTGGGGTACACCCGATCTAACTTCGCAACAATCGGACCTCTTATCCCCAATGACAACATACTGTCTGCGACCTCTTAGGAAGTCCTCTACCCATCGAACTACACAGTTATGTCCCAAAACAGTTTTTACCTTAATTAGAAGCTTTCTGTGGTTAACCTTGTCGAAGGCTTTTTTGAAGTCTAAGAATATAACATCCATCTGTCCCCTGCAGTCAATCGCTTTACAAAAATCATGACAACATTCCAATAGTTGCGTCACTGTTTACAAGCCCTCCCGAAAGCCATGTTGGTATTCACTAAAAAAAATCATTGCGCGTTAAGTGGTGGCGAATGTGTTTTGATACAATATGCTCTAAAAGCTTACAACACACTGATGTTAGTGCTATTGGCCTGAAATTGGAAACATTAGCAGTGTCACTATCCTTAAAAACTGGGGTAACCTTACCAATCTTCCAGTCATCAGGAAGCGTACCTGTGGTTAAAGATTTCTTAAAAATTATGAAGAGATACCTAGCCGTCCATTCAGCGTATCTCTTTAAAAATAAGTTCGGTATTTCATCCGGGCCTGCAGCCTTTGAGGTGTCTAGCTTCAGCAATGAAGCCAGAATTCCCTCGTATGACACTTGCAATTCGTCTAATTCGGGTAAATTGTTATGCGACGTAAACTGTGTCGGTTCTCAGTCATCTGAAGTAAAAACACTTGCAAAGAACCCATTGAATGCCTCCGCAATTTTAGCCTTATCCTCAGTGAGACCCTGTTGCGTATTCATTTTTGTTATTGGTGTCTTGGATGCCGACAAGTGTCTCCAAAACTTTTGGGGAGATTCGCGAAGATATTTACTCATTGTGATGCTGTAAATCTTGTTTCGATTCTTTAATCGTTGATTTCAACCTTTCACTTAATGTCATTAAGTCATAAGGTAACGCCGGGTTCCCTGATCACCGCAACCTTGCTTTACGTCTGGACACTTTTCTTTTTAGTTGAAGAATTTCTCTCGTAATCCACGGATTGTGGATACGTTTTTTCTTACATTTCAAGGGTACATATTGTGTTATACATTTGTGAACAGTTTGTTTGAAAGTTAGCCATAGTTCATTTATGTGTGCGGACTCATCGTGGCTTAGTTTGTCGAAGTAATCATAACGGTAGTTTAATTCGTCAAGTATGGTAGTGTGATCAGCTCTATTGAAATCCCTGTAGTATGTCAGGCGCTTTTGCGTACAAGAGAATGGACCCAACTGCAAAGTTATACTGACTAAGGAATGATCCGAAATTCCAGGTAGAATGGCAACTTTGTGCAGCCATGATGCTACACTGTGTGTTATGAAGACTAGATCCATAACGGATCCACCATCACCGTGAACACGAGTAAGCTCCCTGACTACCTGTGTGAGCCCGTGGGAAAAACACATGTCAACAGCAGCTATCCCAGCTTCATTCTCCCGTGAACCCTGTCCCATTTCATCCCATTTTACATCCGGAAGGTTAAAATCTACAGCAACAACAACATGTTTGTGCTGTGCGCGCAGGTCATAAAGAAAATCGTTTAGCTTATTAATACCGTTTGAACCGGACCCAGGTGCACGATACACAGCCCCTACAAACAGCTCTTTTCTTCCTAAAAAAATTTTACACCATAATGTTTCGATCTCGGTCATTTTGCAAATGAATGTGTAATTAATCGGCTTTTTAATAAAAATAGCTACCCCGCCCCCTCTGCTGCCACGGTCGTTCCTAAGCACGTTGTAACCAGGCGGGCATATTTCAGAGTCACGTACATCATCGTGCAACCAGGTCTCGGTCATGACAACAACATCAGGGTCATGTTCAATCATCACATGTTCGAAATCAACACACTTATTTACAAGGCTACGAGCGTTAAGGTTCAGCAGCCTGAACACTCCGTCATGCGCAAGTCAATCCCCTGCGTGGTCGTGAGCCGCTGGCGCTTTATCGGGTAGCTGTTCTTTAAAACAGCGCCGGTTTGTCGCTTCGTCCCACGCGTAAGTCACACCATTTATCTTAATCTTGCCGAAAACAAGATTAACTTTTTTTCCATTTTTCCTATCGTTTACTGCGCTGCTCCAAACACGTTGTCGTTTTCTTCTTACTTCATATGAAAAGTCTTCGTCAATAAAGATCTTTGTTCCTTCCAGTCTGGTCCGGTAGCGCAGTATTTCTTTCTTTTCGTTATAATTTCCAAGCAGCACAATGACTGGTCTCGAATTTCCCGTAGAAGGCTTTCCAATTCTGTGTCCCCATTCTGCACTCCTCACTGCTACGTTCAGTTTCTGCGCGAAGACGCCCGCAATCACTTTCTGCTTCAATTGGTCCTCGGTTTCATTTTGTACCTCAAGAATGCCCCGGATCACAAAGTTCTTACTGCGGCTACGATTTTCGATATCATCAAGCTTTTTTTAATACGCCTCCAACACTGGAGCTCAAATCTGCAATTTCATGTTCAGCCTGCTCAATCCTCTTACATTCTTCTGAGGTCTTCGAGAGCCCCATTTCTAGGTCAACGAGCTTTTGCTTCAATTCAGCTATACCCGCTTTAATTTCATGCTGCCCGTCCAAAAGCATCTGCATCATACCTATTATGTCACTGTCAGGACCTGGATTTGCTTCAATATCCCCGCAACACATCAGCAACAGTGCCATTGTGTCCCAAAAGTCAGCAATAATTACACAAAGTGCATGTGGGCTTGGCAGCACAAGTAGGCCAAGACAGTCGTCTCTGATAGTAGGTACAAAACGCTTTTCACCAACCTGTGCGAACAACAGAAGAGGGTTGGTCATTGTCGTTGTCAAACCGGCGCCGCCAAGCCCACTGACGGTACGACGGAAATCCCGGCCCGAAGAAAACGCCCCCTCTGTTGATGTCCATTTTCCTGGCGTTGTCCAAGTGAAATCGTCGACTGCCGGCAACTCGGCGCGAAAATGCCTGTGGTGGTCAAATTTGTCGGTCTTGAGGTAGGTATCCTGGTCTGGCCTTACTGCGAAGAATTCACCGCTGGCCTGCTCTGGCGAAGAACAAAGCAGCAGCAGCACCTGTGCGAACAACAGAAGAGGGTTGGTCATTGTCGTTGTCAAACCGGTGCCGCCAAGCCCACTGACGGTACGACGGAAATCCCGGCCCGAAGAAAACGCCCCCTCTGTTGATGTCCATTTTCCTGGCGTTGTCCAAGTGAAATCGTCGACCGCCGGCAACTCGGCGGGAAAATGCCTGTGGTGGTCAAATTTGTCGGTCTTGATGTAGGTATCCTGGTCTGGCCTTACTGCGAAGAATTCACCGCTGGCCTGCTCTGGCGAAGAACAAAGCAGCAGCAGCACCTGTGCGAACAACAGAAGAGGGTTGGTCATTGTCGTTGTCAAACCGGTGCCGCCAAGCCCACTGACGGTACGACGGAAATCCCGGCCCGAAGAAAACGCCCCCTCTGTTGATGTCCATTTTCCTGGCGTTGTCCAAGTGAAATCATCGACCGCCGGCAACTCGGCGGGAAAATGCCTGTGGTGGTCAAATTTGTCGGTCTTGATATAGGTATCCTGGTCTGGCCTTAATGCGAATTCACCGCTGGCCTGCTCTGGCGAAGAAGAAAGCAGCAGCAGCACCTGTGCGAGCAACAGAAGAGGGTTGGTCATTGTCGTTGTCAAACCGGTGCCGCCAAGCCCACTGACGGTACGACGGAAATCCCGGCCCGAAGAAAACGCCCCCTCTGTTGATGTCCATTTTCCTGGCGTTGTCCAAGTGAAATGGTCGACCGCCGGCAACTCGGCGGGAAAATGCCTGTGGTGGTCAAATTTGTCGGTCTTGATGTAGGTATCCTGGTCTGGCCTTACTGCGAAGAATTCACCGCTGGCCTGCTCTTGCGAAGAACAAAGCAGCAGCAGCACCTGTGCGAACAACAGAAGAGGGTTGGTCATTGTCGTTGTCAAACCGGTGCCGCCAAGCCCACTGACGGTACGACGGAAATCCCGGCCCGAAGAAAACGTCCCCTCTGTTGATGTCCATTTTCCTGGCGTTGTCCAAGTGAAATCGTCGACCGCCGGCAACTCGGCGGGAAAATGCCTGTGGTGGTCAAATTTGTCGGTCTTGATGTAGGTATCCTGGTCTGGCCTTACTGCGAAGAATTCCCCGCTGGCCTGCTCTGGCGAAGAACAAAGCAGCAGCAGCAGCTTTGCGAACAACAGAAGAGGGTTGGTCATTGTCGTTGTCAAACCGGTGCCGCCAAGCCCACTGACGGTACGACGAAAATCCTGGCCCGAAGAAAACGTCCCCTCTGTTGATGTCCATTTTCCTGGCGTTGTCCAAGTGAAATCGTCGACCGCCGGCAACTCGGCGTGAAAATGCCTGTGGTGGTCAAATTTGTCGGTCTTGATGTAGGTATCCTGGTCTGGCCTTACTGCGAAGAATTCCCCGCTGGCCTGCTCTGGCGAAGAACAAAGCAGCAGCAGCAGCTGTGCGAACAACAGAAGAGGGTTGGTCATTGTCGTTGTCAAACCGGTGCCGCCAAGCCCACTGACGGTACGACGGAAATCCCGGCCCGAAGAAAACGCCCCTCTGTTGATGTCCATTTTCCTGGCGTTGTCCAAGTGAAATCGTCGAGTGCCGGCAACTCGGCGGGAAAATGCCTGTGGTGGCCAAATTTGTCGGTCTTGATGTAGGTATCCTGGTCTGGCCTTACTGCGAAGAATTCACCGCTGGCCTGCTCTGGCGAAGAACAAAGCAGCAGCAGCACCTGTGCGAACAACAGAAGAGGGTTGGTCATTGTCGTTGTCAAACCGGTGCCGCCAAGCCCACTGACGGTACGACAGAAATCCCGGCCCGAAGAAAACGCCCCCTCTGTTGATGTCCATTTTCCTGGCGTTGTCCAAGTGAAATCGTCGACCGCCGGCAACTCGGCGGAAAAATGCCTGTGGTGGTCAAATTTGTCGGTCTTGATGTAGGTATCCTGGTCTGGCCTTACTGCGAAGAATTCACCGCTGGCCTGCTCTGGCGAAGAACAAAGCAGCAGCAGCACATGTGCGAACAACAGAAGAGGGTGGGTCATTGTCGTTGTCAAACCGTTGCCGCCAAGCCCACTGACGGTACGACGGAAATCCCGGCCCGAAGAAAACGCCCCCTCTGTTGATGTCCATTTTCCTGGCGTTGTCCAAGTGAAATCGTCGACTGCCGGCAACTCGGCGGGAAAATGCCTGTGGTGGTCAAATTTGTCGGTCTTTAGGTAGGTATCCTGGTCTGGCCTTACTGCGAAGAATTCACCGCTGGCCTGCTCTGGCGAAGAACAAAGCAGCAGCAGCACCTGTGCGAACAACAGAAGAGGGTTGGTCATTGTCGTTGTCAAACCGGTGCCGCCAAGCCCACTGACGGTACGACGGAAATCCCGGCCAGAAGAAAACGCCCCCTCTGTTGATGTCCATTTTCCTGGCGTTGTCCAAGTGAAATCGTCGACTGCCGGCAACTCGGCGGGAAAATGCCTGTGGTGGTCAAATTTGTCGGTCTTGAGGTAGGTATCCTGGTCTGGCCTTACTGCGAAGAATTCACCGCTGGCCTGCTCTGGCGAAGAACAAAGCAGCAGCAGCACCTGTGCGAACAACAGAAGAGGGTTGGTCATTGTCGTTGTCAAACCGGTGCCGCCTAAGCCCACTGACGGTACGACGGAAATCCCGGCCCGAAGAAAACGCCCCCTCTGTTGATGTCCATTTTCCTGGCGTTGTCCAAGTGAAATCGTCGACCGCCGGCAACTCGGCGGGAAAATGCCTGTGGTGGTCAAATTTCTCAGTCTTGATGTGGGTATCCTGGTCTGGCCTTACTGCGAAGAATTCACCGCTGGCCTGCTCTGGCGAAGAACAAAGCAGCAGCAGCACATGTGCGAACAACAGAAGAGGGTTGGTCATTGTCGTTGTCAAACCGTTGCCGCCAAGCCCACTGACGGTACGACGGAAATCCCGGCCCGAAGAAAACGCCCCCTCTGTTGATGTCCATTTTCCTGGCGTTGTCCAAGTGAAATCGTCGACTGCCGGCAACTCGGCGGGAAAATGCCTGTGGTGGTCAAATTTGTCGGTCTTTAGGTAGGTATCCTGGTCTGGCCTTACTGCGAAGAATTCACCGCTGGCCTGCTCTGGCGAAGAACAAAGCAGCAGCAGCACCTGTGCGAACAACAGAAGAGGGTTGGTCATTGTCGTTGTCAAACCGGTGCCGCCAAGCCCACTGACGGTACGACGGAAATCCCGGCCAGAAGAAAACGCCCCCTCTGTTGATGTCCATTTTCCTGGCGTTGTCCAAGTGAAATCGTCGACTGCCGGCAACTCGGCGGGAAAATGCCTGTGGTGGTCAAATTTGTCGGTCTTGAGGTAGGTATCCTGGTCTGGCCTTACTGCGAAGAATTCACCGCTGGCCTGCTCTGGCGAAGAACAAAGCAGCAGCAGCACCTGTGCGAACAACAGAAGAGGGTTGGTCATTGTCGTTGTCAAACCGGTGCCGCCTAAGCCCACTGACGGTACGACGGAAATCCCGGCCCGAAGAAAACGCCCCCTCTGTTGATGTCCATTTTCCTGGCGTTGTCCAAGTGAAATCGTCGACCGCCGGCAACTCGGCGGGAAAATGCCTGTGGTGGTCAAATTTGTCGGTCTTGATGTAGGTATCCTAGTCTGGCCTTACTGCGAAGAATTCACCGCTGGCCTGGTCTGGCGAAGAACAAAGCAGCAGCAGCACCTGTGCGAACAACAGAAGAGGGTTGGTCATTGTCGTTGTCAAACCGGTGCCGCCAAGCCCACTGACGGTACGACGGAAATCCCGGCCCGAAGAAAACGCCCCCTCTTTTGATGTCCATTTTCCTGGCGTTGTCCAAGTTTAATCGCCGACCGCCGGCAACTCGGCGGGAAAATGCCTGTGGTGGTCAAATTTGTCGGTCTTGATGTAGGTATCCTGGTCTGGCCTTACTGCGAAGAATTCACCGCTGGCCTGCTCTGGCGAAGAACAAAGCAGCAGCAGCACCTGTGCGAACAACAGAAGAGGATTGGTCATTGTCGTTGTCAAACCGGTGCCGCCAAGCCCACTGACGGTACGACGGAAATCCCGGCTCGAAGAAAACGCCCCCTCTGTTGATGTCCATTTTCCTGGCGTCGTCCAAGTGAAATCGTCGACCGCCGGCAACTCGGCGGGAAAATGCCTGTGGTGGTCAAATTTGTCGGTCTTGATGTAGGTATCCTGGTCTGGCCTTACTGCGAAGAATTCACCGCTGGCCTGCTCTGGCGAAGAACAAAGCAGCAGCAGCACATGTGCGAACAACAGAAGAGGGTTGGTCATTGTCGTTGTCAAACCGGTGCCGCCAAGCCCACTGACGGTACGACGGAAATCCCGGCCCGAAGAAAACGCCCCCTCTGTTGATGTCCATTTTCCTGGCGTTGTCCAAGTGAAATCGTCGACTGCCGGCAACTCGGCGGGAAAATGCCTGTGGTGGTCAAATTTGTCGGTCTTGAGGTAGGTATCCTGGTCTGGCCTTACTGCGAAGAATTCACCGCTGGCCTGCTCTGGCGAAGAACAAAGCAGCAGCAGCACCTGTGCGAACAACAGAAGAGGGTTGGTCATTGTCGTTGTCAAACCGGTGCCGCCAAGCCCACTGACGGTACGACGGAAATCCCGGCCAGAAGAAAACGCCCCCTCTGTTGATGTCCATTTTCCTGGCGTTGTCCAAGTGAAATCGTCGACTGCCGGCAACTCGGCGGGAAAATGCCTGTGGTGGTCAAACTTGTCGGTCTTGATGTAGGTATCCTGGACTGGCCTTACTGCGAAGAATTCACCGCTGGCCTGCTCTGGCGAAGAACAAAGCAGCAGCAGCACCTGTGCGAACAACAGAAGAGGGTTGGTCATTGTCGTTGTCAAACCGGTGCCGCCAAGCCCACTGTCGGTACGACGGAAATCCCGGCCCGAAGAAAACGCCCCCTCTGTTGATGTCCATTTTCCTGGCGTTGTCCAAGTGAAATCGTCGACTGCCGGCAACTCGGCGGGAAAATGCCTGTGGTGGTCAAATTTGTCGGTCTTGAGGTAGGTATCCTGGTCTGGCCTTACTGCGAAGAATTCACCGCTGGCCTGCTCTGGCGAACAACAAAGCAGCAGCAGCACCTGTGCGAACAACAGAAGAGGGTTGGTCATTGTCGTTGTCAGACCGGTGCCGCCAAGCCCACTGACGGTACGACGGAAATCCCGGCCCGAAGAAAACGCCCCCTCTGTTGATGTCCATTTTCCTGGCGTTGTCCAAGTGAAATCGTCGACCGCCGGCAACTCGGCGGGAAAATGCCTGTGGTGGTCAAATTTGTCGGTCTTGATGTAGGTATCCTGGTCTGGCCTTACTGCGAAGAATTCACCGCTGGCCTGCTCTGGCGAAGAACAAAGCAGCAGCAGCACCTGTGCGAACAACAGAAGAGGGTTGGTCATTGTCGTTGTCAAACCGGTGCCGCCAAGCCCACTGACGGTACGACGGAAATCCCGGCCCGAAGAAAACGCCCCCTCTGTTGATGTCCATTTTCCTGGCGTTGTCCAAGTGAAATCGTCGACTGCCGGCAACTCGGCGGGAAAATGCCTGTGGTGGTCAAATTTGTCGGTCTTGAGGTAGGTATCCTGGTCTGGCCTTACTGCGAAGAATTCACCGCTGGCCTGCTCTGGCGAAGAACAAAGCAGCAGCAGCACCTGTGCGAACAACAGAAGAGGGTTGGTCATCGTCGTTGTCAAACCGGTGCCGCCAAGCCAACTTCAGCGACCAATTCTTTTGTCAGCTGATACAGGAGCTTGCCACTTAATCGGTTAGTGAAGAAAAAGCCGCAAGGAATTTTGTACGAAGTGGACAGGCCTGTTGCAACGAAACACAGCACCTTGTTGGCAAGCACGATGTTGTTTACATTCTCTCCTGTCCCAGCGTCTTCTTTCACAGTTTGCTGACCAAAAAAGCTGTCAATTTTACGGTATTTGGAGCTTATAGCCATTTCATCCACAATAATTGAGGAAAACCGCGCTTGCTCTTTCAGCTGCCCCACCTCTTGCTTTAGGCGTTCTTTCATTAATGGTGTGATCCCACTTTCACTGTTGGATTTGCCAACATCGCGAAGTAGCATGTTTTTTTAAGGCAATTTCAACAGTCCTCTGTTGCGTATGTAACGGTATGCTTTAGGGGACAAGTAGTACAATACTACACATTCGTGGACAAAGTCTGGAGACCACACGGGCAATTACCTTGACGCATTGGCGATCTGTTCCGCTAGGCAGTCTTCTAAGCAGAACTGGGCTGTGCCGACCTTGTCCAAGCACTTTCTCAACGCCGAGTGGAGAGTGTGGTTTTCAAAACCACTGAGCTTCTTTTTTAGGCGGCTGTTTTCTCGCTGCAGTCTCCCGATAGCATCTGCTTTCATGAACAATTGCACTCTCATTCGGTTTATATTCCTTGAATCCGACTGTTTTTTGCAGTCTCCCGATAGCATCTGCTTTCATGAACAATTGCACTCTCATTCGGTTTATATTCCTTGAATCCGACAGCTTGCGCGGAAGGTCATCGGTAGTTTGCGTTGCGCAATCAAGTGCCTCACTAGACTGCTGTAATTCACCGACTGCATCTTGTACACTTGGTTTCTCATATCCTGCACCTTTAAGACTTGCTTCTTCATCTCCTAACAAGGGTGCATGAATCAGGCTATCTTCATACACTACAGGAAACGAGCAGGCAGAAGTTGCCGAATGGCCTGTGCTTTTTTCGCGACCACAGGCTGAACCAGCAGCTTCATCAGGGCCGCTCGATAAATTTGATCCCCTTTATGGTTTGGAGTAGAATTCTGCGTCAATCACTCCAACTTACGTCTTTTTTGTGGCTGCATGTAGCTTGGGTAACCCGCGAACACGCTCGGAGCAGCATCCCGTTTCAGGCGCCGCAGCTTTGTGGATCCCAAAGTATAATCCGAATCTAAAAAGTGAAGGCTGCAGACGACACTGCTAGCAGACTTGTCATTTGGGACAAAATCTTTTCTTGATATGGCATTCAGCCATGCTTGGCGGCGATCATCATTCGCCGGATATTCGTGAAAACTTATTCAAAGTTTTTTTTTCTGTCAGAGTGGCACAAAGGTACGCAGCAGTACATTTATCTGAAAAATACGGAAGCAGATAGGATTGTGGTGTGAAGCTCATGACAGAGAACCGATGTTTTCATCACACAGCAAATAATTTAAGACTCGGTCTGTGCGCACGACGTCGTGATCTTGAACCGGAAAAGGTATGGACACGACTCGACCTTAGCGCCCTCAGCGGCGGTGGCGGTGGCGCGCGCTCGAAGAATGTTCGGCTCGGTCGCCGGCCGCCGCGACTACTCGATTAAAATCGGCGGCCGGGCGTACTACTGCTTGGCGCGCCGTCGTGAGCTGCTGCTAACGTTGCAATCTGTAAATAAAGCGATGTACGCTGGCAATTCTTTTCCGCTTTTACGGGGGTACCCGAATTGCTGGCAGCGAGATTCGTGGCAGTTGCGCTGAAAAGCACAACGCCGTGCTCGTGCCGCATTGTCCGAATCAGAATTAACTGACATCCCTTTGCTGTTGAATAATGTTTGGCTCGGCCGCCGCAACGCCGTGCTCGTGCCGTATTGCCAGAATCAGAATTAACTGACATCCCTTTGATGTTGAAGAATGTTTGGCTCGGCCGCCGCAACGCCGTGCTCGTGCCGTATTGCCCGAATCAAAATTAACTGACATCCCTTTGCTGTTGAAGAATGTTTGGCTCGCCCGCCGCAACGCCGTGCTCGTGCCGTATTACCCGAGTCAGAATTAACTGACATCCCTTTGCTGTTGAAGAATGTTTGGCTCCGCCGCCGCAACGCCGTGCTCGTGCCGTATTGCCCGAATCAGAATTAACTGACATCCCTTTGCTGTTGAAGAATGTTTGGCTCGCCCGCCGCAGCGCCGTGCTCGTGCCGTATTACCCGAATCAGAATTAACTGACATCCCTTTGCTGTTGAAGAATGTTTGGCTCGGCCGCCGCAACGCCGTGCTCGTGCCGTATTGCCCGAATCAGAATTAACTGACATCCCTTTCTGTTGAAGAATGTTTGGCTCGGCCGCCGCAACGACGTGCTCGTGCCGTATTGCCCGAATCAGAATTAACTGACATCCCTTAGCTGTTGAAGAATGTTTGGCTCGGCCGCCGCAACGCCGTGCTCGTGCCGTATTGCCTGAATCAGAATTAACTGACATCCCTTTGCTGTTGAAGAATGTTTGGCTCGGGCGACGCAACGCCGTGCTCGTGCCGTATTGCCCGAATCAGAATTAACTGACATCCCTTTGCTGTTGAAGAATGTTTGGCTCGGGCGCCGCAACGCCGTGCTCGTGCCGTATTGCCCCAATCAGAATTAACTGACATCCCTTTGCTGTTGAAGAATGTTTGGCTCGGGCGCAGCAACGTTGTGCTCGTGCCGTATTGCCCGAATCAGAATTAACTGACATCCCTTAGCTGTTGAAGAATGTTTGGCTCGGCCGCCGCAACGCCGTGCTCGTGCCGTATTGCCCGAATCAAAATTAACTGGCATCCCTTTGCTGTTGAAGAATGTTTGGCTCGCCCGCCGCAACGCCGTGCTCGTGCCGTATTACCCGAATCAGATTTAACTGACATCCCTTTGCTGTTGAAGAATGTTTGGCTCGGCCGCCGCAACGCCGTGCTCGTGCCGTATTGCCCGAATCAAAATTAACTGACATCCCTTTGCTGTTGAAGAATGTTTGGCTCGCCCGCTGCAACGCCGTGCTCGTGCCGTATTACCCGAATCAGAATTAACTAACATCCATTTGCTGTTGAAGAATCTTTGGCTCGGCCGCCGCAACGCCGTGCTCGTGCCGTATTGCCCGAATCAGAATTAACTGACATCCCTTTGCTGTTGAAGAATGTTTGGCTCGGCCGCCGCAACGCCGTGCTCGTGCCTATGGGGTCACTCTGCGTCCAGCCGGCCGGGAAGGCGAGCTTCCGTGCAAGCTACACGCAGGCGTTATTCGAGTACGCAACACGTTTCCCCAACCTGTGGCGCAGAGTCGCAGCCACGGCAGGTTCGGACGAAATAGGCAACGGCAGTGCACGCTAGGAAATAGTCTATTATCCTAACGCGAGGTAAAGCACACTGCGGAAGAATGTTCTATCCGTAAAATAGATGTTGAGCAGCTCACCAGGTCGTTGACGTCGTCTGCGTTGGTGTTCGGGGTCCGTGGGGCCGTTAGGTAAGGTCCGGCAGCGAGAGTCGCTTCCCGCCGCGCGTTCCCCGCCTTTATCCCCTCGGTCATTGCCTCCCTGGCAGCAAATCGTTGCCGTCAAGCTTAGGCGTGCTACCCTCTCCGCAGAAGGCAGCGCGCTGCCGTGACGTCACTTCAGTGCTGGGGCGGAAATGAGCAGAGTCGCGGGGTTGCCTTCTCTCCACATTCCTGATGGCCAGCGCGCCCGTGTAAGTCACGATCGCCGCTGGCGCGGGGGACGAGGAGGGGATACCAGTGTATCCCACATCCTCCCCTCCTTAAGAAGCCTCCCGAACACAGAAACAGGGGCAACATTACTTGATCTTCTCCGCCATCCAGGGCTCGAGGTTGGAAGTTCTTCGGCTCCAGCCGGTGCATCAGTTGACGGCCGCGCCACACCCCCACCGATCAGCTGCTTCGCTCCGAAGGCTTGGCCTCCCGCACGATGACTCTCGGCCTCTTGCTCCCCGTCTCGGTCTCCCGAGTGCGCGCGGCTGCGCCGTTCCGGTTGAATTCGGTCGACCGCCTCCTTGGCGCCGGCTGCGATGGCTTGGAGGCCAGGTCCATGGCTGCGCCCCTGAGGTACTGGGTCAGGTGGCTTCAGGGGCCAGGGCTGCGGCGCTTTATGGTTGAGGCCGCGGTTGGGCTGCCCTGGCATACCTGGTCAGCAGGCGAGGGCCCAGGGTTGCGGTGGTAATGGGGCCCCGCAGGCGGTGGCGCACAGTCGGCGGGTAGGCAGCTCCGATGAGATGTGGCAGGTAGCCGGGGTGGCCAGGGTGGCGACTGCAGGTCGCGGGCGGGGCGTAGCGTCGGGCCTTGGGCGCGGCGCGTTGCCGAAGCTGGATGGTGGCTGGTAGTTGGTAGTGGAACGGTGTCGTTCTGAGGTGCCCTGCTTCTTTTCCATCTGCGCTGTAAAAGGTCAACACAGATGTAGCCAGCTCCCGCAGCGCGTGCTGCGTGGCTGTTCGACCCTCACGAGAGTCATGAGGGTTAACGCAAGTCAGTCTTGCGTGCCATTGATCGGCATGAGCGGCCCGTACGTTCATGCTTCTAACGAGACTGCCTGCCGGCTCGCGCCCTCGCTCTAGGCTGCGCAGGCAGATTCTGTTTCTGCTTAGGGCGCAAGTTATAGCGGGACGCGGGGTTCGCCGGCTGATCGCAGCGCTCGTTATCCGACTGCGGCGCGGGTTGGGCTGTGTCTTCTACCCACTCATCTCGCTGCACGTAGCGTTTCAGGTCGCATACGTGCACCGGTCCGCCTGTCGGTTTCGACCGCAAGTCCTCGAGCCTGTAAACGAGCGAGGAAAGTTTCTCTCGCACGCGGAACGGCCCGATCCATTTCGGCGCCAACGAGGCCGCATACTGTTTGCTAGCGTCGCTGAGAACGTGCTGGCGTCGAAGCACCAGATCGCCCACTTCGTAGTGAACATCCCGGTGCGAGCGGTCGTACTGTGCTTTCTGCTGCGCCCTAGCGGTGCTCAGGTTGCGGCGAGCCTTGCGTAAGGCCTCCGTCATCTTAGCGCGCAGCTGCGTCGCGTACTCAGCTCGTGCTGACGAAGCGACTGGCGTCTTCCTGCTGTCCGATAGAATCCGGTCCATCGGATTTAGCAGCTCTCTACCCAGATTGAGAGAACACGGCGCATACCCAGTCGAGCGGTTAACGGTCGAACGCAAAGCAAACGTGATCTCCGGCAGATAGGAGTCCCAATCTTTGTGCCTCTCAGATTACGCGACAAGCAAGTGCTTAATGTTGCGATTGACTCGTTCCGTGGGGTTCGACTGAGCATGATAGGTGGTCGTTTTCTTGTGCTTAATGCCGAGTGCAGCGCACGAATCAACGAACACCTTTGCAGTGAAGTATTACGCGTTGTCCGTTATCAGCTGCTCTGGGAAACCGAACCTGGTGAATACATCCATCAGCTTCTCCATGATCACTCGTGCCGTCAGCTTTCTAAGGGGGAAAAGTTCAACCCACTTGCTGAAGTGATCCGTGACCACCAGCAAGAACTTGTTCCTACTCGGTGTCATAGGATACGGTCCCATGATGTCACACGCCGCGATTTGCCAGGGAGTCTGGCTGTTAATCGGGTGCATGAGGCCGGGTGGTCGTCCGCCTCGGGGCTTCACACTTTGGTACACATGGCACGAGCGGGCGTAGCGTGTTACGTCCCTTTTCATGCCAAGCCAGGTAGCAAAGCGACACAACTTAGTGTAAGTCTTGGGGCCTCTTGCATGCCCAGCGATGCACGAGTCGTGAAAGTAGCGTAACAGTGCTGCTCTCAATACTCGCGGTATCACCACCTTGAACGCCTCGTTTGTGTCGTTCTCGGAGGGAATATACCTCAGCAGGACGCCGTCGGAATCCAGCAGATACGAATCCATCGCGCTCACAGCACTACCAGCTGTTTCCGAGCACTCCGCACCGACAGCAAAACCAGCTGTCGCCGTGTGCGCGGCGGCCCTGCCGCCCGGCTCCCGGAGCCCGTCGAACACCTTTCGACAAAACGGATCCTTCTACTGAGCTTCGAGCAGCTCATTTCTGCTGAACACGATCCCCACGGAACTCGCGTAGTCCACGTGGTTCACGCTCTCGCCCTGGATCAACGGTCGGTCCGTGTTCCTTACATGGGCTACGGCTCGGGTCAGTCCCTCGCTCTCTCCGGCTGTCGGTTGCGTGACCTTCCTCGCACTGGACAGGCGCACGCGAGAGTGCGTCAGCCACCGCGTTGTTTTTCCCTTTGCGGTAGCGCACGGTGAAGTCGTAACGCTGCAGCAGCAGGGACCAACGCGCTAGGCGGCCGCTCGGCTCGCTGAGTCGTCTCAGCCAGGTGAGCGCCAAGTGATCCGTCTCGATCACAAATGCCACCCCATCGACGTAGTAGTCGAACTTACGCAGAGCAAAAACTATCGCGAGACATTCCTTCTCTATCACCGAGTAGTTTCTCTCTGCCGGCGTCAACGAACGGCTCGCGAAAGCTACCGGACGGAGAACGCCTTCATGCTCCTGAAGCAACACTGCTCCTAAGCCCAGGTCGCTTCCGTCGGTTTGAATCACAAACTCCCTGTTTAGGTCGGGTAGCTGCAACTCAGCCGTGTCAGCGAGCACTTTGGTGAGGTTGCGCAGTGCATCCTCTTGCTCGTGACCCCAACTCCAGCGCTCGCCTTTCTTCAAAAGCTTTGTCAAAGGCGCCTGCAGCGCTGCGCAATCTGGGATGAACTGGCGATAAAAGTTCGCCATTCCCAGGAAGCGCCTGAGACCGGCTATATCTGTGGGCGACGGAAACTTAAGCAAAGCCTCAAGCTTATCGTCGCACGGCAGAATGCGGCCTCTGTCGATCGTGAACCCCAACAGTGTTATTCGGGTCGCGGCGATCTGTGCCTTCTCCGGGTTCAAAGTGATTCCCGCGGACCTCAGCCTCTCTAGGACGTCCCTCAAGTGGCGCAGGTGTTCCTCGAACGTTTTCGAGTACACCACGATGTCGTCTAGGTACGCGAGCGCATGTTGCCACTTCGCATCTCCCAGAACACGGTCCATTAGGCGCTGATAAGTAGCGGGTGCTCCTACCAAACCAAAAGACATTCTCTTGAACTGGAAAAGGCCTCTGTGACAAGTGAAAGCAGTTTTCTCCTTGTCCCGCTCATTCATTTCAACCTGAAAGTATCCGCGACTAGCATCGAGCGTTGTGAAGTAATTCGCCCCACCTAGGTTGGACACTAGGGAAGAAATGGTTGGTAGAGGGCAGGCGTCTTTCCTCGTAACCTCATTCAGCTTGCGGTAGTCCACGCAAAGTCGATATGTATCGTCTTTCTTTGGAACCAAGACTACCGGGAAGCCCCAAGGGCTGTTAGACCTCTCAACGACGCCAGTGTCGATAAGTTCGTCTAAGGCGCTGTCCAGTGCTTTTCTCTTGGCCAAGCTAATAGGTCTAGGATTGCACTTCCAAGGGAGTGCGTCACCCGTGTCTATTCGGTGCCTGACTAGGGTAGTGAGGCCCGGGCGGTCAGTGAATGTCGCGTTGTAATCGTAGAGGAGCGATGACAAACGTGCCTTCTCCCTTTCCGTCACGCTGTTCACTTGACCTTCCCTGCGCGGCAGAGCAGCTTTCTACCGTGGCAACCTTATCCCTGCTCTCTCCCTCAGCGGCGATGGTCCGCTCGCCTCCTGGATCTCGGGCTGGCGGGGTGGATTTGTCACGGTCTCCCCCCGCTCGCGCCGCGTTCGGAGTCTGAATGGTCTGCGACGCCGCGGGCGCTTTCGCGAAAGGCTTCAAGGCGCCTGACGTGCGCTCCCTGTAGCCTCCGCTGCCGATGTCTATCACAATACCTGTCTTGGCTAGGAAGTCTCGTCCAAGAATTACAGGAACGGATAAACAGGGAAGATGAACGAGGCGTTGTCGCCGCACGCGTCTTTCCCAGCGAACCACTATCCTAGCTGCACCGCTTGATTGCGCTGTGCCGCTCGCGAGGCGAAAAGTGGTATCACACTCTCTCAGCCGGATTTTGTTCTCGCGGAGATGGTTTAACACCTCGTCACCGAACAAAGAAGCGCTTGCTCCTGTATCTAGTAACGCGGTGAATTTCTTTGGAGCTATCGTTAGCTCAATGAACGGCGCTGACAGGTCAACAGAATTTCCTACGCGACATGCCAAAGGCGCTAGCAAACCAGGGTTTTCTGTGTACGCCGCGCGGGATCGAAGATCGATCACCGGCGGCTTTGGCCGTTTCCTGACCGTGTTTGGTCACGGGCGGGAGGGCGGCCACACTAGCGGGCGAAGTGCCCTGGCTGGTCGCACCGGTAGCAAAGGTTACCCGGGCCCCGACGGGCTAGGCGCTGGTCGCCCCGTTCCGATCGGTCATCTCGAACTCGCGGCGCGGATGGTGGGGGCCGCGTGTCGGCCTCGCGATCTCGCCTCGGTTCGTTCCGCTCTGCGGCAGCGTGTTCTGTTCGCGACGCGTAGCTGAACGGGTCCAAAGCGCGGTCGGACAACTCCCAACCCCTTGGGACACGCTCCTCAGCAAATCGTGCTGACGCTCCAGCTCTGGAGGGGCTGAGCTGCCATTCCACGCGCAGCGCGGCTCAAGGGACAGCGATGCGGGTGGGGGCGGCCGATACGCTCGTGCAGAGAGGATGTCTCCCTGAATGCGCTTCGCCTCAGCTGCCAGCTCATACAAATCTCTGAACCTGACTCCTCTCAGGTAAGCCGTGAAAGTCGGGTGCGCTTGTCTCGTGACACGCTCAACTTTCTCCGTGTTCGTGGCGCGAGGGTCAGCGAGGCGATAAAGTTCGTCCATCGCTCGGACGTACTCTAACAGAGACTCGTCGGGGTGCTGGGTTCGCAGCTCCAGCTCCCTCCTCAAACGCCACTCATAGTTTGCGGGAAGGAATTCGTCGCGGAAGCTTGCGCAAAACTCCTCCATTGTCCTCGCTCGGTTGCCGGCTAGTCGGAACCAGCGGGCCGCTTGCTCCATCAAAGAAACAGGCACAACACGCGCGAGCATTTCGGCGTCTGCGATTCCTGTCACTTGCTGATAATGCAGGAGACGGTCGAGGTACTCATTTGCTCCCGTAGTGTCGTGGTACCCCGTGTAGGTAGGCAAGTCTATCCTAACACGTGGTGACTGGGCCGGGGCTTGCAAATTGTTTTGCAAAATACCCGCTAGACTCTGCATGACCTGCATTGCGTTCTGCAAGAGCACCTCGGATGACTGCGGACTAACGCCCCCGGAGTTGGGCGCAGCCGCTGATGGCGTCGAATGATGAGGCCTAGGTGCCTCATTGTTCGCGCCGCGGAGCGGCGCGAACAATGTAGAGCCCTCCATGCCAGGCCTAAGTCCTCCCAAAGCGACAGGGGATGTTTCTCGGCAATTCCGCGTGGAACGCCCAATATTCACAAATTCAAACCCTTCCAACGGCGCGTCAAGTAGGGAGCCCTGGTTATGTTCCGCTGGCTCTGACAGCATAAACAGACTGCAAGTCACTTCTGTCGGCTGCCATCCTTTGTTAGGGCGACGGTAGTCGTTCGCTCCAACAAAGGTCACTGCTCGATTGCCTAGTTCGCCCCACGTTCGGGCGACAAGATATGGGGTCACTCTGCGTCCAGCCGCCGGGAAGGCGAGCTTCCGTGCAAGCTACACGCAGGCGTTATTCGAGTACGCAACACGTTTCCCCAACCTGTGGCGCAGAGTCGCAGCCACGGCAGGTTCGGACGAAATAGGCAACGGCAGTGCACGCTAGGAAATAGTTTATTATCCTAACGCGAGGTAAAGCCCACTGCGGAAGAATGTTCTATCCGTAAAATAGATGTTGAGCAGCTCACCAGGTCGTTGACGTCGTCTGCGTTGGTGTTCGGGGGCCGGCGGGCAGCGGAAGGGGTCCGTGGGGCCGTTAGGTAAGGTCCGGCAGCGAGAGTCGCTTCCCGCCGCGCGTTCCCCGCCTTTATCCCCTCGGTCATTGCCTCCCTGGCAGCAAATCGTTGCCGCCAAGCTTAGGCGTGCTACCCTCTCCGCAGAAGGCAGCGCGCTGCCGTGACGTCACGTCAGTGCTGGGGCGGAAATGAGCAGAGTCGCGGGGGTGCCTTCTCTCCACATTCCTGGTGGCCAGCACGCCCGTGTAAGTCACGATCGCCGCTGGCGCGGGGGACGAGGGGATACCAGTGTATCCCACATGCCGTATTGCCCGAATCAGAATTAACTGACATCCCTTTGCTCTTGAAGAATGTTTGGCTCGGCCGCCGCAACGCCGTGCTCGTGCCGTATTGCCCGAATCAAAATTAACTGACATCCCTTTGCTGTTGAAGAATGTTTGGCTCGGGCGCCGCAACGCCGTGCTCGTGCCGTATTGCCCGAATCAAAATTAACTGGCATCCCTTTGCTCTTGAAAAATGTTTGGCTCGTCCGCCGCAACGCCGTGCTCGTGCCGTATTGCCCGAATCAGAATTAACTGACATCCCTTTGCTGTTGAAGAATGTTTGGCTCGGGCGCCGCAACGCCGTGCTCGTGCCGTATTGCCCGAATCAAAATTAACTGACATCCCTTTGCTGTTGAAGAATGTTTGGCTCGGCCGCCGCAACGCCGTGCTCGTGCCGTATTGCCCGAATCAGAATTAACTGACATCCCTTTGCTGTTGAAGAATATTCGGCTCGGCCGCCGCAACACCGTGCTCGTGCCGTATTGCCCGAATCAAAATTAACTGACATCCCTTTGCTGTTGAAGAATGTTTGGCTCGGCCGCCGCAACGCCGTGCTCGTGCCGTATTGCCCGAATCAAAATTAACTGACATCCCTTTGCTGTTGAAGAATGTTTGGCTCGGCCACCGCAACGCCGTGCTCGTGCCGTATTGCCCGAATCAAAATTAACTGACATCCCTTTGCTGATGAAGAATGTTTGGCTCGCCCGCCGCAACGCCGTGCTCGTGCCGTATTACCCGAATCAGAATTAACTGACATCCCTTTGCTGTTGAAGAATGTTTGGCTCGGCCGCCGCAACGCCGTGCTCGTGCCGTATTGCCCGAATCATAACTGGCATCCCTTTGCTCTTGAAGAATGTTTGGCTCGCCCGCCGCAACGCCGTGCTCGTGCGGTATTGCCCGAATCAGAATTAACTGGCATCCCTTTGCTCTTGAAGAATGTTTGGCTCGCCCGCCGCAACGCCGTGCTCGTGCCGTATTACCCGAATCAGAATTAACTGACATCCCTTTGCTGTTGAAGAATGTTTGGCTCGGCCGCCGCAACGCCGTGCTCGTGCCGTATTGCCCGAATCAGAATTAACTGACATCCCTTTGCTGTTGCAGAATGTTTGGCTCGGGCGCCGCAACGCCGTGCTCGTGCCGTATTGCCCGAATCAAAATTAACTGACATCCCTTTGCTGTTGAAGAATGTTTGGATCGGCCGCCGCAACGCCGTGCTCGTGCCGTATTGCCCGAATCAGAATTAACTGACATCCCTTTGCTGTTGAAGAATGTTTGGCTCGGCCGCCGCAACGCCGTGCTCGTGCCGTATTGCCCGAATCAAAATTAACTGACATCCCTTTGCTGTTGAAGAATGTTTGGCTCGGCCGCCGCAACGCCGTGCTCGTGCCGTATTGCCCGAATCAGAATTAACTGACATCCCTTTGCTGTTGAAGAATGTTTGGCTCGGGCGCCGCAACGCCGTGCTCGTGCCGTATTGCCCGAATCAAAATGAACTGACATCCCTTTGCTGTTGAAGAATATTTGGCTCGGGCGCCGCAACGCCGTGCTCGTGCCGTACTGCCCGAATCAAAATTAACTGACATCCCTTTGCTGTTGAAGAATGTTTGGCTCGGCCGCCGCAACGCCGTGCTCGTGCCATATTGCCCGAATCAGAATTAACTGACATCCCTTTGCTGTTGCAGAATGTTTGGCTCGGGCGCCGCAACGCCGTGCTCGCGCCGTATTGCCCGAATCAAAATTAACTGACATCCCTTTGCTGTTGAAGAATGTTTGGCTCGGCCGCCGCAACGCCGTGCTCGTGCCGTATTGCCCGAATCAAAATTAACTGACATCCCTTTGCTGTTGAAGAATGTTTGGATCGGCCGCCGCAACGCCGTGCTCGTGCCGTATTGACCGAATCAGAATTAACTGACATCCCTTTGCTGTTGAAGAATGTTTGGCTCGGCCGCCGCAACGCCGTGCTCGTGCCGTATTACCCGAATCCGAATTAACTGACATCCCTTTGCTGTTGAAGAATGTTTGGCTCGGCCGCCGCAACGCCGTGCTCGTGCCGTATTGCCCGAATCATAACTGGCATCCCTTTGCTCTTGAAGAATGTTTGGCTCGCCCGCCGCAACGCCGTGCTCGTGCGGTATTGCCCGAATCAGAATTAACTGACATCCCTTTGCTGTTGAAGAATGTTTGGCTCGGCCGCCGCAACGCCGTGCTCGTGCCGTATTGCCCGAATCATAACTGGCATCCCTTTGCTCTTGAAGAATGTTTGGCTCGCCCGCCGCAACGCCGTGCTCGTGCCGTATTACCCGAATCAGAATTAACTGACATCCCTTTGCTGTTGAAGAATGTTTGGCTCGGCCGCCGCAACGCCGTGCTCGTGCCGTATTGCCCGAATCAGAATTAACTGACATCCCTTTGCTGTTGCAGAATGTTTGGCTCGGGCGCCGCAACGCCGTGCTCGTGCCGTATTGCCCGAATCAAAATTAACTGACATCCCTTTGCTGTTGAAGAATGTTTGGATCGGCCGCCGCAACGCCGTGCTCGTGCCGTATTGCCCGAATCAGAATTAACTGACATCCCTTTGCTGTTGAAGAATGTTTGGCTCGGCCGCCGCAACGCCGTGCTCGTGCCGTATTGCCCGAATCAAAATTAACTGACATCCCTTTGCTGTTGAAGAATGTTTGGCTCGGCCGCCGCAACGCCGTGCTCGTGCCGTATTGCCCGAATCAGAATTAACTGACATCCCTTTGCTGTTGAAGAATGTTTGGCTCGGGCGCCGCAACGCCGTGCTCGTGCCGTATTGCCCGAATCAAAATGAACTGACATCCCTTTGCTGTTGAAGAATATTTGGCTCGGGCGCCGCAACGCCGTGCTCGTGCCGTACTGCCCGAATCAAAATTAACTGACATCCCTTTGCTGTTGAAGAATGTTTGGCTCGGCCGCCGCAACGCCGTGCTCGTGCCGTATTGCCCGAATCAAAATGAACTGACATCCCTTTGCTGTTGAAGAATATTTGGCTCGGGCGCCGCAACGCCGTGCTCGTGCCGTATTGCCCGAATCAGAATTAACTGACATCCCTTTGCTGTTGCAGAATGTTTGGCTCGGGCGCCGCAACGCCGTGCTCGTGCCGTATTGCCCGAATCAAAATTAACTGACATCCCTTTGCTGTTGAAGAATGTTTGGATCGGCCGCCGCAACGCCGTGCTCGTGCGGTATTGCCCGAATCAGAATTAACTGACATCCCTTTGCTGTTGAAGAATGTTTGGCTCGGCCGCCGCAACGCCGTGCTCGTGCGGTATTGCCCGAATCAGAATTAACTGGCATCCCTTTGCTCTTGAAGAATGTTTGGCTCGCCCGCCGCAACGCCGTGCTCGTGCCGTATTACCCGAATCAGAATTAACTGACATCCCTTTGCTGTTGAAGAATGTTTGGCTCGGCCGCCGCAACGCCGTGCTCGTGCCGTATTGCCCGAATCAGAATTAACTGACATCCCTTTGCTGTTGCAGAATGTTTGGCTCGGGCGCCGCAACGCCGTGCTCGTGCCGTATTGCCCGAATCAAAATTAACTGACATCCCTTTGCTGTTGAAGAATGTTTGGATCGGCCGCCGCAACGCCGTGCTCGTGCCGTATTGCCCGAATCAGAATTAACTGACATCCCTTTGCTGTTGAAGAATGTTTGGCTCGGCCGCCGCAACGCCGTGCTCGTGCCGTATTGCCCGAATCAAAATTAACTGACATCCCTTTGCTGTTGAAGAATGTTTGGCTCGGCCGCCGCAACGCCGTGCTCGTGCCGTATTGCCCGAATCAGAATTAACTGACATCCCTTTGCTGTTGAAGAATGTTTGGCTCGGGCGCCGCAACGCCGTGCTCGTGCCGTATTGCCCGAATCAAAATGAACTGACATCCCTTTGCTGTTGAAGAATATTTGGCTCGGGCGCCGCAACGCCGTGCTCGTGCCGTACTGCCCGAATCAAAATTAACTGACATCCCTTTGCTGTTGAAGAATGTTTGGCTCGGCCGCCGCAACGCCGTGCTCGTGCCATATTGCCCGAATCAGAATTAACTGACATCCCTTTGCTGTTGCAGAATGTTTGGCTCGGGCGCCGCAACGCCGTGCTCGCGCCGTATTGCCCGAATCAAAATTAACTGACATCCCTTTGCTGTTGAAGAATGTTTGGCTCGGCCGCCGCAACGCCGTGCTCGTGCCGTATTGCCCGAATCAAAATTAACTGACATCCCTTTGCTGTTGAAGAATGTTTGGATCGGCCGCCGCAACGCCGTGCTCGTGCCGTATTGACCGAATCAGAATTAACTGACATCCCTTTGCTGTTGAAGAATGTTTGGCTCGGCCGCCGCAACGCCGTGCTCGTGCCGTATTGCCCGAATCAAAATTAACTGACATCCCTTTGCTGTTGAAGAATGTTTGGCTCGGCCGCCGCAACGCCGTGCTCGTGCCGTATTGCCCGAATCAGAATTAACTGACATCCCTTTGCTGTTGAAGAATGTTTGGCTCGGGCGCCGCAACGCCGTGCTCGTGCCGTATTGCCCGAATCAAAATGAACTGACATCCCTTTGCTGTTGAAGAATATTTGGCTCGGGCGCCGCAACGCCGTGCTCGTGCCGTATTGCCCGAATCAAAATTAACTGACATCCCTTTGCTGTTGAAGAATGTTTGGCTCGGCCGCCGCAACGCCGTGCTCGTGCCATATTGCCCGAATCAGAATTAACTGACATCCCTTTGCTGTTGAAGAATGTTTGGCTCGGCCGCCGCAACGCCGTGCTCGTGCCGTATTGCCCGAATCAGAATTAACTGACATCCCTTTGCTGTTGAAGAATGTTTGGCTCGGGCGCCGCAACGCCGTGCTCGTGCCGTATTGCCCGAATCAGAATTAACTGACATCCCTTTGCTGTTGAAGAATGTTTGACTCGGCCGCCGCAACGCCGTGCTCGTGCCGTATTGCCCGAATCAGAATTAACTGACATCGCTTTGCTGTTGAAGAATGTTTGGCTCGGCCGCCGCAACGCCGTGCTCGTGCCGTATTGCCCGAATCAGAATTAACTGACATCCCTTTGCTGTTGAAGAATGTTTGGCTCGGTCGCCGCAACGCCGTGCTCGTGCCGTATTGCCCGAATCAGAAATAACTGGCATCCCTTTGCTCTTGAAGAATGTTTGGCTCGGCCGCCGCAATGCCGTGCTCGTGCCGTATTGCTCAGAGTCAGAACTGACACGCCTTACAACAGTAATATACCCCGACCCTAATCGTTGTCGGGCTGACTCGCGCGCGGAACTCGATCTTAGGTTGGTGCTCCTTATCACGTTTAACAGCAGTCATAGACTGTACGACAGCAGCTTATAACTGTTTTTCTAGCAGTGCTACATTCTCTGTTCGGTGAAGTGGCTTCCTGCCTGGAATCGTGGAGCCGTGTGAAGTACTGCTACTTTAAGTTTTGAAGACTGTCACATAAGTTCTAGTAGTTCGCAATTAAAAATCATAGTCATGCGAGGAAACAGTGGTAAAGTAGAACTACAATTTTTCTGGAAAATTATCAGAAGGAACAGTAATAATTATTTCTTTTCATTAAGTAAAAGTGCAGTATGTGGCATAATAAGTCGTAACCGAAACTCCTGTACGTGCCCGGGGGGGGGGGGGTCCAAACTCAATTTGCATGTATCCGGCTTTCGTATGTCCGCTGCTGCTGCGGCCGATTATGTTTGCAAAGGAAATTTCGATGTGCACAAGGAAGCGGGCGACCATCACGGCGCTGACCGCACCCGCGATCGATCAGTATATATCACCAGCATGGGCAGCGGTAGCGGCACACAACGCCGAGCCGTCCGGCCGCCGATTTGAGTAACGTGGCCGCGACGAGAAAGCAGTCTCCGCGACCGTCCGTGAGCCATGTTTGGCGCCGGAGTAGGGGGCACGGGCTCGACAACCGGCAGCCGAACCCGAACAGCCTTCGTCGAGCACGCGCCGCCACCGCCGCTGATGGCGCTAAGGTCGCGTCGTGCGCATACCTTTTCCGGATCAAGATCACGACGTCG
This sequence comes from Amblyomma americanum, assembly GCF_052857255.1. Taxonomy (NCBI): domain Eukaryota; kingdom Metazoa; phylum Arthropoda; class Arachnida; order Ixodida; family Ixodidae; genus Amblyomma; species Amblyomma americanum. Next base: position 610,443 of record NW_027526502.1, on the reverse strand, counting down.
TGCGCACAGACCGAGTCATAATTTAATTGCGGGATCACATTAGCTACACAAAACCACTCGCACCTACCAGGAACACATGCAACATAGCAAAACAAAGCCCAGCAAAAAGTTCTCGCTTCAAGAGCAAAAAAGCAGAGCTCAGAACTTCTGACTCTCGTGGTGGCGTATAAACAATGCACGAGCGCTTATCGTCATTAATTATGTTGTTCGAGCCAGAGAGAGCTTCGCTGTAAAGTAGCTGCCCAGTACATTAAAAGTCGGGTGAAAGGCACAAAAGCATACCTGAGTTTTGTCATACAGCGCGGCAACTTTTGCAACACAAAAAAAAAACTTTAGCACGATGGCATGCAATCTGGACGAAATGTTGCGCGGTAAAAGCCTCGGTTGCCCCAGTCGGCTTTTAGACGACCACTAAAGCTGCATGCAAAAGCCATCCGTAACTGTTTAACAACGTACGTACCTCGACTTCTTTGTAGCTGCAAGAAGGAGTCGAAAGAAATTGACTTCGTATTCACTGTTCTTCTGCGTGAAAACGTGCCAACAGGGTTGATGTCGCCACCAGTGATGCCAACTAAGGTCAACGTTTTATCCCTAAAATGAACCCCCAAAAATCCCTAGATTGGAGAAAAATCTCTAGCTTTTAGTTTTGTACTTGTTAATGGGGCGATTACAGCTTTAACAAAGTCTCAAAGCAGTTCACGCTTTATTCCATGTCTTGTACATTTTATCAGAGATAAATAAATGTGTGTTAGCCGCAACTGTAGCTTTGTTCTTAATTTTTTGTAGAGTTACCATGCATAGAAGCTTCACAGAAGGCACCACCAGATAAAGGGGGAGTCAGCAACGACGCTCTCCTGACTCCCCCTCTATCTGAAGTAAAATTCGAGCAAACGACTCCTGTTTCACCGCACCGCCTTTTGAGCTGCTCCTTCAGCAGGCTCATCTTTACGCGCAAAGAACCCTTGCAGCCCTTTGTAAATAGAATGGAGTTGAACCCAAGTTGAAAGAGCTTCCATTGTTTGCTAAGCCCCCTTAACGCATCAAAGTATTTTGTTCAGACAACATTAACAGTCTTTTTAAGATGCAGACAGAAAGACAACACGTATGACTTCGTGAAAGTTCCCTTCTCGCCTCAAACAGAACACTCAGAAGCTGTGAAATGGGGTACCTGACCGCCCAGTACTTTATTTATCAAAGTTTCAATCAAAGATCGTCAAACAGTAGTTGGAGCGATTAAGAAATGACACCACGAGAACTTGACATCCTCAAAAATCTAGTCTTGCTAGTTATATAGCAGTGATTCAGACGTAGAGTTGGTAATTACAAAATCAGAAAATGGTTCCTTAAAACTGAGAATATATATGTTTTGAAATTGAGCAGCACGTTGAGACGAAGCGGTCTAGCAAACGTGAAGAATGCTTTTCTTTAAAAAAAAAAAAAGCTGCACACATCGAAGCATTCTTCAATAACATAAAAACACGTACGATGCAAATGATACTGTATTCAGAAATAACGTAAACGCGCGTGCAGTGTCGATGCTGACGCTTTAAGATATATCTTTCTTAACTCTCTAGATTTATTATATGGCGCACGAACAATTAAGGAATTAGACGCGCACACAATCTTAAAGTCTTAATCATCGCACATATCTTTGTTCATCCTCTTCAAATGTGAAGGAGTGATCCTGAACTTGTAACAGCAGATGTCCATCAAGGCTCTTTCTGCACAACGCTTCTCTTGCACAACCACATAAAGCTTCTGTTGACAATCTGTTTCTCTGCTTTGTTTTCACCAAGTTGACTTGCGAAAACACGCGTTCGACAGCGGCGCTGGAGTGTGGCAGGCACAAAAGGTTCTTCATAAAACTTGACAGCAGGGGGTACTCTTGTGAACCGTCTCCTTTTTTCATTTGAGACACTTTGTGCCAGAACTGGCTGGCAGTCAAGTCAGCGTAGTCGCTCGGCTCCATGTTGCGGAGAAGTCGCCATTCCCTGTCCAGTTCATTCACTTATTCGTTTTCTTTCACTATCAGAGGAAAGGAGACCGCAAGCGACGCGATTGATGGCACTGTCTTTCCCAGGACAACTTTCGGGTCTATGACTCGAAGGTTTTTCATCTGTTCACTTTTTAGGGGGAACCGCAGGTAGATCTGATGAGCTGCTTCAATAAAAAAAAACTCTAAACACCGCAGCCGAAAGTTGTGAACCTGATTATCGTTTAAGCCGTGCGTGTTACCGGCTAGTGCGGCAGTTGGCTTTGCTCCGAGCTAAATTTCTTCCAATGGCAGGAACTTGGCTGGGTCTTTGTACCGCACATCGGACAACGCTGTGGCCTCCAAGTAGTCCCGCTTGATGTAGCATTCAAGTATGCATTTCAGCATGGCCGAAACCTTTTCATGGAGCAAGTGGATTCTGGTTTCTTCCGACTGCATTTCCTTATATAGGTGAGTGAAAAAAGGCAGGACATACTCAAGGAACTCAAGATAGAGTTTTGTTGACGGGTCAATCAGTTTTTCCAGAATGGCTTCTGCAGCAAGCAGGCGGTCGTCAGTGGCGGCTTTTTTGAAAAACAAAATCAGGGCAGGCATCTGCTCAAGTAAGCGTGTCACAACAACTTGTAGAGACAGCCACCTTCTTTGGCTTCGGTGCAACAGCTTGTGTGGTTTCACCTCTGCAAGCTTCTGGAATTCTTGGAAGGCAGATGTCTGCTTCGGCGACAAAAAGTAGTTGAAAACATCGCGTGCCAGATCCTCAACTCCTCTAGGAAGTGTTTTACATGCATACGAGGCGCACAGATGGAACGAATGACAAACGCACTTCATAATGAAGGGGCCTGGAATGTCTGCCTGTAGCAGCGACGCGACGGAATGATGTGCATCCATCATCACGTTCGCTCCGTCGGCCGCAAAACCAATCAAATTTTTGTCGTACGGAATTTCCGCAGCACTGAACACTGCCTTCAGGCTAGTGTAGAGAGAGCTGGCAGTCGCATCTCTGAGTGGCACCAAGTCCAAAAACGCATCCATTATGCCGCCGTCGACGTTCATTACTCGGGCGACGAGGGACAGATGCTTCACCGTTCCTTGTCAGTGGATTCGTCGACTAGAAGGGAGAACTTCTGTTTGCGCGCGCAAAAGCTCACAGAGCTCTTCGCGACTCTCCTCTCCAAGCACATTCTTTATGATGGCAGCGCACTTTGTCCGGCGGCAACTTAAGTTCTTTGCAATCTGCGAGTCGTCACACGACGCTTTGACAACATCAACTAAATGCCCCATGGCATTAAAGGGTAGATTGTGTTCCGTGATAAACGCCGCAAGTCTTATTTCAGCCTCTTTGACAGATTTGTCTACTTGAGTTTGCGCGGGTCGATTGCAAGCTTGCAGCGCTTTTTTTGTGTTTGGAGCTCGCAAGGTACGTGGCGGTCGATTTCGGATTTTCCCCCTTTGTAATCGGATCTGCATGCTTTGCAGGAAAATAACAAGTGCCCTTTTTTACTGGCTGACAACCCGCCTCTGTACTTTGGATCCGCCTCCCCTTTTGTCAAATATTTTTGGTCGTATGCCTTCGCTTTCTTTTTGCTTGGCTCACCTTCCTCAAAGTCTCCCGGTCCAGAAGTTGCCATCTGACATGCAGCACGTTTGAACGGATAAGGTACGCGGTGAGTGTAAACGTAGCGCGTTGATCCAAACAATACAAGTCAAAACTCAACTTTTTTCTGTCGTAGAGCAGCAGTCACTCGTAGCGTCAGTGATGACACGCACGATTAAACAGTTTGAAAGTCATATGGTTTCGTTTCTCCTCTCTGTGCAGCAGCCGATTATTTCGCGTTGAAGAACTGCTTTCGCCATCTATCGGCTGGGCACAACACCAAAAATAGAGGAGCAGTAACTAGGATTTTTTATAGTTTTTTCTGTTCGATATGCACCCCTCCCACCATGAGCAGCGCCGCAGAGCCCGTGCGAAGGCACTCCACTGAGTGTACGGCTCCGAGCCGGACGCTGTATGGGTGGACGCCGCCTGCACGGGTGACGAAGCAACCGCAGCCGTGGTGAACTGCTCTTCATCCGCCCTCCTCACTACCTCTCCCCCCTGACACCACCCCAGAGGCTGCAGAGGAAGCCGCCATCGCAATTGCCATCACCCACACGGAAGCCCAGTACATTTTAACAGACTCTAAAACTGCAATTCTAAATTTTGCGCGAGGCCGAGTCCACGTCCCTGCTTTTGGCATACTGGGCTCGCCCGATGCACCCCCACCCCGCCATGTAGAGCTTATATGGGTGCCTGCGCACTCCGGGAATCCCGGAAACGAGGCCGCCAACCTTTTAGCCCGAGGTTCTTTAAACCGGGTTCAGGTGGCCTCGGATCGGGGATTCGCGAGGGCACGAATGCACTCGTTCAGCGAGATGGCGCAGGCCTACAGAGCCTCGCGCCAGCTCTACCCCCCGTCCCATCCCTCCCTAGATAACAAACACGCAACACACTGGCGCAAACTACAGACACACACACTCCTCTCACCCCTGACCCTAGCCCACTATCACCCCTCCTTCCCCACTCCTGCCTGCACCTTGTGTCCAGAACCATTCCCCTCTTCCCTCCACATCCTCTCCCTCTGCCCGGCGGACCCTCCCCCGCGCGGCCTAGAGGACCTCAAGACCTGGGAGGACTGGGAGACCCTGCTGCGCTCGGAGGACCCGGCCGTGCAGACAATCGCCACCGGCCGGGCTGCCAGTGTTATGGACCTTAGGGACATAAACACTTGTGTGCAGTGGGGTCGTGCGGAGACCCAGGGGCGTGCCCCGACTCCCTCTCCAACAATAAAGTTTCTCTCTCTCTCTCTGTTCGAAAGGCAGTATAATCAGATACGAATTATAAGGCCTCAAAATCCCTAGATTTCACAAAAAGACGCTAAATCTCTAAAGCAAAGAAACACTCTCTAGATCTAGGGATAAATCTCTAGGGTTGGCATCACTGGGCCTGGCAAGCGCCGCTTGATGGATGGATGGATGGATGAATACGGCTGAACCCTTCGGGCGGTGGCTCAAGCCACCTAGCCATGTCTTGTGAAATTTTACTCCTGTCTTGCTTTTAGCCACCAATCGTATAACCTGCGCTTGGTTACTTCTACCCACTTAAAATCCACTTTCCCTTCACTATCCCTAAACCCCAATGCCTTGGGTAAATCATCCCCGCTGCTTTCCACTGTAGGGTGAAGCCCTTTACAAAAAAGTATCAAGTGTTCAACGGTTTCCTCCTCCTCTCCACACGCAATGCACAACGTGTCTATCTCGTGGTATACCTGACTCTATACGTCATAGTCCGAAAAACTCCAGTCCTGGCCTCAAATAACAAAGAACTTCCCCTACAATTATCATAGATATTTTCTTTGGCAATTTCCTGTTTAAAGGTCCGGCATGTTCCCAGTGCCGATTTCGTCAGCATCCTTGTTTTCCCCAGAGCTCTCTGTTCCTTTACCCTTTTTCTTAACCGATAATTGCTGATTTGCCCCCTTACTGCTGTCCAGATATTTGCTTGTCAATTTTCTAGTTCGATTTCTTCATTTCGAGACAACATTCTTTATATACAGGTATCTAATAAGAACAGAAAGTTGGGCTAGTTGCTGTGGATTCATACTTGGCAGCGCAAAAAAAAAACGAGGACAAAAGCGAACGAGGAGACACAACACAAGCGTTCGCTTTTGTCCTCGTTTTTTTTGCGCTGCCAAGTATGAATACAGGCATCTGCAAACTTTCCTAGCCCACTGCTTTTTCCCCATTTTTCTCAATCGTTCCTCAAATGCTATCTTACTGCTAGCCTCTCTGCTCTCGAAAGACTCCCATCCCATATCACCCTGTACCCCCTGATTTGGTGTATTGCCATGTGCTCCCAAAGCTAACCTCCCTACTCCCCGTTGCCTAATTTCCAGCCTTGCTTGAACATCTGGCCTCATACACAGGACCGCATTCCCGAAGGTCAGGCTAGGGACCATCACCCCTTTCCAGATCCCTCTTACCACCTCATACCTATTGTAATTCCACAGTGCCCTATTTTTCATGACAGCTGCATTCCTACTAGCTTTATTCATTACATATTTTTCATGCTCTGTCAGATACTCAGCACTGTTATTTATCCACACCCCAAGATGCATGTACTCATCCACTACCTCTAGCATGAACTCCTGTATTCTATGCTCGCCGCCCTCTTCATTAAATATCATGACTGCAGATTTTTCCTTACTATACTTGAAACCTAATCTATATCCCTCTGTACCGCATATGTCTATCAACTTCTGCAAGTCTTCCTTGTCACCCAGGTGAAAATTTGTTGATGGGAACCTACTGGTTTGTACTGGTTCGGCTGGAACCAGCAGGTTTCCTGCTGGTTGTACTGGTTCCAACAGGGTGCTTACTGGTTTTCTGCTGGTTGTACTGGTTCCAGCAGGGTGTTTGTAATGGTTTTCTGCTGGTTGTACTGGTTACAGCAGGGTGCTTGCTGGTTTACTGCTGGTTGTACTGGTTCCAGCAAGGTGCTTACTGGTTTTCTGCTGGTTGTACTGGTTCCAGCAGAGTGTTTGTAATGGTTTACTGCTGGTTGTACTGGTTCCAGCAAGGTGCTTACTGGTTTACTGTTGGTTTCACTAATTCCAGCATCAGGACTTTTTGCTGTTCTTTTCGGAGGCCTTTTTCCTTTGTTTGCATGGTAGCAATATCCTTCAGCTAACGGAATTTTGCAGCTAAATCTATTCAACTGTGAGCGCTAAAAATTGAATAAATAGTGTCAAAATTTAATGAGAGAGCTTTGTTTATTAACCATTCCCCACTAACACCTGTGGGAGACCCATCTTGAGGGGTATATAAGCATGAGGCAGGCCATACGGTATTAGAATGTGAGTACGAGTTACACTTGGAAGTTGTATGTATATTATAAGGCTGTTGCTATAGCTGCTTTTCAAGTGGGGTTTAAAGCTGTACTTGTGTTGCTACTATGGGTAGATTTGCATGGCCCTGCAGGGTGAGTTTACCAGTTACCGTTGGTTTCGAGCGTTTTTTGCTCTTTCTTTTTGTGCATGCTTAACGTTTAGGAAGTTACTATTTGTTTTAAAGTTTCAAGAAATTTCGAAAATTAACGGATATATTGCATGAATGATTTATCTACACAGAATTAAATGTAATGTTTCGGTGTGTATAGAAGCTAATGGCCCCAGCACCTACTGGTTCCATCAGCTGCTGGTTCCATCAGATGCTGGTTCCAGTAGCTGCTGGGAATGTGCTAATAAACCAGTACTACTGGAACCAGTAGGATCCCAGCAGAAAACCAGCAGCAAATTTTCACCTGGGCAGCCATTAGCACTAATTATCATCCGCGAAAATTAGTCCCGGTAATGACTGTTTAATCCATTCCCCTTGCTTGAAAAAAGAACAGTTGAAGCCTAGTCCGCTCCCCTCTAGCTTGGTCTCCAACCCTTGCAGGTACAACATGAACAACAAAGGTGATAGAGGACATCCTTGCCTAAGCCCCCGCTGTATCTCTACAGGCCCTGATACATTTTTCCACATTTTATGAGCACTCTGGTACCTTCATATATATCTTTTAAAAGGTTAATTACTCCATCTTCCACATCCAATGCGCCCAGTATGTCCCACAAATACTCCTGAATAACATTGTCATAGGCTCCCCTAATATCCAGAAATGCTAGCCACAGGGGCCTGTGTGCCTTTTCAGCAATCTCTATACACTGGCGTCAATGAAAATAGATTGTCCTCCAACCTCCTTTGTTTCCGGAACCAATTTTGTAGTTCCCCTAGCACCACCTCGTTCTCCACCCAAGCCTGCAGTCTATCCTTTATAATCTGCATCACCACCGTGTAAACCACAGATGTCACTGTTATGGGACGATAGTTACTTACGTCTACTTTGTCCCCCTTTCCCTTATATATCATGTTCATTCTAGTTAATCGCCATTCATCGCGGACTTTCTCATCCACAATCGTTTTGTTCACTACCTGTATTAATGTTTTCTTGGATTTTGGTCCTAGCTTCTTTATCAACATAATCGGGATACCATCTGGTCCTGTTGATGTGCCACTAGGAACCTTCTTCTCTGCCCTTTCCCACTCTCCTTGCTCAAGTGAAGCTATTGCTGTAACCGGTCTATCCTCCTTCGATAAATTATGCACCACGTGCTTTGCTGTAAATTTTTCCGCCATCCTTGTTCCTATGTGTTTTATTGCTTCATCCCCTTCTAGTCGAATACCCTGATCTGTAACAATAAACCTTTGTTCTAGCCTAGTCTTATTACTCATTGCATTTAGATTTTTCCAGAATTTTTGGGCTGCTTTTCTATTCTTTTTATTTACTTTTGACATCCATTGGGCACCCTTTCTTCTAATTTTCTCATTAATCAAATAGAATGCTTCCCTTCTACACTTAATGAAGGTATCCCATTTTCTGTCTACTTCCAATTTTGGTTCCCCCCTCTTCTTGGAATATCTGTGTTCCCTGGACGCTTCCTGACGTTTCTCTATTGCACTCTGACCTCCTCATCCCACCAACTCTTGGGTTTGCGTCTTTTCCCTTTTAGCTTTACTCGCACCTTAGCTAGCTCTAGCTCCAGTAATCGAGTTAACTTGGTATAAGTCTATTCTGTTTCACTATCCTCAAAAATTACTTTCTCGATTTGTTTGAGCCTTGGGCTTAGGTCGCCACCTCGCGGCGTGTTACGGAGTTAGCATAATTACACTTCTCCGCTGCGCTACGCGCCGAATGGGACGGCCTGAGCAACGCCTGAGCGCGCCGCCGGAGCTGATCGAGGATGCCACGCACACCCGTCTCAAAGTGGACACTACCTTCCATCCATCCATCCATCCATCCATCCATCCATCCTTCGCTTGACTTTGGAAGCTATTTGAAGATTGGTGGCTCAATAGCAGAGAGGTGTCATAAGGTTAAAAGTGTAGAAACACGTTTTTAAAGAAAATGGAAAATTTGATGAATTTACGGCACAGTTAAACAAAATAAAGGGGCAAAAAAGTTGAGCATGGTGGCAACTGCGATTACCCCGTTTCAAAGGGGGTGCTCTTACCGTCTACCAATCTATCCAATCCGTTGCAGCAAGTCTGGCAGTCTGCCTGTGGAGCCACTGGCATCGTGAGTTGCTACGGGAGATTCGAGAGGTTTGGTTCTCGGCCGAAACGGTATTTGAGGTTTTTGTCCCTGGAGTTCGCACACGCGGCGTGCTATCCGCTGTGTGCGCGCGCCGTTCACTGTCACCTGGGATTCTTGGGCTTCCTGAGTCAGATCGGGCCTAGAAAATGGCCGGCTCGGGCCAGGTGAGATATTTGCGGCTGTCCGTGCCTTGTTTGTGCGTTAAACCTACCGTCCTTCTGCTCGCCAGGATCCAAAGCCGGAAGGATCAGACTCGTCCGAGTACATCAAGCTGAAGGTGGTCGGCCAGGTGAGCATCGTAGGAGCCGAGTGTTTTGGAAACCACGTTCTCTTGTGCCCTATAGGCTTAGCTTCGCACCCCTTCGTCGAACGCTGCAGCGAGTGCGGGTGCGCGCGCGTCCTCTGGCTCGAAGGCGGCGTGGTTGGCGGCGCGTTGTAACGCTTTCGTTCGTCATGTTTGGCCGGATTTGATGGTTTGGTTCCGCTGCAAGGCTGCATTTTATTTCACGCCCGTAGGCTGTGCTGCTTTATCACTTGTCAAAACAGGCGTGTAGTCTGAGCGCGGTTCCTTTCTCGCCCGGGCATCGCTTAGGCATACATTGCCACAGCCAATACGCAAAACCCAAGGAAAGACGTTAGGTGCGTTAAGCACCCGTCGCTTTCCTGCCGGTCACCCGCATTGTGACAGTCCATTTGGGCTTGAACGGTGGGAGATAGTGGGACACAGACGTAGGCGCTCGCGGCTGCCGCATGGCGGCGCTGTGTGAGTAGAATGGTTTAGTAAGGAAAAATCTGCAGTCATGACATTTAATGAAGAGGGCGGCGAGCATAGAATACAGGAGTTCGTGCTAAAAGTAGTGAATGAGTACAAGTACCTTGGGGTGTGGATAAATAACAGCGTTGAGTATCTGACAGAGCATGAAAAATATGTAATGAATAAAGCTAGTAGGAATGCAGCTGTCATGAAAAATAGGGCACTGTGGAATTACAATAGGTATGAGGTGGTAAGAGGAATCTGGAAAGGGGTGATGGTCCCTAGCCTGACCTTCGGGAATGCGGTCCTGTGTATGAGGCCAGATGTTCAAGCAAGGCTGGAAATTGGGCAACGGGGAGTAGGGAGGTTAGCTTTGGGAGCACATGGCAATACACCAAATCAGGGGGTACAGGGTGATATGGGATGGGTGTCTTTCGAGAGCAGAGAGGCTAGCAGTAAGATAGCATTTGAGGAACGATTCATAAGGATGGAGGAAAAGCGGTGGGCTAGGAAAGTTTTCAGATACCTGTATATAAAGAATGTTGACACGAAATGGAGAAAGCGAACTAGAAAATTGACAAGCAAATATCTGGACAGCAGTAAGGGGGCAAATCAGCAATTATCGGTTAAGAAAAAGGTTAAAGGAACAGAGAGAGCTTTGTGGAAAACAGGGATGCTGACGAAATCGGCACTAGAAACATACCAGACCTTTAAACAGGAAATTGTCAAAGAAAATATCTATGATAATTGTAGGGGAAGTTCTTTGTTGTTTGAGGCCAGGACTGGAGTTTTGCGTACTAAGACGTATAGAGTCAGGTACCAGGAGATAGACACTTTGTGCATTGCGTGCGGAGAGGAGGAGGAAACAGCTGAACACTTGATACTTTTCTGTAAAGGGCTTCACCCTACAGTGGAAGGCAGCGGGGCTGACTTACCCAAGGCATTGGGGTTTAGGGATAGTGAAGGGAAAGTGGATTTTAAGAGGTTAGAAGTAACCAAGCGAAGGTTATCTGATTGGTGGCTAAAAGCAAGACAGGAGTAAAATTTCGCAAGACATGGCTAGGTGGCTTGAGCCACCGCCCGATGTAAAGGGTTCAGCCGTATCCATCCATCCGGTAGAATACATCTTGCGCGTCGGGTGCCTCCGCTCTTTTCGAGAATAGAAGCTGGGCTGGCGCTGATCGGCCGCGCGCAGTACGATTCTTGCTTTCGCGTTTGCATGCGTGTTTAATTGCATTCATGCTTTCCTGAAGCTTCTTCAAGTTCGTATTCCGCATGCAATCTGTCCCTATGTATTTACAAGCGCTAAAAAGAAAAATGTGGGCATACCCATGAATTTCTCACAGACGAGACGTATATCACGCGATTCTGCTCACTACCTATTCTACAGTGGCGTGTGTCAAATATCTGCTGACAGAAAATTTCTTTTTCGTCCCCACCCGAAAATTCAACAGCGATCCAATTGAATCCCTGTTTGGCAGTTTGCGAATGTCATTCGGGTGTAGTGACATGTTGGATGTTCGGGCTGCACTGTCAATTCTTGGGAAAGCTACTGAAGACCATGATTGCTGTGTCTAATTCAGCATCCAATATTGCCCACAAACAACTTCTACTTCAGCTCCAAAGCCTGCCCTGATGTCGACTGTGCAAGCAGCGCCGAGGCTGTTGAGAGAAAGATTGGTGCTTCAGAGGCTTACTATCACAATTTTGCCACATCAGCTGCCATCGATTCAGAACTTGGCTACCGCTTATGTGAGCGGTTACATTGCATGAGTTGTCGGCGAGCATTTAGAATGCGAGAACCTTACTTTCTGTACAAAGATAGTTAGCAACCAGCCACTCCTTCAGTTCACCCGCAGCCAAGACCTAGATGGGCTGCTCTACCCGTCAGATCAACTTCTCTTCGTTCTCGACACAACAAGAGCTTTTGCTGACCGCGCCCTGCAAGAAGATCAGACCTTGCAAAAGCCTCTCGGTACATTAGTAGAGCACGCTGTCGGAGCTCTTTGTGCCTCAGAGTTGCTAAGTGCTAGAGCGATGGCAGCAACGAGCACAGGCTTAATTAAGCTCATGAACCGGTTCGTTTCCTGAATGCGTACCTCTGCAACTACGCATTCAAGGTTACTGACAAGCTTGACGTAGTTAAACGTTTTGCAAAATAGCCCCTTTCGCGAAAGTACGCGAAACTGAAATGCGAAAGTACGCGGACCTGCCATATGGGAGTTGGACACAATAGTTTTTTTTTTATTTGGAGTAAGTTTTGAGTCGCAACACACCGTTATTGAATACATGAACCCCTATATCTTTTTTTTTTTATTCGAAAAGTGTTCCACGAGGCTTAAGTTGAAAAAGGGGGAAGGAATGCGGGAGATAGGAAGTTAAAAGAAAGATTGAAGACCCGTTGCGCTGAGGTAGTTCGTGTAGTGCTATCTTCAGGCAGATGGTGCAGCGCCACGTTACATAACTGATTGCACTGAAAGCAGGGCGCATTTTTCGCGCGTACCGCTGTTGAGCGTCAACACTGCGACTCGAGAAACAGTACTGCAGGAAAGTGCGTGGCCGATCAAATGATGATACCACATGGCACAGCTCCACATTTTCTGGCACCAACTGTGGCTTCGGTGGCGACGATGGCAACTCCAAAAACTTCACGAAGGAAATGCGGGTCAGGTATCGCTTTGGAAGCAGTCTAATGGCTTTATGTGCTACATGGCGCATGCCCTTCCGGCTTGCGTCGTCTGTTACATGAGTAAACAGCACGCAACAGAGCTTTTTTCAGTGCCCAAGCTTTCAGTATTAGCTGCTGCCAAACACTGCTTTCAAATAAGGACCCTCAGAGAAGCGAACTTAAAGGTGACAGAACAATTTTTCACAAATTGGATTCAAGCAGGCGCGCACTGTCATATCAGCGCAGCAGACGACGCGCGAGCGCATTGCACAGCAATAGCCGCAAACGACACGACTGAAATGGGCCGGTTACCCTTAGCGACAAGTACTTCCAAGCTCCCTTTTAAAAAAGTTTTGATTGTACTTGAAACAACATGAACGCAGTCGAAAAGTCGACAGAACAGCTGCGAACAGTCTGCGTTTCTATGAGCGACGGTGATGCGACGGGCGTCCTACTCCGGTGGCGGCGAAAGGCCGTACTAGCCCCGACGGCCGGCTCCCATGGCACAGAAAGTATAGAGGAGGCACTGTTCTACCTGATAACTCACTCACAGAAAGTAGCTCAAAAGTTTCACCCGAGCGTGGTACTGAACATGGCACTTTGTTGTCATTGTCATGGCATTGCCATTACAAAATCATTTTGTGGAGAATGGTCGTTCATGCATAAGCCATCACGCTGGGTAGAATGTCAGTCAGGAGTATTAGTAAATATTCTCTCTGTTGCACGAGCAAGTAATAAATTCGTGACTTGATAGAATGCTTTTGTGGTGAACAGCGCAAAAACCACCTAATGTATAGGGCACATAGTGTATGGAGCCTTTAAAGTTTTCTAGTATGTCTGTTTTTAAATGATGTGTAGAACTTTAATAAACCAAGGTCGCGTGAAATTTGCCTGTGTTTTCGACCCATATAGTTTGTTTTGGTTTCAGCAATGGTGACATCACAATAGGTCTGACGAGTCATGCAACATTTGCATTATAGTAGCCTCACTAGATTTTGGGCCTACTTGTGATGTCGCAAACATCCTTTGGCTTCTAAAGGAGATTCTATTGAAAATTATTTGCCGAGTTGCTGCCAAATTTCATGTCGGGATCCATGTTTACTGCAGTCAGATACAACTCAAGAACGCAGTGTCTAGTACCTTCTCAAAGGAGGCCCACAGCCAGTGGCATTGACAGATTTTCATGAGATCATGGTTAATCCTATTTCATGGAGGCACAGGCCAGGTTCTAACTTGCCTTGCCAAGTTCTAGCAGTTGCAATTTGAGAAAGCAAAAAAATTTTTGGCATCGTGGAAAGGCCCCTGAAGGGCATCAGGTATTTTTGTTTATTTCTAAAAACCCCTTTGCCCATACAACATTGTAAAGGGGAGTGGTACTAGAATTGCTACATGCAAAATCTATGGGAATTCATGTATGCTGCATACTTCAGTGCTCGTGGAATTGCGTTTTTTTTTTATCAGACACAGTTATGCCCAATTACTTTTTTTTCCATCCGCTGTTTCTGCAGTGAAAACTTGGCTACAGTGTCCTTTAATAAAACATTCCACCATGTCAGAAAAGAAAGAAGTTACAGCATTAGGCAGCATTTCCTAGGCGCACCAAAGGACTTAGCGACACCCTTCGTTATTTCTTGTTTCAAAAAAGCAGTCCTTTTTTCTAGGCATGTAATGGCCCCAGTCATTCTCACCACCATCGGATTATTTAAATTGTAGCCAGCCAGCATCAATGACTTGGTGAAAATGGCGCTGGCCACTTTGAAAAAAAAAATTTTTTTTTAAAAAGTCAGTGCACAATCTTGGATCTTGTGTGCACACAAAAGAAAACACAAACAGCTGCCCGGAATCTCTTCCCTCCCTCTGTGCGAATGGCCTCCGTTGTGTTACCATGGAAAGGAAGCGAGGCCTACTCCCTGCAGTGTGCCTGGGACCAAGATGGGACTTCTTTTTCAACTCTTGGGTTGCGCCAGAGTCTCCTTCAACCTTACGAGCCCAACCAGATGGACATCCGTCAAAGGTGTTCACATCCTAGATCCGTCCTGCAGGTAGTGCCACACTCTAGACAGAAAGGAGTAAAGCTGTCTTCTAGTGGGGCATACTGGTCAACACCACACGGACAGAACATGATGACATATGCACTCAACTTCAGCGTTATTCCAGAAGGCCGCCGAACCGCTGCTTATATAACCTCATGACAAGCGCCCACCCGGGAAGAGAAATTTAACATGTGACGGCAAAGGTAAAACAACAAAAAAGTGGAAGGCGCTTCCGGGACCCTACACTGGATCAGACCGCAAGCGAAGCTCACTTATCGTTACAAAATCAACAGGCAGAGGGTATCAGAGCAGAGTGATCAAAAGCATAGCAAACACTTCTTTTACAACAGCTGACATGGCGGAATAATTTGACCGGCATGTTGAAACCGAACAAGATTATAAAGCTAAAACACACCAACAGATAAAGCATGGTGAATACATTGAATGACACGAAGGCATAAAAAGTGGTTGGGATGATCGGGTAGATGAACGAAGAAAAACGGGCATAGGTAGCAATGGAGAAGCAAACAAATAACATGGCTGAACAGCAAAAGATGAGGTGCATTAAACCTTACAAGTATAAAAAAAGAATGTTAAAATATATAGACAATTGACAAGGTTGTGAAGGCTAAAAGCTAAACAGAAAGTGGGCGGTACAACAAGGAACGTAAAAGAATGAAAATACTCTTTGTTGAAGCCAAGGTAAAGCCAGACTAAACCAGAGAGAAAAGCGATCTATTTATCCGGAAGTCAAACTGGGGGTATGCTTATGCATTCACTCTTGAGCATAGGTGGGTGGTGGTGGCGGTGGTGGTAAAAACTATTTTCGTCAAAATTCATTCAAAGGTGCTCTTTCGTAGATCGAGTGGGGTCTCCATTGCGCTTTTCTTCTTTCCCTGCTTCACTGCTGGTCGCGTGATGTGGCCAGGAGCCCTTGGCGCTCGGCGACTTCCAAAGCTCGCCTCACGGCCCGGAATTGGGTCTTCGGGTCGGAGCTGAGCACCGCAACCTCCTACTCTTCACGGTGCGAGAGCTGCAGGTCCACCGGCGGTGTGTCCCGTGCACATTCATGCAGTATATGAGCTAAGTCTGCCCTGTCTTGACCACATAGCTTACACTGGGGCGAGAGTACTCCTGGATACGTAATGGAGTTTTTATAAGGGTTGGGGAAAATGTTTGTCTGGAGTTGTCTCCAGGCCACCTGCTGAGGTTTGGTCAAAGACTAATCGGGGGTGGGTATTTAAGTCTATTATTACGATAGTGCATAGTTATGTCATGATATGTGACCATGCGCTCCCTGGCTGACCTCAGGTTTGGGCAGGCCACAGCCCGGTTGACGAATCCTTGGACAAAATCGTGGGATGCTTCGTTCCCCGGCTGGGATGAGTGCGCAGGCAACCAGATAATTTGAATGTGGCGGCTAGGTGCTAGATTGGACTGTCTCTCAAGAATGGACATGGTGGCAGCGTGGACTCTGGCTTTCACAAAATTTCACACGGCTGTCTTGGAATTGCTGAGAATATATTCAGCTTCCGTTGAGGTGATGGCCAGGGCGATAGCCGCCTCCTCGGCCTCCTCAGCGTGCTTCACCTTAGCAGTGGCTGCTGCAAGGGGTTGCCCGAGTAGCCAACTATCCCTGTTGTGAAAGCCACTCCGGCAAATGCCTTCATTTTTGCTTTTCCTCCCTCACCCTCACTTTTGATAGGTGACCCACCCTCATTTTGAAAGTTATCTGGGCCTCCCTCGCCCTCGCATTATCCGCTCACCCTCATGAACAGTTGTTTTAAAACGAATTATATTTTGTAGTCTGCAAATTCTGGAAATATTACTGAGTAATAAACATTTAATGCAAGCCCTCAAGGCACTATTGGACAAGAGGCTAGATTCTTGTACTGTTCTGTGTGTATGTTTACGTGCGTGTATTGTTTGAGCTAATACGTGAGACAGTTACGAGTTGAGCCCAAAAATATCTCTCTGCCTTTACTTCTGGCACGCACTGCATGCATACATATGTCCTGCATTTTCAATCTATATGTGCAGCTAAAATGAGTTAGCTCATTGTTGTGTCTGTACAAAAACTAATGTATGCCAAGAATATTTAGAAAACAAGCAGTAGCGTTTACCACAGCAATTACAATAAGTGCTAAGCACAGAATAGACTCTGAACAACGAAAGTTTGTAGGTCGCTTAATTACCATTACTTGATGACTTTACGATAGCACTGGGTCTTCTGAATTTCACTGCTTCTAATCATCATCATCATTTATTTATTTATTTACCCTTAAAGGGCCCTTGGCTTAGGGCATTACATAGGGGGGGGGAGTAGTCGTTTCATAATACAATGGTCGGTAACATAGAAAGCTGGGTTCTTGCGCAGACATGCTGTCATTGCTTGAATATAGGAGGCAGACTTTCTGATAGCATGGCTGTTTTGCTTTTTCGGCGCGAACGTGAAGTACACCAAGCCAGCACACCAGCCGACCAACCTGAATCCCCTGCTCCGGTGTCATAAAAATGTGCTGAAGATTGTTCTTGACGTAAATATTAAAACCTGGGATAGAAAAATGTGACAAATATATCATATTTGTGGAGTACTGGCCAATACTAAGTTGCTAGTAAAAGTTAACGCTGTGATACGAGCAAATTTCTTGCGAGAATCGCCTCGCAGCTTCCATTGGCCCGCCGTTGCGGTTCGGCTCGTCTGGCGTCCGCCAGCTACGGGGCCCAAGGCGTCGCGCAAGTCGACCATATTTTGTTTATTTTGAGATGATGCTGTTGACAGCAAAGTGATATCAACAGTGCGCCATTTATTATAGCACAGGCGACTTCCGAAGTGCTGTCCGCTGCTGCGTCGATGCGAAACAGCCAGGCGCAGTACGTCGCGCAGCGCACCCGCGTGTGGTGCTGTAGCTGAAAGCTCGCTACTTGCTCGGGCATGCTTTGTCGCTGCTCGAGGATAGCAAGCGGTATTTCTGATAGCATTGATCTTTTGTATTTTCTGGTGCGAACTTCAAAGCGTGACACCAGCCGTGGGCGTAGCTTGAGACGAGCTGCGCATCGATGCTTGCCGCTCAGTGTGTCCCTGCTTGCAGTGGGGTAGCTGTTCGCAAGCGGCGACCAGTGCGGTGCGCCGATGAAGTTTTCGCACATGTATCTCCTGCTTTATCTGCTTTAGTTTGTGCATATCTTCGGCTTAAGGAATGTGCACATCTTCGGCTTAAGGAAACTTGACCAGTGCCGGAAACAATGTGGCTGCGATGACGGCGGATACAGGCGATACCACTGACAAGGATACATCGACAGGGTAGCCGGTGACAACTTGGAAGGTTCCCGCACCGTACTAGCGAAGGACGATAAGCAGTCTCGGCAGCGGCGGCACGGGGCAACCTCGTCCGTTAGGGCAACGGCGCATCGGCAGCATAGACAAGAGTTCCAGCACGGCAGGCTTTGAAAAGTGGTACCTCGCGAGAAGCTCGTCGTCTAACAGCTCCATCGGATACTGACGATCCCTCACTCGCCGTGCCGGCTTCGCACGATGGGGCACCTGATCGATTTCTTCCATTAACTCAGTGAACTTGATAAATTGGAAAAGTGGTCGTCGATCGTACTCGGTTGCCATGTTGAATTGCCGAAAGGAGCTGCTAAATTTAGGCCAGGGGCTACCTTTGCGAACGTGCCTTTTCCGAGGCCGAAAGGGCGGCTAAAGGTGCATTTTAAGGTTAAGGTTGGTTTCTGAAGCCAGCAAAGGAGCTGCAAAGGTGAGGGCCTCAAAAGGGAAAGTAAAGGTCGGTTTGTGAATACGGGGATAAGGAAGACACAGCGGCTCAAGAACAACTTGGAGAAAGATAAGAGAACACACATGCACACACGCAAAAACATGGCATAATAACTCTGTCCTTGAAATGTGCTGTTAATAACTGTCTGAATTTATTAGGTTCTGTTTCAGTAGCTATGAAATCGGGTAGGTCATTCCACAATGTAACGGAGGTAGGTAAAAAAGATTTATTAAATGAATTTGTGGAGCCGTGTATGCGCTGAAGACTATAGTTAAAAAGTCGGCGTGAGGTGCGAAGCGGCGGGTGCAATACAGAGTTTCTTAGCTGCGGGAAGGTTTTGTGCGGTTTTCTGCATGCTTTTCCGATGACTGTTCCGTACGCACGAATGGAATATGACGAAGACCACGGTTTCAACAAAAGCGTGAGAGAGCAGTTTAACACGCGTGAACACTGGTACGTGACGAAGACGACGGCATTACAAGCACAGCTGAAGAGCTTGGCAGTTCGTACAGGAAGGATGTTAAGATTTCTACCAACTGATTGTTCATCTGAGTTGAGTGTATGAACCAACCGGCTTTAAACCCGAGTGGCACACCCTCTTAGTAATGTGCTCAGCCTTACCTCATGTCTAGTGCTCTGTTGCTCTGTAGGTTTTGCGGTGTGTTTCGTGGCATTTCCTAGAAACTTCGTAAATAATTTAGTTATGTAAATGGAATATATTTTCAGTGTAGTAAATGCCATGCTTAAAAAAAGCTGTGGTGATGGCGTAGTGGTCTGATGTAGCGGCCAGCAGAGCTGATTTTTCATTGCCGCCGCGGGTTCTGATCTCGCTCCCCCAGCTATGAAGTTTTTTATTTCTTTAGTGTCTTCCCCAGTGCGATGCCGGCTTTCCACTGCAGTGAGGCTCTTATGCCGTCGCTTAAAGTAAAACATTATTCACGCCACTTGGAAATCAATCGGGTCGCTAAAATGCACCATTTGGGCTGAATAATGGTAACCACTCACTCCCTGAGTCTCGAGTGAACAATTCGTGTGGTTGCCATTTTAGTGCCCTAGCGGTTTTACTGCGCCGAAAAGCGGTTGTCTTTCAGAAGCCTGCTTCTAGCACGTGGCCCACCCATGATCACATGACGTTGTGACGTCATCACAAGCTGCTCACCAGATTATGAGCAAACTACCCACCGTGGCAGTTCAGTTAATGATTAGTCGCGAGAGATTCCTCAGGAACAACATGGGTCTCGCAAGCCCCTGCGATGGCAGCCCCTGCGATGGCAGCCCCTGCGATGGCAGCCCCTGCCATCGCAGGGCAGTGGCGCGTAGCTTAACCGCTGCACCTCTGCGCCAGGAGCGTAATCATGACTCCCGAGGATCTGTGAATGTAGAGAACGACAAATTCTACCGTTTTATAACTCTAATATGATGCAATATCACACAAACTCTATATAACAAACTATGATGTATCAACCAAAGTAAAGCCGCCGCGGTGGCTAAGTGGTTATGGCGTTCGGCTGCTGGCCCGAAAGACGTGGGTTCGATCCCGGCCACGGCGGTCGAATTTCGATGGAGGTGAAACTCTAGAGGCCCGTGTGCTGTGCGATGTCAGTGCACATTAAAGAACCCCAGGTGGTCTAAATTTCCGGAGCCCTTCACTACGGCGTCTCTCATAGCCTGAGTCACTTTGGGACGTTAAACCCCCATGAACCAAACCAAACTATCAACCAAAGTAAGCCAGTTCAGGTCAAGCAAAACCATAGAAGGTCAAGATCAACCATGCAAAACAAGGGCTAATGAGGCTAGCGCATGATAATTTGTGGTTGACCCCAAGTTTATCGGCCCATGATTCTTTTGCTTGCACGTCTACACATTGTGGCACCGCTTTCCTATACCACAATTCCACTGAAAAAAAAAAAAGAGAGATACGACTGTTCTGAACTACTCACAGTGTGAATGAAAAAATTCGACAGAACGCCACCAACAGCTTTGATTTGACAATGAAATTTCGTAGAAACATTTCTTGCTCTGCAGCCAGTTCATTGAAACCTCACTGAACTGAAATCGGACTTCGTTCTGGGAAGCAAGGCTTAGAACTTTGGAATTCAACAGCTTTACTGAGTATAATTTCGACGTGTTTTACTCTACAATCTGATCATCTAACAGATTCGGGGCTGATAATGAAAATGTTGCCTGTGGATCACAGTTCCCTTTGTACCGGCGGCCACCCGCACGGCCCGGCCAGTGCCCCCTTGTTAACCCACTATACAGGGTGTTTCACCTAAGACGTCACACGGTATTTAAAAATAGGCTTTTTGAGCAGAGGTACAGTACTCACGGATTGAAATAGGACATTCGGAGCGCAAGCCTTGCAGTGCCACGTAGGCATGTGGTAAACCACAGGCCGGCTGATTGGCTACTGGAAGGAACAATTCTGCTTTGTAGATGTTCTCCCTCTCACGCCATACCACAATGCACCACCTTGGTTCCATGAGCGTCTAAGGGCGGCGCTCCATGAAGCGACGGCCACGCGCTCCGAATGTCCTATTTCAATCCGTGAGTACTGTACGTTTTTTTTCGTCACAGCATTGTTAAGCGCTGCAGTAAATCGCGGCTACAGAGAAGGCGTGCGGCTTCCCGCCTTTCGTGTTCACCTTGTGTACCTCCAGACTGCAGAAACTACGTCTTCCCAGGGTACCTTCACCTTAAGAACTAGCACTTTAAAACGAGAATTCATAACCAGCTGCTCAGACAAAAACGTTAGCCCTGAGTAGGTTCGGTCCATCGCCCTCACCTCACCGAGTGAAATCCGCATGAGGTGAGGGTGATGATGCCCACCTCTGCTCTCGAGCCTCCAAATATGATACGACACCAACTAGGCCGACAGCTTGTCTTCTAGTGAGGACAGCTTACTCTCATGTAGGTGTATTCGTGCTCAGTAGAGATTCCCTTTAGGAGATGAATTGTATGATTTTATTGATGAGTTGCAGCCTCTGCAGTGAGGTGAACCTGCTCAAGCTAAACAGCCTTCTGTATTTTCTTTCAAAGTGTGTTTGCAGTAAATGAGTGAGGCACTATGTGTGTCATGTACACTGATTGGTTCTGGCTTGTGTTTGGACACGAGTGGCACTCTGAAGCTTTTCTGTCTTTTGATGCATGCAGGATGGAAATGAAATCCACTTCAAAGTGAAGATGACAACGCAAATGGGCAAGCTAAAGAAGTCATACAGTGAAAGAGTGGTGAGTTGGGTTGCCAGAACTCGGGCACTACTTCTCTTCTGTTGAATGCACTACTGTTTTGAGCAGAAATTTTCCTATAAATAGGAGACTGCTTTTTAGGGTAAGAGCCAGTCTCTGTATCCCAAGCAAGTATTCACTTGATTTCTGCGTCTAGGACTGATATTGCTGTGCTTCAATTAATGGAGATGAATGTGCATAAAAGTTGTTGGAGGCAAGAAAAAAAAAAGTGAGGTCTTAGCCTGTACTGTGTGCTTGCAGAATCTAAGCATTTTTGGCCCATGAGCAGCATCGGTGTACCCTTGTTACACGGGCAGTTTCAATGCCCATTGAATAAGTGAACATGGAACTCAATTGGGATCGTCCAGTCTCACGCGGCTCGATGGACGTTCGCGAATGGCCGTTTGAATGTCAAGGGCATGCTTTAAGCGCTCAAGGGCCATTAAAAACAGCCTCATATTCACCATACGTTGAAAAAGAGACATAGAAACTAAACATAGGCGTAGAAAGTAAATAAAATTATTTTATTTTGTGATTTAATGAAAACTTTTTAGACTGCATTAGCCAGTTCATAAACTAGTTTTTACTCTATATTCAAAATGACGGCTCTGCAGAACGTCCTGTGGTCTGATGTAAACTAACTGAAGCTTTTCTTATGCGGCGTCAAGGCGTTCGGCTTCGTTTCTCCCATTTGTGCCTCTTAGCGCAGTTTGCAACAACTGACCAAGAAGTGCCCCACAAATGTTGCAGCAATAGTGCCTATAAATACGACAGACGGTCACTGGTCTGTGGCAGCTTCAGCGGTGAAAAGCTTATTTGGGCTGTTTTGTGGCTAGGCTTTGCATACATGCCCATATATGTGGATATCGTCATTCCCTATTTTATATTCATAGGTCACTGGGAGTCCTCATACCACTATTGGCGCAGTGTTTCTGTGTTATGCGATGCGCCACAGTACCGTCGGGTGGCTGTTTCAAACATAGCCACTGGTGTGGTTTGCAAGACCGAGGCTGTTCTTCCCGAGCAACCGCCTGCAACCAGACATTACTGCCACGGTGGGCAGGTTGTGATGTCGGAAGGTACCTAGATGGCAAGTAGGCCACCTGCTTTTCTCGACACCGTGATGATGCTGGGGTGGCTGCTGATTTGGACCATTAACGCTGTTGTGTTAATAGGGAGCTGCTGTGGAGCTTGCATTTCTGTGAAAGCTTCTACATAGAGTGAGGATTGCAAGTTGGGAGAGTTTGCTCAACAGCATTGTATAAGTGAACAGTGCGAAGCAGACAGAGTACAAAGAGGACATGAACCACAAGTGCTGTCTTTGTGCTCTGTCTAGCTCTTGCTGTTCGCCTGTTCAGTGAGTGCTTTCTGCACAGATCTCAGCATGCTGGAAGCAAAGCAGGAATAACTTCTGGCTTTGAATCTGTGCGAGTGTTTCAAAACGCACGTTGGACACCAATAATAAATACTATCTGGCTTGACAAGTACAAAGGTGCAAAATGTAACTGGCAGAGGTGCACATGGGGCACAGGAGATGAAACACGGGGTGCATGTGTGGTGCCATGTGTTTCTATATCTATACAACACGCTTTCAATACAATCAAGCCCACTTACAGTTAAGCCTGGATGTAACGAATTTCTGGATTTAACAAAGTTTTTGAATTCCCCAATGCTGCCCCCATTGAAGCCCATGTATTTTCGACCTCGATGTAACAAACGCGTTGCGGCGGTTAACCTTGATGTAACCAACTCACAAAGCTGATCAGTCATTACTTTTTGTTCTTTTTAGGAAAATTCGGCCGAAGAAATGCACTAGATTAGTGACTATTAATACTGTAAGGAGCCAGCAGCTACGCGAACGCTTGGTATCACTGCGACCGACCAAAATTAGTGATGATGATGATGGCGGCGGCGGCTAGCACCGCTTCGTGTCTAACGTAGCAGCCTTTTCAGGCTTTGCTTGTCTAGTGTGACACCAGGTGGCATTTTTAGCAGCAGTTGATTTCTTTTGCAGCATTTCTTTTTGTGTAGATTTGAGGACAAGCATTCTTATTTTTTGATTTTCATATGTTTCAAAGGCTTAGACACTTTCTGTGTAAGAATTCACTTTTAAAGCAATGCTGATGGCCCGTTCTTTCATTGCCAGAATGGGGGAAGGGAGAGGGGGAGGGCCTACGAGACAACGACGTGTTGCATTCGCCATTTTGCATGTTCTCCCTCATCTGCATGTGTGCGTGTGTCAACTGTTCTCTGGTGCTGGTTCGTTCAACTCTTTTTCGAGGTGCTAGGCCTGCCTGTCGGCGTGTAGTCGTGCGTCTCCGCTTGTAACTGCATTGTCGGTTGGTCGTGATGAGTTCTACTGCCAGAAAATGAAGTTCTGTCTTTTGAAGACAAATTCGCAATTTTAAATGCATTCTCCGTGGGCGAGAAGAAGGACATTGCCGCCCGTTTCAGCATTCCAGCGAACACCCTATCAGCGATTTTGAGTGCGGAACACAGCATAACGATTCTGCTGTGGGCTAACCTGAACGGCACAGGCAAGCAATCCTGCTAGTTGTCGGCAAAAGTGCCCGTCCCAGGTGTTTTAAGGGAACGAATCGTATGGCCATAAAGTATGTGGCGAATTACAAAGCGTGGGTGACTCGGCCAATATTTTCTGAGTGGTTAAAGGAATTTAACCAGGACGTCAAGCGACAAGGCTGTCAAGTTTGCCTACTGCTGGATAATTGCTCGGCGCACCACATTGAAGGCCTGCAGCTGTCCAACATCGAACTGTATTACTTCCCGGCCAACTGCACGTCTCTAATACAACCCCTGGACAAAGGGGTCATTAACAGTTTTAAATGCTGTCACCGGCCTGACTAATCCTGAAGATACTTCTTGACATCCGTCTGGAACGGGAGATAAAGATTGACATTTATCAAACAGGCGAGATACTTGCTGCCTCCTGGCAAGAGGTCAGGGCAGAAGTTATCGCAAATTGCTTTTTTAAAGGCTGGAATAGCCAAAAACGCACAGGCTGGTGCCGACGAGGAGGAGGAGGAAGACCTTTCTACTCCGTTCGATGTGGCCGAAGCATGGAATGAGCTGCACACTAACGTTGGTGTACCCGACGACGTTAACCGAGTGAGTTTTTGTTTGCCAACAACGCTGCAATGGCTACAGAAGAAATGACGGATGCAGCATTAGCTGAAAGTATGCAAGATCCCGAAGGCGGTGATAATGGTGCCTGTGAGGCAGATCCGTGTTACGTGCATACTGCAAAGGAGGTGATGAACGCAATGCACGTTTTGCGCCGTTTCGTCAGCTGGCTCGACGATGAAGGAGCTTTGCATGATTTAGCTTCTTTAGAGTGGCATGTTGTGCCTTCACTCGTGCAGAAGAAGCAAACAGAAATTACACAGTTCTTCGCTGTAAAATAAACGCTTGAAGGGTTTCACCTTCACGGATATCTTGAGCCGTTTGGTTTCATTTCTGCACCATTTGTTTGAGCCTTCACGCGAAACCTGCATGTAACCAAAAATTGCTAGCTTTTTGTCAACTTCGTTATATCCAGGTTTAACTGCATAATGAACCTGACAGTTGTGTAGATTGCATTCAATGTATCTAAGGTTTGTAGTAAATGGTCTCATGTTACAGCAAAAAATACCAAGTCAGACAGTGTAAGTCCTTGTCTGGTTATTCAAACTAGACCGTATTACGGTGTTGTTCAAACTCTCCAGCGCAGTCAAATGCTGCTCGCCAGTACCCTTGCTACCAACAAGGTGCTTCAAGGATGTGATACAGTCGAGCCCACATATAACGGCCCTACTTAAGATGAATTTCCGCTTATAACAAACGAGACCTGCGCAACCATCAAAATATACATTATTTCAATGGCACAAAATCAGACGTATAACAAACGTCATTAAGCCCTGCTGATCGGTTACATCCAACAAACAGCGTTAAACCCAACGCCATGATGAGAGATAACCTGCCTCAGACTCCTTTGTGCGCCCAATGTGCGGTGTGTTTTCCTGAGCCTCACTGCAGGCGAACTGCCCGCCCCGTTTCGTGCCGCTCTCAAGCAAGCTACCCATAACCTGCCAAAGTGCCTTCCAAGATCGCCCTCCCGCCCCTCCTTGCAACTCCGCTCTCCTCTCCGCACTCGCAGACCCGTGCGTGGCCTCTGCGATCAACCGCACCGCCGCCGGTGCTGGTTGCGGAGGCCACGCTCCGTGAAGCAAGCCTTCAGTGGGAACCAAGAGGCGGCTGCACTGACGTTCACAGATGCCTCTCATTGGTCTCGCTCTGCTGGCACTGTGCGTCTGTATCTTTAGCTTGATTGCCGCTTGTGCACGTTGCATGTCTACCCCGTCGCATGCTTTTGTCACTCTTGTTGCAGTGCGGACGTTTTGTTGGCTTCGTTCAAATCTGGAGCCCTGGTTGTAATTCGGGATGGCGGACTGGAACACTGTGCCGATTTCCATTGTATTCAGCGGTAGAGGTGATCAAAGCGGCCTGGGTGGAGGTGACGGCCACTTGCGTGCGGAACTGCTTCCGCAAGGCCGGCTTTGTCGACACAGTGTCTGATGCCCAGCCTGATGCTTCGGAAGATGGCCAGCCCGGCGGCGATTTGTGACAGCGCGTCGTCGACTGACATGGGGGGTCATGACATTGGTTGGAATGATTTTATTTCTGTCGATGACGACGCCGACACCGCGGAACCGTGCGCGGACAAGGGCATCGTTTCTGAAGTGCAGGACGAAAGTGATGCGGAGGAATCAGATGAGGATAAAACTTCGCAGGCAGCACCTATAAGCGCGCCTATAGCAATGGGCTACATAGAGAACCTCAGACAACTTGTCTATGCCAAGGGCCTCGGCGAAAAGCACTTTTCTGCTTTAAATTAACTGGAAACCTCCCTCATCAGATCTGCGCTGGAAAAACAGACGTGCATCACGAACTTTTTCGCAAAGAAAAAATTTTGTGTTTCGACGAGCAACTGTCTTTAAAGCTTTGTCCACTTCGGGATATAACGAACAGACGCCGCATGACACTCATGTTCGTTATAGACAGGCTCGACTGTATACCTAGTCACGGCGGAAGCACTCACTGTAGCAGGTAATAATAGGTTGACCTCCTCGCCAGATTCCTGGCAGTGCAAGTCCTCAAACATTGCGTACTGTTATTTTTGTCAGCGTACAGCTTTCCGGTGTTGCCACCATCTGCACCATTTAAGTCATCCCAGGTGACACCAGGTTGGGCCAGCTACGCATCAGCGACTCATTGCCACAAATCCTTATGCGTCCAATAATGTGTGGATTCTAGAGTGTCCTCCATCGTTTTGGGGTCCTAAACGCTGCCTTACGGAAGCGATCCTTGATGCACTTCGCAGTCAGTTTAATCCGTGTAACTTTATCATCCTGCGGCAGGGAGCAGATAAATTCGAATTGGTACAGTGCGGCACCTGATCGTCAATTGCTATCAGTATGCGCTGGTGACGTGCTGCCAACAGGACACCTTGAGCACATGAGTTATTCCCATATCAAGTGGCTAGTATGGCTCTTCGCATTCAGTGGCAGAAGAGCGTGTTCACCGCAGTGAGGGAAGCCAGCACGTGGTGCGCCGCACGATTGTCGAGCACGGGAAGGGCCCTCCCAGTTTTTTTCACCATGTTGTTAAACTCAATTAGCTACTCTGCGAACAAATCACCTGTCATCCCCATACTCCCTCTAAACTTATGGCTAGTGGGTACACTTGTTGAATTCATAAAAAGAAAAGTTGTGCATCATCCAGGCCTTTGTGTCGCGCCTGCTGCATACGAGAACATAGCTTCCAAAGCACTGTGCCTTGAGAATCTTCCGAGTGACTAACTGCTATCGCCGGTCGCTGCCCTTTATGCTCGTGCACAGAAAGGCAGTAGCACTAAGCTTGCCATACCACTTGCCACCAGCGTTGGGTGTCTCTTTTCAAAGCATGCGGTTTTGACTGCTGCATTTAGTAAAAAAAAGCTTTGTCGACACTCTATAGCCTCTTATTTCTCATTTGTTATTTTTATTTTGGTTGCTTTTTGGGTGGCTGCGTTATTTCCTTAGGAAATGGGGAGGGGACGGCACGGAGGCCAGGAGATGCTTGTCTTCCTCTGCTCCTGCAAGAAGCGATGGTTCACAGCTGTGCTTACAGCACCTCCTTGTTCGCTGTAACCGAGTTTGTGCAGCCACAGGTGTTCGTTGCATCTGGGATGCAGTGCCATTGCCCTAATACACATTTTCATGGTAGCACCACCCTCATTCATATGAGTGAGCATTCATTGCATCTGTGGCCACTGTATGTGGGCTCGTCTGGACATGTTTCCAAACTGTATGATGAACCTCTACTTCATAGATTGTTCGAATGGCAACAGAGCAGAATTAAGATATATTTTTGTTTCTTGAAGCTATGTCGACCTGTTTGCGGCTTGAAAGTCTCAGCATGCAACATTACATACATACGTATCGTATGAACACGTGTAGGGGCCGCACTTTTTTTCCAGATTCGGGAGCCAATTTCAGGGTGCGGCTCATACACGCGATGTGCGGAAATTTTTTTTTTAAGTAAAAACATGAGCAGCATTTATTCTACGTTCATTCGTCACTCGTGGACTCTTCCGACTCCAAGCTGGTGCTGTGCTCTGGTGCGCGCTCATCCCACAAGAAGTCGTGCAGCACGTCCGCTGTCAACATGTAGCCGTTGTTCCACACTTCCATCACATAGCAGAGCAGCTTTTCTTCCAGTTCGGCAAACTTTCACAGCTTGCCTCAGAAAGCAAGCTTTTTGCAGCTTGTGTTTCTCAATGCATCCTTTTGGTTGCACCTTCGTCGGACGCATATCTCGGCCACGTCGAATTTCCTGCCCGTTGCACATTTGCCATGTTCGAGAGCAAACCCCCAGCAGTGTAGCTATTAAGGTGCTTGTCCATCGTGGTAAAATTGCAACGCTCGGCAGCAGCACACGAAAGTCACAACTACGGTGAACTATCCGCTACCACAACTCCTGTGCCTTTGACCAGCTTTGACAGCCACAAAGAGTGGGAGCTCGCAGCGGAGGAAAAAGATGGCAACGATGATCATGAGCCGCAGCCTCTGGCGCCATCCATGGGCGGCACCTGCAAGCTCTTGTGAGTGGCGCGACCTCTGCGATCAAACGCACCTTTGCTCACAGCCGGAGATGATCGCGGAGGCTACGGTGCATGCATTTCAAAGGCTATTCCCGAGTGTGTCTTAGAAAGTTCGGGTGCGGCCCTTACATGTGTTTATGCTTGTGGTCATTTGAAGAACTGACTTGAATGGCCAGCTTGGCAGTCATGAGGCAAGCAGCAAGTTGGTAATTTGAAGTGGATAGGATACATGGGGTGCAGGAGTACTAATACAGATGCATGGAAAAGAAACACAGGTGGGTGCAAGCAACAGGGAACTGCCAAAGTGTGTACTGTGATGGTGTTGCATTCCTCGGGACTGTTACCCAGGCTCACCTACACTGCATTATGTAGTCACTCCTTACATGAGTAGGAGACCTTTTGTTCTCTGTACTTGCAGGTCTTGGCTTCTGTGTGCATTTGTTGGCCTGGCTGCAAATGAAACAGATGAATGGCATATCCTATGTCTTTCTCAGCCCTTTCATGTCTTTATTGCGCTATTATTTCTTACGAAAACATGGTGAAATCTCGCTTGACTGGATTTTGCAGCTTTTGCAATACGTTTTGGTCCTTAGATCTGTGGGCGTGCTAACCTTGACATTGCCATCCTTTTTCCTTGTGCAGGCTATGTCCGTATCGTCCTTGCGTTTTCTTTTCGATGGAAAGCGTATTAGTGATGACGAAACACCAAAGCAGGTGAGTGGAACTTCACGAGCGTTGTCAGCAGGGGATGTCTCATTTCGCATGTCGAATGTCACGTTTCTGTCATGTGGGGTAATTTTTTAAGTGTGTGTGTGTTAGTTGCGCATGGCTGAATAACAGTAGCGCACATAACTGCGCACAAAGAGAACTGTTTTGTTAAAATGGGTCATTGAGTGGTGTTTTGGGCACAAGTTGTATCAAGTTTCTTTTGAGTGTTTGCTAAGTTTGCACGAAACAGTATTAAACACCAATGCGAGGAGGCTGACAAAACGTTGCTAGCACATTTGGTAAAAATACCATTGTTGTGTCATCATTCGTTCATGGACAGACTTCCTGTGGTACTGAAATTGTGCATTACCGTTTCTAAAATTACCGTATTCACATGATCGCAAGTCAACCCCCTCATTGCATCTAAGGGGAAGGAGAAAAAAAGCTTTGCGGGCACAATCCACAACGAAAATGTATTAGTCATTAGACTACTCGTCCACACTTGCACCATTGTTTGCATTAGTACTGCCGTTGTCATCGCCGTTGTCGTCCCATGGCTCGTTGCTCTTATCGTCGTCCAGCGAAATCCCGCACTTCACAAACAACTGCACCACATCGCTTAGAACAGCTGAAGATTTGCCTCGCTGCAGCCGCTGCACCTGCATCACCCATCCTGAAACGTTGAACTTGCAGCCTGGCGCACATATCATTTCTTTGGCGCAAGGCTTGCAGCCATCTTGAATGTAGCCGTGAACGAGCACCAGATGCTTACTGAACCCGCAGCACTAAAGACTATTCACGAAGCACAACAGTAAAAACTGGTAAAATGTAGCTGGCAGTCATCAAATGCATCAAATAGAGCCAAGGAGAAACAATGCATGAGCAGGGTTGGCTCTTCTATCAGCTACCGACACTCCCCAGAAGCGGTGCTGTTTCCAATGGAAGTGCTGCCGCGACTGGAACAGGGGCTCTTCCATCAACTGTCAACACTACCTTGAGCACAGTTTAAAGTTAAAAACATTAAAAAATCCTTTTGAAAAAGCACGCAGAGTAGCCGAATGCTACTGGGTAGAGTTGTAGAACAAACGTAAAATTGCAACCATGCCATAATGTTCCTGATATCTCATTTGTCTACCCTTTATTGATAGTGGCATGCTTTGGTTCCGATTGTAATTGACCCCCCCAAGTTTGGATTTTTCAATTAGAAAATATAGGTCGACTTAGTCATGTAAATACGGTATTTCTTGCTGTTTAACATGTTATCAGCCAAAGAATATCGTATTTAAATTATTGTAAGTTGACCACCCCACCCACCCACCCACCTATACCACATGCAGGACAAAATGAACTAGGCCGCTTAAGCTTCGCCTTTAAGAGTAGAATTGGATAGCGCTATCAGGCCGCTGCTGCTTGTCAGCACGTGCAATCGGGCGCTGTGCACGGGGACAGGGAGTGCCAGTTCTACATGTTGACGGACCAGCCATGAAGGTGCTCGTGGCCAGCATGAAGAGCACGTGGCGAGCTGCAGCAGACTGTGGCGACACCAACGACGACGTTGGCTTTCCACCTCACGAGCTCCTTAATGCTGTTGCATTAAAAGGAAGGCGTGCCTGAAGGAAAATTCCAAAACGAAAATGTATTAGTGACAGGACTACTCATCCTCACTAGTGCTGCTGACGTCGTCGCTCCTGCAGTCCCACAGCACGCCGTGTTCCGAAATCCCGCACTTCGCAAACAACCGCACCAAGACATTGCGTGGAACGGTTGAAAATTTTGCCTTGCTGCAGCTATCACCCTACCACTGTGGCGCAGTGGTTAGGGCGCCCGGCTACTGAGCTGGAGCTCCCGGGTTCAAACCCGGCTGCAGCAGCTGCTGACGAATTGCAAAGGCACCCGTGCACTGTGCGAGGTCACAATAAAGATCCCCAGGTGGTCAAAATTATTCCAGAGCCCTGCACTATGGCACCTCTTCCTCTCTCTCTTATTTCACTCCCACCTTCCCTTAGGGCGCGGTTGGGTGTCCAAAAAGATAAAAGGTAATTACTGCGCCATTTCCTTTCCTCAAAAGCGAGTTTTTCAATTTTCCAGCTTGCACACCTGTATCACCGCTCAAAGACTTGCGGCCCAGTGCACAGTTAGTTTCTTTGGCGCAAAGGACGACAGCCATCTTGAATGTAGCTGTGGAGCGCCAGACACCTACTTGACCTGCAGCACTAAAGGCTATTCACAAAGCACGACAGTAAAAACTGTTAAAGTGTAGCCGGCAGTCGTCAAATAAAACGAAAGAGAAACTATGCATGAGCAGCTACAGACACTCCCCAGAAGCGCTGCCGTTTTGAGTGGCAGTGCTGCCGCGACTGGAACAGCGGCTCTTCCATCAACTATCTACGCTTCCTTGTCTGTGGAGTGCGCAGTTGAAAGCAAAAAAAACTAACTAAAATCCTTCCAAAAAATCGTGCAGAATAGCCAGAAGCCACTGGGCATAAAGCAAACATAAAATTGCGACCACACTGTGACATCCCTGCCATCTCGTTTGTCTTGCCTTATTTATGGTGCCATCACCCCCTTCCCCACTTCGGATTTTTAAATTCTGAAAAATAGGTCAACTTACAATCGTGTAAATACGGTAAATAAAATTGTTTCCTTATGTTTCAGTAACTTCTGCCAAGTTTGTAACTTCATGCTGAAGCTTGGTGCATCTGATGGCAATGGACATGATACTGGACACAATGTGCTTCATGAAAAATTGCTACATGCTGAGAGTTAGTTAATGTTAGTTGAGAGAGTTCCTTTGGTTTGGCATGAGCTCACATTAACGACATATGCTTAGTTATGTAAACTCTTGTATATTTTGTGGGCACATATTTTGGGCCTTTTTGCAAAATCTAGTGCCACTACAATCTGGTACAACTCTAGAGCAAAGCGGTAGATGCCCCTCCGTCCAGCTAACAGCGTGGATAGATTTTCATGGCGCCACGGTTAATCAGAGTAGGGGACATGCTTCAGAACCAACCTTTTTTGTTAGTATTAGTGCCAGGTGACTGAAATTTTCAGTTAAACGATGCTTTCAAATCTGGTGGCAGTTCTTGCCTATCATGCTTGATTAAATTTGGCAAGTTATGCATTGCAAATGTAAGGACATTTTCGTGCACCTATTTGTCGTCAATACAGTCGAACACGGATATATCGAACTCGAAGGGAATCGCGAATTAATTCGATATATTAAAAATTCGATATAAAAAAATACAGGCCCAGAGACTTTACCTGTGGCGGACGATGACCTACCGATCGGAGCATTCAAGAATGACAACTATTTCCGCACACACGACGCAACGTAATGCTTTATTTGCGTGAAAAAAAATCGCTTATGTTCGTCTGCTTCTTCGCCTTGCAAATGAAATTAAAGACTCCAACCTCGATCTTATTGAGGCTGTTCAGGTGCGAAAGCCCGGTTCCTTCCATGTCGCCGCAACAACGGCGAATCAAGCTGAACGCGGCCGCCACTTCAGCGGTGGAGTACGAGCGTGTAGCCGCCCCCTCGTCCGCAGGATCTTCGTCAC
Organism: Amblyomma americanum; assembly: GCF_052857255.1. Lineage (NCBI taxonomy): Eukaryota > Metazoa > Arthropoda > Arachnida > Ixodida > Ixodidae > Amblyomma > Amblyomma americanum. The sequence goes on along the minus strand of NW_027526502.1, from coordinate 577,414 downwards.
CACTCGAGCTGTCGGCCTGGGTCCCTGCGACTGCAGCTACAATGTCCTCGTCGGCGAGGCTCGCAACAGCCTGAACATTGCTGTCAACGTTCACAAAATCGTCAGCAGACACTTCGGCTGGAACGGCAGCCGGGAAAAGGGACAACAACTCGCGAAACGCGTCGTCCATGCGCTCGTTGTCGCCGTCGCCGTCTTCGCAGGTTTCGGGAAGTTTGGCCGTCACGAGGCCTGCCTTCCGGAAGCAGTTGGCCACGGTATCCTGCTTCACGTCTCTCCAGGTGCCCGTCATCATTTGAATGGCCCCCAGCAGGTCAACCTTAAGCTCGGTGCCCATGCGGAGGTTCACCAAAAGCCTATCAATGAGTCGCCTCCTGTAGCCGACTTTGAACGACTTAATGATGCCCTGGTCGAGCGGCTGCAACTTCGCTGTCGTGTTCGCCGGCAGAAACTTGAGCGTGATGTTTTCGAGCTCGCAGGTGGTGTGATGGGCCGAGCAATTATCGACGAGAAGGCAAGCGTGACGCCCCGACTTGCCCAGTTCAGCGTCCCACGCTTGCAGCCATTCTGTAAACAGCTGACGCGTCATCCACGCCTTCTTATTGAAGGCGTAGCGAACGGGGAGCTGCTTACAGTTTTTGAAGCAGCGCGGTGCCCTTGCTTTGCCGATCACAAAGGGCTGGAGCTTTTGAGAGCCATTGTTGGCAGCGAGCAGAACGCTCACGCGGACTTTGCTCATCTTGCCCCCGTGACACGTGCTGCCCCGGACGTCGAGCGTCTTGCTGGGCAGCATCTGCCAAAACAACCCGGTCTCGTCGGCGTTGAAGATTTGCGCGGGTGAAAACTTCGCGCAAATTTCTGGCCATTCCTTCGAAATCCACTGCTGGATATCCTGGCTGATGACGGCTCCGCTTTCCCCAGAAATGGTTTTGCCAACTATCTTATGGCGGTTCTTAAACCTCTGCAGCCACCCTGTGTTGTCGGCGAAGTTGTCATCACCGAGTGCAGCGGCAAACCATTTGGCTTTAGCCATTAGCATTGGGCCATCCACCGGAATGTTCTTAGCCCGCACCTCTAAAAACCACGCATAGAGAGCCTTTTCAACTTTCTCGTGGGCAGGAGCGCGCACACGACAAGCTCCCGACGTTCGTTGCTCCGCCGCTTTCGACTTTATGTCCGCCTTGTTTTTTAACAAGGTGCTTAGAGTGCTCCGAGGAATCCCGAAGTCGTCTGCCACCGTCGCACTTTTCTCGCCTGCCTCAACACGCTGAATGCCTTTCAGCTTTGTCGCAAAGTCCAGGTTCTTGCGCTTCTTGACGCTGCTTGTGCTTGCTGCGGCCATTGCTTCCGCGTCAGCTCACCACGATCCAGTCACACACGTGTCGTGAGACGCACGCAAAACAATATTGAACACGAAACACAAGAACGCGCACAAAACACAAGAATTCACGTGCGCAGCTTCTGCCAACAAAGCGCTCGCGATGGCGACAGCGACCTCCGAGGGCGACAGCGACGTACGAAAGGCACGAGCTGTGGTTGGCTGAGCAAAACTCGTGAAAAAGCAACAAGAAAAAAAAAGGCAAAAGGAGGAGGCCGCCGGCGCCTTCGTTCCTGGCTGCCTTTTTTGAGCCGATCACTATGGTTACGCGGGGGAAGGATGAGAGACATTGGGAGAGAGAGAAAAAAAAAAGCTGTTCCGCAAGTCAGAGAGCATGCACAGCGGGAGTACAGTCCGAGCCTCCCTCCCCCTCGCTCTCACATTTTCCGAGCCTTTCAAGGGAGGCGCGGAGCTCGCGGGTGCAGCGAGTGCCGAGATCGCGCGGCGTTCTATATATCCAATGGCGGATAAAAATATCGTTCGATATAAACGTACGAATTTCTATACTTTTACACAGAATTTTCAAGGGGATAATTGACGAGTTCGATACAGACAATAATTCGATATATGTGGGTTCGATATATCCGTGTTCGACTGTATAAACATAAGAAAGCAGTGACAAATATGTCGTTTTGCTCACTACGATGCATTTTATGCAATGAGAATAAAGTGTGCTGTGTATAAAAGTTTCTGAAGTAAGAGTCGACATTTAAAAAATGTCATGTGCGAGCATCGTCTGCCTTCGGTGTGTCCGCTGCAAGCAGACAGCGATGCAACTGGCTGTTGCTCTGTGCACATGTGCCTACTCTGGCCACTTTCACCACTGCGATTCTGAACGGGATGCTGAACAGTCACTGAATCAACACTTCCGGGATATCACTAAAAAATTGGAGACCTGCACGTGCGCAAAATGCATGGCATCAGGAGTGTTGTGTGCTCAGCTGTTTTGCTAACCTGACACGATCCTCATTTCTCATCTGCTGCCAGCACAGACATGTCGACATTGTTTTGAAAAGTCTCGTATGTGAGCAATGTCTGCCTTTGGTTAGACTGCTCTGAAATTGGCTACTCTGCACGCTTGCACTTACTCTGGCCACTTTTGCCACCGTAGCCATTAATGAAATGCTGAGTGGCCTTCTAGGTGATGCTTCCTTGGTATTACTAAAATGCTTCCTTGGTATTACTAAAATATTGGAGCTGTATAAAGTTGGATGTAGCCAGCCATGAAGTTTCACCTAACACACGTGCCACAACAGCTCTTGGCCAGCGGTGGAGCTATATTCCATTTCATCAGGTGCAATGCTGTGGAAAGTGCAGAAGTAATCCGCATGAAAACATAAGGGAGTTGTTACCCTGCACTTGTTTTGTGGTCGAGTGGTATAAGACATGAGAAAGAAACAGCGTGTTGTCAGCAATAAGAGCACGTGTAATCAAGCTGATGACGATAAGCCTGCAAGCAAAACATTTAGTACTAGCTTTCGCTCACCGCAACAAACGCTACTTTTTGATTGTGGATGTAAACAGTGCAAACAAGAGCACTGGCTTTGACAGTGTTGCACCTAATGTATGAAATGGAGTATAGTTGGTGGTAATGCAACTTTTGGGGATACGAAAAATGCTAGCATCTAACTTCTTTCTGAAGACTGCCTGAGGACACATAAAAAGTTTTCTCTATTTGCCTGCAATTCTGCAGTAGAAAAAGATACTGCAATTACAATTCATTGCTGTCGTAAAAGTAGCTCTTGTGCTCATTTTCAGCATCAGAGTTAAATTTTCGAAAAATTTTCAGAAACATCGGTCTTCAGTTATTTCGAGTCTGTGTTCGCCGATGGTGTTGTTGGACAAGAGACAGGAAGGCTTGTAGATAATGAAACAAGCAAAAGCCGAGAGCGCAATGTTTTTCAATGAAAATCTGTGCTTTTGCACTCGTGTGTGCCTTTAAGTAGTGGTTAATCCATTTTATCTGCCACCCCCTATGATGTTACGCTCCATGGGGATGAACCACATCATGAGAATCTGTCTGCACCATTGGCTAGAGGGCCTCCTTTGATGGGCATTTTCCACTTTGTTCTTGAGTTGTATCCAACTCATGGTGAAAGGTAGCACGAAAAGAACAAGTGAATCGAATTCAACTCGCCCAACTTTCCACCTTACTATTGTATCCAACTACAGGAGCCAGTGTGTCATGTACCATGCTATGACCTGTGTTATGCTGGGGCTCTGGACTTTAGAATGCAGGATATTAGATCAGAAAACCAGCACTCACGAAATGTAGGGAGTTGAGACATGAAGTATTAAATAGAAGGAAAATGAGTGGTACATCTGTATAAAAACGGAGATCAAAGCAGCCAAAAGAAAGCCACCAGCCAGCCATTTTTCATACTGGCCACTTTAATGTCCATACACCACTATTCGAACAGTCTGCCATCGATTGAGGTGCTGCTTTTCAGTGTCAAAGGGGCCTCGAGGGCAGCTGCATCCAAATTCTGTTCTGGCTGTCGGAGAAAATAGGAGTAATTTTTTTTTTTGCCATTCAGTTCAGACTCGTAACATCAAAACTGGAATGGACCCCTTCACGGTCACACAGGAAGTGGCCTAGCCATGGGGATCCGCATAAAAAAAGCAGATACAGTGTGCCTGGTCAGCAAGGAATAAGATGTTTTCCTTTTAGAAGCTTTGTACACAATTTGAACATTGCTACCTTGCAGGTGTGCTCTAGCTATTGCTAATTTTTTCATTTTAGGTGAATTAGACATCCTCCACTTTGAAAATGAGTTTTTTTATGCCAGTTAGCGAACACAGCTACAAATATGTCACAGAACAGTGAGCTTGGTAGCACATCTTACAAAACTTTGTTGCCAATAGATTTTGTCACCAGTACAGTCTTTTTTTTTTCCTCTCTCTCAATTTCATGCATCCTGCAAGTCTTCAAAACACAACGTCCCTAGGTTGATTTCATGAATCTTGGGTGTTCTTGTAGCTTTCCAATTACTTGGACAATTTGTATGGAATTTTGTACAAGTGAAAAAATTACCCATTGGTGCTTTTTGGCCGGAAACTAGTGAATTGGCTTTCTTGAGGGCAAAATATACCATTGAAGCCAAAATATTTTTTGGGTGAAGTCATAAATGCAGTCTGAGAGGGTTGAACTACTACGAAACAGAGATCTATGTATCGAAAGCATGGTGTGCAGGCATCTTTTTTGCAATTTTTTCATGCAAATTTTTTTGCGTGCATGTCTGGTTTCATTGTTGTATGTGATCTTCGCAGAAACACCATCAGCCAATCTGGTGCTGTGTTGTTTCTACTGATCTTATTCTTGCCAATGTGTACCAACGCACCCACCTCTACACTTTATTGTGATGCTTTGCAGCTTGAAATGGTGAATGATGACGTCATCGAGGTGTACCAGGAGCAGACGGGGGGCTCTCGAGTAGCAGCAGTTTCTGGCATCAGGCCGGCCTCCTAGGATGCTAACATGGCCATAAAAAAGATATCGTTTCACCTACCTTTCATCAAATAAAGCTTTCATTCATTCTTTCACACTTTCATTCTTTCATCAGCTCTCAGCACCTCATGGATATGGCGTCTGCATAAGACTGTGTCCATGAGTTAGGTGGAAATTTTGGGTCGGGAACAGTCGTACTGAAACTTGAAGCGGGCACTGATCATAAGATATCCTAATTTCAGGTCCCGTAGGTAGTGTTTAATCATTTCATGTTTAACAGAATGTAGTCTGCAGTGCATGTAGAGTTCCTGGCAGTGGCTAAAGCAGCAGCAGTCACCGAATTTCAGACTTGTGCTGCTGACCTCAGAATGACTGAAGCTACGGTATACTAAGTGCCGAAAAAGGCAGACTTTCGCCTCTGTACGACGTCGAAGGGCTAGCTGACGGGTCATGCTCAAAAGCTCCTACCAGTGCCACAGAAAGTTGTGGAGCAGTTGTTCAGACATCAAGAATAATGACTAGGCCCTTCCACTTTGTCAGTGCAGTAGAGTGCACTCAAGTGGGGCCATGTGGTTATTTCATTTTTTAATAGGTGGCGGTGATGTCCATGTGGCGTGGGGCATCAGGTGCCAAGCATTGCAATGTGTCGCGAGTTAGCACCAGTAAACTTTAAAAAATTGCTGATGGCCTAGCTCTGTTAGGCCAGGATATACGTAGCGAAAGCGCGGCGACTTCTGGATCGGAAGAGTGCATTCACCAAATACGCCTTTATTTGCGACACCTTGAGCCGTTGTGAGAGTGGTAGCGTCTCCGCCTCAAACACTAAAAGCCCTGGTTCAATTTTTTATTCAGCGAGTGTGCGGGGGTTTCAGTGGCTCCCATTGATGCCACCACCGAATACGTTGGTTAGCGGTTAAGCGCATTCATGCCAGATGGCGCGGCATCCGCCCAGCTGCAACGGTTGCTAGGCAACGGCTTAAGCTCTGTCTCTGTGCCTCCTCGGAGCACCACCACAGCGAAATCGCATGTTTGCGGCCAGTAAAGCTTTCGCTTTAAAAACGCAACAGTGGCTTAGGGGACTACAACACCTAAATTTAGTTGCATTTTCCTCTCTCAATATCTGAGATACATGGATCACTGCATTGTATTTGCCTACAACCGCTAAACCTAAAATTTCACTTTTTTTCTCGTGCTCTTTCAGTTTCATCGATCGAATGATGGCCGTGATGTGCAGTTGACCTTTAGGTCACAGGAGGTACAAAAAAAAAAGTTGCAATATAAACACATGCATAGCTTTAATTCACTACATTTTGTAGGTTTTATAGTCTCTAATGTCACAAATTGACTAAGGCTATGAAGGACTCTGTAGTGGAGAGCTCCGGATAATTTCAACCACATGGGGTTCTTTTAACGTACACTGACATCACACAGTACATGGGCCTCTAGCATTTCGCCTGCATCGAAATGCAATTACCGCGCCCAGGACTGAACCAATGCCTTTCAGGCCAGCAGCCCTCACTACACCTAAACCAGCCTCCTTAGCTGCAATGACAATAAAGACGCATCAGCAATTCCATTGCCATCTTTTTTGTGCCTTGTGACCTTAAGATTAGCTACACGTCATAGCCATTGTACGGTTGATAACCTGAAACAGCGTCATGAAAAAATTCAATTACAAATTATTTAGAGGTCGTAAGCAAACATCACGCGGTGATGTGTTCTGTGTATATTAATTTCTAATGCATTATTTGAAAGAAGAAAACATGCAAGCAAAAATTTGGGGGTATTTAAAGGGGAACTAGTTAGTTGATGAATCTTTATGGTGAAAGCATCTGTGGCCAAATAGCGCCATGGCACAAGGCATTTTCTTCTACTCAAGGTGTGGTCTAAAACCCGTTTGCCAAGCATTTCACCGGCACCAGGCAGAGGAAAGCTTGTACCACCGGTGGGTACCCGTCGGCACCTCCCGTATGCGAGGCAGATGCTCAAACCACTAGGCCACCGCTACGGTTGTAAAGGGGAACTGCTGGTGACTGTAGTCCAGAGGAAAAGTGATAAAATGCCAACCAGGAACAGTGTTGGGCAAGGAGAGACACCCCTCTCCAGTGCTAGTATGTATGAGGAATTCAGAGTTGCACCTAAAAACACCCGAGTAATCTCTGATCTGCTGATCACATTGCCTTGACAAGAAGTCATTCAGATTATCACAGTGCATGGCCATGGGGCTAGCAAAAAGGCTTGAATTTGAGCTGATGGTGCAGCCAGCTAGATATTTTTGAAAAGGGATCCCTAGGCACTGCCACAGTGCTCAGACTGCTGTGTGCACTCGGCGCTAGTATGGTGGCAGCACAGTTAGTTTGCAACAGTCCAGAAAGGAGGTTAAGACATCTCCCTCGCCGAATGGAAAACTAACAGGAGTTGCATCGAGCTGGGAAACTTGAGTATTGGAACAGAGACTAGTTAATCATCTGTCCTAGCTGAGATCGCATAGGACATGAATGAAGAAAGCACCTAACCAGAGGTGTGGTAATCTTGTGTTTTCCAAGAGAAGGAGGTGCCAAAATTGGGAAGTCTGCGGGGATAGGGTGGCCACCGCTGGTGCAGGGCAGGGCTAAATAGAAGTCTGTGTGAGAGGCTTTCATCCTGCGGTGGACGTAGTTAAAGGGAAACATGGGATTTGGAGGTGAATGTTGCTAGGCGCTAGCATTTACAGTGGCCATTCCCTGCATTTGGCCATTGTGTGTTTGTCTCAAGCCGATTTTGTGGCAGGCTGCTCACCGTGTCAGGCGGCAGCCCATTTAATCGTGAGAGGCTGCTCGGCAAGAAAAACCTGGGTCGCAACCTAAGTAGCACCGATGGCAACACCTGCCTTGTGCCACTGCTCACCTGCCCGCCAGGTGGCTTGCTTGCCAAGGTGTAGCCGATGGTAACCAGGCGAGAACCTGGCACACTAATTAGGCAGCACCACCCCTATGTGCCCATAGTTAAGCGGAGGAGGAGAATGTGATTCGAATGATGCTTGCACAGTAGCTAAACAGAAGAAGTTGGGGTGGCAATTGTAGGCGGCAGCCTGGCACCACCTAATATCGTAGCGCCAATTGACATGCTAGCGCACATATACACATTTGGCCTAATTACCCAAATCGACTGACATTTTATTTTTTGGCATTGAGCAATGTAAATTGGTATGCTTATTGGGAAGTACACTTAAAAATAAACGCAAATTTTCACTTATGCCTTCAGTAGTCTTGAGATAAATTGTTATGTCATTGTTATAGCAAACTTGCCTGACGTGACAACAAAACATGGCAGAAGCCTAGGATTTTAATTGGTTTTTTTGGGGAAAAGAAATGGCGCAGTAACTGTCTCGTATATCATTGGACACCCGTAAGGGAAGGGATAAAAAAGGGAGTGAAGGAAGAAAGGTGCCGTAGTGGAGGGCTCCGGGTCACCACTTGGGGATCTTTAACATGCACTGTGCTGTGGGATGTCAGTGCACGTTAAAGATCCCCAGGTGGTCGAAATTATCCCAGAGCCCTCCACTACGGCACCTTTCTTCTTTCACTCCTTTATCCCTTCCCTTACAGCGGTTCAGGTGTCCAACGATATATGAGACAGATACTGCGCCATTTCCTTTCCCCAAAAAACCAATTAACACCCTAGGCTCCTGCCATGCTTTGTCATGCCAGGCAAGTTTGCTATAGCAATGACATAATTTATCTCAAAACTACTGAAGGCATAAGTGAAAATTTGTATTTATTTATAAAGCCCAGTGTCGCTCTTAAATTGTAGCCAACGGGATGTTTCATGCAGGGACATTCTCCAATATTTTTATCGTTTTTTCCCCATACATTATATTCAAGTTTGCATAATGCACTCATTATTGTCCCATCAAATTACAAAATATAGAAACATCACCGCAAAAAAAGTTTATCAAGGAACGCAATGGAACAAACAGCATGAAAATCCATGAAGCCATTGTCATGCTATGCTTTCTGCCAGCAGGGCAGTCAGGTCAAGAACACTTAAGTGTACTGGCATTTTCACTGGGATCTCCACCAGTTTTTGCTACCTAAGGTCACAAAAAAGAGAAAATTGGTCACTTCTGGGTTCTTTTTGGGGAAAATCTCTTGGGATATAATTAGAAAAACCTTAGACACAAAATAAGGTGATTTCTAAAATTCATTTTTTTTCTAGAAATTCGCGATATGAAATCAGTGTGCCTCCTTAAAGGGGCCATGACATGGTCGTTCTTCATATTGCGGTGTTGTGCTTCAGTAACTAATACAAGAACGAAAGCTTCACGCCCGGTGAATAGACGGCCTGAAAAACTGCGCTTGTGTGCCTTATCTGTATCAAAAAAAGCGAAACGAGCGGCTGCATTTCATATCTGCACACTTTCTTACTAATCAGCGGGGAACTCTTGCCAGATTCTTGAATTTCGGTCGACGGTGGACCGCCGGCCCCTTTCGTGACGAGGCCTAGCGAGTACGCAGGATTCGTGTGCGCGATTGCGGAGAGCGAATTCGCAAGTTTTAGTGCCTGAAAATAGCTGTCGAGCGTAGTTTTGGCTACAGTGCCCTCAAAGCGACGACTGCCTACATCGCAGGGGCGAGGTGGCCCGGTCTTCACAGCATGCATGTGCTGAAGGCAGCCGGCAGCAGCCGTTGGCGTCGACTTTGAACAACAAATCTGGTTGTTTTCATTAATTCAAGCAATGTCCGAACGTATTATAGCTTAGGCAAGCGCCGCGGTCCTACGCGAAGCGTTTCCCAAGCGGGCGATATAGCATCAGTGGCGCTTATTGCAGAGTTATAGTGTGTAAATGAGTAAAAAAACTACAATTTATGAGCAATACTACGTAATATTTAAGATAAGGAGAGCCCACCTTGTGTTTTATGCATGCCACGCAAACGAGCAGTGGTTTGCTCTCAGCGCTATGTAAACAACCCCAACGCGGGGCTGCATTTGTCGTAATTGTCGCATTCCTGGGCCACAATGCGCATGCACAGTAGACGCTAAATGATGTACTATTTCAAGCACTCATTTAGACGGCGGCGACTATTCATCGGTGCAGGCAGTGAAAGCATTCGAGTCGCGTAGGGTTTTGCAAGCGGCTTTGTTCCTGCAAAGGGGCTCTATACGAGCCGAAGGGAATGTATGTTCGACTTAGAAAGGCACACATGCAGTGGGGAAGTCGTCTCATTCAGCACTTTTCCCTCCTCATTTTGTGCTTCAGGGTTACTCTAGTGCCACCTTGTGATAAATTTAGTTTAATTATCGAGCCGGTGAATAGCAGACCAGAAATTGGTAGCCAGCCACAAAACACCGCGGCTTTCACGGCGCTCATCGCCGAAGGCATGCACGGCACGTGCCGCTTTTCACATACGGGAGCACTTGACTGCTCAAAAGAGACCACACTCATAACATAAAAATAACATGTTTCTGAGCGTAAATAATAAAGCAGGGGTCCATCGATTTCTGTTTACTCAACAATCACAAAACGGGTGCCACGAGCAAGTCCGTTTTCAGGATCACTCAGCTCGCGTACTAAGCTGAAGGCATTCAATAAGAAAACATGGAAAATGCAATTTATTTCGATAAGCTAAAAAAAGAAAACTTTTCGAGCGACCGCCGTCCACGGTGTGCATGCAAGCACCTACACAGCACGCAGCAGACGACGCGGGGCGGGTATGCCCCTGTGACGTCGGCAATCAGAGGTCGCCAGACCTGCAAGCAGTTCGCAGAAGAAACGGAAGAAACTCGTTTTTAAAATATTTACTGCACACAATCAACTTTAATTTAACGTGTTGAGAACTCTGATGCGATTAGCAGGGTATGAGTGAAAATAGGCTGTCATGGCCCCTTTACGCTTCATAATGATGACGGGAGACTTTCCATCTTGTATGGCAGCGACAAAAGCACAGAATGTAGAGAAGCAGATGACCAATCACAGGGGCTAGGCCAGTTTAGTCGAAGTCATCATCATCAGCCTTACTACACCCACTGCAGGGCAAAGGCCTCTCCCATGTCTCTCCAATTAACCCTATTCTTTGCCAGCTGCATACACCCTTTGCCTGCAAACTTCTTAATCTCATCCGCCCACCTAACCTTCTGCCGCCCCCTGCTACGCTTACTTTCTCTTGGAATCCACTCCGTTACCATTAAGGACCAGCGGTTATCTTGCCTTCGCATTACGTGCCCTGCCAAAGCCCATTTCTTTCTCTTGATTTCGACTAGGATGTCATTAACCCGTGTTTGTTCCCTCACCCACTCTGCCCGCTTCCGGTCTCTCAACGTTACACCTATCATTTTTCTTTCCATAGCTCGCTGCGTTGTCCTAACTTAAGCTGAACTCTTTTCGTTAGCCTCCACGTTTGTGCCCCGTAGGTGAGTACTGGTAAGATAAAGCTGTTGTATACTTTCCTCTTGAGGGAAATTGGTAAACTGCCACTCATGATCTGCGAGAATTTGCCATATGCGCTCCACCCCATTCTTATCCTTCGTTATCTCCCTCTCATGATCCGTATCAGCTGTCACTACCTGCCCTAAGTAGACGTATTCCGTCACAACTTCTAGGCTCTCGCTGCCAATTGTGAACTGTTGTTCCCTTGCTAGGCTGTTGAACATTATCTTGGTTTTCTGCATGTTAATTTTTAGACCCATCGATCTGCTCTGCCTGTCTAACTCATTGATCATGATTTGCAGTCCACCTCCTGAGTGACTCAGCAAGGCAATGTCATCAGCTAATCGCAGATTCTTTAGGTATTCTCCATTTATTCTTATTCCCAACTGTTCCCAATTCAGGCCTCGAAATACCTCCTGTAAACATGCGGTGAACAGCATTGGCGAGATCGTGTCTCCTTGCCTGACGCCCTTCCTTATTGGAATCTTATTGCTGACTTTATAGAGGACTATAGTAGCTGTGCAGTTGCTATATATATATCTTCCAGTATTTTGCCATAAGGCTCTTCTACCCCCTGATTACGCAATGCCTGTATGACTGCTGAGGTTTCCACTGAGTCGAATGCTTTCTCGTAATCAATGAAAGCTATATATGGAGGTTGGTTATATTCTGCGCATTTCTCTATCACCTGATTGATAGTGTGAATATGATCTATTGTGGAATATCCTTTACAAAAGCCTGCCTGATCATTTGGTTGACTAAAGTCTAACGTTGCCCTGACTCTATTAGCGATTACCTTGGTAAATACTTTGTAGGCAACGGATAGTAAGCTGATCGGCCTGTAATTTTTCAAGTCCTTGGCGTCTCTCTTCTTATGAATTAAGATAATGTTTGCATTCTTCCAAGTTTCTGGTACAGTCGAGGTCATAAGGCATTGCGTATACAGGGTGGCTAGTTTTTCTAGCACGATGTCCCCTCCATCCTTCAACAGATCTGCTGTTACCTGATCCTCCCCAGCTGCTTTTCTTCTTTTCATTGCTTCTAAGGCTTTCTTTACTTCATCTTTCGTTACTGGCGGGATGACGCATTGCTGTGCACTGCTGTCTCTCATTAACGCTCTGATTACATTGGCTACTGTACAGGTCTGTGTAGAACTCTTCGGCTATGTTAACTATCTTATCCATATTGCTAATGACATTGCCCTGCTCCTCTCTTAATGCGTACATCTGGTTTTTACCTATGCCTAGTTTCCTCTTCACTGCTTTTAGGCTATCTCCATTCTTTAGAGCATGCTCGATTCTCTCCATATTAAACTTCCTTATGTCGGCTACCTTGCGCTTATTTATTAACTTTGATAGCTCTGTTAGTTCTATTCTGTCGGTAGGGTTAGACGCCCTCATGCTTTGGCGTTTCTTAATCAGATCTTTCGTCACCTGAGATGGCTTCCCGGTATCCTGCCGAACTGTCCTACCGCCTACTTCTACTGCGCACTCCGTAATTATTGATGTCAGATTATCGTGCATTGTATGAACATCAAGATCGTCTTCCTCAGTTAAAGCCAAATATCTGTTTTGCAGCGCTATCCTAAACTCCTGTGCTTTCCCTCTTACGGCTAACTCGTTAATGGTCTTTTTCTTCATTAGCTTCTTCCGTTCCCTCTTCAAGTCTAAGCTAATTCTAGACCTTAGCATTCTGTGGTCGCTACAACGCACCTTTCCGAGGATGGCCACATCCTGAATGATGCCAGGTTTAGCGCATAGTATGAAGTCGATTTCATTTTTAGTTTCACCATTAGGGCTCTTCCAGGTCCACTTCCTGTTTTCTCGTTTGCGGAAGAAGGTATTCATGATCCGTAAATTATTTCTATCCGCGAATTCGACTAATAACTCTCCCCTGCTATTTCTAGAGCCTATCCCATAGTCACCTACCGCGTGGTCGTCAGCCTGCTTCTTGCCCACCTTTGCATTGAAGTCGCCTATCAGTACAGTGTACTGCGATTTTACTTTATTCATTGCAGATTCTACATCCTCATAGAAGCTTTCAACGGTTTTGTCATCATGGCTGGATGTGGGTGCATAGGCCTGCACCACTTTCAGCTTGTACCCCCTATTCAGCCTAATTACTATAGCTGCTACCCTCTCGTTGATACTACAGAGCTCCTCTACGTTGCCAGCTATATCTTTATTAATGAGGAATCCCACGCCTAGTTCTCGTCTATCCTCTAATCCGCGATAGCACAGTATGTGTCCGTCCTTCAGTACTGTATACGCCTCACCTGTCCTCCTAACTTCGCTAAGCCCTATCACATCCCATTTAATTCCCGCTAGTTCCTCGAACAGCACTTCTAGGCTAGCCTCACTAGATAAAGTTCTGGCGTTAAACGTTACCAGGTTCAGATTCCAATGGCGGCCTGTCCGGAGCCAGAGATTCTTAGCACCCTTTGCTGCGTCGCAGGTCTGACCGCCGCCGTGGTCAGTTGCTCCACAGCCACTGGGGACTAAGGGCCGAGGGTTAATTGGTTTGATCATAGAAGGTTGTGGCCAAGTACTATACCAGGGTGGCCAAATCCTGCTCTGGTGAGAGAGTGCGTTGTCGGTTCTGGTCACCGAGATCAGGCCGCACTCCAGGCCTGGTTATGCAATTCCATCGACACGCGGATTTTTTTTTTTTTTACCCAGTGGAGAATTGCGCTGCACCAGGATTCAAACCCCGTTCCTCTTGCGCTCGAGGCGGATGCTCTACCTCTACGCCATCGCTGCATCGCCTTTTACCAATCACATTGTCTGGAAGCAGGAACGGTGAGCTCGCAGAAACAAGATATCTTGGTCCACCTACAAAGATGCTTTAGACTGCCATCTACACTGTCCTGAGTAATGTTTTTCCTCTTAAGAGGCAGTTTATGCTGCTAACTGTTGCATGTCTGTAGCACAACATACAAACATTAAAAGAAACTGCACTGACAAACTTGGACAGATAATCAAGGAACACTGCAAAAGCTAAACATTCCAAAGATGCTATTCTTGTAATCCTGAGACCAATTCTGAATGTATTGGACTTCCACGCAGTGCACAATGGCTATAGCAGACATACTGCACCAAAAGCCTTGTAACACACACTACTGCAATGCACATCAAGTAGCGAATGAATAAGTACATTGCTTGCTGTACATAAACAAAACAAACAAAAAATTTATGGACGATTTAGTGTGGTTAGGCCAAATACATATTAAGTGCGCTAGCACTTAGGTTTTCTGTTTGGTTTTCGTTCAAGGCTCGGTTTTCAAGGTCAAGCAGGCTTAATACAAAGACTGGTGAAATCGGTGAGTGGGAGCCTCGGTGCTAGCTTAGTTTTAAAGGTATGACTCGATAGCTTTAGTGGGTTAATTAGTGCCCATATATAAGAAATGGGTCATTCTCTGTTTTAGATTGACAGATCGCTGGGAGTCCTTGTACCACTCCTGGTGCAGTGGTGTGGCAGTTAAGCGGTGCACTAGGCATGCCCCACGATGGCAGGTGCTGCCACTGGTGGGACTTAGACGAGACCCAGGCTGCTTTTCCCGAGCAACCCCCGTCGCCAGACAGATGTGAAACCAATGAGTGGGGGTCTTAATGTTGCTGCTCTAAAAAATGATGAAGTTAAAACTAAATGCGACATAGGTGCACTCGCACAACTGTACCTTTGTTGGCACACTACCTCAGCTACATACCACACTATGTGGTTTTCCACTGGCTGCTGCAATCTGAAGACAAGACTAGAACTGGCGTGACACTCGTATCCTCTTAGTGTGATGCGTTTTTTCCTCTCCATTGAGCTGTAGCTACCATGTAATGTTGTTTGACCTTGGGAGCAACTCGTGTGACGATTTCTTTCTTTCCACTTTGATGCCGCTGCTGGGACACTTAGTTGCAGCTGCTACGAAACCGTTTCCTCCTTTCCACTTGGTAGCAGGTTGAAGTGATACTTAGCCGCAGCTGTCACGGAACTGGCTGTCCTCTTGTCCACTTGCCCACCAGGCTGCAGGCAGCCTGCCATCCTCAGGCTTCAACTGCAGACAGGACGGCTTTTTTTGCTAGCAAGGCATCTAGTGCCAGCACTCTAAAAAGGGGGAGGGAGCTGGACTTTCCACTTTTTTTTTTACACATGCCACCTGTTATTTCTATTTTGTCATATTTTGTTATAAGCATACTCCTAGCCATTTTTTTAGGCCCATTCATGTCCCCACTATTTCATTCATAGTCGATTTTCATTCCGAATTCCTTGCCATCCAAAGCTTACTACTTCGATTCACACTGATCCAACAAACGGGCATCACACTTGAGTGCCCTGGCTTCTCCAACCGAGTTTTTGTTTAGACTGGCTGTTCATAATATTTCAGACTGGCATCACTCACTTCAGTGACAAAAAACTGTCAGCAGATCAGTGCACCTCATTGTGTGGCTAAATTGCCAGAAAAGTTCTTTTGCTGCTGGGTACCATTTGGACAAAAAAACTCACAAAGGTTCATCTTCAGCCTCAGATTCACAGTGATTTTCAAATGATGTTCGCCCGAGTATTCCTAAAATGGGGGCTAAAAACGTTTTTAAGGTATGAGGCCACTTTCCAGAAAAACTTTTAATATTGAATATGAAGAGGAAATTAGTGACCTGTATTACAGAATGCCTATTCCTATTCCAACCAGTGTTGAAATACAGGAAATTTTTTTTAAATTTTTTCTTAAAAATTATGCATCCCATGCCAGCAGTCATAACTTGTATATACCTCGCCATAAGGAAAATTGCTTTTGCAGTTATGTACATAAAGCCGTCAGCTGTGCAATGAACTAAAATAATTTTAGTTTTTAATTACAGAATTACCAAAAACAACGGTCTTCAATAAGGAATTTTTTAAAACAAGTGCAACAGTAGCAGAACTTATCGCACACTTCTTTTTCGTAGTTCATTGCACAGACTGATATACGAAGAGTAAGTGTTCAAAGTTTCGGTTAAAAATCTATTCAGAGAAAAAAGTTATGAATGTTTGCGCGAGACGAAATGGCAGAAAAGAGAGTTTTGAGAAAAACAGAAAAGATAGGATATAGCTACATATGTAATACAGCAATACCAATGAATCCATGACTTAATCCACCACATTTGTAGCTGAGGTTCTCCTTAGTCTTGTCTACTTCCTTTCGCTTGAGCTGCTGCTCACTTTTTTTTTCCCCTTGTGTTCCTTGTGGCACCGGTAGGCTGATGGGAGGATTTCCTGGTGCGCTCTTGTTCACCTGTTGATCCCAATGCGTTTCAAGACGTCCAGCATCCCTCTTGCACATGCTGGACAAAGCTTCCACATCAATTATTTTTCCTGTACACACAGATATCAAAGAAACGCAGCCATTCAGTGAAGAGTGGCCATGTTTTTGTGCCATGTGCCCACCCCTGACACTCCTCACTGATCACTGTTGACAGCCTGCTACACTTTAGCTGTTGCATCAATCATTTATTTTGATGCAGCGTCAGAAAGCTTCACAGATATTTGATTGTAAACGGAACCCCATGGGGGTGGAGGGCTATTCATAACTTTGCAATATGTTTTTGCACCTGCATGCCCACTTTCTAGCTGGTGCTTGCATATACAAGTCAGATATTGTTTTCCACAACATCCCTGACATTTTTTTACCTAACACAACTGCGCAGGAGCGTTCCTAAAGTTTCAAGGATGTTGTCAATCACTCGAGACATGCCAGTGATGTAAAAACATTTGACAGAACGTCAAGATCAATGATCCTGTTTCCTTCCAGTGTAGAACCATATTTTCAGTCACTGTAGTCCTCCACATTTTTCAAGGCAGTTACTGAAGCACTCATGTTGGCGGCTTCGGGTTCACCGCCCACTTGCATATATCGTGTGTCTGTTTCTGGAAAACTTTCGCTTTCATCACCTCTGCACTCTAAACTTCCCCACGTGGGTAAAGCACACGATGCACTGAACAGGCAGTGTGCAGGTTCTTCAATTAATGCGGGAGTGTAGACAACCCATGTGGTCAAAATGTGATGTGTCCATCTTGTGAGTGCTTTTGTTATTAAATGAAAACAAAAATAGCCACACATGCTCTGAAACAATTATTGATTGTAAACTGAAAAATTAAGATGCAAAAAAAAGAAAGACCGCAAAATGAGGCAATTATTTTACGGTATGTGGAAACAAACTCGTAGTTACGGTTTAGCAAAATGCACAAGGGGTTACAAATTTGGCTGTACCTTTGGAACAGTTTAAGTTAGAAGCATAATTTCTTTGCCAATCATTCAGAAGTGACGTGTATTTTGATGAAATAAAATTTTAAAAAATGTTCAAAAGTAAGTTTTCAAGTGGCTTGATACCTTAATGCATAACAGTAGCAAAATTGAGAGCCAAAGCACGCAGCGAGTCTTGTTGCCCGTCTGTCGTGCTGTATCCTCATCAAAAATTTAAAACACTGTGCTGCCAATGAACAAAACACATTATGGAGACTAGGTATAGCCATATCGCAATCAGCTGCACAATGGCATTGGCAGTTATATGTCAAGCATGCGACAGGTATACAGTGAGAACAGCTTTAATTTACTTAACTGAATGTATCTACAATAATGCCTTCCAAAGCGCTGTCTATGAATTTGATGCAGGGTGAACCACTAGCTGAAAGAGAAAAAGAAAATGACACGTCAGACTCCACTCAAGGCAACTGTGAAGGTGAGGCAAATGCAAAAACGCTGTCACAGGCAGGACAAGAACCAGAGATAAAATTACCCACAGGAATACACCTTTACTCCATCTCACAAGTTGTCTGCACCGCTACGGAAGCTATAGCTCTCCCTCATCCAATCAGCGCTGTAGGAACACAACAAGCCATCAAATATATGAACAGTGTAGAACTATTTTTGGAACAATTACTGTGGCACAGTATTGCAGTACCCCTCTATAATAAAGTGACTTGGACCAGCAAAAATCTTTACTACAGGCTGTTGCAACGCTAAACAAGCACTATAAAATTCTTCTCTCGGTTAAATGTCCGATTCACGCTGGAACCTGACGCAGAGATGGCCTACGACAGTCTTGCCTTTTCAATACCAACTTACCAAGTTTAGATGATGTAGTTTCCCCGATTTGTTCAGAATTAAAAATCTGCGTAATCTGCAGCATTGGAGACCTCCATAACAAGCAGCTTTCGCGTAGTGCGCGTTTAGCGTAGCAACGGTCTGCATATCAGGATCTTTACTATCTGTTGTTGGTGACTGCATGGCTGTGAGGATGCTCTCTGGTAATTGGCTACTTACTACAGTGTTGGTTTATAAACAAACGAACATATATACCTTCCATCCTGCTCTTATTGTCCCTTTGTGATTATTTATTTTCAGTTATCAAATTTCATGTTATGTTTTCAATTTTGTTTGCATAAGCACAAATACAATGCGGCTACAAATATAACGCAAGTCTGATTCCATGGCAGCTACAAGTTTCGCTGGAGTGAAGTAATCTGCTCAAATTAAACAGTACACTCACTGCGTCCTTTTTTGGTTTGCTTTTTGCATGCGCTCATTTACACTGGGTGAATATATTAAGGGGGGAACTACCCTAAAGAGTGAGCTTTTAAACCACTTGATCGATTTGATTGAAACCTGCAGGGCTATAGCGGGATATAAGTTAAAAAGACAGCAGTTGGTAACACCAGGCATGGTCCGCGGCACCCTGTATTACTCCGCTGGCCAGTTACCACAGTGAACAAAATCAGATTTTTAATTTTGGACTCTATAAAACAAGCCAGAGGCATCAAAATTCTTAAGCGAATAATTGAAAAGCTTTTAAAATGGTCTACTTTTTGTTACGAAGAAATCCTGTTCGGCAGTCCTAAATGTGGACAGAACGTAAGATCAAACTTCTTCTATCCAACTATCATTTATAATAGTATATCACTGCTGGGACCATCTCTGTCAAATTGCATTATTATGCTGGGGGGCTTTCTTGAACATCGGAGCGCTGAAAAATAAAGTCGGGCTATTTCAATCTTGAGAGTTCACTTTTCTCATTTCCTGTTTCTTTGAGTAAACTGCCAGCTTAGGAAACCTATCGTTCCAATATTACTCAATAATATTAGTACTGCAACAGGCTTCCTGGAACGACATTTTGTGATGCGCACAACTGTTTGCCTAGTTTGCCTGTTTTTACCTTTTTTTTGCACACTAAAAAATTAGCTAGGTATTAGAAAAATGGTGGAAGTGAAAGACCAGTGTCATTCTTTAATGGTGGCATTCTTGCAAAAAGAAAATAGCAAAAAAATCCCACAGTTGTGTTCTCTGCACATTCCTAAGTCCACATAACACAGAAAATTGGAAAAATTATCTCATTTTTGAGCGATAGTTTTCTTAAGCAAGTAAGGTCATCCTTCTCATATAAGTAGCAGGACGTTCTTCACACTCACTCTAGAATAATGAAATTTGGCAGGATAGTCCCAGTAGTGATATAGACAAGCCCCTTCAATGAAATCAAGGATATGGTTCAAAAGTGCACTCTTCAAAGTAGACCCCACATATACACACACAATTCCTCAAATAGGTTTGTAGGAGTACAATGAAAATCTTTCCATTTGCGATGGCAGATGCCTATAATTTTGAAAACCATTGTAATTAGCTATATTACGAATTAACTTCTAAATTCTGATAGATATATACCAATGGCAAGTACGTAGCCATGGACATGATGATAATGAAACAGCGCATGAGGAGCACAGGAAGCTCAGTGTAAACGCAATGTCCTCTGGTAATGGAACGTCCACAGCTCACGGTGCCTAATTGTGGTCTCATACTGTGTCAGGCACATTCTTTTGCTTCACAGCTCTCAAAACTGATGCCACGCAGTTCACGATGGCTACCCTTTTTCTACCAGCAAGTGACAAAGAATAGAAAGCACATGCCACAGCACAGTAGCATAGACCGTCAAAAGTGGCCCCTGTGGGCTTCGTAACCTCTGGTATTAAGAGCAGCAAGCACATTCTCCGCACTGCGGTGCCCCACTGTAAAAACTGGGACCCCTTGTGCTAGCAATCTCACTGACGCCCGTTCAACATCTGCGATTAAGTCGACAAAGGAGAGGCGTGCCTATATATACAGCATTGTGAACACTGACAAAGGTTTAAAATTCATTATTTATGCTGACGACTGCACGACTTCGTTCTCTGGTCCTGATGTGAATGAACTAGTCACCAAATGTAATCAACTGCTTAATCGGCTCCATGAATGGTCTGAAGTTAATCTACTAAAAATTAATCCTGCAAAAACGAAGGTTATGTTATTTTGTGCAAGAAACAAAAATTTTAGTCTAGAAAAAAACATCACTTGTGGTGGTGAACAAATTAAAATTGTTCATGAACACATCATACTAGGACTAACATTTTATTTACACCTTACATGGAATTCTCATGTCAAGAAGTTAACGAAAAATTTCTCGTTGGTGACAGGTGCAATTGCTCTTTGCTGCGCGTTCCTTCCAGCTAAAATAAAGCCTCAAATATATAATGCACTATTTGTGTTGCAAATAAGTTATTGCTCATTAGTCTGGTTGACAACAACTAAAACTAACCTAGAAAAAATTTACCTTCTTCAAAAGAAAGCTATACGTCACATTGCCAATTTTGATTACCTAAGCCACACACAAGCTTTTGAAGCGTTTAGTGTGTTAAGAATTCAAAGTATGTATGAAATCCGTATATTGCTTTCATTTAATCTGTCGTTATCCTTTAGGTCTATGATAGAAGACACTGCACTACTGAAACGGAACGATCGCACAGTTAATACTCGCAACACAGACACTTGGTTAGTTCCCTCTTTTCACACTGACTATAAGTTCCAAGCATTAAAGCACAACCTTCCAATAATTTTAAATAGATATAAAGATATAAATAACCCTCATAGAAAAGCATTGCGTGAATTATTTCTTCATAAATAATTCCAGACTTCTCATTCGCGCCCATGTACTATCGCGCTCAGTATGAGCTGCACTACACGAGCGCATGGCCGAGCGCTCGGCACATTGTACAGTGGCGCCGATCGCGCAGTTTTTTCGAACTATCTAGAGAGGGTGCAGCTGTTCCAGCCATCTCGCATCAGCTCCACTTGCTCACTTCTCCCTTCACCCTGGTTTATTCTTGGTTTGACATCAGTTTCGAAAATGATAACTGTAGCCGTCCGTCGACGCCCAAACTTCGTGATCTGGGCCCTCTCGGTCCGCCCAATCGCTCTTATCTGGCATACATGCTGCTTTTCGTTTCATCAAATTACTGAACAGGGAAATGTGGACGGAAGTGCCGCAGACTAATATGCTGGAAAGTGGCTGTTTGTAGAGCTGCGAATAAACAAATATGTTTGTCAGCTCGGAAGATGTCCTAGGAGCCCAACAGTGAGTGATTGCGGATAGTTGAACTCTCCTTAAAACGTATACCCAACATCAAATAGCGGAAGGTCGAATAAGACTGTGAACTGCATCATCCAGGCTTATGGGGAGGAAGGCCGCATCAGCGACGCTCCACATAAACGGCACCCTCAAGCAACGACTGCAGCTCAGGACAAGAGCATTCTTGAGGCCGTGCGGGCGAGCCCCTTCAGCACCGCCAAGGAGATAGGTGCTGATGCTGGTGTGTCGGCGAGTGTGTCTACAGTCAAACGCAGGCTGGTGGAAGGAGGTCTGAAGAGCCATCCGGCGACTCAGAAGCCGCTCCCGACAGATGCGAACAAGACGGCACGACTTAAAATTCGCAAGTGATCAACATCGACTGGACCGCTGACGACTGGAAAACGGTAATATTTTCCGAAGAGTCAACGTTCACAACATGCTGGGACCAAAAACAAAGAGTTTGGCGCCCTGTCTATACCCGCCATGAACCCCGTTACCTCCAGGAAGTGGCATCAAGTGCCGCAATACGGTCAATGTGCGGGGAGCTGTGTCCCGAGATGGACTTGATGTCCTCTATCGTATTGACGGACACCTGACATCGGCAAGCTATTGTGACATGTTTGATTATGTCATAATTCCTTACGCATTGGATGGCCCTTTTCCTGAAAAAGATTTCCTCTTCCAGCATGATCTCTCACCTGTGCACACCGCAAAAATTGTTGTGGAACTCCCTAACGAGCGAGGAGTGCGATATCTACAGTGGGTGCCCATAGGAGCCTACCTCAACATCATTGAAAATGTATGGGGAAGGATGAAAGTCGGGCTCTGCAAAAGAGGACTGCACCGATCATCCGCTGATGTGCTATGGAACACGGTAGAAGAGGAATGGATGCGCATCAAAAATGAAGCAGATTTTATGGAGAATCTGTACGCGTCGCTTCTGTCGAGGATGCAGGAAGTGGTCACTGTTCAAGGGACGATGACCCGATACTATATAGTGGCAACCGCTTTTTTTTTCCTTTCTGGGTGTTCGTGGTTTTGTAGTTTCTGATTTCATCTTCAAAGTGCAGATCTCGGCGCCAATAGCTCGCTGTATTGAATTTGCTACATCGCTTTACGTGTGCGTTGCAGTTCTCGTCCACTTGCTTCTAATCAAATATTTCTTTACAATTTGTTAGCTTTTATTTTGGAGCACAACTCGAGCGTTTCTTCATAATTCTATTGTGATATTAAAGGAATGGTATGCAGTATTCGTATTGTATAATATATTTACTGTAGGGAGAATTTCTACTTTATGGTAGTTTGCTTTCTATTTCAATGAACAAATATTACAGTTGTCAACTTCTTTATCTACGCCATCTCTGACTGTAGCTTAAATTCTGTCGCACAAAAATAAAAGAAACAAAAAGTGACGCAGCTTCGGAGTTCACTCAAATACCAAAAATCTATTTTAATGAGAAAGCCTTATTTCCCTAATTGTCAACCAAAGTTGTCAGCATCAGCGTGGTCGTCCAGGAAAACTGCTCCCCGAAAATTGCCGTGATGTCAACAGTTATTGGTCATAAGGTACAAGGCAGTATATACACGTGATTACTACTGATCCAATTTAACCTCCTGATAAACCTCTTATTCCACAATAATCGACTGCTTAATTCATCTCGGGCTTTCGCATTCACGGCAAGCAAGCTGTCCTAATGCCATCCAAAACTTTTTCATTCAGACTGAATATATCTCTCAGTGAGCACACGACCCTTCGGAATGCCAATTAAGTACCATAGTAAAAAATGCCCTGCACAAGACCTTGTGATCACGTATCTTGGAGACATCTTTTCTGGTGCTACTTTGCATGACCTGACTGGGGACTAATGTATTCTTGTAATACCTGTAATGATCAACAAAATCGGGGTTTCGGGCCTTAGTTATAGAGCAATGTAAAATTTCGATAACATTTAACGCACCTTAAGAAGGCGCGGTGTGTTCTGGAGCAATTACACGAGGGAAATTTGTGAAGGCGACCCGATGCGTGGTGACAGGAGTTGCCGCAAGTGAACAAAGTAGGCTGCTATGGCCAAATGTGAAATGTTGCTACAACGGAGAACAGCGGTGGTAGCAATGGCAACGCTTTGGCGCATTAGTACCCGGACCATGCAAACGCTCTGTTGAAAACACTGCGTTGTCCACGTCGCGGGTGCTTCTGCCTTTACGCTGGACGCTAACGCGCTCTGTCAGTGCTGATATCATGTCTAAATGCACAGTCATTCGCGGATGATGGAAGTACTCAGTCTGTGATAACCGTCTTTTGGCAGTCAGTGCCTCATGGGTGGAAAAGGTGCAGCATAATCTTGCAGTTTCTGCCCCAGTGAAAACAAAGTGAACAAGAAAAAATTATGTGCCCTTCAGATAAATGGGGCCAAGGGGTTACAGCGCACTTGCTGGAACAGCTACACCCTCTCCAGATAGTTAGGAAGCACGGCCCAATCGGCGCCGTGCCGAGCGCCCAGCCACGCGCTCGCGCGGTGTAGCTCATACTGAGCGCAATAGTACAGCTGTTCCCTTGTATGTTTTGCAAATACGTTTTTTGCACTTCCGTATTTTCATTAATGATGATTTTGTGCTTTTCGGCTGTCCTGTTCTTGTGAAAACTGTAACCTGACTATGTGTTCTCTTTTTTATTTTGTGTATGTAAAGATTTTCAACTGAATCTGCTCTTTTTTTTTTTGTGCATGTAAAAATTTTGAACAGAGTCTGCCCCTGTGCCTTGTAATGGCTGCCTGGGCCTTGTCAAGCTGTATACCTACAGCTTTTAGTCCAGGCAGCCAGTCAGAATTTTCTGGGAAATAAATGGAATTGAATTGAACTGAAAGAAGGTCTCACCGATGAGCCTTCAAGAACATGCTGCTGGTGCTTGGTGGCACTGACAAAACCATCCCGGGTGCCAAATGTGACAAAGCCAAAGCCCTTGGACATGCCCGTCTTCTTGTCCTGC
This sequence comes from Amblyomma americanum, assembly GCF_052857255.1. Taxonomy (NCBI): domain Eukaryota; kingdom Metazoa; phylum Arthropoda; class Arachnida; order Ixodida; family Ixodidae; genus Amblyomma; species Amblyomma americanum. The sequence continues at coordinate 552,802 of NW_027526502.1, read as the reverse complement.
ACAAGAATGGGGATGCTGAACCATTACCAGGTGGTGCACTATACACCAGGGACTTCCACAGTCACACACAGCTGAATGGGACCGAAATTTGTTTACATTACATGTAGTTTGAAATATACGGAGCCCTCCTTTCAAAACATGTGATGCTGACAGGACCAAAGCATCCTTTCAAATACGCAAGTTAAAATCAAGTAAGTTCAACTTGAGATTCCATTGTGTTACTTCACAGGCATGCGAGTAACGCAATGAAGAATAAGGGTGAAAGAAGGGGGAGGGGGGCTGAAGAAATTTAAAAGCAACAAGAGAACAGTAGAACGAAGTTACAGCAAAAGGCAAAAAAGAAAGCCACAAGTTGACATCACAACACAAATTATCTGATGCACTTTTTGGCAACATCAAACTCTGTATGTTCAGACAGCTTGCTTAAATGCCGCCAAGAGTGGTCACAGATGTTCAGGAGGCACGACTTGCCCCGCAACTGAGGAAAAGTTCTCTTTACGATGAGTTGACTTGACAGGGCTCCATGCATATCTACCTAACAGCCTTAATGAGTATGTTTAGCATGATTTTTTTTTAAACAGAAGAGGCATGTGAAACCTCTTCACAGTAACGATGGCAATAACTGCCATACTTTGTGAAGGCTCAGACTACTGGAAGGCAAGTTTATTGACGGTGCTGCTGTTCCTTCTTTTCATTTTCTGCACTGGTAGCTTAGTTTGCACCTTGCCCTGACTCCCATAATGGTTGACTCCCGACAAACATGGAATACGGAGTTTTTATTTACCATAATGGCTCAGGGAAAAGGTCTGACACAAGTGCTGCCCTTGTTATAAATAAGAGAGACTTGCTTCTGTGTCCTGCAGTCTAGGTTGCTGTGCCAAACAATTGCAATTACATGCACTTTCAATTGTGGCCAAATCAGTTATGCTTTCTACATTTTGGTTAAGCAATACATATATGCATTAATATATTCAATGTTCATACGAGTTTGTGTTGTCATTTCACATGCTGCAGTGGAGTAGACTGCAGTACCTTTCCTCTATGCTGCGCGGTTCTGCAGTTTGTTTTGGAGTAAATACGTAGGAACGGTACTTTTTACTACCCCGGTAGCATTCACTACCTGCTCTGTGATACAATACGACTGAGCAGGCAACCTCTGGCCAGACTGCAGCACCCAGCATCTGACAAGATGTAGTTGGAATGGTTTTGCAGCTCGAGCAAAGCACAGCCAAGCGCGCTGTGCACGCGCCGAATCTGCCGCAAGCGAAGGATGCAGTTGTACTTACGAAGACCACGTTCGACGAGGCCACGTATCCGTACTGGGAGAAGTGCTCGCGCAGCTCCTCTGCAAACGTTGGCAGTGGGGAGGAACAAGACAAGAGCGTCAACGGCAGTGACGCGGCACGAAGCGCTCCACTGCGCCTCCGCTAGCGCTGGAGGCAACAAGACGGTGCAATAAATCGCCGGCAAAAAGAAAGCCCAATTACTGGCGACCACTCCGAGACGTCTAGCAGCCGGACAACTTCTGCAGGCGGCATTGTCGTCTGTAAGTATACGTTTTTTTTTTTTTCGCTACCTCAAAGTTGACGTCGAAGAAAAAAAGGAGCCGGGTGTGAAGTTCGCTATGCCACGGCCGGGAAACGTTGACTGCACGTGCTCGCACAAAACACGCGCCGTGTTTTCAGTCGAAGGACGTGAGCGCTAGGATAGGTTTCCGGAATACTTAGGGTAGGTTCGCGACAAATACTCGCAGAGCGCTCCGCGAAGTCATGTCACCAGAAAAACGGAATCCTACATTTAGTTTCGTTCCAAAATACCCATGGCACTGCCACAGCCCGGCAAAGTTGACTGCACGTGCTTGCACACAATGTGCTCAGAGCGAAGCGCCGGGTTTCAATCGAAGGACATGAAGGTTATACACGTGCTGTGAGTACTTACTCCTGCCTACAGTCCATGGTAGGTTGGCAACAAACACTCGCAGAGCACTTCGTGACGCCATGGTCTTCACAACGTTTTCTTACAGCGTCCCCAGCGCTCGCTGCAGCCTTCAACACCCTTCAACCGTCGACCTACTGCCGTAGTACGGTAGCCGTAGCAGTGGTAGTATGTCGAGCGGAGCTGGCGGAGCGCTCTCCCAATGGGAGTGGGTGGCAGCGCGCGCAGCGCGCGCGATGCCTTCCAACTTTGGCCGCAAGGGGCGCTGCTCGTCGTAAAGGTGCCGTCGGTGCCGTTGCTGCCGGACATGCCGCAGTCGCTGCAGTTGCATTGGTCGCGCGCGGTGTGGATTACAGCATTTTGGTTGCATCTAAGCTTTTTTCTGTTGTTTTGTCCGTGCTGTTCCACGTGAGGGAAAACCACAGCGACTATGATGGTAAAGTCGAAGCATCGAGGCCGAGAAAAAACATGTTTCGTGCCGCTCTGTAGGAGTGGCTACCGGTCGAATCCGGGCAAGGCTTCCATGTTCCGTGTGTCCTCGGACCCAACACGGCTTGCGGAGTAGGAACGGCTGATCAAAGACAGGACCGCAAGTTGACTTCAGCGTGTGTTGTCTGCGTGAAACATTTTGAAGACTGCCACATCGAGAGACGGTGAACGGTGTCGTCAACGAGCTCGCTAGAGATAGACCACATGCATCTCATGCCCGATGTCATGCCAGCAGTATTCGACAACTATCCGAAATACCTTCTGCCTAAGAAGACATCGAAAAGAAAAGTGAGGAACCTGTGTGACCAACCTGCCGCTAAATGGCAAACGCGCAGTGCCGGTGCAGGCGTCAGCCATGGACACGGTGTAAGAATATAATGTATTCTTACTACACCGTGGCCATGGACCGTCAAGCACGCTCGACGATGTTTCCGACGAGCCGGCAGCAACAGAGGAGTCGATCGAGAACTCATGCCCGCAGCAGCAGATGGGCTGTATTGCTGTTGAAGATCGGCATCCGTTGGACTCAATTTGTATCCCTGCAACCTGGACCAAAATATCTGAAGCTCGTACCTGCTGGCTCTGTAGCCTACGCACGTTATGGAGCGGAGAAAAACAACTTTGCCACTTTGTATGTAGAAAGAATGGTATAACATTTGGAAGCTTGATGCCGGAACGCAGCCTGTGGTCGTGTATTTTCTCGGCAAATAACAAAGCAAGCACGCGCTTACAACAAGCTCTGTTTTTACTGTATTCCAGAGTTGTAAATAAGGATCAATATGGTACAATCACTGTTTTATTTTGTTACAAATGGAAGCGCAAGCTCATACACACCTGCATAAGTTGACCAAGCAAGCTGTGATTTGCAAATAAAACACATCAATAGTGAGACCCATTCCAACTGCTTGTGTTGATCGTCGCATGCGATCTTTGAAGGCGGAACCCGTGGTGGGAAAGAGCGAGAGTGGCCTGCTTTTCTTTTACCTATATGCGACGCCATTCCGGGTTAGATGTTCTGCTCGCCATTGAGAATTAATAGGGGCCACGACTCGGTCTTTCACCTGGACAGAGCTAGCCGAGCGCGCACTCAGCATGAAGGTGTATACGATGTCCTTCACCCACGATCGTGATGCGTGGATCGCAATCGACTGGCCCCTAGTCGAATAAAATCTCGATCGGAAGTTTCCATGAGCAACAATGAGTCCGGAGCGCCGGCCGAGGCGAGCCTGGCGTTGCATATGTCTCCTCGCCCACCGTCGCCTCTCCTCCTCTCCACTCCTCTCCTTCGTTTCACTCACCCCTTGGGCAGACAGCACCTCTCCTCCTCTACATCGTTTCGGGGGGACAGCGCAACACCCGCTGTCCCCCCGAAACGATGTAGAGGAGGAGAGGTGCTGTCTGGCCAAGGGGTGAGTGAAACGAAGGAGAGGAGTGGAGAGGAGGAGAGGCGACGGTGGGCGAGGAGACATATGCAACGCCAGGCTCGTCAGCAGCGTACCTACGCAGCCTCGGCAGCGAACGCGGCGTGGTGGCACCTTAGCGACTGGCAGCGCCACCAAGGTAGATGTATACTGGTAGCGAAGGCTCCATAGACGCCCATTGGTCAAAAAAATGGCGGCTCATGGGCACTCCAGCGCCCCCTGGATTTTGGGGGGCAAACTACGCAAACGTGACGTAGAATGACGTCACGCATACGTATGCTTTTGGCGCGAATTATAAAGCGGTCTTTCTGTAGAAACCGCGTTTTCGAGCCCGTATCTCTCGAAGGTTGCTGCCTTTCAGCGCGCCCCAACCTTTGCCAGTCAAATGTGCTCGAGTTCCTGCTAGTTATGGCCTTGTTAATGTGCAATTGGGAACGCAATGAAAGTGACTGGTAAAGGAGGGGCAGCATAGAAAGGCAGCAACACTTCCAGACACTGGCGAAGCATGCACGATTCGTAGTGCAAATACTGGTGCTAGTACTTTTGAAAGCTTTTGAGTACAGCAAGGTATGATGCACAAAACACTGGCTCAAGTGCACAGTTCGCAATAGAGTGTACGGCAAGTATGGTTTTCATAGTTTCATATTCATTGTTTATTGCAGCAACCAAACAAATACAGTCACAAAGCACACCCTTGGCACACAAACAAAAAATACATACAGGCAGCACAAGCAGTATTGTTTAAGTTGGCTAATCATCTCAATAGTCACAGTGCAGATAGGAAAAAGCCCTGAAGTGCCACGAACGTTGTCAGGAAATTGAAAAGTATAGAAAACAATGGTACGACAGCTTCAATTGAAGCAAACATAACATGACATAAGTAGGCGCATCAACACAGACCATAGAGCACAATGGGATTATTCTTCACATTTAATTTCTTCAGCTGAAAGAATATAGCAGGTGCGTTTACATCTGCAAGGCAATGTTAAAGCCAGCTTTAGCACCCTCAAACGTGCTCAACGTAGGAGCAAATACCATACATTGAGCCGGCGTACCATCTCCAGAGTACTTCTAGTCGTTAGCCGGATCAATTTGAAGTAATTTTACGTCAACAAAAGTACACATGAAGTACAGCGTACAGTGAAGTGCAAGGACATTCGCGGGGCCGTAAAGCATGTAATCAGTGTACTGTACGCAACAATATAGCCAGATAAAAGTCCAGCGCTGTTCTGTTCGTTGCGCTGACAAAGATCCTACTAAAAACTCTGAGATGCAACTAGCCTGCTAAAAGGTGGCCTGGTAGCCAGTGGTGCCAAGTGGTAGTTATGATGACAATGGTTGATTTCATTATACCTGCCAGCACGGAACTGCAGGGGGGGGGGGGGCGAGCAGGTGGAAAAATTAATCCCAGCGCCACGGAAACTAGGTTAATCCATTGCCTAGAAAGTCTCCTTTCAGAGGCATTCGCTTTATCGGTATGGCGTTTTATCTGACAATATTGCACAAGTACATAAGTGACACTTGAACAGGCTGTACATGGCATAAAAATACCCTAAAAGAGTGACATAGTGGAATGAACGATGAAAGATGCTACATTGTTAAACCATTGCCCCTGTGAGCAACCACGTCACATCCTAGCAAATCAAAATACACAAGTAAAAAATAAAAGAATAAAACCAGGCTGTGAACCAGAAAAAAACCCTTTGCAACCGTTAAACCAGACTAAGCTGATTTGTTGCACAGGCTGCATAATAGCCTGCAACTTCACAAAATATTCAGCCAACAGGTCGGGAATTGCATCCTTTTCATTTGCTTAGCCTCAGTGCTTGCTTCGTGGCTTTCCGTTTAGTAGTTTGACTGTGCAGTTCAAGATTTTTCTGCGTGCAAGCCAATGCAGCCTCACCCTGACGAACAGGGCAAACAAACCATCATAAACGTCATCACCACACACAGTCAGCGATTTTCCTACCTTGGCATGAAGCAACATGCACAGATCATGCCCTACTTGTTCTTTTCCCACAATATTGGAACTAGATGCGACAAAAACCTGCTCGCAAGCATTGATGAAAGCTACAAATGAGGGTGTAGGAACTGACAGGCTCCCAAAGTCACCTTCTCCAGGATTTTTGACACTTAAGTACAAGAGAACTTGGCTCTGATCGGCAAAGGCGGCATTTTCTAGCCTCACCTCGCACGTATGTGGCCCTGTAACACACCTGTGATCATTCATAAACTTGTAGGCAAGCCAGCCAGCAAAATAGACAATGTTGTTCTCTAGTATTGGAGACTGATAATCATATGGCAAAACTTCTACTGCAACTGGCAAAGATGTGGCAGCTGTACAGAGAGAAGGAGCAGACTTAGATAAACAAACTGGGAGAGTGGCTAGAAGGCTAGACATGTCTTCAGCACAGTTGCTGCTTTCCGACAGTTTGAAAAGGTTGCTAACTAAAAGATGCCTAAATGCTGCTTGAAAGTGCCGGCAAGACGAGTTGCTGTTCGATCCAGATTTCGACCTAACAATAGCAAAGGTGTTTTCAAGTGCATCCTGGTTCAGTTGCCTGGTAAGGAGGTATGTCAAACCATAGCGAGAGGCCAGGTGGTTCCATAACAGCAGCACAGCCCTCATAGTATGGCAGAAGCCACGGATGCAAAGAGGCTGCCGCGCACAGCCTTGAACTTCGATGTTTTCGAAAACTGCAATACACTCTTCCAAAAACTCTTCATGCACAGATCCTGCACAAATCGCAGATGCATACGGAGACTTTCCCCGCTTCTGTGAAGTATTTAGACTGTCAAAGAGTCTATCGATCCTCTCAACAAATCTGGCTGTGTGGATAGCCTCTGATGGCAACTGTTGGAATGTTACCAATGTGCACAATGCAGCAGCGCAATGATTGCTGAATACCTGTGCTGCGAGTTTCACAGACATCTTCGAAGCAAAAGTTAAATTAAAGTGCCGGGCACTCAACTTTGGGATGGACCGAATTTGCATTTCTCGATCCTTCTCATAAGCCTGTCGTATGTACGAGCTTTTAATTGTGTCACTGCCTACCCTGAAGTCATACTTGAAGAGCATATTGCGCAAGCACTTGAGCAAATGCGGTGGATCAAAAATAAAGAAAAGCGGTTCACCATTCACACTTAAGTACGGCTTTTCAGGGGTCACAAGTTTCGAAAACAGAAACATTTTGGTTCCCCTGATCACAAACCACAGCCACAGGCTGCAATCCAGCTCCAACCAACATTTTGTGGCATTTGAAGAGGATGTCATACAGAACAGTTGCAGGCGCTGCCTTATCTGCAAAGAAGTAGCCAAGAGGCTGCTTCCACGGCGTACATATTCCATTGGCCATGAACACAAGCGCCTTGTTTGCAAGATTTGGACCTTGTGCTGCACTGTACTCTTCAAGGCCTTCAAATCTGTCCGGCACTGGATTGTACGACAGCTCCTTTGAAACATGCATTTCATCAAAAATTATGGTGCAAGCCCTGTCTTGCCGTGGAAAAGACGCTGCCCGTTTCTCGATCAAATCAAAAACTTCAGGATAAAATCCAACCCTCAATGGTACGCGTGCAAGCCACAGCTGCAGTGACCTAACAGATGGAAGTTTCAGGAGTTTCCTGCAATATCTGTAACCTTTTGGGCTGTGGAAGTATAAACCTAAAGCAAAGGTTTTGTTTTGGCTGCACCATCGACGGCCAAACCTGCTGACATTGTGCATCTTTAACTGAGCTTCAACAAAAGCAGCAACAGCTGGTGTTAAATGCTCACGCAGACTATCTACCAATTCGGCAGTGGTCTTCATGCGACGGCGCTGAAGCAGCAGTCCTTGCAGCCTCTTGTTGCGGTTACGCAGCTGCCTGAGCTTGGCTCGAAGTTTCTGCAGTGGCCGCCTTTCATTGATGGGGCTGGTGAAAGATCCTGCAACGTACAGAGTCGACGGAAGAGCAAGAAGTTGCTACGTCGGGTTTAGTCATAGCTGCATGTAGTCCTGTAGCACCAAAAAGTGCGCAATATTGCGAAAGCGTTGTAAAATTGCTAACCTTCATAAGAAAGCGGCTAACTGCTGAACGGAGCTCCTGGTGACAGATCAGCACTCGCCGACAGTGTTGCGGCCCCCCCTGCCGTGCCAGGTTCCAGAGATGAAGCGCTTGCTTCAGTGCTTGGTCCTGCATGTGTGGTCAGCTGCGCCCACAGAATATAAAGAACAAAATATAGAGACAGCACAGTTCTGACAGGGAAGCCAGCAACCCAAAAATGCACAAGTAATAACTAAGCGCCACAGGCGGAATTAACACTTACACTGAACCATTATGAAGCCACTGGCGTGGGAACAAGCTTGGTTCAGCGTAGAACCAGTAGGGCGGGCACCATCTGCATCTGCACAGCGCACAGACAAGGAATTGTAGCATATTTCTGAGCCATACCTCCTCAGGCTGTTCGAGCAGATACGAAATAACAATCACCTTCTTGGAAGAGTAGCAGCGACTGGGACGACCGACTCTGGACGTACCCCTTGGAAACAGGTTCACCGGAGACAGCAGCTATCATAGGAAGCAGTCCAATGAGCTTTCAGTCGTCACCATTTTCAAAAGATTTATGTCAGTTATGCATACAACCCTGCTCACCTGGTTCTCCAGCCCGGCGCACTGATGCCGAAGTTTCGCTCAGAGATTGTGAACAGTTCATGTCGCTGCTGCATTCGCTTGAGGTGTCTGAAATGGCAACATTATTGTGGAGAGAAAAGAGAATTCAGTACCTTTATAGTAAATAATTTCCAAAGAACTATTGCTTCCACAGCATGCGGTTCACACTGTCATCACTCTAGAAAGAAAAAATGCTTATCCAATGAAATAAAATTCTGTTTACCACCCTTAATCGTTAGGCACATTAGTTTGATGTCATCAGCAGCTGTGGAGCACCAGTAAATCATTTGCAATTTTCATATGCTATGTTTTACTTTGAAGAGTGCGAAATTCGCCTATCACACAAACAACGATAGCTCGCAAATCAAGTAATGTGCTCCATATTGTTTACAGATTTATGCAGGTCAGCCTATGGCCTACGCAATGAGATGCAACAAGAATGAATTCGTAAGAAATTATCGCAAAAAATAAAAACCTGTACAAACATTGGCTTTCGCTAGCATGAATATTGAGGTAAAAGGCAACAACACAAACAATTATTAGTGCATTTCTACAATCGTTCAGTGCATGCTTTGATACATAACACATGAGCACACAATATCTCGAGAAGCTTTTCACCAAGAATGCTTTTCACCATAAGATTGCATCCTGATAAGACTGAAGATGAAAGAAGAAGCTCTGCATACAAGAAAGCAAAGTTCTGGAGTACTAAAATTCAAACATTTAGGAAGGCTCACCCTTTTTTCCCCCTCACTTCTTTTGAGCTATCAAAGGAAGGACGAGAATGCCCTCTGGACACGACAGGGACCGTTCATGAGACAAGGTTTCACGGTGAATATGAAAGATTCAACTCCCACTTGCTGCAAAACATGTAGAGTCGCCTGGTTTCCGTTGCTGAAGTGGCTAGCGGCATCAAACAGCCTGAACCGGAAGACTGACAGACTCACGTTAAGATCCTTTGGAGCCCTTTGCCATAACAGACTATCGAATATCCCACTTCCATTATCCTTTTTTTTACCGGAAATATCAGGCAAGAGTATTCACACCGTCAGTGTACTTTTTCCGCACCCGTGCCTAGAAATTCGCTTGAGCACCCTTCGCCTACTAAGCTTGTGCCATTAGCTTACCACAAGCACAAACCTAATTCTATGCTATGTTGGACATTTGTCACGAACCTCACATACAGTGTACAGTGCATACAAGAGACGTAAAACGAATATTATATATATATATATATATATATATATATATATATACGATATGTTTATAATTATATGTGCTCACGTGAAAGCGATACTTCCATTTTCGTTTTCGCTTAGCAGGGTGCAGGTAAAAATTTACTGTAATTTTTAAAGCCACAACACAGATACATAATTCGTTTTGCAAAAGACGCTAGACTGTTTACGGTTACGACAAAAAGGAAAAATTTCATTTTTTCACAAAACCTGACATTTCAAGGGCGGCGAATGCCTTAAATGTTTGATAACAAAAATTACCGGCAATGCTTGCTCGAGTAGGCAAAGCATCGTGTCGCAGCCTTCCTGACGTCAGATACACAGATGGTTCGAAGTGCCTCGAGCAAATCCTGAGTTCTCGTAGCTGCGACGGCGCCTTCTTCTCCAGGCTGACGTTGCGGCAGAACTGCACCCACGCTCGGCACCTGGACGTGATGCAACATGCACGTTAGATACAACTGCGCCAAAAGGAATACGCATACTCGAAACGCCAATGCGTCATTATTCCTGTCACTGCTAACTGCAGTAAATTATACTTGCATTACAACTGAACTATGCTCGCGCCAAGCTCTCTGCGCCCCAGAGTGCGGTAACGCTCATCCTCATGCCACGCGGCTAGCTGCTTTTCTAAGCTCAACGAGTGACGAGAGTGAAGTGCGTTTAAAATTACCCTGACAGTCATGTATATGTAGGACAGCAATACCAAGGCAGGCAATAACTCCTGCTGAGCGAATCCAGTTAAAGCCTCCTCAAAGCCGCGCACATACACGAGGCTGAGTTTCGATACTCCCAGCTGCGAGGGGATCCTCAAATTGGCTTCATGGTTTTGCAAAACTAAACAATGTCGTACTCGGAGCTGTCAGGTAGCAAACTTTGTTCTAAATGGGCCTCCCGGTCAGTAGCGTGCACGTGGTTGCTCCTGAGAGCCCGGTGTGAAGTTCACGTTGGTGATAGTCAGCTGCATGAAACTCACTATAAATTAGAAAAATGTGGGCCTCTTTCGCACACCTCAGCACTGAAAGTGTGTGCCCTGCAGTGTAGTACATAAATATCCCCGAAAACATGAAGCCAAGTACGCACGAACGGGTTATAGCTATGAAACACGAGCGAACAGCCCGGCGAAACCATATCGAAGCTATCGTGCATACCTAGAGACGACGACACTGTCAAGAGCTCACCTGTGAAAGTCCAGCGGGAATCGGTGTAGCTTGACACCAGTGGTACTATCCACGCTGTTGCAGTGTACCACGGAGCATCGTTTCTTCACATGCCGCAAGCTCATCTTGAAATGAAGCGCTAAGCGCTTCAAAAGAAGAACGCGAAGCGTGCAAAGACGGAAAAAGACTGCGCACTGGCCGCACGCCGAAGGAAACGACAAAACCGAGAAAACTGCCGCAGCGGTGCAGCGGGGTGCAAATCTTACCGAACGGTGACAAAGAAGCGACGTGCAAGGACGACGAAAACTTCGCAAAAGGAGCATTTTGAGACCGGCGAGCTAAATTTATACGCTTTACCAGGCGCGCCATCGCAGACAGCTGGCGATAAGAAATCGCTTCGTAAGCTCCCGTGTGGCCGGGTTAGCCGGGTATCGAAACAAGGCCTGCAAAGACGCGCTGTAATGCACCGCACACTCATGAATAGGGGGCAGGTCAAGAGTGTTGCAAAAATACAAAATTTGCCAGGTTTTATTAAAATGACTTACCTCTTTCATAAAACAAGGTGCTAATATATTTTTTTTTCTATTGGCAGATTACATTCCAGTTTTGTAGTTTTATTATTTATTTATATGAGTGTTTTGCCCCCCCATCCTCTGGTTGTGCTGCAGTCGCGCTAAACCACTTTTCGGCCCAGCCTTCGCCACCACTGGATGGATGGATGGATGGATGGATGGATACGGCTGAACCGTTTACATCGGGCGGTGGCTCAAGCCACCTAGCCATGTCTTGTGAAATTTTACTCCTGTCTTGCTTTTAGCCACCAATCAGATAACCTTCGCTTGGTTACTTCTAACCTCTTAAAATCCACTTTCCCTTCACTATCCCTAAACCCCAATGCCTTGGGTAAGTCAGCCCCGCTGCCTTCCACTGTAGGGTGAAGCCCTTTACAGAAAAGTATCAAGTGTTCAGCCGTTTCCTCCTCCTCTCCGCACGCAATGCACAAAGTGTCTATCTCCTGGTACCTGACTCTATACTTCTTAGTCCGCAAAACTCCAGTCCTGGCCTCAAACAACAAAGAACTTCCCCTACAATTATCATAGATATTTTCTTTGACAATTTCCTCTTTAAAGGTCCGGTATGTTCCCAGTGCCGATTTCGTCAGCATCCCTGTTTTCCACAGAGCTCTCTCTGTTCCTTTAACCTTTTTCTTAACCGATAATTGCTGATTTGCCCCCTTACTGCTGTCCAGATATTTGCTTGTCAATTTTCTAGTTCGCTTTCTCCATTTCGTGTCAACATTCTTTATATACAGGTATCTGAAAACTTTCCTAGCCCACCGCTTTTCCTCCATCCTTCTCAATCGTTCCTCAAATGCTATCTTACTGCTAGCCTCTCTGCTCTCGAAAGACGCCCATCCCATATCACCCTGTACCCCCTGATTTGGTGTATTGCCATGTGCTCCCAAAGCTAACCTCCCTACTCCCCGTTGCCTAATTTCCAGCCTTGCTTGAACATCTGGCCTCATACACAGGACCGCATTCCCGAAGGTCAGGCTAGGGACCATCACCCCTTTCCAGATCCCTCTTACCACCTCATACCTATTGTAATTCCACAGTGCCCTATTTTTCATGACAGCTGCATTCCTACTAGCTTTATTCATTACATATTTTTCATGCTCTGTCAGATACTCAACACTGTTATTTATCCACACCCCAAGATACTTGTACTCATTCACTACCTTTAGCACGAACTCCTGTATTCTATGCTCGCCGCCCTCTTCATTAAATGTCATGACTGCAGATTTTTCCTTACTATACTTGAAGCCTAATCTATCTCCCTCTGTACTGCATATGTCTAACAACTTCTGCAGGTCTTCCTTGTTGTCAGCCATTATCACTATATCGTCCGCATATATTAGTCCCGGTAATGTCTGTTTAATCAATTCCCCTTGCTTGAAAAAAGATAGGTTGAAACCTAGTCCGCTCCCCTCTAGCTTGGCCTCCAAACCTTGCAGGTACAACATGAACAACAAAGGGGACAGAGGACATCCTTGTCTAAGCCCCCGCTGTATCTCTACAGGCCCTGAGACATTTTTTTCCCATTTTATGAGCACTCTGTTACCTCTATATATATCTTTTAAAAGATTAATTACTCCATTTTCCCCATCCAATGTGCCCAATATGTCCCACAAATGCTCCTGAGTAACGTTGTCATAGGCTCCCCTAATATCCAGAAATGCTAGCAATAAGGGCCTATGTTCCTTTTCCGCAATTTCTATACACTGTGTCAATGAAAATAGATTGTCCTCCAACCTCCTTTGTTTCCGGAACCCATTCTGTAGTTCCCCTAGCACCCCCTCGTTCTCCACCCAAGCCTGCAGTCTATCCTTTATAATTTGCATCACCACCCTGTAAACCACAGACGTCACTGTTATGGGGCGATAGTTACTTACGTCTGCTTTGTCCCCCTTTCCCTTATATATCATGTTCATTCTACTTAATCGCCATTCATCGGGGACTTTCTCATCCACTATCATTTTGTTCACTACCTGTATTAATGTTTCCTTGGATTTTGGTCCTAACTTCTTTATCAACATAATCGGGATACCATCTGGTCCTGTTGATGTGCCACTAGGAACCTTCTTCTCTGCCCTTTCCCACTCTCCTTGCTCAGGTGAAGCTATTGCTGTAACCGGTCTATCCTCCTTCGATAAATTATGTACCACGTGCTTTGCTGAAAATTTTTCCGTCATCCTTGTTCCTATGTGTTTTATTGCTTCATCCCCTTCTAGTCGAATACCCTCATCTGTAACAATAAACCTTTGTTCTAGCCTAGTTTTATTACTCATTGCATTTAGATGTTTCCAGAATTTTTGGGCTGCTTTTCTATCCTTTTTATTTACTTTTGACATCCATTGGGCACCCTTTCTTCTAATTTTCTCATTAATCAAATAGGATGCGTCCCTTCTACACTTTATGAAGGTATCCCATTTTCTGTCTACTTCGGGTTTTGGTTCCCCCCTCTTCTTGGAATATCTGTGTTCCCTGGATGCTTCCTTGCGCTTTTCTATTGCCCTCTTGACCTCCTCATCCCACCAACTCTTGGGTTTGCATCTTTTCCCTTTTAGCTTTACTCCCACCTTAGCTAGCTCTAGCTCCAGTAATCGACTTAATTTGGTATAAGTCCATTCTGTTTCACTATCCTCAAAAATTACTTTCTCGATTTGTTTGGCTGCTACTTCCAATTGCTTTTCTGAGTAAAAATTTTCCCCTGATTGTTTATCTTGATTCAGTCCTACATTGCTTTTTCTTCTGAAGCTCAACTTGATACGCTTGTGGTCACTACCTAGACTTCTGGAACCATCTTCATCTATGCTCATTACCCCTAATCTGTTATACATCCTCTGTGACATTAGTGCATAATCTATCGTCGAGTGCAGACTCCCCGCCTCCCATGTTATGAGCCCTTCACACTCCTTGGCGCCACCACGCGGTGGCCGCAGGAAGGCATCACCGCAGCGGCCACGCCAGCGCGCGCCCTCGGCACACTAGCAACTATATTCTAGGCAATGTTACTTACGGCCAGGGTTGCCTTTGGACTCGTATTAAAAGGAGCCAATCTAAAAACACAAGTAGCCAAAAGTCGCTATGTCAAAAAACCTTGGCGCCAGATTTGTAGATACAGTGTTGTGCGTTTTTATCGCTGACACATTCAAAAATTTCTCCGCCTCAACCGCTGGCTCATTTGCGGTGAAACTGCACACAGAGCTTGCGTATTATGGTAACTTTTGTATCGTAGCAAGTTTGACAACGGGACTTACTTAGTTCAGGCGCACATGATGCGAAAACGTAAGCGTCTACGAGAGATCGGCGAGCCAAAACCCGCAGACGACGCTTTTTCGCTGAAAGCCGGCAGTGGCGCCATCTGTTTTCCGCAGCGGAAAGCGTCACGACTAGGCCGCCGAGGCGAGCGTTGCAAGGAGCGCGGGTCCTTTGAATATGCCGTTCCGGCCGTTTCGTCTGCTTCAACTGAAGCGCTTACAACATTTTCGGCTAACTGAGCGGCAAAAATATCAGAACAGCTGATTTAAAGAGGCTCTACCTTTCAAAGAACATTGTTTGCAACGCTCGTCTCGGCGGCCTAGTTGTAACGCTTTCCACTGTCGAAAACAGATGGCGCCACCGCCGCCCTTTTAGCGAAAAAGCGTTGTCTGCGGGTTTTGGCTCGCCGATCTCTCGTAGACGTTTACGTTTTCGCATCATGTGCGCCTGAACTAAGTAAGTACCGTTGTCAAACTTGCTACGATACAAAAGTTACCATAATACGCAAGCTCTGTGTGCAGTTTCACCGCAAATGAGCCAGCTGTTGAGGCGGGGAAATTTTTGAAAGTGTCAGCGATAAAAACGCACAATACTGTATATAAATAATTGGTTTTGGGGGAAAGGAAATGGCGCAGTATCTGTCTCATATATCGTTGGACACCTGAACAGCGGCGTAAGGGAAGGGATAAAGGAGGGAGTTAAAGAAAGGAAGAAAGAGGTGCCGTAGTGGAGGGCTCCGGAATAATTTCGACCACCTGGGGATCTTTAACGTGCACTGACATCGCACAGCACACGGGCGCCTTAGCGTTTTTTTTCAGATTTGTAGCCAAACATTATAATAGCGATATTATGGATGATATTATGAATACAGTTGTTATAGAAGAACAATTCGGAATCTACAAGAAACGATGGGCAGCAGAAAATTTAGACCTTTTTGCTTAGTCTTCAAGCCACTGGTACGTTGAAAAAATAAATGCATTATTAAATGCTCAGTGGCGCAGATAATTATCTTGCAAAGGTAATCTTGTCACATTCTAAGTCGGCAGGACGTTGAAGCTCTAGGCAGTGTCTGCTGTGACCCAGGTCGGAGATTCCGGGGAACTTCAAACGACGCAGGGCATCGTTAACATTTGCAAGATCCGCGCAATTTACTAGTTAGTGCGTGGGCAATATTCGCCTAGTGCCTTTCGAAAACTCGTGCCCTTCGCTTATGTCTGGAATGTACGTTAATTGTTTAATAATCAAGAATGGGCTAACATTCAATCTCATGTCTATAAATTACAACAAACGAGCAGAAAAGCATGTAAATGTAAAGTTTGCCCAAAATAAGCGATGGCTGGCACTCCTATTGGCCAACTATTACAGACAACAAAAGCCAATATTTTGTGATTAACAGGCGCATTTTTAAATTTTCATTCACCATTTTAAAAGCTTTTTCCACTGCATTTCGGAAAACAAAAACCTTTTATTGGAGTCCTGTGCTGTTGCGTTTTCGCTACTATGGCCTTTGCGCACTATGTTTGCGCCAAAGTCGTCTAGAAGGGTGTAGTGGGTTCAGGGAGAGCCGGCGGGTGCGGCATCTCACTTCGACAGCGTGAGATGGCGCCACCGGAGCACTGGCTGTAAAGAACCCGCGACACGCGCTGCATTCGCAGCGCCGAGAAAGCTGTGTGCATCTGGTGTAACACCGAAAATCGGACGTCTGCAGCTCCAATGCATCTTTCTTAAAACCTAACTCTCAAGGCAAAGAGCCCGGAAAAGATGGAAAGGCGGACATGCCATAAGTTTGTGCGAAGATAAAACCGACCCGACGAGTGCAGAGACAGAGCCGCCGTACGACGATCCGGTTGCATTTCTGAACGCAGACCTCAAAAACAGGGCAGAAGTAAAATTGTGGTTGAGCAAATCTCTTAATTTTCCATAAAAATTTTCGATGCACGTCCAGACGCAATCACATTCACTGTTAAAGTTAGCTAAACAATTGCGGCACGCGTACTTACGCATCCTGAACAGAGAGGTCCCAAATCGACGAGGCTTTATTTCATCAAGTTCAGCTTTTATTTTCCTAAATACACATTCACTGAAATCTAGAGAGATAATTCCTGCTACGGTGATGCCATTAGTAGGCGGTCACGGCGGTTCCTGCAATGCGCGAAATTTCGTAATAAACATGTAAAAAAGAAAGTAGGGGAACTAATAATGGTAGCAAACAAGTTTATTGGTACAATAAACGGGCAGCCACCTCTTTTTCAAGGCACTGCAAGAAAGATGGTTTAGAAGAACTTTTTGTTGGGCTAGATGGTGCATACTGTAAGAAAAGAACTGTAGTGCGACCAAGACGAACACAAGACAGAGGCACACAGGACTAAGGCACTGCCTACGGCTGCTACGAGAGAGGCACTATAGACAACGCTTATCTTCGTGAACAATTTCTTTTTCCGCCGTTCCTGTTGCGATTGGTTCAGCCCTTTTACATAAAAGTGCAGCCTTTTCAGACATAGAACTTCGTCAAACCTGTTGTGAGCGCATCTGCCTGCTGGCTGCAACCTAAGGCATAACGAAAATTTGCCTTCACAAGCAGCATTAAATCTACTATGCTGTCACTGCAGAGTTATTGCGACTGAAGAAAACAGGGAATATGTTCTCTAACTTCTTCACTGCCCGGAAAAGTTCTTGCGAAGGATACAACAACTCTCCCTTGTCACATATCACTGTGAACTCAGAATTTCTGCCTTCCTTATTGGAGCTTTCCAACAGAAAGGCTTTGCAGTGCTTGCATTCAAAACGTTTAAGAAACTTTCGGGCAACATACCCTGCCATATAATGTATAAGCCGGTCGTCGCTCTTCTGCTCTACATACTGTCTGTGCTCAGCAGAAATACTCTGAAGCATGCGCTCGGATGAAGCTAGGTTGCCTTTCTCGATGAGCTGGTCGATTGCAGCAACCCTGTCTTCTTTAGCAGGAGCATCGCACGCACACTGGAGATAACTTATTTCTCCACTACCTCTATTAAGGTCAGCAGTTCCTGAGCGCACTGTCTTGGCAAGATTGTAAAACGACGAGCTGTTGACGACAATTAGAAACTGTGTGGGGGTTGGGTGGTCGTTGGACCCGCAGGATTGCCTGATTATGCCAAACAAATTTTCCATTGGATCCTGGCTCAATCTGGATGTCATGATGTACTGGAAAATTCGGCGTCTTTCCTCATCTTTCGGCACGGTAAACAACGACGGCTGCTTTCCTCTAGTCCACTTGTAGCCGGTTTGGCACCCGGGAGCAAAGCAGTGTCGTTGCTGTTGACGATTCAGCATTCCTACGTTTCACGAATGAAGAAGGCAGTCGGCGAAGCAAACTAAAATGATGCGCTGAAAAAACGGAGAACAGCCAAAGCCGCAAACCATGCGTGAACAAACGTGCGAGAGGCAGCACGTGGGCACCACCAACAGCCAGCCCACGCGACTACAGCGCCGCCGCTAACATCCGGCTCCCGTCCACACTCACGGCCTCGCCGCAATGCATGGGGCGCGCCGGCTGCTGAACCCACTACCCCCTTCTAGAACACTATAGTTAAGTATATTCTAGGCACTATAATTGTGTCAAACGCCTGTGTATCAAAATTGAGGCAAAAAAGGGGTAATTTTCGCTAGGGTCACTGCGAACGTTATCCTTCTCTAGATGCGTTTTGAAGGGCGGCAAAATTCACGCGCTCAGTAGCGTAGTGGTTAGTCAACTCTCTTCACACGCGAAAGGCTAGGGTTCAATACCTGCTGAATGAAGAACTTGTTTTGATTTTAAATCGCAGTTTGTTTTCGTGCAAACAAGCCGTGGTAGCAAAAAAAAAAAGCCAACCGAAACAAGTTTGTGCAGCGCCGCCTTTCTCCTGCCGTGAAAATATAACGGCCGGAATATCCGTGCCACCAATATATGCCCATCGCTGTGACTAGAAGATAAATCCTCTTATTATACATGACACCGCAGCTTTCTCTCTGCAAAAACAAAAAAAAACAGATTTCGTCAACAGTTCTCCGCGCAGCTCGCTTGCATCCGCGTCTACCATCTGAAGCAGAGAAAAGAACGCAGAAACGCCCAGATAATGCTTACCTTAGCGTTATAGCCAAACGCTCAGCAGATGATAAAGATTCTCGCAGTGGCGTTTGTTGCACTTCAATAAGTGGTCTCACAAGGCTTTCGAGGAAGTCGAACTGCTGCGGTGACATCCGCACGAAGTTGTAGAACAGCGCAGTGTCGCCAGTCCTCAGGTTCGCAAAAAGATTGTGGAAGTCTCCGTCTACGGCTCTGTCAAGGAAGATTTTCCGCACCCACATTCTTCTACGACGCCGCCGTCGGCGTTGGTCAAGGGCATACACGACGATGAGCTCATTTTGAGCGTGAAGTGCCTCGACCTCCGCTAACACCCGCCTGCTAACCGGCGCCATGTTGAAAAATGCGGGGAGCAGTTTTCCGAGAGCGGTGATTGGCCGGTCGTAACAAACGTATCTTAACCGAAGGGCTCGTGTGAACATCGGCGGTTTTTAGTTGCGTAAAAGGAAGTTACAGCAGTTGCGCAGAATGCGATGTGTACGACGTTTACGGCGGTTGCGACTGTAGTCTGAACGCGGCTTTATACCCCTGTCACACGGGCATTTCGAGGGCCCTCGAACCGATAGTCTATCGACTCAAAGGCGATCGAGCGCTGCCACACGGGCAGTTTCAATGGCGATCGAGTCAATAGCCTATCGAGTCAACGGAGTAGCGCAGAACTCCATCGAGATTTCGAGGGCCTTCGAGCGCTGCCCAAGGTTGCTAGCGTTGCTCCGAGCGGCGCCAAGCGCACTTCCGTACACGACACATTCACGGTGCAGAAACATGAACAAACATTATTCGCATAAAATTTAATGTAAGCAGCTTGTAAAATTATTTTAAAAATATATTAGAGTGGTTTTAAGTGCATTAAGCGCATTAATTTTGCGTTGCAGTCTTTGCGTTGCTTGCGTACTTAACGTTGACAACATGGCGGCATCCTGCCCGTCCGCTTCACAGCGATAACAGCTTCGTCGCTAATCCCTCAAAGCAATATCGTGTTCTAAGCTGTTGTATTCGCCTTCGATTTGCCCATTCTTACTCTCGCATAAAGTTTCAAGAGAAAAATAGCTCTTGTTTTTCAGATATCATGGCGATTTCCTCGGTCTTAAGCCTGACGAAGCAGCGCTCCGACGCAGTTGGACTGGCATGGTTTTGGCTCGTCTTGTATTAGAATGGCTACAGCAGTGTCTGCATCTGTCCGTCGCGTGCGCCCAATTAAAAGGATTTTAAACGACATGCGCGTATGCGTGTATTTAAGCATTTCGTATACATTTATCAAATATGTTTGTTATTTTTGTAAAATATGAAGTAGCGATTGTGGCGCCGCACAAGCGTAGAGTGAGACACGAGAACCATTTCAATGGCCATTGAGATTTGCCGTGTAGCAGCGGCGAGTTCGATGGCGATTGAGAATCTCGAAGACCCTCGACTCGAGGGTGATTGAAACTGGCCGTGTGACAGGGGTATTACTCTCCAAGCCCCAATGTGTGCTTTTAGCAGATGAGTCAGATAAACACGCCCTTCAAACAGTGCTGTGAATTGTTTCGTACAGCTTGACGTCTGCGAGCTGCACAGTGTGCCTCACGCAGACGTGCGCTGTCACTTTAGTATGACGGCCTGTGGGGCGAGTTGGTGCATGACTGAAAAAAAACTGCGGCGCAATGAAGACGACACATGCTCACACTACCAACTGTTTATTGAAAGAAAAGGGGAACATTTATAACCCTCATTTGCGATGTGCCACCGCTTTATCGCTCACAACCCAGTAACAAGTAATATGCAAATTACAAGATTAAAAACAAAACGCAGAAGGCTTATCTACAATGCGCTTTAAAGCAGCTAAAAATCAAAGTCAGCATGTGGCATATGCGCGCTACAATGCTGAGTGGTTGTTAAACTGTTTCATGCTGAGGATAGCCAGCCCACGAGCTTATACAGGCTTAATTATGACATATGATGCCTCTATGAGTCGTCTAACTCAAGTCCTTAAAGGCCTACATTTCAAGTTTGGGTTCAACTCCATTTGATTGGAAGCAATACAAAGGAGTTAGGTGGAAGAATGGGTGGCCAGGGATTTGGCACTCTGATATATATTAAATGAAACAAAACTGGGCCAGGCGTACAACTTCAGCAAGTCGACATATAAGATTGACGGCTTTGTCGATTACGGTGACATTCCAGAAGGAAGCACGGAGCTTGCGGACCATGCTCCTGTTCTTATGTTTGTGCCTGTGCTTGAAAACTGGGCCTTTGTCACGAAAGGAGCTGCACCTGGAAACATTTTGGCGCAACTTGTGTTGGAGGCAGTTATCTAACTGCACAAGTACGGAGCGACTGTCATATCGGTGGTCAGCGATATATGGTGCTGGAAATAATCATTCAATGTGGCAGCACATGGGAATCAGTGGCAACATTGCATCCCCTTGTCACAAGATTCAACATTCTTGTCTACCTGAGGGGAAGTGCTTTCATTTTATGTGTGACATTCCTCGCGTCGTCAAATGTGTGCGGAGCCATCTCCTCAAGCACAGATATGGCCATGGCCAGGTATCCATGAAGTAACACACTTCCATTAATAATTCGTCAACTGAAGTAGAGAAACCAATTTTTTGGGTTGAATGTTTTTTTTTATTCGGAATGGTGCGCAAGACACTAGTATGAAGAAGAAGGAGCGCCGACCAAAGAAAACAAAAAACATAAACAGACGTTTCGGCTCCCGTACGGGAGCCTTGTTTATGTTTTTGTTTGTTTTCTTTGGTCGGCGCTCCTTCTTCTTCGTCAACATGTTTGTCCCCGACCAGACGAGTTTTCGTCGAACTCTCGACTTCAAGACACTAGTATACACGAGCCATGACATGACATTCACTTGCGCCAGCTCAATATAATCTGCATGTTTTTTTTTCTTTCATACTGTTTCTGTTTCGTTTCAACAGCCGACCAAGCAGACAATTTGAGGTAACGTGAGCCATGCAAAAACTGCGATATAATCGCTGCTTATTCATTTTTTTGAGATTCCAACTCTTGAGCAGGCTTGCGTAAAAGTTTACGTGAATTAATAGACGAAGGTAACGACCATGCTGGTCATTTCGAATCATGCCCTACGAACCCGCCCAATCGGCAATTTTGATTGAACGTATTTCTTCTACATTAGGCTCGGGACGCCGGAACAAAAAGAGCAAGGGGGGAGGGGCACCCCCCCCCCCCCCCCAAGTATTCTTATGAGGCGCTTGGCCCCTCCCCCACCTGAATTCCGGCCTTGTTTACATTTATTTTGCTGTAACCTAACTTACGACCTCCGCGTTCCCATGACGTCCCGGTGTGAAAGGTGTGAAACTACACGTTGAAGACATCCCAAAATCTCTGGAACAGGCATGAATCAGAGCGCTAGCCCTCATTTTGGTTTTCATAGAGCGGCAATTTTAACAATAAAAAGACTCTGGCGCAGGTACCAATTTGCAGTAGCCGCAGAAGCAGGGAGCTGACTTCGCTTTTCCTTTGTTAAAGACTGGCGAAGTTCAGTAACGTATGCGAATGGAAGTTTTCCGGGAGTCCCCATCAACGTCGTCTTTGTGAGTCGGATGTGTCATCGCTCAGCGTGGCGCATGAAAAGGGGGGAGACCGATCTCTGTCGTCGCGAAGTGGCTGTTCGGCTGTTGATTGCTCGGGCTGGGGGTACGGATGGGTGAGGGGAAGAAGTTGGCGCGACGGTGCAGGGTCAGTCTAATTTGTACAGCACAAATTTCTAAGCAAGTTTAGTATGATCAGATTCCCTGTATGAAATAGCCCACTCCTGCCGTCACGGAAGCAAAGCCCGTTTCCTTGCATTTACTCCCTAACCTCTGTTAGTCATATATGTGCGCACCAAAAATTTATTTTGTAATTTTTTTCTTGTTAATGCTTATGTAATATGCACCATCTAGCGATAAAAGAAACACTGCATAAGAAAGACAATTGTTTTCACGCTGTTAATTGTGCTCTCTCGAGTCAAACTTGGATTGTAATATATGGAAAACCTAGTACATAAACAAAAAAACAAGTAAAAAGAAATTTGTGCCCTCCAAGCGGGACAGGTTTTCGCCACGTACCAACAGCAGTTATGCCACATTCTTGATTGCTCACGCCGGAAAAAAATTAATTTACCTGCAGGTATGGGCGCGGCGCCGCCCGTCTTTACGAGGGTGTAGAGGACGACGCGCGAGATGTGTAGAAAAGCGCGACTGCAGCGCCGTTAGTTCCAGCGACGTCCGCGATAGGCACGCTAGCAAGCTGCGAAACTGAAACTGTCTAAGGACGTTGACACCGGCGGTATAGGCGTTTGACACACTCTATCTTCTAGTTCACTCTAATCGAGGTGAACCTTTCCGATGCGTGTATTACCAAATAAACTAGCGTGAAAAAGGGCTCATTTTACAGGGACTTACGTTTTTATGTGCCGGATTTTAAAAAACGACGTTCCGGTTAGGGCGCTCGACTACTGATCCGGAGTTCCCGGGTTCGAACCCGACCGCGGCGGCTGCGTTTTTATGGAGGAAAAACGCTAAGGCGCCCGTGTGCTGTGCGATGTCAGTGCACGTTAAAGATCCCCAGGTGGTCGAAATTAAACCGGAGCCCTCCACTACGGCACCTAATTCTTCCTTTCTTCTTTCACTCCCTCTCTTATCCCTTCCCTTACGGCGCGATTCAGGTGCCCAACGATATATGAGACAGATACTGCGCCATTTCCTTTCCCCAAAAAACCAATTAAAAAAAATGCGAGAAGCGCGCCGTTTGCCTCGCCATCCGGCAGATAGCGCAGCCTGTGAGAAAAACTGCTTGGTTCGCGTCCGCAAAAACTACTCGTAGCCGAGAACACTTTCTCACTAATTCCAAGGACCCGCCGCGGTGGCTCAGTGGTTAGGGCGCTCGACTACTGATCCGGAGTTCCCGCGTTCGAACCCGACCGCGGCGGCTGCGTTTTTATGGAGCAAACCGCTAAGGCGCCCGTGTGCTGTGCGATGTCAGTGCACGTTAAAGATCCCCAGGTGGTCGAAACTATTCCGGAGACCTCCACTACGGCGCCTCTTCTTCCTTTCTTCTTTCAATCCCTCCTTTATCCCTTCTCTTACGGCGTGGTTGTCCAACGATATATGAGACAGATACTGCGCCATTTCCTTTCCACCAAAACCAATTATATGTATCACTAATTCCACCAAATGAAGGCAAGTACCGATGTTTATTTAGATTTCGAACAACTTAGGCAATAATATTCTACCTTGTGAGCAGTGTTTGCTCTCGATTAGGCCAGTGTTTTGCGCACAGGAATTTTTAAAAACCCGGCATATAAAAACGCGTCCCTGTATGGATGGATACGGCTGAACCCTTTAAATCGGGCGGTGGCTCAAGCCACCTAGCCATGTCTTGTGAAATTTTACTCCTGTCTTGCTTTTAGCCACCAATCAGATAACCTTCGCTTGGTTACTTCTAACCTCTTAAAATCCACTTTCCTAAACCCCAATGCCTTGGGTAAGTCAGCACCGCTGCTTTCCACTGTAGGGTGAAGCCCTTTACAGAAAAGTATCAAGTGTTCAGCGTTTCCTCCTCCTCTCCGCACGCAATGCACAAAGTGTCTATCTCATGGTATACCTGACTCTGTACGTCTTAGTCCGCAAAACTCCAGTACTGGCCTCAAATAACAAAGAACTTCCCCTACAATTATCATAGATATTTTCTTTGGCAATTTCCTGTTTAAAGGTCCGGCATGTTCCCAGTGCCGATTTCGTCAGCATCCGTGTTTTCCACAGAGCTCTCTCTGTTTCTTTAACCTTTCTCTTAACCGATAATTGCTGATTTGCCCCCTTACTGCTGTCCAGATATTGCTTGTCAATTTTCTAGTTCGCTTTCTCCATTTCGTGTCAACATTCTTTATATACAGGTCTCTGAAAACTTTCCTAGCCCACTGCTTTTCCTCCATCTTTCTCAATCGTTCCTCAAATGCTATCTTACTGCTAGCCTCTCTGCTCTCGAAAGACGCCCATCCCATATCACCCTGTACCCCCTGATTTGGTGTATTGCCATGTGCTCCCAAAGCTAACCTCCATACTCCCCGTTGTTTAATTTCCAGCCTTGCTTGAACATCTGGCCTCATACACAGGACCGCATTACCGAAGGTCAGGCTAGGGACCATCACCCCTTTCCAGATCCCTCTTACCACCTCATACGTATTGTAATTCCACAGCGCCCTATTTTTCATGACAGCTGCATTCCTACTAGCTTTATTCATTACATATTTTTCATGCTCTGTCAGAGACTCAGCACTGTTATTTATCCACACCCCAAGATACTTGTACTCATTCACTACTTTTAGCACGAACTCCTTTATTCTATGCTCGCCGCCCTCTTCATTAAATATCATGACTGCAGATTTTTCCTTACTATATACTTGAAGCCTAATCTATCTCCCTCTGTACTGCATATGTCTAACAACTTTTGTAGGTCTTCCTTGTTGTCAGCCATTATCACTATATCGTCCGCGTATATTAGTCCCGGTAATGTCTGTTTAATCCATTCCCCTTGCTTGAAAAAAGATAGGTTGAAACCTAGTCCGCTCCCCTCTAGCTTGGTCTCCAACCCTTGCAGGTACAACATGAACAACAAAGGTGATAGAGGACATCCTTGCCTAAGCCCCCGCTGTATCTCTACAGGCCCTGATACATTTTTCCACATTTTATGAGCACTCTGGTACTTTCATATATATCTTTTAAAAGGTTAATTACTCCATCTTCCACATC
The DNA here is from genome assembly GCF_052857255.1 of Amblyomma americanum. Lineage (NCBI taxonomy): Eukaryota > Metazoa > Arthropoda > Arachnida > Ixodida > Ixodidae > Amblyomma > Amblyomma americanum. The sequence continues at coordinate 527,243 of NW_027526502.1, read as the reverse complement.
CAATGCGCCCAGTATGTCCCACAAATACTCCTGAATAACATTGTCATAGGCTCCACTAATATCCAGAAATGCTAGCCACAGGGGCCGGTGTGCCTTTTCAGCAATCTCTATACACTGGCGTCAATGAAAATAGATTGTCCTCCAACCTCCTTTGTTTCCGGAACCAATTTTGTAGTTCCCCTAGCACCACCTCGTTCTCCACCCAAGCCTGCAGTCTATCCTTTATAATCTGCAACACCACCCTGTAAACCACAGATGTCACTGTTATGGGACGATAGTTACTTACGTCTACTTTGTCCCCCTTTCCCTTATATATCATGTTCATTCTAGTTAATCGCCATTCATCGCGGACTTTCTCATCCACTATCGTTTTGTTCACTACCTGTATTAATGTTTTCTTGGATTTTGGTCCTAGCTTCTTTATCAACATAATCGGGATACCATCTGGTCCTGTTGATGTGCCACTAGGAACCTTCTTCTCTGTCCTTTCCCACTCTCCTTGCTCAAGTGAAGCTATTGCTGTAACCGGTCTATCCTCCTTCGATAAATTATGTACCACGTGCTTTGCTGTAAATTTTTCCGTCATCCTTGTTCCTATGTGTTTTATTGCTTCATCCCCTTCTAGTCGAATACCCTGATCTGTAACAATAAACCTTTGTTCTAGCCTAGTCTTATTACTCATTGCATTTAGATTTTTCCAGAATTTTTGGGCTGCTTTTCTATCCTTTTTATTTACTTTTGACATCCATTGGGCACCCTTTCTTCTAATTTTCTCATTAATCAAATAGGATGCGTCCCTTCTACACTTTATGAAGGTATCCCATTTTCTGTCTACTTCGGGTTTTGGTTCCCCCCTCTTCTTGGAATATCTGTGTTCCCTGGACGCTTCCTGGCGCTTTTCTATTGCCCTCTTGACCTCCTCATCCCACCAACTCTTGGGTTTGTATCTTTTCCCTTTTAGCTTTACTCGCACCTTAGCTAGCTCTAGCTCCAGTAATCGAGTTAATTTGGTATAAGTCCATTCTGTTTCACTATCCTCAAAAATTACTTTCTCGATTTGTTTGGCTGCTGCTTCCAATTGCTTTTCTGAGTAAAAATTCCCCCCTGATTGTTCATCTCAATTCATTCCTACATTGCTTTTTCTTCTGAAGCTCAACTTGATACGCTTGTGGTCACTACCTAGACTTCTGGAACTATCTTCGACTATGTTCATTACTCCTAATCTATTATACATCCTATGTGACATTAGTGCATAATCTATCGTCGAGTGCAAACTCCCCGCCTCCCATGTTATGAGCCCTCCACACTTCTCGGTGCTGTTGCAAACAACTAAATCATGCCTGTCACACATGTCCTGCAGCATGCTTCCCGTCGAATCCATGTACCCATTTAGGTCTTCTATGTGTGCATTCATGTCGCCTAATATAATTATATATCTCGCCCTGTCCTCCTAGCTCATCAATGTCGCTTGCAATACATTCTAACATTTTCCTGTTTTCCTCTTTGGCATTAACCCCTGTCCACAGGTATACAAAGCCAAGGAGTGTTTGCTTGCCTGCCACTGTTCCTTTTAGCCATAAATGTTCCCTGCATCCCAGTCTAACCCTTTGAAAATTCATACTTTTATGAATGAATGCCCCAATTCCACCTCCCTTTCTGCTGCCCTCTGTTCTATTGCAATATTCCCATGCGTAGTCTGGGTAACAGGGTGGTTGCTCCATGTCTCTAAGATGCGTTTCCACTAAACCATATACCATTAATTCCTCCTGCCTTAACTGTTCTTCTATTTCCTCCCATTTCAGTCTATTCCTGCCACCTTGCATGTTAATGAAACCTATATCTGAATTAACTTGGCCCTGGCGCTTGCGTCTCTTTCTTCCCCTATGGTTCCATTGTCCCTTTGATCTTAATTCTTCCTTCTCTGCACGGGTTGCTTCGAGCTCTGGGTCCCCCCAAAAAAGCTGTTGCCTGTCGACCTAACCTACTACCCACCCTCTTGCCAGTGGCACCACCGTAGTGGATTATAAGGAATGCAGCGCCGCCTACAACTGTTTTTTTTTTCTTCCCTGCAATACGTTGCAACAAGCTTGTGCTCGGAGCGGGGCATCTCTCTTTACCTCGGCGTGCTGAGGCGGACAACGTGTCGGTGATTAGGCTGACCAGCAGGAAGACGCGTTCATCATGGCATTCGGCGACCTGAAAACCGACACCGGTGTGAGCAAGCTGAACGAGCACCTAGTGCTCCGCAGTTACGTCGAGGGCTACCAGCCGTCGCAGGCCGACGCGACCACGTACAGCGCGTTGAGCGGCGCCCCCTCGGCGGAAAAGTTCCCGCACGCTGCCCGCTGGTACCGGCACATCGGCTCCTACTCGGCATCCGAGCGGTCCGCTTTCCCGGGCCAGAAGGGCGAGCCCGCTAAGGCCACCGCCGACGACGACGACGTGGACCTGTTCGGCTCTGACGACGAGGTCGACGAAGAGGCCGAGAAGGCTCGCCAGGAGCGAGTCAAGGTGCGTCAGCGATGCGCGAGCCACTCATATGCCGTCGGTTCAAAAAGCTAGGTGCAGACAGTCTGCTGGCCATAGATGTCGAATGGGAAGCGATGAAATCAAATTCACGCAGTCGGTTCTTCCGAGAAAGCCACACGAGTTGGCATCAGCAGATCACCTTTGACAGTATGGCGGTGTCCTTTATGTCCAGTATTAGCTGTGAAGCCGCGGTAAAAGCGCGCAAGGTTCACTGTTTACGAGCGTTTGATGACCCTACTCTGAGCCGGCTACTGCAAAATAAGCTGCAGTAATTCTTTTGTGGCGAGCCGAGCCCTGCTGCTGGTGTGAATGCGCACTTCCTTATTACCTATGAAGCAACTTGCTCCAATATTCAGGAATGCTTGTGCTGATATGTTACTCTTTGCCGTGCAGGCGTACGCCGAAAAGAAGGCGAAGAAACCTGGCGTCATCGCCAAGTCTAGCGTAGTGCTGGATGTGAAGCCCTGGGACGACGAGACGGACATGAAGGAGCTTGAGCGACTGGTGCGCACAGTGACCTGCGATGGCCACGTCTGGGGCACATCCAAGCTGGTGCCTCTGGCGTACGGCATCCACAAGCTGCAGATTGTCTGCGTTGTCGAGGACGAAAAGGTCAGCATTGACTGGCTCATCGAGGAGATCGAGAACTTCAAGGACCACGTACAGTCTGTCGACATTGCCGCCTTCCAGAAGATCTAAATCTCAAATAAATTTTTTTTTTTTCCCCAGTCAGCAGTGTGGACATCGCGCCCTAGTACCATGCTCCTTATCACATATTTTTGATGCAGGAAAGGGTAGGCAATACAAGTGCACAGAAGAACATGCCTGGTTGGGGGCAGAACTGAAAATTTGCAGATGCCAAGGTTGTTTTACTGACGGAAGGGTGTTGAATTTTAAAAGCAGAGGCATTCCGGGAATCAATATAAGCTGAACTTAACAGCCCAGAATGTAGAAGGCAACAGGAGACCAAGATGCAACAGGTGCAGTGTTATCTTAGGAGTTCTTGTGTGTGTGCCTATTTACCCCACCAACGTTCTACGCTGTTAACTTCTGAAAGGAGAACCAACAAGCTCAAGCTGCTGTCCTGTAAAACCTGAGCTAGCTATTCTCAATCTTAGGTTAAGTTGAACGCTGCCACTCGGATGTGGTCGCAAATTGCATGTACATTACTTGAGCTCTGGAGGGCATCTTGTGCCCAGCATGCTTTCACTGCCTCAGACTAGCGGTGCGCTTTAACAGGATTCTTGGGCTTCCAATGGCGAGCGCTATGTCAGTTGTTTGCCTACAGTTCTGCCGACACTACCCACCGAAGGCTTTAAAGAAACCAGAGAACATATGAACCACAGTGCGAGTACCCGCCGCGGTGGCTCAGTGGTTAGGGCACTTGGCTACTGAGCCGGAATTCCCGGTTTGAACCCGGCCATAGCGGCCGAGCTTTGATGGAGGTGAAACGAAAAACGATGGAGGCGCCCTGTGTAGTGTGGGATGTCAGTGCGCATTAAAATCCCCAGGTGGTCCCGGAGTCCTCCACTACGGCACCTTTCTCTCTTCTTTCACTCCAACCACCCTCCCTTCCCTCACAGCCTGGTTCAGGTGTCTGCGACAAAGATGGAGACAATTATTGCACCATTTCCTTTCCTCAAAAACCAATTTTCAATTTTTCAGTTTGAGCAACTCTGCAGCAACCAGGAGAACAAAAAATGTTACTGAAGAAAAACTTTTATTCATACATAGTGTATATTACCCCCTATCCTTTCTTACTATCGCTCCCCATTGCTTTCCCTTTCCCTGTTCTCTCGGTCTTTTTATTCCCGCTAGTCACAGCTCAGGTCCTTTGATGGCAGATGCCGTGGCTAGCAACATCTTTTCCTTCCATTGTTATTTTACTAACAAATAGCCACTAACAACAACAAAAACTTGAAGGATGAAGTGGACGAGACATCCGACAGAAGCATCAAACACATTATCAGTGGAAGGAAAATGGCTAGGGCTGGCTAAAACCTAGGTGGAGTGAGTGAGTCAGATAATTAGACAGATGCACTCCAGATACCAAATGTTTTTCAAATGCATCCTTGCTTCATTCAAAACAAACCTAGCAAACTCAGCAACTACCTTTGAAGCATGCACAAAGCTACTGATCAGATTGTCGTTGACACATTATATTGCTTGTCCACAAGCAATTATTACACACTTCAAATTTTTATTCAGTTTTGAACACTACAATCTAGACTTTATATGTGGCTTGCCTGCCACAGCTGATTTAGTATCGTACTATGGTGTGTTCAAAATGTTACCCGAGACGAAACAGAGCGCTGTGAAAGTCCTAATGCTTTTTTTTACAGACAACGGACCACAAACCAGTTTCTCGGCTCGTGAACCAGGCGTTGCATAATGTTCCACTTCTGATCAGTTAGGAGGCCTACACATGGCCCACGGAGAGCATCGTGCTAGAAAGAAATGCCAGAGCTTTTTTTTTTTCTTTCCTGGCACGAGACCCTGGATCTTTGTTTGCCATGTTGGTGAATGTAGCACGGTGAAAGGCCGTGCTGAAGTCTAATCCTTTAATCGCTACTGCTCCAACATTCACCTTAGCATGTGGCACAGAACGGGTTAGGCACGTGTACAACCTTTTGCCGTGATATGTTCACCAAAATGATAGCCAAAAGTTTTTGAGCCTCGTGGGCCAACTGGTCCATGGTTCATTGTTTTGAGTCCACCTAATGTAAAGTGCGTCGCTAATTTTCTGATAAATTTTTTTCAGGAGTCCTTGGTGTCTGAATATTTACCACCTGACTGGCTTATAGCCAGGGTTTTCCAGTTTACAAAGAAGGTTGATGTGCAAGCCAGAATAATGACAACAAATGAAATGAAAGGGCCGCCTAGTTCAGACGTTTGCAGGGATGGCTGCAACAAGGCAGGACATGCGAGCTCATCTTGCAGAAGCATTGTATTTGACAGAGACTACAACAGTGGTCGCTATAGAGGATTCTGAGCTTGTGTTTTTACCGCGGGAACTCAATCTGCACGCTCCGAGCATTCTTGAAAACTTGGAGTTATTGTCCTGTGCAGCTGATTTTCCTACTAATTGAATTAAACGTACCGGCTTCCGCATTTTTTTTGAACTCGCCTCCGAAAAAAGGAGGAGTCGGCCAACGCGTGGGGTGCCTTTCAGCCAGCCGCGTGGTGGCTTGCCGCTCTGCCATCTCTGCCTAATTTGAGGCTATGTAGTCTGCGAGTGAAAGTATTTATTCACGGAAACCTAAAAAACTAAATGAAAGCGAAAGCGAAGCCACCACATGACTGGCTGAAAGGAACTCCATGCTTTGGCTGACTCCTCTTCTTGTAGGAGAGAAAAAAAAATGGTGGGGAGCCGGGACGTCTAATTCGATTTAAAAGGGAGTTCGGCCGCACAGGACAACAATTCAAAGTTTCTAAGAATGCTCGGGAGAGTGTAGATTGAGTTCCCACGGTAAAAAAACTTTTTAGGATTCTTCTTTAGTGCACCTTCAACAATCACGTCTAGAGAAGTGCAGTGAGGTTTTAATGCGAGGGCGTTAAGGAGCCCATGTCGCAGAAAAGCCGGCATTGTTGGCCGTGGCCTAAAAATACATGAAAAATCCCCAGAGAACCATCTCCGAGGCGGCAGGTGGCAACCTGCCCACTGGATTGTGAGCAAACTGCACACCATGGCAGTTTAATGAATGATTGGTCATGAGATGCTCCTCAGGAAAAGTAACCTGGGTCTCACAAGCCCCACCAATGGCAGCACCTTCCTTTGCAGAGCATCGCCTAACACTGCAGCAGCAGGAGTAGTACTCCCAGGGATCTATGAATGTAAAATCCAATTCCGCATATATGGGCATTAAAAGTGTCCCCTCAAATTTTTTAAAAGAACCGAAAGCTCCAGGGACGCGGTTTCCAAATTAAGTGAGCCTTCTGACCCACCTTTGCTTTGATACACTTAGTTGCTAATGTACTGCTCATCAAATGCAACATTAAATAAAAAAAATCTCATGGGAGATGTGACAGCACCCCTGTGTACTCCACAGGCATATGCAGAAGCAGATGCCCCTCTTTTGGCATTGCATCAAGTGGAAAAACAGGCCTTTCGAGGTCACCCGACAGGTGAAAATTCCCGAGGCAGAGGAGGATGAACCAGCTCCTGCCAGCAGCCGAGCGTGGTGTTTGGAGGTGAGTGACGCCACGAAAATTCCCCTCCGGAGAGGCTGTCTGCATATATACCCGCTGATGGACAGTGGTGAGTGTCTTGGACAGCACTGCAAGCATTTGGGCCCAGCTGCACCATGTGCACTGAGGTGGTGAATGTGGAGGACTGTGCCTCTCACTTCCTGCCCTTCCACAATGAAGGGTCCTTTCCTGGAATTTTTGAGCACGGCTCTCACCTGCCAAACACTGCACTCGCTATGCTGCACCGACAGTCTAAGCTGAGCTTATACTTCAGAAGCGTCCAATAAGTGTGCCCATGTCCAAACAGGTGTGCGGTGCATTACGTTTCTCCAAAAAACTGAAAATGCTTTTACTGCCGTCAAACTAAGTTAGCTGCGCGAAAGCCCCCAGTCCTTTAAATGAAACACAAGCGATGTGTTGCATCAAACACAACGGTAGTAATCGTAGCTATATATAGCACGAGTACTGCAAAATCGTTTTGCACCACAATTATCGAAGCAGTAGCAAGTGCTGTTTTAGACAAGGTCATGTCAGGAGGAGAGACGGGTCGACTGTCATTACATAGCCATCATCTCTGCATTTAGGGTGCATTTAGGGCACCAGCCGATCAGAGAGAACCAAAGTGGATATGTCCGATGCACAGACATTTCCAAAATATCAGGCCCTGTTGTTGTTGTCCATAGGCAGATACAGAAAACGGCAGGATGAGAAAGAGTTTCTCAAATCCTTGTTACTGCATGTCAAGTTGGAACACAGAGCATCAACCCTTCCGTTGAAGTTGACGCTTGGCAACACACGTGACTGTAAACCAGTGTGACAATAAGTCAATGGGATGGAGGCTTCTGGTGGAATTTTGCAGATTCTTTGTTTACAACGCAGAAAATGAGGGGCTTTAGATATGACCGTCAGAGCAGCTGTTGGCCGACAGCCACACCAATCACAGTGGCCAACCATGTAGTCCTCTTTCATTGGATGCGCTCATCTGCACACTGGCTCACATTCTGGGTCCTGCACTCATGCTGCTTAGCCACAATAGATCTCTCATGGCAATGGCACCGCACAAAGGCCGCACCACTAGTGCAGAACAGCACAGAATGACACCACAGCACTTTGCACAGTTTCTCATACACACAACAGTAACATGATGTTCTGCTTTCACTATGTACCTGCCAAAACCCAGGCAGAACACAGACCTTTAGTTACTTGAGAAATAGAACACTGAGAATTGCCTTTGCAGGCAGATAATAAATAAGTCGTGGCCGCCGCGATCTGCTACGGCGGCGGCGCGCGCCTTTGCTCCGGCCGTCCCATTCGGCGCCTCGCCCAGCAGAAGAGTGTAATACTGCTAGTTCCCTAAAACGCCGCGAGGTGGCGGTCTTAGCCCAAGCATCGAGAGGCGCTCGCCCGGCCGGCACTGCCTGCACTTTCAGCCGCTGCACCAGCTTTGTTGGTGTGCTTCGACGCTGAATGTTTTTTTCTGACTCTTTCCTGAAGCGACCAAGAAGTTGAGGTACGTTGTTAAACAGTTGCGAATTGCTTCTGCATGCAGCTTTTGTGGTAATATAAGAGTTGATGGGTGCAACGCAGGCTTTCACCGTGCAGCATGTCGTCTAAATTGCATGCCATCGCGCTGAGTTTTTTCTTTATGAGTGTGTGCACGTGTTACAAAAGTTGCCGCGCTATATGACTGCGAAGCTCTCGCTGGCTCGAACAACATAATGAATCAAGATAAGCGCTCGCGTATTACTTATACGCCACTACACTAGTCAGTAGTTCTGAGCTCAGCTATTTTGCTCTCGAAGCAAGAATTACTCCCAAGCTTTGCTTTGGTATGTTGCATATGTGAACGTGGTTTCCCGTAGCTAATATGATCCTGCTATTGCATTATTTGTTGTGTGATGAAAACTGCACAGTTATCTGCCATTATAGCTTTGCACTGCAATGCTGTTTCATTATTTTTCAGACAAATGTACTGCTGTGTGCCTTTATGCCGCTCCAGCCGGAAAAAGAAAGGGGGACTAAGTTTTCATGAATTCCCTGCGAATGAGGAACGTTGTCAAGCATGGCTGAAGGCCATATCAAGAAAAGATTTTGTGCCAAATGACAAGTCCGCAAGCAGTGTCGTCTGCAGCCTTCACTTTTTAGAATCGGATTATTCTTCGGGGTCCGCAAAGGTGCGGCGCCTGAAACGGGACGCTGCTCCCAGCGTGTTCGCCGGTTACCCGAGCTACATGCAGCCACAACAGCCAAGAAAAAGACGCAAGTTGGAGCGACTGCCGCAGGATACTCCTCCAGATCTGAAAAGGACAGCTAATTTATCGACCGGCCATGATGAAGCTGCTAATACAGCCTGTGCTCGCGAAAAAAACAGAGGCGATTCGTCGGCTTCTGCCTGCTCGTTTCCTCTAGTTTATCAAGATAGCCTGACTCACACACCTTTGGAAGGAGATGAAGAAGCAAATCCTAAAGGTGCACAATATGAGGAAAGAAGTGCACAAGATGCAGTCGGTGAAGTGCCGCAGTCTAGAGGGACAGCTGATTGCGCAACGCAAACCACCGATGACCTCCTTCCGCGCAAGCAGTCAGATTCACGGAATATCAACCGAATGAGAGTGCAGTTATTTAGGAAAGCAGATGCTATGAGGAGACTGCAACAAGAAAACAGGCGCCTAAAAAAAAGGCTCAATGGTTTTGAAAACCACACTCTGCACACGGCTCCGAGAAAGTGCTTGGACAAGGTGGGCACATCTCAGTTTTGCTTAGAAGACTGCCTAATAGAACAGATCGGCAACGCGTCAAGGCAACGGCCCGTGTGGTCACCAGACTTTGTCCGTGAATGTGTAGTTTTGTACTACTTGTCCCCGAAGGGATACCGCTACATACGTAACAGAGGCCTATTGAAACTGCCTTCAAAAAATACTCTCCTTCGCTATGTTGGCAAATCCAACAGTGAAAGTGGAATCACGCCAGTGATGAAAGAACGCCTAAAGGAAGAGGTGGGGCAACTGAATGAGCAAGCGCGATTTTGCTCAATTATTGTAGATGAAATGGCTATAAGTTCTAAATACATTTACGATCGCAAGATGGACTGCTTTTTTGGTCAGCAGACTGTGAAAGATGTTGGGACAGAAGAGAATGTAAACAACATCGTGCTTGCGAACAAAGTGCTGTGTTTTGTTGCAACAGGCCTATCCACGTCGTACAAAATTCCTTGAGGCTTTTTCTTCACTAACCGATTGAGTGGAAAGCTCTTGTATCACCTGACACAAGAAGTGATTGCTGAAGTTGAGAAGTGTGGGCTCTACGTCACCCGAATTGTAACCGATAACCACAAGATTAACGTTACAATGATGCGCCACCTGGGCAACGGCTCCCTCAAGCCAGTGGTCAGTCATCCATGCGATCCAGAAAGACGCCTTTTCTTGTCCTTTGACCAGTGTCATATTATAAAAAACGTGTGAAGCCTTTTGCTGGAGGGGGACATGACGGATGGAAGCCAGCCAATTACTGGGCAATTTGTGAAGCAGCTCTATGTTCTTCAAAAACACGAAATCGTAAAACCAGTTCGATTTCTGACACAGAAGCATATAAAGCCTACGAATTTCGAGAAAATGCATGTGGGAAGAGCCGTGCAACTATTTTCTGATGAAGTCATCTAGGCGCTTTCCTTTTTGAAAGACTATCCCGGTTACCACCCTCAGGCGGAACAGTTCAGAAATGCAGACGCAACAGTATTCTTCATGAAGATGATACAGAAGTGGTTTTCTATCCACAATGTGGCAAACCGAACAGCCCATGTGCATAAGAGGAAGCCTGACCAAATGCACTTCTTTTGCGCTACTGACGAACGCCTACAGTGGCTGGAGGAGGAGTTTCCCAACTACCTCGAAACTATCTGCAACGCCTGTAAAAGTAGCGGGAAAAAGTTTCTTAGTGCTGAAACTTATGAAGCTCTTTTGCTAACAAGCAAATCCACTGTATTATGCATTAAGTACCTCCTCGAGAACGGCTTCTTTTATGTTTTAACAAGGAACCTCTCAAGCGACCCCGTTGAGCTCCTCTTCAGTTCTTTGCGCCAAATGTCTGGCGGTAACGACTGTCTGGATGCTAGAGCCGTGACTTTTGGCCTGGAGAGGATCTCGCGGACTAGCAGCCTTTGCCCATCACAAGCTTCAAACATTGAAAACGGACAGACTGTTTTGAGGTAGGCATATGTTCTTCAAGCTCTTGAACAAGTTCTCATAGTTGTGAACAGTCACTCTCTCTTGTTGAAAAATAGAGAGCTTATCCCTCTTTAGTCCCTTGCACGACTACGATTTCACAATGCAAGTGTTGTAGCCTGCGCGCTGGCTGGAAGTTTTTACAGTTCAGACAACATGAGCATGCAAAACCTGCTGTGCTCATGGGCAATGTTACAAGCTTTTTTGTGTTTATTTGGCTCCTGCTTACTAGGTGTGGTAACTATTTTACACATATTGCAGTATACATGGTGCCCCCCTGATTGCGGCGTCCTCTGAACAAGATGCTCCAGCTGAAGCAACAGTGCAGGCAACCACACATGTTTCGACCGAAACAGTGCAAGTTGCCTCAACCAGGTATAGGTTGCATGAAATGATTTCCAAGAGCTTATGCTTCATTAGCTCCTAGTTTGCCAGTAGTCATCTGTCTAGCACATATATCTGTCTCATAAGAATTGTATACATATGTTTCAGGTGCACGGGAACTGAAGATTTTGTAAAGGAAATCGATGAGCTCTTCACATCCTTGAAAGCGATGCCTCGTAAGTGCCCACTCGTTCACCTACTCCACCCATGAAGTGCAACCAAAAAGCGACCACTTTGCTTTATGTTAAGGCTATAATAACTGAGTGGCAACAATGCCTATGATTTGAAAATTCGGGATACTAATATGGGCATTTTCTATTTCAGTGCAGCGGCCGCCATCAAGCATCACAAATGCCAGCATCGCTTACCTAGCAGGGTTCGTGGCGAGGGCTGTTGAAGAACGCAGAACGTGCAGCTTCTGCCCTGCCCTCCACCAGTCGGATGGGAGTCCGTTGCTGATGGGGCTCATTAGCCTACAGTCAAGGGGGGGGTTAACCTACCCAAGATCAGAGCTCGTGAGCGTTCTTGTGGCCATTAAGAAGGCTGTTGATATTGCCTTGCCGCATATAAAAAAAAGCAACGTGCGGCAGCAGCTGGCTGAGCTATTACTTCCGAGAATTCAGCAATGCCCTCTTTTTGTTTGCGGAGCGAGGGAGGACCACGCCGCAAGCACAGTATCTGTGGTGTTCGATAAGTTCGTGAGGCCACTCTTATCTAACGTAGGCGCTACTGTCACAGACAGGGCAGCCTACCGCAAAAAGCTCGCCAGCAAGCCGCTCCACAGGAAAGTGCTCCGTGTTTAGAGTTAACACTATGTGAGAAACATTATAGATCTCCTTTAATCTTTGTAAATAAAGTATTGTATATCCTATGTATCTCCAAATAATTTATTTGTCCTCATTATTGCTTACAGCGCGCGGAAAAAAGAAGTCTAAATTTGCCTTGGTTCAATCCGTATGCGCCGAAAAATCATGCATTCCAGGCTGTTGTGCACGGCCCTGCCCAACATTCGGCAGGGAAAATGTATCGGGTGATATCTACAAGCGCCGAAAGCAAACGTTTATTGGATGCATTAAAGTTTAAATCAAATATCATTGCTGCACAGGAAAACCGACAGAACTCTCATTTCTCTCTATAATTTAAGGCTCTAAACTAATTTTTACCGGAATAGCAAAATTAAAATAGACCGCTGTGCTCAGATGTAAAGTACTTCATGTTTTGTGCCATATACAAATGCAAAAATAAAAAATACGTGCGTGTTGCACAACGAACACTCTAATGGCGATCTGCTTCCGAATTTAGGAAGATATTACACCAGCAAGCTACCACGTCCTTTGCCGGCGCTGCTGTGCGGCAATTTTCAAGCGCGCATCGCACACAGGCCTGCGACAACTGCGTTTTCGTGGTACACGCAGGGAAAGCGAGCATTAGGGAGCCTATATGCCGCGCGCCTCCGGCTCTCTAGCGAGCATGGGTTAAGCGCGCCACCGTGCGGCGAGAGGAGCAGTCGCACCGCTCTCTCGAATTACGCTCTCTCCGTGCGAATGGGATGGCCGGAGCAAAAGCGCGCTTCGATCGCGGAGGCCACGAATAAGTCTAAAATCTAAGAGTTAATAAAAAGGGGGACTAGAAAGAGCAACAACAAAAGGCCTTTCTACACATCAATAAATAAGCACACGGGTGAATAGAGACATTGACAAAATAACGAGGCCAGTGCCATCACACTGTTCAAATGAGAGCAAGCTCACACAAAGGCACCAACAGATGCAGCCAGTGCACGTCGACTTGCCACAAGTAAAAAATGCATGCCTGTCGTAAATAACATCCAACTGCACTGTGCGAATTCAGAGCCATCGCTACGCATGAACAGTCCAACACGTGAGCACCAGCACGCTGGCTTCAATACAACAGACAAATAAATTATGACTACATTTTCAAGCCTCAGCTGCGAAGCAGGCACTGAAATAACCGCAACACAATGCTCCACCTGAGGTCGGCAAAGACCACAGCACATGCACTCGAGAGACCAACGAACGCAGACCTTTGTGCTTTGTAACAACCAAGTGCACCCTGGTGCACAGCACCACGGGCATTGGAGTGGAGCAGAGCAGTTATTATCAGTAGCAAATGCACAGCGTTTCAGCACCATCAGGCTTGCTACACTTCACAAGGACAGTTGAGACAACATATCACACTTACGCAATTCTGACCTTTTTTCACAAAATTTGAGCCACAAAACGACACGCATGTCACAATCGTATATGTAACCAAAACCAGTCTAGCATCAGACCCAGCATGATTACAATGACCAGACGATGACCAAACAAGCCCTTTTGCATTGGCAGCTGGTTAAGACTTTTTGCAGTTAGAGATGTTAGGCTCAACTATTTCACTGTGCTTTTCACATTTTCTGTGTTTTGCCTTTTATATTTTTGTTTTCCATTTCAACCAGCATGACAACTGGATGTGTAAACAATAGCGGGTGCATTACAACCGTTTAATTACAGTAGTGCGGCCACCATGAGACAGCAGTTCTCCGCTGGTTTCAGCCTAACACGCATAGATGCAACTGCCACTAACAATTCATGCTCACTATTAAAACGGTGACCAGCTATAATGGAATGGAAGTCAGTACAAAACTTATTAGCACTGCAAGTATGTTTCAGTAACATTTATGAAACAATAATAACACTAAGGAAATGTTCCTGACCAACATGAGCTTACTTAAAGCATCTAATTTGAGCACCGTTTCAGGATTTCTTTCCACACTCACAACCAATTTTGCGCAAAGAAATAACACTATAATATTCCAGTACTACTTGGGCGGGCCCCTGCTGATCTTGTAGCACTGCCTAGGCTGTCAAGCTGGAGGCTGCAAGATCTGTTCCTGGTATTTAAGGCTAACATCCCTAACTGCAAAAAGGCTTAACTAACTGCCAATGCTTAGTCCCCCTCTGGCCTTTGTAACGACGCTGGGGCTATTCCTAGACTGGTTTTGATTTCGCATATGATTACGGCGTGTGTGTTGATTTGTGGCTCAAAGTTTTCAGAGAGCAGCAAAATGCTTTGACGGACACAAAAGCAAGTACAGTAACGGCAACTCTTTCTGGAGGCAAAGGAAGAAAAGACAGATTTAAATATGCCTTTAAACAGTGGTGTGAAAATATATTCATATGATCACTTGGCCTGTGTGACCAGTACTGAAATGCAGGCTACAATGTTCAATGCACTGTGCTTCTGGGAGAAACATTTAGTGTTTCTGCCTGCTTGCACATAATGTTGTTCATTGCACATACATCTGTAAACTTGTTCAAAACAAAAAACAGCAAGCTGCAAGAGGTTAGACATGCCAGTTCCTTTTAAAAAATGCATTTCATGACTGAAGGAGCCAGCCATTACAGAGGGCAATCCAGTCCAGCAAAAATCTCCAAGGGCACTTCTCTCAACATGTTTAAATGCAAAATGCCAGTGATCAAAAGATAATGACCAGCTGTAACAACATTTTGCAAGCTCTAGTATCTAAGCCTGAAACCAACAGCAAACCTTGCAGTTAACACGAAAATTTGAGCTAGTTGCTTCATGTTGGAATTGAGTGAAGCACACTGTATCCACAAAAATAGCGACACGTGTGTAAGCACACCGTCAGTAACCATCCATGATTGTGAAGTTTCAAATTTGGATTCATAGCAGTATCTTTTGTGTTTTTTGTGGAAAGGGGTAGCGCATTTCTGGTTGTCATATGAGAGCATATTACCCATGTACGTTTCAATAAACTTTCAGTTCTTAATAACGCTTGTCCTTCCGTCTCTTCTTGTTCCGTGTTCCCCGTCGCAGCGCTGGTAAAGTTTCGAACTGCAAATCTTATGCATGTTAAAACAAATGCCAGAACACGGCCACTCTAAGAAACAATGAGCTAAAAATAAAGTCCCTGTTGAGCACACTACTCCAGAGACGGTATTGCGGGACATCCCGCCAAACAGCGAGAGATATGAAATTAAGGAACAGAAAGCAGTTTTAATTTTTTTTTTAAAGTTTTTGAAGTCAAACTAGTTTGGTGTGCACTTCATACACGACATGTGCAGTATTTGGTGAGCCAGGTGCCAGTGAAGCCACTTCTGCTCACTTTCCAAGAGCCACAACCTCCTCGCCCAAATCAGCATTTAAGGTCCTTCAAAGGATCTTGCAAAAGTCTAGGGCTCTAGTGGCAGCAGTCAGTAAGGTGACTCATGCACTTCCATTGCACTGCAAAGACAGGGATAACCTCAAATTCACCCAGTGTGCACAAGAAAAAAGAAAGCTAAACGCAGCTAACAGAACTGTAAAAAGGCAAAGACCATATCACTGACCAAGCCAATTCTGTCTGCCTTTGATTCGGTCAGCGATGCGATCTTTGCCTTGACAGAATGCTTCATCCTCACCAGACAATGTTCTGTTGAATGTTACGACTACAGCTACAAGAACGAAAGCTGCCGCGTGAACAGTGTTAGCATGGCCTGTGCCCTGACTTCAGAGAGGGAGCAAACAATGGCTGTAGTGCAACTGATTTCAGGCAACCAGTGGACGAGAAGCATTCCCTTCATAGCCTTGCTGCACTGACCTCTACTACCTCCATGACAAGATGGGCTCCCAGGGCTGAACGGCAAGGAGGCACTAATCATCACTGCAATCCGCTGTGGACTTATGTCAATAAAACAACAACTATGCCGAAAGCAATCATTAAAGTTTTCTTACGAGCAGCTGCAACCTGAAGTTAGGAAGTAATGGCATTCAATGGAAAGCGTGTTTTGAGCACACAGCAAGACTCGCTTCTTAGTTAGACATGACTCCCATTATACTAATTCCTCCTCTCCTCACTTGACTGCCTAATTACCTACACAAAGAAGTTGGTTTGTGACAAACCCCTGCAGGCTTCATCTACAATAAAAAAAAAGATTCTTTGCCGGTCACATTTAAAATGATGATTAACCGAGAAGTGCATCCCTCAATGACACCACATCCTTTAGTGGTGAGAATAACAGGAAACAGTAACTGGCCAATGGCCAACCTATGAGGAACACAACTGATGCAATAAAATGATTCACTTAATGCTAAGATGCACAGATATGTCAGCAACCAGGGCTAGCAAGACTATTCAATCAAGGATGAGCCTGGAGGCCACGACCGGGAATACAGAACGAATACAAGGCCACTTTACAGAAAGGGCAGGCTGGATGCCACAAAGAAACTCTGTCCAAATGAGGAAAATAACAACATTACTAAACAAGCTGCCATAATACACGAGCACTTATTTTTCCTGCTTGACTTCGGCATTTGATCTCTTGCAGCATGCATAAAACTTTCTTGTGGAATCAGCATATGATTAACTTGTCTGCACTGCTGATGGTCTATACTAAAATGCCTCAAGTTCCCGGACAACCTGGCTTCAAACTGTGAGCCGTGCACAATACTGGCAAACTGAGGTGGAGCCTTCATCATCCCTGCAACAGCTACTGCAGGGATGTTCAGTCGCAGATAGAAATGGGCCAGTGAATCAGAGAACAAACCATAAACAATAGCAAGCAAACAAGGGTGTGGGCGGTCACTGCACTCGTGCACTGTTCTCCGCATAAAAGCAGGACCATCAATGCAAGCAGCATGACATGGTGCAAACAAAAGAGGCAGTTCACGTCTGAATGCCCAACTTTCCAACAAACAACGTGGTCGCCAGGCAGTGGAGTGGGTTCACACCTCTTGGCTGCCGCAGGATCGAGGCGTTAGCAAAGGGTGCCCAGACGGCCGGATAAGCTCTCGCTGAGCACGGGTGCTTGAGCGGCACACGGTGGAGTATCTTCACCTGAGCATTGTTCCAAAAGTGTGCCACTTGCAGCATGAGACTGACATAGATTGGAACAGGACATGCAACAAGAAACGCAACTACCAGTAGCCTACTCAAAAACGTAACTTTTAGTTAAAAAGCATCGGCTACTCGTGCAGGTGATGTGAGCTGATCCTGTTTTGTGTAAAGCTGCTTTGATAAGGTAGAGGAAGGCGTGGACCAGAGCACCTCTTCTTTATCTGTTTGGGCCCCTGCAGATGCAAAAGAAGTCCACTACACAGCCCGCAGTCAGCTTTGACAGAGAGCCCATACTAGAAAATAGATCAATGGCATTTGCGCTTCATAATGCAAGTGCAATGCCAAAGCTTTGTCACTCTCCTCTTACAAGGCTCCACGCTTTCGAAACGGCAGCTCACCAGTCAACCTTGTTCACAGCCTTGCCATCACCCGTTCACCTTCGCACTGGCATTGCGCAAGTCCACGACAAGCGCCGTGATGTTGTCAAGAGAGCCCGCGCTGTATGCTCTCAGTGCCAGTTCCCGGGCACCATGGAGCGGCTCGTCTAGATGTGCCAGTGCCAGTGCTGCTGCCTGCTCATTGCTGAGCGCATCCCAGAGGCCATCCGAGGCAAGCACCGCACACGCGGCTCCCTCTGACAGGTCGAAGGTCAGTACATCAGGCTGGGCCACTAGCAGGTGGCGCTCCTTGAGGGGGTAGTCGCCCAGGGCACGAGACGTCGCCAGCACACCCGCCACACGCCACACGCCGTTGAAGGTGATGAAGCCACCAGCCTCACGGATGCGCTTGTGCTCTTTCAACTGCATCAGCGGACAACAAAATTCACTGTGTTTGTCGCCACCACCATCGGCCTAACTACACCCATTACAGAACAAAGCGAATTCCAGTGCTCTGTATTCCAGTGTTTTTCTTTAAATTTGTACCATAAACATGTAATAAACGAGCCTTGAACAGATGGCAGCAGAGAGTTGGGGGGGGGGGAGGTGGAATATAATTAGGAGGTTTGTGGAGAACAGGTGGCCGCAGTTGGCACAGGACAGGGTTAAGTTTGGGAGTGGCTGCTCAATCACATACCTCGAACTACCATAGCCAACGGATGCACTGAAGTTTACAACAAAAGTTTGACAAAGGCACAAAATGGCAAGCGTTTTGGATTGGTAACCCCGCATGTGAAATTACCACGATGCACACACGCAGCTGCCAATAGCTAGAAGCGCACACAAAGCTCAGGTATCCGAGACAAAAATGAGGGAACAAAAAATGAATTGAGGAAAAACAAAATTGCTGTATTCTCTCCAAGCTTATGCTCACCAGAAGGCCCTGTGCAGAGGCAACGACCCATGCAAGTGTCAATTAGAAGACGGGGTTTCTTTCACCATCAATTAACCGTCACGTGCTTATATGAAGTGTGCCATATGGTAACTGGTGTAATGTATATATAGTAGCTTCTTTTAAATCTAGCGATAATGCTACAACTCTGAACTTTAAAACTTTTGGGGTTCGAATAACAGCGGAAAAATCACACTGGGACAAAACTGTTTAACGATAACAAAAAAATTGGCTATATTCAAGAGGCATTACACACGTCGTCTTCCGACGACTCTTCTTTTTGCACTGGCCCTGTCCACACGCTTTTTCACCCTCAATGTCCACGAGGCACTCTTTCTCTCTCACTCGCACGTGCACATAGTTTGGTGGTCGCGTCCCCACCGCCACACTTGCCGTGTTTGACATCTGGAGTTCATTCGGGAAGGAGACCGCTTGCGGGCATGTAGAGCTGAAGCGCCGTCTGTCGCCGACTGCGCGACTCTCCCCTATGTCGCTGCCAATTAAAGGCGCCGGGCTGATGGCGGTCTTTTGTCCGCTCTCTTCGGGGCGCCGCCGTTCGGGTGTCTCCAAGAGCGCCCAGGTTTCTGTTGCCGTCTGTTTCTGCTTTGTGGCACTTTACTCAAGCTAGGCGCTTCTTTCCGGGGAACTGATGTTTCTGCTTCTTCGTTTCCTTGTTTCTTTACAACTGGCTAATGAATACACAAAAAAATGACCTGCTAGCCAATGGCTGTTCAATAGACATTGAGCAGTTGGAACACATGGTGGGCACAGTGATGCTACTCATAACTCATACAAAATGCAATTTCGGGCAATTTTTGGAGCACTAAAATTTCCAACTTGGAGCACTTTGGAGGAGGAGGAGGAGGAGGAGCGGCGGTGGCTGCGGCAGCAGCGTTTATTCAAAAATAACAAGATATTCTTCTTATATTGAATATAAAAATAATTCTCTTCCTTTTGAAAATCAAACGGAAGGAAAAGATTTTTGCTAGCCCCGGCATCTGCCATCACTACGGAGGCAACTGAGCAAGGGCAACGGAAAAGGATAGCAGGCAGAATGAAGAAATGAAATAAAAGAGGTGAGGAGCAGTAAAAAAGGATAGGGGGAGAGGTAACATATACAAATACACTATTTACACAAGAATACATATATACAGGTTGCACCTGTGTGAGGAACATCGATTTAGAAGCAGTCTCTAGATCACCAAAATTTAGAATGTGGTGCACTTTGGAGCACTACAACACTGCTTTGGAGGCACCACCCTGGAGAAAACACTGCTTTGGAGGCACCACCCTGGAGAATGTAGCTTTTAGTTTCCAAATCTTTTCATCTGGCAAACAACGCTAGAGAAGTTTGAGTGTGATGTCATGATATGCTACACCATTAAGGCTGTTATTGATGGCAGAGTCCCACCTAACAGGTTTTGAATTCTACCTTTTATGCTGTATGATTCAAAAGGAGGCACCTCTGTGAAATATGTCACCCAGTCAGCCAGTTCAGTCACGCTTTGTTGCACACTGTGCTTGACTCACACAGGAGCAATTAGACGCACTAACCTCTTCATCCTTGTGAGCCAGGCCTGTAGTGTACACAACGCCTGCACTAACCCAGAATGATGTATACAGCTCCATTTTTTAAACAAATGGCAGAGTGCCAGGGCCACTATGTTGCACAACTGAGACAAATGGCAAAGTGCAAATGCAGCAGCACCATGCAACTGTGCCCATTTAGAACTAACAATGGCCTAGCAAGAATGAGATCGATGTGGCAGTTACAATGCGCATTGTGGCTATGGTACTGAGTCGGATAGACTGAAAAATCCCTGGACGTGGTGCTCGGTTGCAACAAAGACACAAGCGCCAGAAGTGTGCAGGAGGGAGTGCGCTACGTGGCCGTGATATTTATCGTAAATGTACATGAGTGTCAAAAATATTCAGCGCACTATGCGAGAACAATGGGCATTACACGTATACGACAGAAGGCAGAAAAGAATACTCCACGTGAGCCCAGCATTGCACTGCCTCGCAGGGACTTCGAGCTCACTGCGAGGCTATCTGAGTTACACGTGAATCTTGCAGGATGGATGCAGAGTAGATCGACACTACAGTAAAAGCTGATTAATTAGAACTTCAAAGAACCAGAAAAACTGCTCCAATAGACAATACATGAAAGTGCTCAGCAGCCTGGCAACACTGTGCCCACGGCTTCCGGTTTCCATCTTGGTTCGGCCGAGCTCGTCGAGCTGGTGCATTGTTTGCTATGCGTACTTTCTTGATACCGGTGTAGCTGTTATGAATCTTGCTAGTAGAATTTCAAAAGACAAGCTTCAGCTGCTACACTGCTTGCACTGCTAATCTTTTATGAAATGCAGGTCATTTCAGTAAGCACCAGCATGCTCCTACCACATCCTTAGCTTTGCTCGAAGTTTGTTGCTGACCCTATGCAAATGTCATTTTAATGCGCGCATTTAAGCACTGGCTCAAGCATCGTGCATTAGCACTGCTATTTTATTTTCAAGCGGACTCAAATTCATCTGGTACGGTAGAGAGTGGTTATTTTGTGCCGAGTGCACAGATGTACAGACCAACTTATCAGGCAGCGCAAACTTTCATGCATGCTGATGCTAGCAGCTGCGTGCACTGCATTATAATCACTCAAGACCCTCAACCAGCTACGCAATGCCATTCCTTTACTGCAATGTGCAATGCACATCTGCAGTTTTTAACATCACCGTTTCAGAGCCCGGCACTGATGCTAGTTGCTTTTTGCCACACCTTCAACGATGCGCATGTCTTGCGCAAGACGCTGTACAAGAGAATATTGCGATGTGAGCAGTCGATATTAACAAGAGGAAAGTAAGCATATATAATTCAAAACATTGTAATCAGACGCAGATTTTTTGTTCACACTTCGTACTTTCGATATTAAACTGAATTGTATTTTCATTTTGCAACACCGTTGCGAGGGAAGCCAGGAGAAAAGCTGTATGAACAGAATAAGAGATCCTGAATTCCTCTTTAAACAACACTATTGACAGCAGCACGGATCTTTCCCTGCTGCCATGAAGAGCGCTCATGGATTACAGAAAGCCTATAGCAGCAGTTGTATGTACTGCTATGCCGGTCAAGCTATATGTGCCAATGTGAAATTCGCATGCTTTGGTGGCTTTCAACACATCATTGGGTTTCTCCCAAAGCTGGACAAATGGCTTTGTTACGGAGCAAGCTGTTGCAGTTTGCCATGATGATAATAAAATCAAACAGCCTGAAGCATTTTCAGCATACTGTCATACTTTGTAACTTTGAAATGCATCCCTCCTTCAGGATAAAATAGCAACATTATCCATTTTTTCAACAGACTTTGTCACGGCGCATATCGATTATGGAAATCCTGAAAAAAACAAACAAACTTCAGAACCTGTTTTATACATAGTGTGTATTACATTACCAAGATGCATTGAACGTACATAATATGCTGGCACGATCGCATGACATAAGAGGAAAACAATGCGTGGGACCTTGCAACAATTCCACGGCCAAGATAGCTTTCTAGCTAAAAATGACTGGACACAGGAACACATAGAAAACTAAGCAGTAAATGGTGTGGTTCTTTGAGTGCACTTAGTTCGCCACGGCATGAGCGATCAAATTTGTAGATGGATTGCACAGAGTGTCCATGGCCACGATTTGCCGGCAAATAAATGAACGCACTTTTTTTGCGACTGGAATAGACGCTTGAGCAACACAGGCATAGGCCGGCTGAAAAAAGTTTGCTTCCTCTATTACGTTGTTCAAGTATATGTCACTACGTTCACATCCGAGCGACTACGCGTTATCAGAGAATTAATAGGCAAGTGTACGAAATCAGCTCCTAATTCTGATTGTTGTAGCTGTTGTGTTGGGTTTAATGGCGCATAAACTAAGGCTATCATGCGCCAAGCTCAAGGTATATGAAATTGTTTTTTGCAGATTTTTACAAATATGTGAAAAAAATAAGGCGGTGTAGAAAGCTTAAAAAGTTATTTTCATATATCTAGTATTGAGAGCAAAAACAAGATTTATAAATAGCTAACATTAAAAGTTTCAAAGGAGGTTGGGTAACCTCATCAGCCGTCCTTGGCTGGGCAAGGAACTGGAGGCTCCCAACCAGTTCAAATAAAAACCTCGGCCTTTTTCTCAAGAATGAGAAAGTGGCTGAGGTGCATCAGGCGTAGCACTGGGTCACGATTTACATATTTTGAAGAAAATCTGCTTCTGTTAAAAATCTAAAAACACAAGACATATCCACAATTGCATTTTCACTTAAGAGCAGTGCTGGGTGAAAAGGGATGCATGGTTATAAAACTGAGAAAAGCTTCACTATGCCAGCTTTTCGAGTCGTCACCGGGGCCGCAAGTTTGACCATGAATGTAGCTAGAGGTCACGGTTGCTGCCAGTTTCACCTTGAATGTAGGTAGAGGTCAAACCATGAGCATAACTGGTGGTAGTCAGGTTTGACACATGACGTCAGCTACAGCAGCGACACCAGCGGCTGTTACACCAACCATCTCGACTTTGGCCTTCCACCTTTGCCCTTTGACCAAAGCGTCTACCGGTATCGCAGGTCATGAAAGTGGGTTCTGCCTAAAATGCCCGTGCACTGCTGTGGACACATGAACGGCACCCATAAGAGAAGGAAAATGAGATGAAAATTGGTTTTAAGAAAAGCAAATTACGCCTGTCTCACATATCTCTGCGGACACAGGAACCACTAAGGAAAATGAAATAAAGTTGGTTTTAAGGAAATGAAGTGACCTCTGTCCTGCCTCACATACAATTTTTTTTTTTAAATTAGGCTTTCTGAAATTATCTGCAGGGTTTGCGTCGTTTGGAACCAGATTTGGTTCCATATCTCCGCATACAAGCAATAATACAGCTGTAAATATCACCGAAGCTATATTAAATATATACTGTCTTGTGTGAGCGCCTTTAAAGTCGTTTCAAAGAAAGCAAGATGTTTAACAAATAAAAAAAAATGCCTACTACTGTGTGTGTGTCAGTATGGCTATCTATAGAAACCACTAGTCGCTCGACCACAAATGTAGCCAGGGTGATGCAGCTTTTCGCTTTCGACCAGAGTTAACCAGAGCTAAACCACCAGCAATTTTTTTCCTTAGCTTTTCCAGTTGCGAGCATGAAAATAAAATGTGATTAACTGTAAGTTCATCTCCACATGTACAAACTGGTTTGTCTTTTTTCGTTAGCAGAAAGTTGTATGTAATGTGTGGGTGGCCTATACGGACACGGCAGATAATGACTTCCTCAAAACGTTTCTGGTGCACAAGACTTCTATTCACCTAGAACCAATTTTATTAAGTGTAGCTTGTTATTTACTTTGTTGTTCCAAACGGATTGCCATTTTGTCCTTGCATTACATTGTAGTAATTTCACACAATCTTTATAGGGCATATTTATACTTTTAATTAGCTTGCTACACGCTTGAGCAGTGCACAAATCTGCTCTTTCGTTGCCTTTTATGCCGACATGACTTGGGACCCAGCACAGTTTTATGTTTTGTTCTTGAGCTGTGGCTGTTACAATGCTATGTATGATGTCACCAAGTACAGGAGTGATTGCATTTCCAGGGTGAAGAGCATTAAGACTTAGGGAGTCTGTGTAAATAATACTGTTTGTGAGGTTCTCGTTTAGTATTTGTTCGATGGCTACAGCGACGGTGTAGCATTCAGAAGTGAAAATTGATGAACACTGTGGAAGCCTTACGATTTTATTGTAATTCTGTTGTACTACTGTGCTTTCAACGTAAAAAATCTGTTTTTGAGCCATCTGTATAAAAAACTCGGAAAGTACTGTATTTTTCGAGTGCAAGAAGATCTTGCATAATATTGTTACGTGACGGCAAGCGGTGAAGACAGGGCTACATAACAGATGGCGATGGGATGATTTAATGGGGGTGGGCCTAGCGCAAGCGCTCCGTGCTGCGCCACTGCCCACTTTGTCGTCTTCGAGTCTGTGGCACTACCTGGGGCCACCGAGCGATCGTCCCGATCGCGCAAACTGAAAGACCGGCAGTGAAGATGAAACGCAGGGCGTGACGATGAGCGTGACAGGAGGGATGAACACAGAAGAGAAGAAGATGCAGGGCTTGCCGTCTTGATGAAAGAGATGAGCAGATCATGATCAGATGAGCGCTGGTCCAGGAAGCTTCCGGGCCGCAGCTAGGTCACCTTGAGCCGACGGCCGAGGCCCATTAACACACCAAATGGCATGGGCAGGGGCTGTGTTCGAATATGTTGGTGGCTTCTAGGGTCGGTGGGGTCATAGGTTTGAGTAGCGGCGTCGTCGTCAAATTGTGTATTCTGGCCGGGCCAGGGCACGGGGCTGGGGTGAACGGCACGGTCAGTTCTGGTCTGGCGCACTGGGGCACAGCCGGGTGGTGCGGACAGGAACACACGACCGACTACCACGGCATACGCAGGATGCCGAAGCTCCAGGACCAGGATGGGGATGAACTCCGCACCTCACACCAAATGTTACTCGACGGCAAGAAGGTGAAGACAGGGCTACATAACAGATGGCGATGGGATGATTTAGTGGGGGTGGGCCTAGCGCAAGCACTCTGTGCTGCGCCACTGCCCACTTTGTCGTCTTCGAGTCCGTGACAATATGTAGTTTGTTTTTTATGATGTAGTTTGTTTTTTATGATGGTACCATGGAGGCAGTGGATCTCGTCTTTGTGACTATTGGGCGACAGATGTGTTTAGGCAGAGAACGGATTTTTAGAATGTATGAACACGTGAGCACCGCTCTTCTGTTTGTAAGTGATACTTCGTTAGTTTCTACATACAGACTATTTATGGGTGGCGTCCTGTATTCACCAGTGGAAAGACGCAAACCTAAATTATGTATTGGGTCCAGTCATTTAAGATGAGATGGTCTCGCTGACCTATAAACTATACACCCATAATCCAAGGAAGAGCGAACAACAGACCGATAAATTATAAAAGGCATGTCCTATCAGAACCCCAGTGTTTTCAGGAAAGTACTTTAAGTGTGTTCAAGGATCGGGAGGCTTTCTTTTTTAGAGCATTATGTGAGATAGAAATGTCAGTTTTTTGTCAAAAGTAATGCCCAGAAATTTTACTTCATTTTTTTTATAGGCAGTTCAATTTTGTTTAGATGCAAGCTCGGGTTGGATTGCAGACCTTGCTTTAGTGAGAACAACACGCCCACTGTTTTCTGTGTGGAGAATTGGAATCCATTTTTGTCTGCAAATGTTCGTAGTTTGTTTATTGTCAACTGTGTTAGTCTCTCACATGTTGCTGCATTTGAGGATGTACTATCGCATTCAATATGACTTGCAACCTCAAGCAGCGTAGCTAGAGCGCTCCCCGGAAGCACAGTGGAGCCAACAAACGACGCGCTTGAAAACGAAAGGGAAAAGAATATTGGTGTTCCACCACTCAGTCTTCTCCCCTGTGCCGTCTGGTCTTGGCAGTACCATGGCGTTATTGCATCGCCGCCGCTTGCCTGACGAATGCAAGGAGCATGTCACAGTTGATTTTGTTTCATTCCTGTACACGGCTAGATGCGCCGGCACCTGTGAGAATTAATGAGCTCAGATTTCGGCGTGCAGACGACGCGGGGGATGTGCCTGGCAGCTGGAACAGCAGAATCCTTTCCACTTAGCTTTCAGGCACGCCGCTTGTCGGCCCCACCATGCTTCCAAATATGCTGCGGTCAAACTCTAGCGGGTTGCAAGTCATATTGAGCGCGATAGTACAAGTTATTTGAAGGCTGTCGACATAGACTGAATAAATAATGGACTTTGGGATTTTGTTTATAAAATTCATCTTTACAATAAACAGTGTTGTGCTCAAAATACACCCCTGAGGAACCCCGTTCTCTTGAACGAAGTTCCTGGAAATGGTTGATACCAGGCGTACTTGAAATAAGCGGTTCGAGAGGAAATCATTTAAGCAGTTTAACATCCTGTCGCGGATGCT
The DNA here is from genome assembly GCF_052857255.1 of Amblyomma americanum. Classification (NCBI taxonomy): domain Eukaryota; kingdom Metazoa; phylum Arthropoda; class Arachnida; order Ixodida; family Ixodidae; genus Amblyomma; species Amblyomma americanum. The sequence continues at coordinate 500,760 of NW_027526502.1, read as the reverse complement.
AAGTTCTGCCAGGTCGCGAAGAATTGCATATCTCACGTTGTGTCGTATGCTTTCTCCAGATCAAAAAAGACAGCTAGGCAGTGTTGTTTATGTGTAAAAGCTTCTCCGATTGTTTTCGAGGCAAATATATGGTCAGTTGTTGAGCATGAATTTTTAAAACCGCATTGATGGATGTCAAGAAGCTTGTGAGCTTCAAGGAGGAAAGTTAATCTTATATTTAGAACACTTACAAAAGATTTGGTGCGACAGCTTGTAAGGGCTATTGGCCTATAGCTGCTAGGGGAAGTTGGTGGTTTTCCAGGTTTCAGAAATGGCACTATGGCGGCTCTTCTCCACTTCTTAGGCATTTTTCCTTCTATAAATATTTTGTAAAAGAAATTCAAGAGTGCCGCTATGGTAGGCTGGAAAAGATGTGCAAGCATTTTATAACTGTGCCTGGTCGGGTCCTGGAGCAGTTTTCGTTGCCGGCAGACAGTACTGTATTTCTTGGAGAGTAATTAAACTACTGTATTTTAACTTCACACCCCCACTTGTTGGGAGCCTGTTTTTCGGCTGTGGTTTTGTATTTTAAAAATGACTGGCTGTAGTGTAAAGAACTTGAAACCGCATTAAGTTTGCCTGTTCCACTAAATTTGTTTATGTACCAGGTGTTGTCAAAAAAGGAACTGTGAAGGGCAAGTAGCTACCATTTAGTTTTATAACTTGCTCCCACATTTTCTTCGATACGGTTGAGCTGTTTGAGACACATACGCTTTCCATGATGTTGTCTCGACATTACGCCGAACATACCGTGCTTGTGCTCTCGCCTTTTTTAAAATGATAAGGTTTTCATGTGTTGGGTACCTACGGAAAATGCCCCAGGCTTTGTTTTGTTTCTTTTTCGCTTCACGACATTCCTGCGTGTACCAAAATTTATGATTTTGTCACACCAGACCAGAGGATTGAGGAATAGACAGCTGTGCAGCAATAATTATACAGGTTATGAGCATTTCATTTAGTTCATCTATACCGCGATCATCTGAAAAAATTTTCCCAAGACTCGCTTTTTCTTCAAAAAGTGCCCAGTCGGCTAAATGCAACTTCCAACGGCGAGGCTTCGCGAGGATAATTGATGGTGACGATGATAGGCTGATACTAACAGGCAAATGATCACTTCCGTACGGGTTATATATAACATCCCAGAAGAAAGGAAGAAAGAGGTGCCGTAGTGGGGGGCTCCGGAATAATTTCGACCACCTGGCTAGTGTCCATTTCTTCACTACCACAAAAAGAGGAGTGTGCATTAAAATCCCCCACTACAAGACATGGCTCCGGCAGCTGTTTAAAATGTGCTTCTAAGCCATGTAGTGTTACGGATAGATGTGGTTGAAGGTATACTGAGCATATTATTGTTTTAAAATGAAGTAGGGCGACTGCTACAGCTTCAAATTTCGTATTAAGACTTATTTTGTGGGTTGCAAAACTGCTCTGTACCACAATAGCAGCCAGTCCAGACAGCCTACTCGCTTGCTCTCAGTCACGCCGAAAGACTATACATTTTAAAAATATTTTGTTGTTGAGGACGTAAGTTCGTCTCTTGTAGACAGAGGATGACCGGAGAAAGTGAATTTAAGATATCTTTTACATCGGTGTACTTAAAAATCCATGACCATTCCAATGAATTAAAAAAGTCATGATTAATGAGTTTTGGGGGGTATGGTTAATAACCTAAACCTCCGGAGTTCTTGGTCCCGTCACTGGGGTTTTTCTTTTTCACTCAAGAGAGCTACGTTGGCGTTGTGTCCATCGCCTCCCTGAGGCGCTGGAGGACCGCAGAGTAGCTGCGGGGGCACGAGTTGTAGGCCTCTCCCGAATGGGGGAAGCCTTGCGGGCTGCCGACCCAGGAGCCCTTTGTCAGAGGTGGCAGGGCAGCCTTTGCTGCATCTGCCGGGGGCACAGATGGCCCTGCTTCAGGCTCACGGTGTGTGGCCTGGGCAGGAGCCATAGGCCAGTGAGGTGCTCCGCCCCGTTGAACCACATCGGCGAAATTTATTTTTCCTGTGAAAAGGAACATTCCTTGTTTGTGTGCATCGTTTTCTTGCTTCCTGAAAAGTTTTCCTTGGTTTTAATAGTTATCTCTTTTTCCTTCTTCCAGGATGGACACGATCTCGAGTATGCAGGGTGGTCCCCTTCACAGTTAGTGTACTTTGGTGCAACGTTACATTGCACGGATTCATGGTCATTTGATGCACATTTGGCACAGGTTTGACGGCCGCGACAGCTCTGGGAGCCATGGCTGAATCTTTGACACTTGAAGCACCTTCTGGCATTTGGTATGTATGGTTGGACAGTTATTTTCGTGTATCCTACTTGCATGGTTTCTTGGAGTTGGCTAGAGGCCAAAGTCAGGAATACGTGTTTTGTTTGCGTTTCTTTATCATCCTTACGGATGTTGATACACTCGACGTCAGTCACGTTCTGGTCTTTCAGGCCTTCCAACATTTGTTCCTCTGTTAAAGTCAGGAAATCATGCTCCGAGATTACACCTTTCACCCTACTTAGTGATCTATGGGCGCTGATGGAGAAAGGAATGTCTCCGAAGGTCAATATGTTTTCAAGTTTTGAGCACTGAATATTATCCCTGACCGCAATGAGTAGGTTGCCGTTGAACTTTGTAACCTTGTATCCAAGTACTAGGGCATCTGTTAGACTTTTAGAGACAATGAACGGTGAAATGGTTCGGGCTGGTTTTTTTGCTTCATTATGTACATGGTACATTACGAAAACTTTTGTTCTTTGAAAGAATTTTGTACTCACATCGGTCCATACCTTTTTTGGAGGGCGATCATATGTTGCATGGGAAGCCATGAAGATTGTGTGTTTTTCAGCCACGGTGCCAGCCGCCCAGCATGGAGCCCAACAAGGGGACGGGACAGGAACTTGCGCGCAAGTCCTGCCCATGCCAGCTGTACACCCCAACTATAACCCAATATGACGCAACTAAGGGTGGTTGGTCACACAAGGTTAACCCTCGCTGCCAGGAAGAAAGGAGACAGGAGAGCTGTGAGAAAGAAGGTAGGAAAGTGAAATATAGAAGGGAGGATAGGAAAAGGCAACTGTCGATTTCCCCCGGTCGGGTCCGGCCGGAGGTGCCGTCTACAGGAAGCTGGGGCCAAAGTGGTGTGTTGCCTCCGCCGATGGGCCTTAAAGGTCCAAACAGTCTGCATCGGCTCAACCACCAGGATCCCCTTTTCCCCGGACACGGCAATGCCACGCATGGCTACGCGCGGGTGCTCGGGACCGTGGTGATGCAATGCCATTGGACTTTGTAACCTTGTATCCCAGTCCTAGGGCATCTGTTACACTTTTAGAGACAATGAGCGGCGAAATGGTTCGGACTAGTTTTTTGTTTCACTATGCACCACATGGTACTTTACGAAAACTTTTGTTCTTTGAAAGAATTTTGTAGTCACATCGGTCCATACCTTTTTTGGAGGGCGATCATATGTTGCATGGGAAGCCATGCACGCTGCACACTTCTAATTTTGATCACAGACAACAAAGACTCTGATCTGTACCTTAATTTAAATGCAAATCACCTATAATATTTGTGAAAATCTGTGCAGAAAGTGAAAGCTCTGCAGTGGTTGGATGCTGACATGCGATACCTCGCGTGGCACTTGGTGTTACTGGCACAGGGTTGGCACAGAGTAAAAAAAAAAAAATAAGAAGCGAGAAGCTGAAACGTACCTGGTTCCCACATGCATTGTAGTGTCTTCGCACAGTGCATCGGCATTTCATGTTTCAAATGAAGCGCAGCAGTTTTACCCAAATTCTGGGCAGCATTTCCGTTTTCTCTACTGAACCAACATGGAGGGCCTAGTTCTCTGAGCAGCAAGAGATGGCACTCCGCAATTCGCATATTGTCTATTATCCGAAGCTTGAATTAATGAATGATTATGACAAAACTGACAAGAACCGCTTTCATTGCGGAAAATTTTTTTGGTTAAAAGGCTACATGGTAGCCTGCTGCTGAGATGGGCACAGCACGACAGTGACTATTTTTCACATTTCCGTTAATGCTTTAATGAGTGCCCACTGCCAGAAGGGTCAAAACAGAATAGCTCCAAAATGGTAAGGGTAAGCTCCAAAACAGTAACAATAGAGCCCCCTCACTAACGGCCGCATCATGCTCTGGTCACGAGTGAGTAAGTGCACAGTTTAGGCACCCTCTCTGTAATGGAAGAATCATGTGCTGGAAGCAAGGGGAATGGACTGCGGCACCAATCAGCATCTGAAACGGCGCGCAGCTGTGCTCTGTTGGTTGGCTGATGCGCGGCCGATAGCCGTCGAATTCGCCGTGGGCTGGCACAAAGCTCTGAAAAGCGAACCTGAAACAATGGTACCATATTGAAATTAAGTGGTCAGACTACCTTTTGAAACGGGCCCGTTCAAAGGTGTGCGGAACACCGCAGCATGCAATTCAGGTTTTAGTAGGGCTATTTTGACAATTGCTTGCTGTGCTGGTCATACTTGGATGTGGCCTTCGTTTGAATTAACTGGTGCGAGACCTGTAGCGCCCGAATGAGCAAGCGTTGGACGTCGTAGACTTACATAAGCGTTGGCAGAGACCACACCAGCAGTTAAAATTGTGCACATTTCTGAATTAACGAGCTTTCACTGTAATGCGTTGTCAATGCTTCTTGCCCCCCCAGCTAAAAAAGCTTGCCGCTAAACATGGGCAACTGCATGGCTCTTAGCCTAAACTGAATGGGTGGATTGCACTTCACAGTTTTTGCCGTCGGCCATGCTGCCTGTGAAATTTTCACAAAGGAAGTTTACAAGAGTAAATGCCATTGACCAGGTACAAAAATTCGACTGTTCAGCAGGAAACGCTCTTTATGAGTCGCTGGCATACCACATGCAACGGCAGCGTAGACTCTCCCCACAACTGAGACAGACACTGAAACTGAGACAGACACTGAAATGGAAACAGAATCAAATATATTTCGGAAAACTATGGGCGTGCAGGTTGACACAGTGAAGCGAATTCATCGCCTTGGTAAAGCCCAACCACAGAAATGTAGGCCAATTATTCTTAAATTCTACGATTCCAGAGAAAAGGAGAGTCTCCTGAAGAAAGGCACAAAGCTGAAAGGGACTTCTTGGCGTATTAGCCCTGACTATGCCAAAGAAACTGTAGAAGTACGCCGAAAACTATGGAACAGTGCGGCAGCAGACAGGGCTATGAAGGCAAAGGTCTTCCTTATCCATGATAAACTTCGCGTAAACAACCAAACCTATATCTGGGATCACAGCCGAAACGAACGCTGTCTGCTGTCTACAGGCCGCGGAGATAAGGCTGATAATTTCAAGCAGCACCAGTCAGATGAGCCAGGCAGCCCAGATGACCTTGATTCCTCAATCAAGAGTCGGACACGTCATCGTCGGACACGTCATCACGTCAAGACGTCGGACACGTCATCGCAGATATAGCTACGCCTTTTAAGTCTGAATGCGCGTAGCATTGTAAATAAGACTACAGAGTTAGAATACTTGCTGCTTTCACAAAGTCCGCATGTTGTAATAATAACAGAAACCTGGTTGAATAACAATATTTCTTCTGACTGCATTGTTCCTCCGGACTATATAATGTTTAGAAAAGACCGGGACACACGTGGTGGGGGCGTTTGTATCATAGTAAAAAACTCTTTATCTGCAGTAGTGATGGATTGTAATGTTGCTGAAACAGTTTGGTGCAAGATAAAGTTTTACAACGTTGCTTACATGATTGGAGCTGTGTACCGCGCGCCCTCTGCTTCACCCGAGTTCTTTGATGAAGTAAACACTTTTTTATGTGCGAATGTGAAAAAGAACACGAGACTAATAATGACTGGCGATTTTAACCTACCACACATAAATTGGCAACGCCTATGTTCTGTTGGTCCTGATTCGTCTAACGGAGAGAAACTATTAGAAATTATGTTCGTGTATAACCTAAAACAAATTGTGCAAGAGGATACAAGAATAACGCCCGATTCGCAGTCATTGTTGGACTTGGTGTTCCTGTCAAATAATATAAAAGAACACAACGTTAACGTTGAAGATGGTGTCTCTGACCACAAGATGATTATTGTTTCCTTACCGCTTAGAATCAGCGAGTGTTCAAAGCCTTATATCCCTGTGCGCGTTAAGGATTATGAGCGTGCGGACGACACCTCCATTCTTGACTACCTGGAATCTGCCTATGATGATTTTGAAATTGACTATGATTCCAAAACAGCAGAAGAGTTGTGGCAGCAATTTAAGAAAATTATACAACACTGCGTTGACAGGTATATCCCAACTCGTGTTAAAAAGACGAAGCACCGAAGCCCCTGGATCACCAGGGACATAATTCATATGAAACGTAAAATAAAAAGACTACGTAAAAAGAAAAATAAACGTATTCATGTTCTGCGACTTCGTGCTGAGCTGAAACAGGCGCTGAAAGAAGCTAAAAAAAAGTTTTTCGATGAAATGCTTAGCCGCTTCCTCAAAACGTCACCGCAAAAGTTCTGGCGATACTTTAGTGATAGGAAGGAGAGAATACAGGAGATTAAGCACGAAAACCAGGTCCTGATAAAAAAGGAGCAATAGTAGATCATTTTAATCACTTTTTCCAGTCCGTATTCACCGCAACCAAAGATGACATAGACCTTAGTTCAGAACGCTTGTTGCCTAGCCGAATGAATGACGTCATAATTTCGCAGGAGGGCGTATTTCAGCAGCTCCTCAATTTGGATGTTAAAAAGGCCAATGGACCAGACAACATACCAACCCAGTTTCTCCGAAGATATGCCGAGTGGGCCTCACGATACCTTAAACTTATTTTTCAAAAATCCTTGCACGCCCATTGTGTACCATAAGATTGGCGCAATGCACTAGTAATTCCGGTGTTTAAAGGAGGCAACCGAACTCTTGTAAATAACTACCGCCCAATATCTCTTACATCGATTTCTTGTAAACTTATGGAACATATTATAGCGAAGCATATCTTTCATTACCTAGAAACAAGCTGTTTACTTTACCCTCACCAACACGGATTCCGAGCAGGCCTTTCCACCACTACACAACTTGTAGAGACAATTCACGATTTGGCAATGACGATTGATGCGAAGCAGCAAATTGACATAATCGCTGTAGATTTTGCCAAAGCTTTTGATAAGGTGCCACACAATAAATTAGTTTTTAAACTGGAAAGAGCTGGAATTAATATGAATATTGTAAAATGGATTAAAGCGTACTTAGGAAATCGTAACCAGGTGGTCAAAATGGATGGACATGTGTCCGCCTCACTAGCAGTTCTTTCAGGAGTTCCACAGGGTTCTGTTCTGGGACCGTTGTTATTTTTGGTGTATATTAATGATATCTCTGCTGTCATGGAACCAAATGTACGACTGAAGCTATTCGCAGATGACTGTTTAATTTATTCCACGGTTAGAAACGCGGAAGACCAGCTTAGAATTAACAACTCTTTACAGGCATTAAGCGAATGGTGCAAAAAATGGAACAAGGAAATAAATTATTCGAAATCAACGTACATGCACATTACAACGAAGAAATCTGTTCTTTCGTTCCCATATTTCATTGGTGACAAGTGTTTGGTAAACGTAACTCAGTTTAAGTATCTAGGAATGACAATAACACAAAATTTAAATTGGGGCACACATATAGAAGAGGTGTGCTCTAAAGCACACCAGAGGTTATGTTTTTCGAGAAAAAAATTGGAGAATGCTACACGAGATGTAAGACTAATTGCATATAAAGCTTTTGTGAGGCCAATCCTTGAGTATGCGTCAGTAGTATGGAGTCCTAAACAGAATTATTTAAAGAAACAATTAGAAAGAGTTCAGAGGTACGCAGTACGCTTTATTTGCTGCCGATATCGAAGGACAGACTCAGTTACAGATATGCTTTCTTCCTGTAACCTGGATTCATTAGAAATACGTAGAGAAAAAAATCGCCTAAAGCTACTATTCCAGATGCTCCAAGGACAGGTAAACATTCCAAAGGATACATACATACAAGTGCCAGGCAAACGGAGTTCTAGAACAAATCATAGTCTGATAATTCAGCCGTACTACGCCCATAGTGAAGCTTTCAGAAATTCCTTCTTCCCCCATGTAATTGAAATGTGGAATGACTTGCCAATGAGTGTTGTAGAACAGAATGATCTGCATGAATTTGAGCGATCTCTGGATGACCATCTGCTTGAAAGTGCTATTTGATGCTTGAACGAATGTACTGTCTTCTGCTGATGTATTTAGCGATTGTGAATAATTCTATTTTCTACGAAGTTTTCATACCCTCCCTGTAAGGACCCTCGCTTGAGGGCTAACAGTATTGTTAAATAAATAAATAAAATAAATAAGCTGTCACTCGTCAGCAATAGTGTTTGTGCATATCGGAAGCACATACAGGAACACCAGGAATAGCAATATCCACGCATGTGCATGCCTAAATGGGTGGCCAGATGGTAAAACAAAGCCCGAGCACATTGATTGGCCTCCATCACGACATGTGTGGTGCTCGTGTTTTGTAAGCGAGAGGGGTGCGCAGCGCCTCAAAAATGCATGCTAAAACTTCGCCAGTCCGAAGACAGCTCGCGTATGCATATGGCATACAAAGCACATCACGCAAGTCCACATTGTCTATTTACTGCAAACTTCGGGCATAGGAAAGAATGCCGCATGACAGTAAAGTTTAAGTTTTGCTTCAATGACCTTAACCTGTTGAAGCGATGGGAACAGCTAAGGTTATGTCTGCCTGTACAGCCGGCGCATGGCGCCGTCTTGTTCAAAAACAATGGGTTTGGAGTAGCATGGCGCAATTTTCCCGATTTTTATCGGGATGGCACAGCTTATCTGGTTCGGCACAGTTTGTCGCAACGGTGGGGTCACTATGAGTCATCATAAGTCTGACTACGCTCACTGCAGGGCAAAGGCCTCTCCCATGTCTCTCCAATTAACCCTGTCCTGTGCCAGCTGTATCCACCCTATGCACGCAAATTTCTTAATCTCATCCGCACACCTAACTTTCTGCTGCCCCCTGCAACGCTTACCTTCTCTTGGAATCCACTCCGTTACCATTAAGGATCAGCAGTTATCGTGCCTTCGTATCACATGCCCTGACCAAGCCCATTTCTTCCTCTTGATTTCGACAAGGATGTCATTAACCTGCGTTTTTTCCCTCACACTCTGCCCGCTTCCGGTTTCTTTCCATAGCTCGCTGTGAAGTCCTTAACTTAAGATGAACCCTTTTCGTTAGCCTCCACGTTTCTGCCCCATAGGCGAGTACCGGTAAGATACAGCAGTTGTACACTTTTCTCTTGAGGGTAAACTGCCACTCATCATCTGAGAGAACCTGCCATATGCGCTCCACCCCATTCTTATTCTTCTAGTTATTTCCCTCTCATGATCCGGATCAGCGGCCACTACGTGCCCAAGTAGACATATTCCCTTACCACTTCCAGCATCTCGTGAAACTGTTAAAAATTACTTTGGTTTTCTGCATATTCATTTTTAGACCCACCGTTCTGTTCAGCCTGTCTAACTCATTGATCATGCTTTGCAGTTCATCCCCCGAGTGATTTAGCAAGGCAATATCATTAGCGAATCACAAATTACTTTGATATTCTCCATTAACTCTTATTCCCAATTCCGGCCTGGGAACACCTCCTGTAAACAGGCTGTGAATAGCATTGGCGAGATCATGTATCCCTGCCTGACGCCCTTCCTTATTGAAATTTTATTGCTGACTTTACGGAGGACTATGGTAGCTGTGCAGCAGTTACAGATATCTTTTAGTGTTTTCAAATAAGATTCTTCTACACCCTGATTCTGCAATGCCTGCATGACCGCTGAGGTTTCCACTAAGTCAAATGCTTTCTCGTGAACAACGAATGCTACATATATAGCGGTTGGTTATATTCTGCACATTTTTCTATCATGTGATTGATAGTGTGAATATGGACTATTGTCGAGTATCTTTTACGAAAGCCTGCCTGATCATTTGGTTGATTGAAGTCTAAGGTTGATGTGATTATATTAGCAATTACCTTAGTAAATATCTTGTAGGCAACAGACAGTAAGTTGATTGGTCTAATTTTTCAAGTCCTTGGCGTCTCCCTTCTTATGAATTAAGATAATGTTGGCATTCTTCCAAGCTTCTGGTATGGTTGAGGTCATAAGGCATTGCGTATACAGGAAGGCTAGTTTTTCTAGCATAATCTCCCCTCTCTCCTTGAACTACTGTTACCTGCTCCACACCAGCTGCTTTCCCCCTTTGCATTGCTCCTAAGTCAGTACATGTTTAAGACCCCCAGGCTTTCGAAATTCTGAGCCCTCCACTACGGCATCCCACATAGCCTGAGTTGCTTTGGGATGTTAAACCCCATAAAATCAAACCAATCGACAAACTTTCATCAACTAAAATTTATTTGACGAATGCCCGGCTGTGGCACTGAAAGACAGAGCGGAACAATTTAAAACCTAAATTTTTTCGATAAGGTAATCTCGCTTTCCCATGGTAGACACATCCAAACCCTGATATCAAGCATCTGAAATATAGTCAGTACACTAACTCTATGCAGCACTCATCAGGCACACGATGACTGCCGCATCACTAGGCGGCATGCAATGGCACTAATGACCATGACATTGACTGATATGCATAAGTTTTATTAAAGCTACAGTTGAGAGCACTAAGGTAGTTTTAAACATATAGTAGAAACCCTCTATAGTGAATTTGCTAAAGATCTTTATTATATCAGTGTCTTTAGTACTGTGTGAGTTATTGGCAGCAGCATGGCTCAGAGGATAGATGCTGTCTCGTATTTCGGCTGCTTACTAAACAAAGAGCGTTGGTTCAAAAAAGGAGACACTTCTATACTCAGGTTCATACATCCGGTGCAGCGCTGTGAAAGGTACGGAAGTAGTCCGCACGGGAAAATAAAGGGAGGTGTGTTACCCCGTGCTTGTTCTGTGGCCGAGTGGTCTAAGGCATGAGAAAGCGACAGCTTGTCGTCAGCAATAACAGTGCATATAATCAAGCTCATGACAAATATGTTGTGTAATAAGCCTGCAGGCAAAGCATTTACTATGTTCGCTCACCACAAGGAACGCATTACTTTTTGGTAGCAGATGCAGGCTGCGCAAACAAGAGCACTAGCTTTGACAGCATTGCACCTGATGTGTGAAACGGAGTATAAATAATTTCCATCCTGCTCTAATCATTCCGTTATGTGCTGATAATTTACTTTCCGTAATCATATTTTATGTTATCATGCTTTCAATTTTGTCTAAAAATGTCTAAGTCTTGTGGAAGTACAGTATTTGCAGAAATATAATACAGCTATGAATATGATGCGAGGGGGGAGTTTGAGTCCAGATGAAAATGAATGCTTTGCGTGAAATGAAGTCGTCTGTCTTCCGCAGCCTCGGTGTCATTTAACTTTTTCGCTACTGTGCCACAGGCCATCGGTCATATATGAATGACGTTTTGAACATGCCGCCAAAATATCAGACTGGCGTTCCCAGACAAGCTGTGCCATCTAGTTTGCTTCTATAATACCATCTCTCTGGTTTCATTTTTGTTTTTTCATGTTCTGAAGAAAGGAGGTGACGTGAAAAATGAAACTGACCGGATACAGTCTGGCGGTTGGCGATCATGTGTCTGCTTTGCCTTGCGCTCCTCAATGACGAGAGGCTACACTGACCACTTTTGTCGATTCATATGCTCAATTTTTTTTCACAGCAGCAGAGGTGAGTAAGGCCCATTCCACATGCTCCGCTCTTGCCGCGGACGGCTTGCGAACGATTTCCGCCCGGTTGAAATTCATTCGCAGCATCGGTGTGTAAGCTTTGCGACTGACCAATAGGGAGCATCCACTGCTTGGCTCTCTGTCAGGCTTGGCTTTGGCCAGGCTTAGCTTTGGCCATCGTGTACTCTTCGAATAATTCGTAACTGTTTGATAAAAAGATACGAAATGTTACCTTGTATCTAAAAGTGCGCATGACTACAACAACATAAACACATTCCATGTTACATTACTCCCGCATTTATTCACAGGTTGGATAAGCACCCATCTAGCAACCCTGTTGTCACAACCGAACGAATTCGCAGGTTCTGTGTTGCATGTGAAAGGACTGAGCGGCAATCGCATTGCGGTGTCAGCGGCGGCACCGAATTCGCAGTGTCGGTGCGGCAAAATACGCAGCATGTGAAACGGGCCTAAGACAACTACATGGAATGGTCGGATTTCAGTTTCGATTGCAAGACTTCGTCTCAGAGACCCGGGACATCGCTGCATGCTGACACACTTCGTTTTACTGTTCACATTGTATTTTATGCGGTGCACTTGATCTGTAAATGATGAGAGTGGTTTTATTTGTTGCTTTAAGGTCTTTGTAATATACTGCCAAGATGTTTTGCCCAATGCACCAGCACATTTTTATTATGATGATGATGTCAAGGAAGCCCCATCCCCCTTTTCACCCACAAAATTTATTCGCTACCCACCGGAAAAAAGAAAAAAAAAACCCGAGAAAAGGAGGAGCTGCAAGCTCTGCTATAAAAAAAAAAACAGCAGAGCTCTGAACACATTTAATGTGCAGCACATCCCGTACGTATACCTCCACTTCATGTCCTTGTACGACCGCTTTTTCTAGTGGCGCAGCAGTCATATTCCATAACTTGAAAGGCCATGGAAAGTGCAGCGTACATATTATATACGCAGCTGAAAATCACATGGCGGCTAAGCACATGTGCAATGCTTAGTATATTTTAATTTTAATGTAATCAACTTGCAGCTCAGTGTAGCGGCTTATTTTTGTTTTGCTTGTATTCTTTTTTGCGTTACCAGCACATTTAACCAACAAATTTTCGAAGTTTTGCACATTCACCTCTGGCGTATTTTTCGTTCAGAAGTCAATCAATCAATCAATCAACTTTATTCAGCATTTTTTGTCCTGAAGAAGAGAAAAAAATGCTAGGGTAGGAGCAAAAAGCCACAAACTCAGTAGCTTGACGAGGCTCCCACCCCTAATTGACAAGGCCAACAGACTGTCACGTTATTACATATACACACACACACACACACACACACACACACACACACACACACACACAAATATATATATATATATATATATATGCAGGACTTAGAACCAGCGAAAAAAAAAGTATGCAATGGAATGTGCAGTAAGACAGGTGCTATATCTGAAATAGTTTTGATGTGAGAAATGAACATGTATCTGTGTTAACTCGTCGCAGACTATTTATACATATGAAGATAACAATTCAACGCACAGAAAATGAAAGAAACATATCTAGCAGGAAAAAAAAAAAATCGTGTCAACAGCTCAAAAGGGTCCAATATAATCGGGTGTACACAAGTTCACATAATAGAAGCAGGAAAATAGACGATGATAAAAAGATACAATACATCCGCAATACAAAAGCAGTTTGTGTCGGAGAAACATAATTAAACTCATATGTCTTCAAGAATAAGGTATTTCTGCCACTTGTATTTGCTAAGGTTATGTATATCTATATTTTATATAAAGTATAACCAATATGCTACAAATTGATGTACAGTCGATCCCAGATATATCGAGCCTGGATATATAATGAATTATTGCCTATGTCGAACAGTTGCAAAATCCCCTTGGCAATCCTATGCAAAAGTATAGCAAATCTGTTTGCGTTTATCGAACTACCGTGCATCCCATATTTAAGACATTGAACTCCATGCCACGCCGCACCCCCGTAAGCGCGCTTCTCCCAATATGCCCCACCCTGGAAGTGGGCTTCTCCTAATAGAGTTCACGATCTTCCCTAAATCTCATCTTGTGCACGGCGCTGGCCTTGGACACCTTCGTGCGGAGCTGTACAAGTAGGTGTCTCATGATGAGAACTTTGTGGGGTGTGAACGGAAATGGGAATGGCCATAGGGGGATTTAAGGGGCTGGGAAGAGGGAAATCGTGCTGGCTGCAGGCCCGCAGTCGCCCGATTTCTGCATGCAGGTTGGCAGACTCTGCTGGCGTAGCCAAAAAAAGCGACGTCAGCTAGCTGTCACCAACGTTTTGGCCATTTTGACTGTCACTGCTGTTGGTGCTGCTTGGGCATGTGACTGGCGTGGCACAGTCCGGTGGTCATTCTTTTCGCTTTGTTCGCGAGGCCAATGAGAGTTTGCTTGCGACTTGTGCAGTGCCGTGTGTTTTTGCTTTGGTCTCGTGTTTGAGAGCCAGGAATGCGAAAAAATGCAAGAATTTGGATTTGACAACAAAGGTGGACATCATTCAACGGGTGGAGGATGACGAGAAAAAGTCGTTGGTCGCCAGCGCGTTCGGAATTCCTCGCAACACGCTGAGTACAATCCTGAAGAACAAAGCCAACGTGAAGCTGAAGGCAGCGCAATCCAGTCCCCCCGGGGCGTGTTGTATGTGTGCTCCGACCTACGACAAGGTCGATAAAGCTTTATACGCCTGGTTTTTAGAGACACGTGCCAGAAACATCCCTGCTGACGGCCCAATGCTCATGGAGAAAGCGAAATGGCTTGCTGTAGCCTTCAGAGAAGAGAGCTTCACTGGTGGCACTGGTTGGCAGCAGCGTTTTTAAGAGTCGTTACAGCATCGTCGGAAAGGCCCTCTTGGGTGAAAGCGAGGTGACCAGCAGCGCTGACAAAGAAGTGGCTGTTCAAAGAGTGGCCAGAGATTGGTGACAGCTTTTGCCGTCACAAATATTCAATGCAGATGAGACATCATTGTAGAAGAACTGCAGATTGGGCTAGTTGGTGTTAATGCATAATGGTGGCTCAACAGCGCAAACACACACAGACCAAGAAGACGAGACATACAAACCAGTGCTGAACTTACCGTAGTTACACGATTGTAAGTCGACCTATCTTTTAAATTCGAAATTCCGAAGTGGAGGGAGGGGTCAACTTACAATCGAAACGAAAATGTCGCACTATAAGTAAAGGCGAGACAAACGAGATATCAGGCATGCTACAGCATGGTTGCATTTTTGCTGCGTGGCTCCGTCGCATTGCTCTTGGTGCTGGCTGCGCTCGTTCACGACTACATCCAAGATGGCTGCCATTTCTTGTGCCGAAGAAACGAACAGCTGCGCGCTGGGTCACAAGCTTGATGTTCGCAACGGGTGATACAGGTGTGGCAGCTGCAGCGAGGAAACATTTCAGCTGTTCCATGCGATGTCGTGATATGGCTGTTTTCGAAGTGCGGGATTTCGCTGGACGACGACGTTAGAATGACGCACTGTGGGACCACAGCAGCGATCACGACAGCAGTGCTAGTGAGGACGAGTAGCCCAGTGACTAATGCATTTTCGTTTTGGATTGCCCACATGCATGCCCGTGCTCAGCAGCCGATAGTGGCTGGCGATAAAGGGCGGCCGCTGGATAATGCTATTCAACTATTCAAGGTCAAGCTTAAACGACCTCGGAAGTTTTTTTTTTATTTTTTGGCAATGTGATTTAGGGGGATCAACTTACAATTGCGTAAATATGGTACAACTTTTTATTGGGAAGAAACACGTCATATATACACACACAAAAAAGCAGCACACATGCGCAATGTCAACGAACTCCTAGTGGTGGTAAACGGTAAAACTACTTTAAAACCATGTGTGCATCCGCAGAACCGCTACCCACTTTGTAGCATATTGATTTCCTGAAGAGATAATGCGATAGATGCGTACTCACACACCCTTTACTTTTTCTGATAATATGAAAGCTTCAGCTACTTCTCTAGTGCGCTGGTCTGAATGAACGAACAACACATCAGTGTCATGTGTCATGCAAAAGTGATGATGATGATGACGATGACGACATCGATGCCTGCAAGCCATTGTACAAGGATTGCATTGTGATAGGTAGGAACCGTGACTCGATGACAAGAGAAATTATAGAAGCACACATGATAGCAAGGCTCCCAGAAGAATGTATAAGCGCACCCTCCGTATCTATCGCTGTCAGAAAAAAAAAAAAGCGATACCTCGACTGCGAATGTTGACACGCGTGTGCTTTGTTTTGAGTTTTTTTTATATTTGTGACTTGTGTGCATTGCTTTCCATTTCTGGCTGCCATTCGGGTACTTATTCCGGCTGGCAGCTAATAAAGATTTCAGTTGTGAGTCAGCGATGCGTTGTGTCCCTGTCTGTGTCCTTCTTCTATGTCCTGTTCGTTGCGCTGTAGTCATGGAATGTTCCTGGGACCACCCACGGCAACAGCTCTGAAAAAGCCTATATGCACTCAGGTGCGAAGCTGAGCTTGATGGTAAACGCTAATGTAGGATGGGACAGACAAGAGAGAGAAGCACTGAGCAGCACCTGGCACTTTCAAGCCAGAAAAGGGATAAGGCACACGGTGTGGACTGCTCAAAAAGAAAAGGAGTATGGGAGGGAAACATACGGATTGTGTTCGGGAGAGGACGAAGTAGAGAGCTGGATAAACACTTGTCTGGTTGAGACTAATAAAGAAACAGAGAGCAAAAGAAAAAAATACTATGGGGATGCTTACATCTCCTTAGTAGTGGAATGCGATAGCATCAGATTTCACGTTTGTCGCAACTTCTGTTGCAAGTATGTGTCAGTTTCTTTTCAACTGTCGGTCCATCAACTGTCATATTTGGACTGCTAGCTGCAGTAGCACGTGTCTGCTATGGTTTGACAGTGCGGACATTTGCTTATATTAAATTTTTTTCCAGCTTTTTTATTTCAATTTGTTATCTATGTTGCTGTCCGGAAACTAGGCTGCTCAGGTCTTTTGACCAATCAATTTAATTGCCACCTGCCGTGGTGGGCAGGCTGTGATGACATCATATGGTCACACGACCTGCCTTGACTAATCAGGGTGGCCCATCAGGGCAGCTTGTGATGTCACAAGGTCAAATCAGCAAATTTGGTCCTAGACATCAGCAGTGTTCTGTTTTGGTGTGACGACAACTCTAATGATATCACTTAAAGACAAGGTAGAAAACACAAACATTAGAGCTCTCACATGTGTGCATGCCGATCAAAGTTACAAGGAAGGTCTTCAGAAACACTGCCTGACATGGCAAGCTAAAGCAGACTGCCTTCGTCAGGCGCAGGATGCCTACCTGCTGGGGCTTGTGATCAAAAGAAAGGGGCAGGGCCTGTCCCCGGAGGTCGGCCAGCACACCACGCGAGTCACCAACGTTGGCCACCACCAGGCGGCTGCCATACACCAGTGCCACCAGCAGGGTTGACCCTGCACCCCACCACAGGAATGCAAATCGCCATCATCCACACTATGAAAGGCAGCAGACCAAGGCTTGCATGACAACCCACCAAGCTGGCAGTGGACTTGTCAACTACAATCAAGGAGACTGTGCACCCCGGTCAAGTGACCCAAGATCTGTTGGATGGGTCCACCACAACTGCCATTAAATTATTACTCTGTAAGAGGAATTAAGAGGTACAGGTCAAGAAAAGACGATTCCTGTTAGAGTGAAACTCTCAAACGCACTGGCTGAAACAAACAGGAAACGGTAGGGTTGTGTGAATATTTGAAACTGTGGATACGAATTAAATGTTTGTTTTCGGTTCACATTCATATTAGAGAATTTCTGAATATTCAGCAGCCATACAATAGCCCACAGACTTTCATAAATCCGCCCATGGCGAAATTGCAATATCTGGCCAAATAATCCGAAGTTCAAGTCTAGAGAGTCAAGAAAACAGTGCAAAGATGACCTCTTTGCTTTGTTCTCTATTGTCTATCGTGGGGACCAATCACATTCGGATGATTCTAAGCTTGGGCATTGTGCGAAATTCTCCAAGTGGGTTTTACCAAATGCCACAAGTGAGGTGGACAAGATGGCTGACCACCTCTGCTTTGAGCAATCACAATGCAAAAGTGCACTTTTTTGTTTGTTTTATCCTTCCATAATGTCATGCATACTGTACCACCGTGTTTGGCCAGCCTCAGCATGCCTGCCGGAGCAAAGAGCATCTTACCGGAGAGGTCATGGCGCTCCTTGAGGATGGCCAACAGGTCAGCGTCCAGCTGCAGGATAGCGTCCGTGAGCAGCTGCGTGAATTCGGCCAGCAGCTGCTCCACTGGCTCGTCTGGCCTCCGCCGCTTGGCCGCTGCCACTAGCTTCGGCATCAGGGATGCAAACAGGTGCTGCTGAGCGTAATCTGAAGCCACCTGCAGCCACATGACATGCACAGCAGCCTCAGTGTGGGCGCACTCTCCTGGTGGTACCAATGGCTACACTCCCTTGCCTGAGAGCCATTGGCTGAGCACTAGTATGCTTTGTACTGCAGTAATCTGGACTGCTGCAAGGTCATGGAAATAAGACCACAGAGGCTGCTGTGCCAGTTCTGCCATGGGACAGGGGCACAGAGAGAGATAACAAGAGACAGGCTGCATCACCTCCAACAGCACCTGAGGATCACTACACGTGATGTGCAACATCCAGAAACTCCACGTGGGCTTTCAAGAATGCAGCAGTGGCAGTCTCCGGATTAGTTTTGACCATATGAGGTTTTGAACGTGCACCGCCATTGCACGGCAGCAAGGCATTTTTGCTCTTACTTGTATTGCTGGATGGCCACAGTGTACACACATATGTTCGCTTCACTCTTTTGCAATGCCCTCTCAAAATTTGTGCTTGCCCTTTTCATTGCTATAGGATTCACATACTCCCCACCCTTATGTAGTACATGCTCCCCACTAGGGGCCCTTAAGGAACAATAAAGGGCGATTTTACCTCCACAGAAATATGGCTGCCACCGCCAGGATTCAATACTGTAGCCAAGTGCCAAAGTCACTTGATCACCACAGTGGATTGTGTGAGCTTGATGATGTCGTCATCGCCACAGACACGTGGCAAGAGCAGTTAGAGACTGACCATTAAGCCGAGCAAGTGCGAAATAGAGCGCACCGCCTGTTTTTTAGGCCACCGTATAGAAAACGGGAAAGTGGAACCCCTCTTGAAGACCCTAGAAAAAATTTTAGGCGCCAACCAACCAACGAACAAGACAGCTCTGCATTCTTTCCTGGGAATAACCGGCTATTACCGGAAGTTTGTTCCGCACTACGCTGAAATTACTAAGCCCTTGACTGATCTCACCAAGAAAAGACAACCTAATGTTATCGCATGGGGACCGGTGCACGAAAACGCATTTAGCATTCTCAAGAGGCGACTGTGTGATACGCCCATACTGCAAGCACTGAACCTATCGAAGATATTCATTCTTCGTACAGATGCCTCAACAACAAGCCTTGGCACAGTACTCTTGCAGACTAGTAGCGACAACGTCCTGCACCCCGTTGCCTACGCTAGTCACAATCTACTGTCCAGAGAAACACGTTATTCTATCATTGAGATTGAGTGTGGGCGGTGCAGAAGTTCCATATTTATATGTACGCGAAACCGTTTGTCATTCAGTGCGACCACCAGCCACTTCAGTACGTGCAATCTGCTAGACATATAAACAACAGAGTTTTGCGCTGGAGTCTATTTTTGCAAGAGTACATTTACACCACCGATTACTTAAAAGCAACCGATAATGCGGGCGCTGATTATCTTAGCCGTGTTTGACTGACCCACTCACCGTGCCATATGGGAGTTCTCGAGACTGAAGAGTTCAGCTAAGTCAAACAACAGTGACTGTTCCTTTGTCTTTTGTGTGTACGTATGAATGTGTGTCTGTGAACAAACACCAACTCTGAACCCTTCCTCCTGTGGGACTCGCCCATTCTATACCCTCCCCCAGTTCCAGAACAGTTGCAAGCCACTGTCTTGAAACTGGGTGAGAACAACAATATTTTTGATGAACCAGAGACGAGATCATTTGTAAAACATACAAGCACCAAGAGACTGGGGCAGCCAGTAACGTACTACTTTCATGGTATCATTCCAGCTATTTTGCCAACCTGAAGGAGAAGAAGCTCCTCTCCGTTCACTCAGGTGGGCTGAATGGGCCTTAGAACTATCTATAGTCCTCGAGCCATCTGATGAGACTGGTGACGCACAGTGCTTTCAATGAGTTCAAATGCTTCCACGCGTTCTTTTATCTGATTAAATCGGTAACAATTACACTAGTACGCAGTACGCAGTTTCCTTTGGATAGCATCAAGCAAGCCTTGTGGGCTCTGCTGTTTCTATAGGTGATCACCAGCTACATGTGTGCCTCTGTTAAAAACTATTAACCCTCAGGACTACAGTGTTTGCACTGGACAAACAAGGGCTCTTATTAGGGGTTAAAACAGTTATGGCTTATGCTACTCCACCATCTGCTTGTTCGCATGTGCTGCCAACCTCTGGCAGCAGCTGTGGCAGGATTCAGAACATCAACATGCACACTTTCCAAGGTTCACACAGTGGATTTCAAGTGTGTGGTGCACGCGGTGGACACAGCAAGATCAGCATGAAGCGCGACAACCTATATAATTCAGAGATACAAAGTCAAGCACGCTCTTCCAAGATTCAGTGAGCTCCGTGCAAGGTGAGCTTCACATGGACCTTGTAAAGCTGCTGCCCAAAATAGACAGGTTTGAGTGAGTGCCTAGAGGTGCTGTGGGTAAATCAGAAACAACAAAGATAAGTGGAAAGCAGTTAACAAGAAGTGCATTCGGCACAATGAGAGAGAAATATTTTATGACCTCACACAGCACCTGCAGTTAAAACTAAGGTGTTGTGGGCTGGAGCCTTTTCAGTGACAACTCCTTGTCTGTCACACAGAATGGCGCATGCCCAATATTTGCTGAGGAATGCTTGCACACTTTGTACTTAAACTCAAATCACAAGTTAACCTGTCAAGACATTTAGCCCCCTTAACTCTTTCACTAATGCGAGTTGCGACTCAGGTAGCATGGTCGGATTGGAGAGGGGACGAGGAAGATTGGAGACTGGGCTAGGGGGAAGGCAAGGAAAACTTTATACAACTATTAACATTTTGTACACATACAACTGGTAGTGCTTCTCAGTAAAAGAGTCTCGATGAGAAAAGCTACCTGGCCGCACTTGGTTACCTTCCCTGAAATCCCTAAATTGAGGCCGTGTATGACAAGGATGGAGTGTCCTGAAACATTCACTGCGGCACTCATCATGCACTCTCTCCTTAGGGAACACGCCCCTGTCACGTGTTCAGCTTGAGAGGAGGATGCCATCTACGTCGTACCGACACCGGAATGTCTGCGAGTGGCGCTCCCACGGATCACAGGTTGTCGCACATGTTCCTCATCAGTGCATGGCCAGGGTTATGCATAAGAGGCCACAGGGGGTAGGGAAATGGCTAGCTGGCGACCTCTCCTTTAAGACGAATGCTGCTGTCAAACATGATGGCTGGACCCCGCTGACCTCTGGATCCTTTCAGGACGGTCAATTACGGCTGGCCATGGCAGCTGTGCACTGGCGGTTTTCAGTGCAGACACTATCGCCGCTGCCATGAATAAGCCGGGAATAGGGGGGGGGATGACCCCGCGTCGCCTTCACGAACACAACGGCAGCCTGTGGGAAAGTCCCCTGCATCCTCGCCAGTTTTCTCACACGATTTAGGCGAAACGCAACAGACTGCCTCGGTGGCAGAAGGAGATCCTGATGGGCAGGGGACTGCATCCACTGTCCGGAGGGATGCCGCTAGAGGATGCTCTTAACTGAAGTCGGTTGTTTCTCGGCGCTTCTTGAGCCCAGTGCACCGCGAAGGCTTCCTTCGCATGTTCAAGTCCGCAAAGGACACTGCAAAGTGACTTCGAAGTAACTCGTTTTCTGCTAGCGTTATAAGTACGCCGAAAGCTCAACCGCTCAGTCAGCAAGCGTGACACAATCTCCATTAAGCCATGCCAGGCTCTTTCCCTCTTATACAGCCATTTAGTCCCTTAGAGCAGCCCAGCAGAACTTAGAAAGCGCTCACAAATTGACACATTGAGCTAGAAAACTCGTCTCACTTCGAAACACTACACAAAAACAATATGTTCAAAATCGTAGATTAGGAAGAAAAACATCCGCAAGCAGCAGCTTTCAGGCTGATTCTCAAGTTAAGAGCTCCGACTAAAGGCATCGGCGTTACCATTGAGACTCCCCTTTTTGAAACACACCTCAATAGAATCTTGTTGCAAAGCGAGGTTCCAGGAGTGCAGGAGTTTTTGGAAGAGGTTGTCTGTTCTTTAGCCGCGCCGTGCACGGTCGCGGACTGAGGGTGGCTTCAGCAGCCATGAACTGTCCAAAGCTGAAGGGCTTAAGTGTGCATTGACACCTGCGAGCTTCAGACGTCATGTGACAATGATTAGTCCCACACCCCAGCCGCCGGTCCCCAACACTCGAGCAGCGCTAGAAAATTTGAATGCGAGGGGGGAGGGGACAATCGAGTATGAAAGAAACTCCTCTCTCGACTCCTGAATACCCTTTGCTTCCTTTTCTGACTGGAGCACATTCTGCTGCATTCTTTCGGGTGGTAGCAGTGCGTGCTTTTCTGTGGCCCATTGTGAGTCTGAACCCGTCTAGTCAGCCTAGTTTTCATGCAGTGCCTATCGCACCTGGAGTGCAGTGGTGACAGTCTCGGACAATTACACTCGTGACCGGGCTTCATCCTTACAGTGTTCTGGGCCCGTACTTTGTCCTTTCTCTGGAGACTGCCGCTTGGCTTGGCTCTCCTTGCTCGCGGCCGCCTTCCGGAAACTTCCCTGGCTGATCTGTCCTGCGCGGCACCTCCCTTTCTCGCTATGCCCTCACCCTTCACATCTGCTCTTTGACTCAGCACCGAGCCGCATTTCCCACTTGCATTCGAACCATCAGCTCACACTTTCAGTAAGTCACTGCATGTCGTAGCACCTAACTGTTCCAACTGCACTTTACTTTTCTTTCTATTGAGCCTAACAACTTGCTCTCCTGTGGCTTGCTATCCGACCTTAGGACCGTAACCCCGAAACTTTACCTGAACCACTCTTTGGCTAACGTTGCGTTCTGGCCTGGGGTTTCAGCGGTGCACTCAGGTGACTCGCAGTCACTCTCTTTGCAGCAAAGTGTTGTCTCCAATACTTCACTATTATTGTTCGCTAGTGGCATCGAAGGAGGGTCTCCTTTGATTCCATCACTGCGTTGTCTGTCCTAAGAGCTCACTTCCTGAGAGAAAGCATCAGCCTCACTTTTCAAAGCAGCCTCTGCATCAGGGCTAGAGTTGCCCGCTCTGCCTTTGTTCACGTTGTCAGTGCTCACTAACGAAGCAGGTCGCTCGGTTTTGTTTTCAACGGGGATGTTGCAACTCAGTTTGCTCTTCGATCCCATTAATTTTGGCCTTCACTAAATTCCCGTGATGACCTCCCTCAAATAACCTAAGGACAACTTTTCCCTGGTCATTGAAACCTTGAGCGCTTTTTTCCTAGATACCACTCGGCTGCAGGAATCCACCTTTTTCTCAGAAAGCGCATGCTCTTCTGGGCTTAAAAGCACCGGTTTGCACCTTTCCTTATTCCTAGCATTAGTGCCTCCAGCCTTTATCTTTATGGCTAGCAGATTTGCACTTTTAAGTTAAGCTTAAGTTAAGGACAGCTTAAGTTAAGTGCAGCGAGCCATGAAAACAAAAATGATACGTGTAACGTTAAGAGACCGGAAGCGGGCAGAGTGGGTGAGGGAACAAACGTGGGTTAATGACATCCTAGTCGAAATCAAGAGGAAGAAATGGGCTTGGGCAGGGCATGTAATGTGAAGGCAAGATAACCACTGGTCCTTAAGGGTAACGGAGTGGATTCCAAGAGAAAGTAAGCGTAGCAGGGGCCGGCAGATAGTTAGGTGGGCGGATGAGATTAAGAAGTTTGCAGGCAAAGGGTGGATGCAGCTGGCAAAGGACAGGGTTAATTGGAGAGACATGGGAGAGGCCTTTGCCCTGTAGTGGGTGTAGCAAGGCTGATGATTATGATGACTCTTCGCTAGCTTTCTGACTGAAAACATCGGTCCTCGCTGCCGAAGTAGCGTTTCTTTCTTGGACTAAAACTGTCCCATCCCGGCACTTCTGAGCAGCAGCCGTGTCATCTGGCAACAGAATGGAGATCCAAAGTCGGTCTCCGACACTCTCGTGGATTTGCTGAGCACTGTCAATGGGTTTTGAAATCAGCCTCTGCGAAAATTCCAAAGTATCTGAAGAGCGCAATTTTAGCTATCGCAAAGTTGTTCGACAGCCGCACTAATACTCGGTCGTAGCACGCAGTTCTACCTACAGTTCGTACCTACAGGTCGTACCTACAGTTCTTGTGTCAACGCGATGATGCACTCCACAGCACAACAATGTCAGTCTTCCTTGGCTACGCGGATAGTGATGCTCTTCACCAGGGTCAACTTCTCGGGCGGCGACATCGGAGGCTCCAGGCAGAACTTTGGGCCCAATTTCAGCAAGTCAATATGCCGCTGTGGAACCTGGGCATCACCTAGCACCAGAACGTCCGGACTAGATTTCACCTTCGTCTTCTTCTCGGGTAGGTGAGGACGCACTGACGCCCAAATAAACTCGGTAGTCTGGTCCGCTGTACTCCGGCCATGTTGGCCTCACTGTACGTGCTATGCGTGTGCAGGGCACGCATGACATCTTGGCATATCAAGACCGCCACCTGCCCCTCCGAACTTCAAATTTTGTGTGGGCCTTTGCTTCCGTCAGCAGGGCACTCGAGGAGGATGCACCGCATGCTTCGTTCCGAGTTGTGGCGTCACGCAAGATTTCTCAAGGATGCCTCCGTGTTGCCTGCAACACGAACAGAGACAAGCGTCGTCAAGCCACACGTTTCAGGGAGTGGGCAGTTACAGCGGACCAGACTACCGAGTTTATTTGGGCGTCCTCACCTAACCAAGAAGAAGACGAAGGTGAAATCCAGTCTGGACATTCTGGTGCTAGGCGATGCCCAGATTCCACAGCGGCATATTGGCGTGCTGAAATTGGGCCCAAAGTTTTGCTTGAATTGAAGAAAATAGCGCCAGAGCATGCAAACCACGAAAAGACAAGGACGAGACACAAAGCGCTAACTCACAACTCTCGTCTGTGTCTCATCCTTGTCTTTTCGTGGTTTGCATGCTCTGGCGCTATTTTCTTCAATTCAAGTATGCACCAACTCGCCCAAAAAGAAGTGTTAAAAAGTTTTGCTTGAAGCCTCCCACGTAGCCGGCCAAGAAGTTGACCCTGGTGAAGAGCATCACTAGCTACGTAGCCAAGGAAGACCGACATCGTTGTGTTGTGGAGTGCATCGACGCGTTGACAAGAACTGTAGGTAGGCCGTGGAATTCTAAAAGCCTGCGTGCTACGGCAAAGTTTCTAGAAAATAGTAGCCTATGCCAGAGAATGCATACTTGGAGAAGGCACGGGTCGCCGTTGATAAGAATTTTAAGCAGGTTACAGTCAAGTGTGATAAAGTAAAGGGCAGTGCAGTGGAACTGTTACCCAGGATGAACCTTGCGAAGCTCGCCTCGGGTGTTAAAAAGACTAAGTTGTCACTACTAGAACTACGGTGCAGCACTTTCTGGATAGCTACCCAGGAACGTGTTTTGGGTTTAGTAGCGATGTTGAGGATTTATACTACACCCTTCCCCATGACAAACTCATGGTTGCAGTGAAAGTGTGCATCACAAAACAGAATGACAAAGTGCAATTAATAGGTAGAAGTGGGATTTCGGGTGAGAGTTTTCTGGAGCTGCTTTCTTTCTACCTAAATACGACGTTTGTGATCGAGAAAAATTCTTCCTACAGAAACAGGGTGTATGCATTGGCTCCCGTGTAGCTCTGGTCCTCAGCAACATTTTCCTTGGGAAAGTGGGTGAGGCCATATCCTGTAACCTTAATGGTCTGGCATTACAGATTTGGAGGTATGTGGACGATTACCTTGTACTGGTTGAAAAGGACAGACAGGCGAGGCGTACTGTCGATGTCTTGAAGGATATTAAAGAGAATGCCATGGGCCTAAAGTTCACATTAGAAGTCCCTGTGAACGACGAGCTCCAATTTTGCGACCTCAGGCTCCGGTTCAAGGAGGGGCAGGTGTGTTGGGTGAACAAACCTAGGTCCGAAAAGCCGATTTTGAACTTTTCGTCGGGACACTCCAAGTTGGTTAAAATTAGTATCGGTCTCTCGTGTTTACGCTCCGCACTTAGGAAGTCCTGTGTGCATGGCATCCTGGAAGGTGTGTTCTTTCAAGTACAAAGGCTTGCAGTTGCAGGGTTTCCAGACTCGGTCATTTCAAGAGCATGTGAGAAGCTCCATTCCAAGGTAAAGGCTGGTCGTTCCGGGAACACTAGGAACGGTGAGGAGGGAGAACAAAGAGAAAAGAAGAAAACCGCGGCAATTCCGTATGTCCATCGCATGTCGCACAACCTCAGAAATGTTGGAAGAAGGTTTGGAGCGGATGTCGTCTGCACAGCACCGTTTAAAGTGCAACGCCTTTGTACCATGTCAAAAAGTAGACTAGAACGGCGGCATAACGTCAGCCCGTTCGTGTGCACAGTGCGCCACTACTCCCTATTTTTGGACTCGGTTTGCGACGTCATGTATGAGGTACCGCTTTCATGCAAACAAGTGCATACTGGCCAAACGGGGCACTGCATGAACGTTCTGCTCATGGAATGTAACCTTTCTTCAGACACCGTTCAGTCATGCATCGCTCAACACTGTGCAGAGTGCACCAAGAAGAATAAAAAGACGTGCAAAGCTTTTTTCAAAGATACCACCATCGTGAAAGATATACCGGCATCGTGATCAGCGCACTGGAGAGATAATGGAGGGGTATA
This sequence comes from Amblyomma americanum, assembly GCF_052857255.1. Lineage (NCBI taxonomy): Eukaryota > Metazoa > Arthropoda > Arachnida > Ixodida > Ixodidae > Amblyomma > Amblyomma americanum. The sequence goes on along the minus strand of NW_027526502.1, from coordinate 473,985 downwards.
TTATCGGGAAAAGAAAGATGTTTGTATTGGCACTCCTTTTGTCACGTTGTATGAAAAAGAGATAGGATTTTTAGATGCCTCATGATGTGTCGCGTATTGATCTGTGGTGCAAATGTACTTGTATTTTTTGCACGTTGGAGTTGACAATGCCCTCTACGCTGTCTGTGCACTGCGTGCCTTTCGCACCTATGCCGTTTATCTGTGTGTATATATTTGCATTCCTTCATAATACAATTTAGTTGCAAGACAGTGCTTGCTTTGTCCCCCTTCCTGTGTCTTTCGTCCCTCCGCGCTGAATTTACCGCCAAAATGAACTACAACCAACTCGCCCAACTCACCATTCTTATGATGACATAGTTTTGCCAAAAACCAGTTTCGGTTTCCTAGTTTCTGCTGTTTTAAAATACTTCTACTTGGAATCTTGAAAAACTGTTCTATGTAGCGGAGAGAGGGGCTTTAAAGAATGTGATGTGGCCATTACCTCAAAATGGTAAAAAAAGAGCGCTGGAGTTGACCTTTAAGCAGAGAAACACCAATTCTGCATTTGCTATCGCATCATACCCTTAAAGGGACACTGAGAAGAAATTGAAGTTGGCTTGTATCGATAGAATACCAGCTCCTGATCACAAAAACGCCGCTCTTACTGAAAACAAAGCTCTTGTAAGGTAGAAAATAGCAAGAACCAAAATGCAGGTATCGCCACCACACGCCGATCTCACAAGTACAAGCGTGGTGACGCCATACGACAAGAGACGCCACCTTGGAGGAATTTTCCTTCCTACGTGGGGCACGAATCTGTGAGGCTGACCAAGGTAGGTTGCGCGGTTTTGATGTAAGTTTTATTTTAAAACCAATAGTGCGCTTTTATCACACAAGGAAGGCAGACAAAAGACAACCTGAATGTTGGAAGCAAAGAAAACCGATGCTTGATGGCGCCACAGGCGGCCAGGAGAGTTTAGATTTGTTATGGCGCTTCGCGTCTATGAGCTTTGCGTGCCCCGTGGCTTTGTTTTTGACGCGCCTCGATTTACAAGCGCCGAACAGCAGAGGAACTCCAAGTGCCGCTTCAAGTGCTAGTTAACCTTTGAATGAGCCTGTTAAGGCTTGTCAGATGATCGCCACGGTCGATGAAAAACTATGATGGCACGATGGTCGGTGATCGTACAAGGCAGCACTTGTGTATTCGCACGCTCACCCAGCGAAACATTCCCGGCTGTGCCAGTCAACTTCAAACTACTTAACGGAAATCGTTTATTAGGGATGGGAGACAAGGTACAAGGCAGTTCAGAAAAATTGCTGATGGCCTAGCTCTGTTAGGCCAGGGTATACATAGCGAAAGCGCGGAGATTTCTGCATCAGAAGAGTGCATTCACTAGATGCGCCTTTATTGATGGTTGTAACTTGAGCCGTTGTGGCGGAGTGGTAGCGTCTTCGCCTCAAAAGCCAAAGGCCCTGGTTCGATTCCGAACCTCGGCGCATGGTTTCTTCTTTTTATTCAGCGAGTGGGCGGGGGGCTTCAGTGGCTCCCATAGATGCCACCACCGAATACGTTGGTTAGCGGTTGCGTAGGCTCTGTTAAGGCGCGTTTAAGCTCTGGCGTAACGTGCGCGCGCTGCACGGCGACGTCACGCCAGCCAAAGCGCGACCCTCTATATTCCAACTGTGCTTGACCGCCGACGCGTTCGCCGGCTTCGGCGCACTCTGACCGCACTGGTGGGGAGACTTGGAGCGTGTCTCTATTTCGCGCCGAGTGCGCCAGCCACCGCCGGCTCGGCCAGACTGATTCGGCTCAGCGGCGAGGTGCGCGTTGTGACGTAATTCAATAGCTTCGGCAGTTGGGCAAACCTGTTCTTTTCGAGCTTGGCTAAATTAATCCATTCACAGTACATATCTGAAGGTACATGCAAGTGGGTGAGAGAGCCCGATCCAGTGGACCCGTTGGATCTAGCGGAAGCCGTTGAAGCGTCGTGCGCCGTCTTTAGTTTCAAGCCGCCGACTTTAAATGCGACCGCCCTTGAGCACCCATCCGTTTTTTGTGGAAAATCAATAAATAACTTGGCCCTTGCAACCGTGGAAGACCTCGACGCCGCCTGCTGCGCCGTGCAACCGCGCCGTTCAAGAAATTACAATCCGTCGGCCCCAAAGCCCCGGCCAGCCTCCGATGGGCTCAAGGCGCCGACCTTGTGCTGGCCCCTCGCGACTCTCCGCACTGGGGTTATGATATTTTGCTTGCAACGGCTGCTCACTGAGGAAGGGAAAAACGACCCGCTGGCGCCTAACCTAACCTTGCTCTCTCAAAAGCATCGCACACTCTATGAGGCTGAGATTGCTGAAATGCAGGCCGGAGTTTTTGCGAGAACTACGTCGCCGGGTTCGGGAACGGGATCCATCATAACGCTGGCAAGACGCCGGTGCAAACGTAAACGAAGCGACGGTAGCGACCCCCGATAGATCCCTTCAACGTGCAGCGGCGGTGGCTTTCATTTCGGCAGCTGCTAGACTGCACTGCTAGCCGCCAGAAATCACGGAGCCTCCGTTTACGTCACGCTTCACGTCACTCCGTGCTGTGATGTCATAAAAGTTCTCCGTGACGTCATAAGAGTTCTTGAGTTTGAATCGGAGCGGCAGGAAAAACTTTTTCAACTTCGAATCCAAATTTCTTTAAAATAAATGTATCTTTCGCTCCCGGAAAAGCGGCAACAAAGCCATGAAATGCCGAACTACCAGATTTTGTTAACAAAAAAAAAAATTGATAGGGTTTTCCTCAGTGTCCCTTTAAGGTGGAGCGCGTTACAGCGTCGACTGCCTTTGCAAAGTTAGTGCACAGATCAGAAGGGGTGCAGCAGCGGCGGCCATGTAGAGCCATGCAGAGGTAGAATTGCCAGCTGCATGGCATCGGGTTACATCACGCTGCAGCACGTGGAGACTGCATTTACGGAGTGGGTGGGCTTTCGCCTTCGCACAAGTAAGCAGACTTAAGTGTCTCTGCAGACTTTTAATGTAATAGCGTTAAAGGCCCCATTCCCCAAAAATCCGGTGTCAGCGTTGTGAGTGAAAAATCACGGCCGTGGTTCTGGCAGGTGGTCCCCAGAGAGAAAACTCGGAGGAATGTGGGCCACCTTGAGGCATCATCACAACCTGCCCACTGGATGGTGAGCAAGATGCTCCCTGTGGCAGTTAAATAATGATTGGTCACTGCGGTCAGTTTCGATTGCAAGACTTCGTCTCAGAGGCCTGGGACATCTGTGCATGCTGATAAATTTCGTTTTACCGTTCATATTGTATTTTATGCAGTGCACTTGATCTGTAAATGATGAGAGTGATTTTATTTGGTACATTAGGGTCTTTGCAACATACCGCCAAGATGTTTTACCCAATGCGCCAGTACATTTTTTATTATGATGATGTCAAGGAAAGCCCGTCCCCCGTTTTCACCCAAAGAATTTATTCGCTACCCACCGCAAAAAAAAAAAAAAAAAATCTCGAGAAAAAGAGGAGCTGCAAGCTCTGCTATAAAAAAACAAGAGCAGAGCTCTGAACACATTTAATGTGCAGCACATCCCGTATGTATACCTCCACTTCATGTCCTCGCCCGACTGCTTTCTCTAGCGGTGCAGCAGTCATATTCCATAACTTGAAAGGCCACAGAAAGTGCAGTGTACATATTATACACGCAGCTGAAAATCACAAGAACGGCAGCTAAGCACATGTGAAATGTTTAGTATATTTTAATTTTAATATAATCGATTTACGGCTCAATGTAGCGGCTTATTTTTGTTTTGCTTGTATTCTTTCTTTGCGTTACCAGCACATTTAACCAACAAATTTTCGAAGTTTTGCACATTCACCTCTGGCGTATTTTTCGTTCAGAAGTATAATCAATATGATTATAATGTACAGTGCATTTAGCACTCTTTGAAGAAATTTTTATTTTAAAACACTCAAAATCGGTAATTTTTTTTTTCATGGTAAGGAAAGAGTTTAAGGATTAAGGACTAAAGACATCAAATTTTCCTTGCATGTTTTCTTCAAAAGATTGCGTTGGACATTAATTACATGGATCACCCCACTATATTGGCCTACGACTACTAAATATAATTTATAATTAAATTTCTTCTCTTATGCTTTTCTGGTTTCATCAACTGAACGATGGCTATGACATGTACTTGATCTTTAGGTCAGGTGAGGAATGAAGAAAATGGCAATGTAAATGCTCATATGCAGTTCTAGTTCACTACAACATTCAAACTAGCCTGCTTCAAGAGCTGGAATGACAACAAACAACATAACAGTTATATTTCCATTTTTTTCATGCATCATGTGATCTAAAGTCAACTACGTATCACAGCCATCGTTATAGAATACACTACAGCTAACTACATGTCGCAGCCCCCTTATGTAATACACCCAATCCCGGGGGCATTTAAAGTAATAATAAAGTGAAGTGAAGTGAAGAAACTGAAAAAGCGTCAAGAAGAAATCCAATCAAATTATTTAGTCGTTGTAGGCAAATATCATGGGACGATCCATGTATTCTAAAGGCTAACGCATCACTTGAAAGAACAAAACATGCAATTCAAGTTAGCTGTCTACAGTCCTTTGATTGCCAATGATAACTTGTAATAGAATCCCTAGGTGGACTTCAAGGCTGTCCCCCATTCGACCTGCGACAACAGCACTCTCTCGCATGGGGACGAAGACTGCAGTGTGACCAAAGACACTACGGCTGTCAAATGCACATTAAGGTAATAGCACAGAGTTTCAGATAGAATGAAAAGCTCTTGAGCCAGTGCGCACTGCGTGTTCTTTACAGAGAATGTGATATGAGCATGACGTGGCTTATGTGAAGAAAAAAAAGGTAAGTCTGTCACAGGAACGTGACATCACCTTGGCTTTCGCATGCTTAGAGGTCACAATGAGTGTAAGTCGTTATCCTTAGTGCCCCTTTAATGGCGCAATGTGTGCAACTGCTCTGACGTACCCATCCCTGTCCATATAGTGTGCCTGTTTGGACCATGTGACGACAGGCGGCAGAACACTAACGAGTGCACAGTGATGGCACTAACAAGCTTAACCTCGCAATGCCCAGTGTATCGAATTTGATACAGAGCATAAAAATGTGAACAATTTTAATTTCTGCTCATAACAGTACGTCAATTGCTAGTATATTTGAAGTAATGGTCTTCTCCAACATGTTCATCAATGCAAGGCAAATGTGTTAGCTTCCAGAGATACAGGAGGTTAGCTGAAAGATAAATGCGTGTAAAAGCTAAAACTAATGGCAGAACAGCCAGAAATTTGTGGTCGTAATGCTGCATTGGCAGGGGACAGAGAAGTTTTGAATTTTTCTCCAAATTTATTGAATGCACCTGGGTACTTGCGCGCAGTTTTATCGACCTTCCGCCTTCAGAAATGATTAAGGTCACCTAACATTAATTATGTTGTAATCAGCTTTTCCTTGATAAATATTTGCACCTCTGTAATGAAGGGACCTTATAGTGACTAAATCATGGAAGTTCACAACTTTTTTCCAACATTTCCAGTGCCTTGGCGTTATAGGATTAACTGACACTGAGCACAACTTCATCTAATGTGTATTCGCCGTAAAAATAATTGTTTGGCTCTTCAAGGCTACGCTGATGTTCATCCAGCAGCAAAAGGTGCACTAGTGCTGAGAAAATCTGACTAAAAATTGTCCTAGATCCTCAAATCAAATTTATTACATTAAGCCTGAAAAGGACTCCATAACCACCATCTGGAAGCAAGAGGCAATGTGGCCTAGCTGCAGGGATCTGCACACTAAAAGCTATCACCACATCACAGTTTTCTTGCAAGAAAGAGCAGTGGTGCAGATACATGTTATTTCATTTTTTGACATTTTGTAGTGATTTATAGACGCTTTGTTTACAGTAAGAGTAGCATCTTTGTCGCTATAACACATAACTTTGTTGATACAAAGGACCTTCAATTTGTTCTCAGTTTCTCTTTAGGGATCATCGTCATAAGAAAAAAAAATGGCTGTGGTTTAGCTCTGGTTAAACATCAAGTGACGCGATAGCTACATCGGGCTGAGTGGAACTCATTCACTCAGTTGAATTGCAAAGTCAGTCTTTCGCCGCTCCATTTCGCTGAGCGTTCCTTCTTCATCTTCGTCCCACTTAACCCGGCGCATGCGCACAGCTGTTGCAGCTCAGTTTAGGTGACGCGTAACACCGCCACCAACCCACGTGACCAACGGCCGCACCATGTGACCAACCACGTGACCAACGGCGCCGCCATGGAGCTCGAGTGGTGCCACGCTGAAGGGACGAAGAGATAGCGTAGTGTAGCTATCGCTACAAAAAAAAAAAAGGCTTCCCAAGGATGCACCCAGTGCAGAGAAATATCCCTCCACAGAACCATGTCAACACAACATGCAGCCATTAAACGCGTACCTGGCTCAAAAATTTTGGGGGACACTTAAGGGCATGACACGACAGTGTTAATGGGTCCCGGCAGCAGTTCCCTTTGCGCTCACAGACACGGAGGACAATGTTTCTATATTATGTGAAAGGCCACACGACATACATATAAAGCCTTACTTTAACCAAGCTGTACAAACGTGTCAGTGTGGCCTATGAGTACAGTCTCCAACTGACAACCTAAGGTTCAGGGGCTTGACTTCAGACTAACTACTCCAATTTCCTTTTCAGCAAATTAGTTTACTTTACATACTTACATGACCTATTAATGTTTGAGCCATGTTGTGACCTTATAATCTGCTGTTTTCTAATGTTGAACCACATTTCAAATCTGTCGTTTCACGTGTGCCATAGCTGACTTTTTGAACAACCCAGATTTTTCGCTCACGTCACCGCCAGATTTTCTGTGACACCGGACCCTTAATGCTATCATGCTAAAAATTTCAAATGCTTCACACGGGCAGATCTATGTATTCCTCTGCATATCATCCTCTTACAACTCTGGCATGCAAGCTCTGGAGATGAATGGTTGGCCTGACCTCCCCATCAGACCGAGTGGTGCCTCACTGCAGCAGAATGGACATTTGGGTGAGTTTGGTTCTGGTTCATTCCGGACAAAATTGATGCAAACAAAAAGGAGGATGAGCGCAAGGTAAGCACTTGTTCACTCTTCAACCTTGCACTTGTATGTTTTTCTTTTGCACTGTTTTATTCCCTTAAAGAATGAAAGATGCCTCGCCATGCACTGTGGGGCTCACCTCGCCACCATGGCCATCGAAGACCCCATACAGATGGAGGTTGTGTGGGTGATCACTGAGGATGCTGAAGCGGTCCTCCATGCGGGGCCGGCGCCCTTGGAGTGCAAACACCCCCACGTGCTCTGCCTGTGAGCACAAGAGGTTTTCTTTTTTAACATGCAGCGTACAGCACTCTCAAGAAGATCAACACTAAGATTTGTCCACAAAGGAGAGACGTGGTATCTGGGTCTGCATTTTTTAACATATTTTTTTCGTTTTCTGGGACCAAATGCTTCGCTGTGTAGAGTCAAAATGAAACAGAGTTTATACTGTTTATTCCAGTGTTGTGCAGGATGTGGAAGTAATAGGCAAACTGGGGTGCAGAGATTATAAGGTGGTGAGGTGTAGAACTAGCCAAGACTTCACTAGGGAATGGGGAAAACTAGTCGAGAAAAAGCACATGCTTGGGTTAGTGGTAGGAGGGCAAAAGTACAGGAGCTCAGGATCTCACTCAAGAACTGTTTCACTTTAAGCGAGGAAGACAGCCTTAGTGAACAGGCAATGAATAACAACCTTACCGATATAATCAGAGTGCGCAGTAAAAGCCGGAGGTGAGGATGCTAGCAAACCCTTCTAGGTGACAAAGGATCTCACTGGGAAATGCCAAAGCATAGAAGACCCATGTAACTGGCAGAACAGTCATCAATAAATGCAGGCCAAGTGACACAACGAAGTAGGATATCGAGAGGAATAGTAGAAGCCTAAAAAGAAATTATGCATGGACAAAATCAAATGTGTGCACCGAAAGAAGAGGAGAGAACTGGTATTAGCAACACAGATAGGACTTAGCTGAGAAATGATACACGGATTTATACAGCAGCCGAAACAATCAGAATGCTAATCAAGGAAGCAATGAAACTGAGAAAATAAATGTTTCACGGGAAACAAAGGAGGAAGTAGGGAAAGCCTTAGAAAGGAAATGTGATGGGACCGAGTAACTGCAGATCTGTTCAAGAATGATGGAGACACTGAGCTAGAAAAAGCTACTAGCCTGCATATGCAATGTGCCACGACTGCAAGCATACCAGAAGCACAGGAAAATGCCAATACCTCATTAATCAACCACATAGGGGATGTTAAGGGGACTGACAACTGGACAAAATTTTCCATGAGATTATGTCAGAATCGAAAAGATCTCGCCATGTACGTCAGAACTGAGCGCAGCAACATCGAAGAAACGAGAATTCCGAACTTCATTTCGTGTTGAATATCGCAGACAGTTGAAGAAACGAGAATTTCCAATTTTATTTGGCTATGAAAATCACAGACAGACAGACAGACAGACAGACAGACAGACAGACAGACAGACAGACAGACAGACAGATAATTATTAGCCTCCCTTTTGCACTGTGGTGGCGACAAGTGTCACCTAGCCATTAATTCTAGCGTGCTCAATATCTTCGGATGAACTGCAAATTTTCGTCCCCCTACTAAACTACTCTCCTGACCTTCTCCGCCAGTCCTCTAGCCGTCTCTTACCTGTATCTACTTTTTGAAAATTGAGCATGTCCGGGCTATTCCGATACCCAAGTGCTTCGTGGATTCCTGCGGTGGCATCGTGCACTGAGAGTCTTACATTGGATTAGAATATGTTTATCGTTTACCTGTCCTACATGCAGCAATAGCAAAAGTCTTCCGTGGTGTCAAATTTTTACTGGTAACACTTCGTCCTCAAGCAACTTGCCCTAGCCTCGAAAAGTAAACCACTCCCTTGAGGTGGAACATTGCCACTATTGCTGTATTTCACTACGTGACCATGTCTCAGTAAAATATTACTGATTTGCTGTTAAGTGTGTGTTTTTTTTTCTTCCCTCAGGTTAAGTCATATTTCATGATTTACGTTCTCTCTAGTGCACTCCGCGCTGAAAAGCGATGCTCCGTTCACATTGATGATGAAGTGTTTTTACCTTCTTTCACTAGATGGCCCACAGCGCTTTGTATTTCTTGGTTTGAAGCAGCAGCCACGATCAACTAAACCTACCTCTGACAGGCTGTATGTTACTGTGATGCAACAGCTTTGGGCGTGGAAGCTTAAATGAATGCTACTCTATACTAAAACTGCCTCATTAAAGAGACTGACAACTGAACAAAACGAGTCACAAGATTATGGCTGAAATGAAAAGATCTTGCCTCACATTGTAAGAACTGAGCACTGCAATGTTGAATAAACGAGAAATTATAATTTAAATTTGGCACTGAAAATCTCATAAAACAAACTGAAGTGCTATCTTGTGGTGGAACCTTGCCGTCACCGTGCATCCCCCCACTTGCTGAAAAAAATTGGATGTTTGAAATTGAGTAGTCAGTTCAGTTAATGCCTAGTGGCTAGGGGGATATTAATTTTTAGTTTATCAGTTTCGGCAATGCGCAATAGCCACTGCACTTGCTGATCGTGGTTTTTAGCATCGGGATACATAAAAGTTGGCGCATCCACCGACAGAAAAATATCAGTGGAAATTCCCTATGGTTTTTCGAACAAAACTGTTGTAGAATTGAGTACTGTAGTAAGCCTTCCATTGCTCCGAAAAAAATTGGTGCTTAAAATTTAGCTGCTCGTCTCTTTAAAGACTTGAAAAATTCGCCCAATTAGGTTATTCGCAAGGTACTTTTACTAAGGTAATGGAACTGCAGCAACACTGGACTTCAATCAACCACGGGAGTAAACTGGTTTTTGGAAGGGAAACTCAACGATAGACCATCTTTACACATCAATCTGGCCCAAGAAAAATGTGCACAATAAAACCGTCCCCCGTACACAGCCTTAAAAGATTGCGAAAAAGCATTTTATTCTGTCAAAACATCCGCAAACAGGCAGGCATTGCATAAGCAGCCCATGTTGGGGTATGTTTGTTGTGAGAACATATCTACAGGAACTGCAAATCATCAATTGCCCTCCACAGAAAAGTGGTACACAACAATCTCTCCACTGCTATTGACTGCATGTTCACACAAGGCATTCAGAGGGTTAGATTAGGAAGAGCTGGGGCTAACAGAGAGCGTCTTAGTAATCTTTGATTTTATGATGCTATTGCTCTGCTAATTCAGCGGAGGTATTGGTGTGCGATTCAGGACCATACCACTGAAAGCAGAACAGTGGGACTGAAAACTAATATAAAGAAAACTAAAGCAATGCTCGACAGCCTGGAAAGGGACCTACAGGCAGCGAGATATAAATCTGTTAGGGCAATTAGTGACCGCAGACCCGTTGAAGGGACTGTTACAAGAAAACCCCACGATAGGATCTCCTTAAACATCATTAAGGTGCTTGTAGTACATAAACTGCCATATCATTCCGCAAGTGCTTTGCAAAAAACACAATACTGGCTCTTCAAAACAACTTGACAGACCTTACAGTGTCGTGACACGAGCCGCATATTTTCTCCCCGAAATACTTTCCACCTGGAGCCACTCTCTGACATGGCATGCACTGAGATGCATTATACCTGCGAGGTTGACAGCACTGCGTTTGTGAAGCCCGCCAAAGGAGCACCGACCTTGGCCTCCCAGGAGCGGCGCTCGGGCGGGCCGCGGCGCAGCATCTGCTTGACGGCATCGCCCCGCAACTCGCAGCGTCGCAGCAGCAGCCGCAGCCAGGCCTCTGTCGTCGATTGGCAGAGCAGCACCGCCGCCAGCAGGGCTACGAACACGGCCAGCGTGCCCGGCCGCAGCACGTACAGGCGCAGGTAGAAGGCGGCAGCATCCGCCATGGGCCGCAGGTCGGCGCGGGCCGCGCGAGAAACCAGACTCACGTGCGCCCAGAAGATCTCCTGCACGAGCTCGTCCTCAAGCTCGTCTTCCATCGCACCTACGCTGTCACCAAGGGACTGCCCGTCGACACAGCGTAGATACAGGGCTCCTCTATGGAAACATTACGATGCCCGATGCGACAACAGCGGCGAGAAAGCGAGCGGCCGAGCAAAGAGTGGATTGGGTTGGATCGGATCGGTGACCTTAATGTTTGTCCACTAGGGGGCTGGGTGGCGCATCGGGAGCCATTAGAAATAAATAATAATAATAATTGGTTTTGGGGGGAAAGGAAATGGCACAGTATCTGTCTCATATATCGTTGGACACCTGAACCGCGCCGTAAGGGAAAGGATAAAGGAGGGAGTGAAAGAAGAAAGGATAATAGGTTCCGTAGTGGAGGGCTCCGGAATAATTTCGACCACCTGGGGATCTTTAACGTGCACTGACATCGCACAGCACACGGGCGCCTTAGCGTTTTTCCTCCATAAAAACGCAGCCGCCGCGGTCGCGTTCGAACCCGGGAACTCCGGATCAGTACATTAGAAATCGGCACTGGGAACATACAGGATCTTTAAAGGGGCCCCGAAACACATTTTCAGTGCAATGTTTTTCCTGTTGGTTATTCAACTTTAGCTTCGAAACTCCTCGGCGCGCCCGTCCACGGGGAGGAGCCGGCCCGCCGCGGTTCCAGCCACCGCGGCGCTGCGGTCGACGGTTGAGCTGTCGGAGCAAGCGTCGTCTGCTAGCACCTAACGTTTCGCTTGCGCAGGGGTTTCCGAGTTCGCTGGAAGAATGTTTGTTCAGCGACTCTCTTCGACAACTAGGAAATATTTCAATAAAGCACGCTTGTTTTATCGCGTGGATAAAAGTTTGAGTCGGGTTGGCTTGTTTTTTTTTTTTTTTTGGTAGCACTATGTTGCGCGCCCGCTCCTGCTAGCACGCAGCAAAGCGATGCGTCTGCATGCGGCGTTCACCGCGCCGACATCTGCGACAAGAGTGCACTCGAACTAGTGTGCATATGGCGCTAATTTAGGCGTGTTGCGCTATAATTTGAAATGCACTTTCTCGTCATCTGTCGTGTCAGGCCACCGTAGCTCCATGCACACGTGTCCCGGCGACGTCCAATAATTTTAAGTGCGCTCAGCGCCCCGTTCTTCTGGTTTACGTTGCTGCTCAAGATGCAACATTCCTCAATGTACTGACTCATGATATACTCTAACTGCAGCACTGGGCAACGCACCATCGTTTTAATGCGAAAATTTCTAATGAAGGATCGCGTATGAGGGAAAGCAATCACCAAATATGAGTGACACCAAGAAAACTATTGAGAATATTAAAAGCACGAGATAAGCTATTAAAAATGAAAGCAAGGACTTGAATTTATTGCCAGTTTATACTGCGGACATATTTAGAGGTACACTCCTACGAGCGATCTTTTTACTTTCCTGGCGGTGTTATGCTGCTCCAGCCTCGCTCTGGGCCCGGGCGACCGAGACGCTCTCTTTGCACGTATCTTTTTTTTTTCATCTTACTTCCGCAAAAAAATGCATGTATGTTACCGAATAAAAATGAACAAATTGGGCTCATCTAGCGTTCCAAGCAGCTTATTGAAAACTGATGCTCAATTGTCCTGAAGGTAAACAGCCTCTTCATTCTGTTTCATAAGAAAATGCACTTGCAGAAGATCAGGCTCCGGTTTTAAATGCGGCAATAAAGTAATTTGACCTTGCGAGATCTTCTAATTCTGAGGAAGTCGTAGGGTGGGAAGCACCGTTTTCGGTAATAGCTGCGAGATACGTGCTCTCCAAATAATTATGAGACTCACCTTTCATATAACATGACCTAGAAGATACTGGTTGTGTGCTGCTATAAACTCCGTCCACCCTCTTCGGCGATCGTCGCTTTTTGAAGGCAAACGACAGGTGTATAGGCAGGTTTGATCGGAAATCGCGTAAAAACGGATTTTTTCTTCAGTGCCCCTTGTGTATCTCCACGACGCCACCATTGATGTCTACGCTTTTACGCTAAGTGATTGTTTGAAACTTAATCACATATAATGTGCGTTTTCTCGAGCAGCCTGACAGCGCAGGGGTTTTCCTGTTTTTCCCTAGTGAGCAATAAATTGCGGCCATTCTTACATATCCTCAGCTGCTGGTGCAACCGTGCATGAAGCAGGCAGTTATATTTGTTGAATATCAGACAATCGGAGAGGATAAAATAGTGCCGCACCCCTTAAACGCTCGGAAGTTCATTAAGAATAACACTTCCTGGTCACAAGGAAGAGGCTGCATATGCATGAGCGGTAGTGTCGTCCATTACACCTTTCAAACTTTTCGTTGATAGATATCGAACTGCGAAGGAGAACGGCTAGCCGTTACTGAAAGCCATGAATGGCATGACATCTCAAGAAAAAAATAGACTGGACGTAGAGTAAATATTATACCACCATATACAACGAGATGAGCGCTGTCGCCCGCACCGCACGAAGCCCACGACCGCGCACGCGTCGACTGCAGCGCCGTCACACTCCCTAGAGGCAAGTCGCTCCCGGCTCCGGCGGGAGACTTTCGAACCTCAAATATATCTATAAACGTTGACGCTATTAGCATCGGTCGTACCGCGAATACTGTGGCTTTTAATATTTTAATTAGCTCGCAAAAACAAATTCGTGGCGCTGACGGTGTGTCACCATACAATGGCGGTTTTTAGCAGCGGATATTGCGAACTTGATGATGGGAAAAAGAGTAAATATACTGCAAATGGGGTTAAAAACTGGAGATACGTTTCGTCAAGTTTTTGTGTTTTATATTACATTAACAAAACCAGCTTGTTTGCCCTAAATAAAACCACTGTAAATCAAGTAAAACAAAAACACGCCACCAGAGGCACTGGCTACTTTTTGCATCGATTGGTGACTAAAAGCAAGACAGGAGTAAAATTTCACAAGACATAGCTAGGTGGCTTGAGCCACCGCCCGATTTAAAGGGTTCAGCCGTATCCATCCATCCATTGAAGGACTTTGCGCCTTTCTGTAAACATCCTACGACCTAGCACTAAGCACTTGTGGCTACTCTCTAACAAGCGTTTGCGGGCAGGTGGGCTGGAAACGCTGATTGGTCAAACAAAATGTGACGTCACGCCTAAAACGTCACGTGACGTCATGGTTACGTGGTTTTTAATGACGTCATGTCCGGTTGGGAAGAGAGATATTTTCTCTAGATTTTTCTCGGTATTCCCCACGGTTTTGACAGCGCGCGCGGGTTCAAAAAGCGCACCTGATGCGCCGCGCTTTCACACACTGCATGCGCGTTTCTATATTTTTATTATATATGATATCCTTGAACTGCTGGTGTATTATTTTAGTGCGCTCGAACGGCGCGCTTCGTTGTGCATTTATTATAATCGCCACTGCCTGGCGGACCCGATACAGCTTTTGCAGACCTGAGAGGTTAAACACGTACTATCCATGCAAAGCCACGCAAATGCGCCTACAGGTGACCACGCCCGTCTATCAGCGCTCCGTCGAGTGCCTGCATTTACAATCGAGTGCTGTAGGACTATGAACCTGACCTAGAGCATGCATAATATAATTTTTCCTTGTATTCTACATTCTCTACATGCAGGAGACTACACTCACAGCATTCGTTAGTGCAGAAATTTCGTACAACCGTGTCAAAATTTGGCGGTCCGGTTTTTTTCTGCACGACGTTTTGGAGGAGAAAAGCATTGGGTCTTTGAAGGACGACAGTCTATATAAACTCCTATTAACTGTGTCGTCGTACCTATCGTAATTAATGACGACATATAAAGGCTTTTGATACAACTCTCGTGATTTAAAACAAAACTGCTCGTTTCACTAACCCGCGAAAAAATATTGCGCGCAATCATTCGCCACAGCCCGTTGCTGCGTAAATTTTGTTTTGTGCGGATTTTCTTTTATAATATGACAGCTGCACGCGATAGCTTATATATATAGTTGCGCAGCCGACCACTGCAGGTACCAGTAAACACGTAGCCCGTTTAGAATGAATTTAAAAACGCGGTCGGGAGTTGGAATTATTTGTCCGGGACGCTGCGGTCAATGTTCGCAGTTTTGAAAATTGAAACACGGAAATTTTTGCGCATAGCTAGTCACTCTTGCATAAGTAAATATCTTATTCCTACCCATCATCCCCTTGTCAAAACACATATATTAATGAGAAGAACGACCCATTTGATGAAATTAAGTTCACAGTCCTACAGGGTGGGTTCCACAACAAAGAGATCAACGGGAGTCGTACTTTATTTACAAATTTGTAACAATTCCTCACGGCATTAATGAAAGTCCGGGTTTATTGACCTCCATCGCCCCTTTCAGAGCCAGTGCTGACCTTAGGAGTGCCGGCGCGTCAAACCTCGGTCGTTTGTCGTCAGCGGCATCTTTTTCAAGCGTCGCTGCCCGTCCGCTTACACGAAGCTCTTAATTCATCCCCCACCCCTGTCTTCCCAGTTCGACGTACCACCTTGTCGAGCGGGGTGCAATTGAAGAACCAAGAACCCTTGATTAAATGCTCCTGCCATTCACCTTTACCCCCCCCCCCCCCCCCCCCCCCACAGGACACTTTCGCGAACTCGTATGTTTTGCCGCCTTTTTTCTTTTTCTTTTGTGTGTGTGTTTCATGCACAGTGCACGTGTGTGTAGTTAAGCTAACTGCGCCGCTGATTCCACCTTCACTATTCGTACCGAAGACGCTCCTGGAACGTCTCCTGCCCTGTCTGAATTTATTGTTTATTTGTTTGCTCGTTTTGGCCGGCGGCACGGGCAGTACATGCATCTATGATTCTTATCTGCTCCGGGACTCCGCCAAAGTCTGTTATTGTTGCTTTTAGGGCCCGGATGCCCTCCCTCCCCTCGTTATTCCTTTTTTCCCCCGGGCTGGCCTCCCGCGCAAGCTCGCTGGGCGGCAGGGGACAAAGCGTTTTTCTTTTTCTCTTTATTTCTTTCTCCTCTTTCTAGTATTTTTCTTTTGTGCCCATCAAGGGTTCTTGGTTCTTCAATTGCACCCCGCTCGGCAAGGTGGTGCGTCGAACTGGCAAGACAGGGGTGGGGGATGAATTCAGAGCTTTGTGTAAGCGGGCAGCGAAGCTTGAAAAAGATGCCGCTGGCGACAAACGACCGAGGTTTGTCGCGCCGGAATTCCTAAGGTCAGCATTGGCTCTGCAAGGGGCGATGGAGGTCAATACACCCGGACTTTCATTAATGCCGTGAGGAATTGTTATTAAATTTGTAAATAAAGTACGACTCGCGTTGCTCGAGATCTCTTTGTTGTGGAACCCACCCTGTAGGACTGTTAACTTAATTGCATCAAATGGGTCGTTTTTCTCATTAATATATGTGTTTTAACAAGGGAAGGTAGGGATAAAATATGCGCGCGGTGGTTATTAAAGCGAATTCGTATAAAGTTAACGGTCTGCCCAATGTACTGCGTACTGCACACACTGCATCCTAGGAGGTATATTACGTTGCAGAAATCCCAATCAGAGTTGTCATTAATTTTCCATTTGAATCCTGAAGCTGTGCTTATTTCACAGCTTGATGTTTGTAATGTGTTTGCAGACCTGGAATCTACTTTTACCACAAGGTCGACACCCCAAAACCGGCTCTTTATGTGACTGAGTGTATCAGAATGTTTCGAATGTTTTTCGGTCGTCTGTAGACTGCATGAGGGAGAGCAGTGAAAATTTTTGCGAGGCGCTAGCTCGCTTTGTTTGAGAATGTTGAAATGTTTTTTTGAAGATTTTGTTTACGTACGTTAGGCGGCTGGGTTACTGGTGAAGGGAAGTACGAGATTTGCCTGATGGTCTGTTTGCTCGCTGTATCGACGTCACTCCAGTATTTGCTCTCGGTTGGGTTTAGATGTCCTTTGAATGGCATCGTCGGCAATGGCGACGGGTATCGCTGCTTAATGAGGACTTCTTGCATGCGTTTGGAATTTTTTACGAAGTCTTCATCTTGGGAACATATTCCTTTAGATCGATGTGCCTGAGAGTATGGGATGCTTGTTTTAGAGTGACGAGGATGGCAGCTTTGGAAGTGTACGTATTGTTGACGGTCCGTCGGTTTTCTATATACACTGCTGGCGAGTGAGCTTTCGTTTACCAAAATCTCAACATCTAGGAAGTTAATTGTGGTGTGGGCGCACGTGTAAGTGAAAGATATGTTGGGGTGGACGAGGTATGTCAGCCCAAATTAAAAAGATGTCATCCAAGTAGCGTTTGTATAGGGTGGGCTTAATGGGACAATCTTTCAAAAATTTACTTATTACTATGCATGAAGATGTTGACGTAGGTGTGGGCCATCCTTGTACCCATGGCTGTGCCGTTAATTTGTGAATAGTGTTGATTGATGAATTCGAAGTTGTTATATTCGAGTACGATTTTCGACAGTATTTATAAAACACGTGGAGCAGGGGAGCATCAAATCACTGATCGAAGCGTATGAACAAAACAGAAAGGAGGAATCCCCTGCTGCACGTGTATTAGATATGTTGTTCACAGCAACATCTTGCATGAAGCTGCAGGGAAGAGAAAAGTCGATGAGACGTAGCCAGTTGTACTTGAGCCGTCTACATCGAAGCATTCATCACCGATCCTCTCACCAGGTTTCGTGAAGCTTGCGCTTTATCGTGCCGGTTTACCACTGTCCTTCTTGCTAGTGAAGCGATTATTTTTTTAATGTTCTCTTTTTGCCCCATTTGCCATCTGCCATTTTTGATCGTGCCATCTTCTGGGCAAGTACTACGTTTGAGGTTCGAAAAAGATGCATAAGCGATCACGACCTATGCAAACAATAACAAAGACGAAACACGCTACAAGAGCACCACTAGCTGCATATCTGCATATCGCGCGCACAGGTGCGACTGATTTTCGCTGACGATCGGCCGCTCCCGCTGTAATCAATTAGCTGTGTCGCCAGATCGTCTGTCGCGAGGCGCTTTCGCTGTGCCCGCATGACCGCTTGTCTTGACCTTCCAGGGGAATTGCGCGTTGCTCGCGCGCGGCTTAGCCCGAAGCCGGTAAACCGGCTGGCCACCGCCACATCTGCACCTGGTTTGACTCAAATTGGTCTCAGCCGCGCGCCGCGTCTTCGGTTCGGGCGCGAACAATACGCGAGATTCAAAGCGCTCGGCCGTCTCTGTCTCTATGGGGGGGGGGGGGGGCACTTGACCCCAAGGGCGCTCCTTTTCAGCACCACCCCGCCGTCGCCCGCCTCCGATTGAACAGGCGGGGGGTTCAAAGGGGAGCTGCCGCGGAGAGGCCGGGCAGCTCGTCCTAATGACAGCGCAGAACATGCGTCACTGACAGCCCCCTTCCTTTCGCCGTCTTGTCCATCGTGCGTCGCGCCGAGCCCGATAAAGAAAAGGCCGTCACCCCCCCCCCCCCTTCCCCTTCTGAATCGGGGGCGGGTGGGGGGGGGGGGCGGAAATTCCGCAAATAGTTTCCCAGAGGCATCCTTTTTTTTTTTCATGGGGCCCAAGCAGTGCGAGGCAACGTTCTCTGTTCATTCTAGAGAAGCAAGCTTACACTGCAAAATTAAACCTTGTCTTTCTCTTCCAAATGCAATTAACTAGGAGTCCTGTCCAAAACCATTTCAGGTTGTTATGTGGGCACCCCCAACCTTTTTTATTTCCGTGTAACTCCAGCACTTCTTCACCTTTGTCATTGTAGCCGCTATTGTTCAAGTACCATGCAACATCTTGTTATTAGCACTTGCTAATTCATGCCTTCTGCAGGGTTTAAAGGACCTTTTTAATTGGAAATGAGAGCATGTGCACAGGGTGGAAAGCGCGTGATCTGCCAGGAAACACTAAAGCGGCCCCGAGAAGGGATCTTTATTAAGGATGCCAGCCATCTTGGGCCTCTCCACTTGGCAACGACGACAAAGCGTGTGCGGTCCCTATGGTTAGGCCAAAGCTGTGGAAGCCATCCTCTGACACGACCATGACCTTCGACATCTGATGTTTTTATTTAAAAACACAGGGACCAAAGTCGTGCTGTATGCAGTGCAATCGCAATGTGGTTCCATAATCATCCATTTAGCCCGGCTCTTTGGACGGATTCAGGAAACGACTGAAAAGAACAAAAGTAACGAGCAAACAAATGTGCGCTGCATAAAAGTTAGAACGTAAAGAGACGAAGGCACGCTGCGCTAATGCTGTAGCGAGGTCTAACATGTAAAATTTCGCGGCTGGCGTCGATTTCTACAAAGCGCGAGTAGTGCCTACGGAAATAAACAAAGGCGCACTGGAGATGGGTAAGTCTGTATACAAGCACGAGTTTTTGTCTCTACCAGCGATTTACTAGCTCACACCGCGCGATTTTGATGTCTGGCGTCGATTTCGACAGAGAGGGAATACGGGCACGAAACGGGACGCTCGCGATCTGCCAGGAAACAATGAGGTGGCCCTAAAAAGGGCCGTTTGCAGGAGCACTTCAACCGCGACCTGCAGCGGCGTGGCGGCGCGGTGAGCAGTAGGCCCAGCAGTGGTCCGTATTGTGCCCTTTGGCTCCGCACCGACGACACCGGTGCACGACGTACACCTCTCCTGGTCTTGCCCTTGAAGCCGACGCTATCCCTGGTCCGTAGATCTTGACGAGGGCCGCGACGATAATCTTTGACATCTGGTCGATGCCCCGGTCTCTCGCCACGTGATATCGGTCTGCAGCAAACAAGGACAGCATCGGCTCGCCAGAAGCATCCAGGAAACGATGCTGCAAAAAAAGTTACGTTACAAGCGCCGCAATTTGGCGAGTTCTGCACGAGAAAACTTGCGAAAACGTTTTTCAACCCTTACCTCGTGATTGAGAACGTGCACGCGCGACAAGCGCTTCATCGTGGCTGTCAGACGGCGGTTCAGATGGCGACGCCGGCGGGCCTCAAACCGCACCTTATGTGGGTCGTCGTAATGGAGTTGCAAAATTTTGAACACCAGCACGACGTGCTCCTGCAGCAGGAAAACGAGGTCCTGGAATGCGCAAGGCATGTAGGTAAGCGGTACAGCACTTCATGAAGCGAAATTTGAGATAAAATGCGTACCTTTATGTCGCTGGCGATTTCTCGCGGGTCAGCGCCTTTTGGGGGTCGTCGCAATGTCGTGGAAGCAAGAACTGTACAGAACTTTCAGCTGGCTGCGCCGACGAGCGCACCACGCAAAAAAAAAAGCCATACCTGGACAGCTTCGGAAACGCGCGCGCCGCCGCCTACGCTCACGAGAGAATGCCCGCAGACCACGCACGCCCGGCAGCCGGCCAGCCGGCCCTAGCGATTCCCTAGGCACTCTAGGGACAGGCCGAGAGAGGCGCGGCGAACCCACGTCCGGTTGAGAACGAGGGAGAAGCAGAAAAACGTCACGGAGAAGCGCATCCCATCGACCAATCAGCGTTTCCAGCCCACCTGCACCCAAACGCTTCTGTTCCAATACACAAGCGATTGCGGGTCGGTGGGCTGGAAACGCTGATTGGCCCCCAAAAAAGTTACGTCACGCCTGTAACGTCATGGTCACGTGACTTTTAATGACGTCAGGGGACAGACACATATTCTCTAGAGTTTTCTCGGAATTCCCCACGTTTGTGACAGCGTGCGCGGGATAAAGAAGCGCATCGTTACCTCCACCCCACCCAGTTCGACCACTTTGCCGAGCGGGGTGCAGTTGAAGAACCCTTGCCTAAATGCTCCCGCCATTCACGTTTACCCCCCTCCCCCCCCCCCCCCCCCCACGACACTTTCCCGAACTCGGGTGTTTTGTCGCCTTTTTACTTTTATTTTGTGTGTTTGTGTTTGCATGCACAGTGCACGTGTCTCTACTTAAGCTAACTGCGCCGCTGATTCCGCATTGACTATTCCTGCCGAAGAGCCTCCAGGGAAGTGTCCTGCCATGTCTGCGCTTTATTGTTTTTTTTTTACTCGTTTTGGCCAGGGGCACGCGAGTACACGCATCTCCGCGAATCCACCACCGTCTGCTTCTGTACTCGCCGCCGCTCAGCGTTGAGGAGAGACCATTTTCCCCTCCCGCTCCTCGTTTTCCTTTTCTTCTTTCTCTTTTTTTTTTTTCTGCACGCTCCCAGCGGCTTTTCGGTGGACAGGGTGCGACAGCGCGTTTTCTTTTTCTATTTATTACTCTTCCTCCCTTTTCTAGTCCATCTTCTTTCCAGCACCCGATTGCTTGTTGCTATTTTCATGTGGCGGACATGTGGGCCAATTACAACTCCTCAAGAACGGGAGGAAGATCGCTGTAACTTCAGTCTTGAGAAAGGACAGGCTCTGTCCGAAACGTCGACTCAAAATAAATCTGTCTAAATGAAGCGTCTCTCAACTTTGCATATATATATATATTTAGTTACCCTTGATGTAGTGTCTCTGTACACAAACATACCGCATGATGATGGCATCTTGCCTATTCCCCCCCTCAACTTTTTATATTTTTTATATATTTTATTTATTTCTTTTTTCCTGCTTTGCAGATAATAGAGCGTGGTGCTCCATATAGGGCAGTAACCCATTGCTACAACGCACACTTGGGCGATTTCGAGCCTTTGTTCCCCATTTTCTTTCTGTTACTCTCCCCTCTCTCAGTTTTTAGGAAGGAGCCCTCTTTTTGTCTCCGCGACGGAAGGCGGGCGGAGGCACCTTCGACGCATCTTCGCGTTTCGTAACTTCACTTAATTGAGGTCTCCTTCGTTTTAAAATTCTGCTCGTGGCGGGAGGCTTTCCGGAACGACGCTGACCTCCGACGCCGCGCGAATGCAGAAGCATCTATAGCTTTGCGCCGGGATGCAGGAAACTCAGGCGCCAGACGCCTCTAAGTAGGTAGAAAACAGTGCCTTCCACTGGTTCCATGGTATAGGTGGCTGATCCGGGGTTTTCAGGAATGTACGAGGGGGCGTAAGATCCCGTGAAACTCATAGTAAAGGTTTACCTCGTCGGCACGTTGTTGTATTGTAGATGCAAGATCGAACAACAAACCGGAGCGAGCGATGTCATGCTGACGCCAAGTTTCCTCCGACCCCCCCCCCCCCCCCCCCCCTCTACTTTTCCTGCGTCACGTATACGCGGTGTCAAGCAACATGCATGTGACTGAAACTGAAACTCTGAAGAAGAGAAACTGAAAGTAAGAGAATTGAATTTGAAAATAAGAGAAGAGAAACTGAAACTGCCGCACAGTTCATTACCTGATGGACACAACAGTATCACGTATTGCTTAACGTCTTCATAAAACCACTGTTTGTTCGTCTATAACATTAGCAGCATTAGCATATGTTTGCTATTAATGACACCCAGGTAAGGAACATGATTTACCAACTTAAGTAGTGTTGGTTCTGGTGTAACGCACGAATAATTTATAGACATGCCTTTGTGTATACGCCAGAAATTAAATTGTGAAGCAAGTCTTGAAACTGCCTGTGCATTTCTCATAAAAAAAGGAAAAAAATTATTTTGCTTTCATAGCATGCGTGTCATCTATATCAGATGTGATTGTAATCTTGAGCTATAACTTGAAATGATCCATGCTGGCTGCCATGAATAATCACTTTTTTAATTGTTCAACAAACCTCATAACTCATTTATGTCACGAAAGGAATGAAATGCTTCACTTATGTCTCATTGCTTTGGTACAGTCATGGTTCAATATGCAATGTAAAATCTGATTCAGGAATATTTTTGTTACTTGTTGCAAGGTTTGTTCCTGAAATTCAGCACATCCGCGAGTGTTGCGTTCCCGCGCGGTTTTCTTTTTTGTTAATTGAGTACAGGTGAATAGACACCGGATTCTTCGCCGATCGCCCAGTGTGGGTATGTGCCATCTTTTGATAGGCTATAGCAACAACAGCAACATTGGCCACGCTATCAGCTTCCGCAAGTTAGGTTCACGCAAGCTCCGCTTCAGGTTGATCTGATCTCCTTGCAACGAGTTGCTGATACGCAGGCTGACCCCGTCTTCTATTACGACCATATTAACCCGTTCCATGCGAAACATATGCCCGCAAATATCCTAAATGGTCTTCTTTCTGAACACCTACACAATTCTCCTCATCATACTACTGTTCTCTCCACTGATGCCTCCGGCAGCTGTCAGAAGGCGGCGATTGGGATATATTCACAGGATCTGGCTTGGAGCTATTCCGTTCGTATCCCTGATTATACTTCTAAATTCTTCGTAGAGTTTTTGGCTATTGGTTTGGTTCTTCTCAAAATTCCCAGACATGTAGCACGGGTTCTTATTCTTGCAGGCTGCCTTTCAGTTTTAGGCTCTCTCCAAAACTCCGGAAAATCTTTATTGAATCGGCCGCTTAGGTTTTTTGTTCCGTGCACAGTGCGTGAGATCCGCTTTGTCCGGGTACCTGCAGGCATTCGGGTGTCTATTTTAACGAGGTGGCTGATTTATTGGCAAGGTCAGCTCTCAGCGCTTCTGTAATCTTAATCTATCCCGTCCCTCACCTCATTCTGTTTGAAACTTCACGTTTCCAGTGGTTCCAACATATTTCAGCCAGCTTGAGTGATCCGTTGCTCAATACCGTGGATTTTAACCACTTAAAGTACCCATGGGATGTCCGGTGGTGTAAATCAAGGCGTTTTGAGGTGTCAATGACGCTTCTGCGGCGGTTGTTCAAGGAAATCAGTATTTGGAGGTCCCTCTTCCAGTCTCTTCCAGTTCTTCTCTCGTTCGGTGTGAGCGCCAAGGAATTCCCGTTAAGCAGTGTTTGTGGCTACCTTCATGATTACATAAGTGCAACTGATCGGTTAACTTGTTAGCTGTATACAAAATTCTGTCTCATGTCCGAAATGCTTGGTTCTATTCCTGGTAATTCATATTTCTTAAATTTAATTGAATTTTCCTATCTTTATCTTGATTAAGTCTTCTACGCCGCCGCCTCACGTCTTTTTTCCCGTGCAAATACTTCATTCGCAAATCTCCACTGTACCTTGGCCAATCCCCCCGCGTGGGTATGTGCCATATTTACTGAGGTGAAGAAGAAGACTGTGGACTACAAACACTCTCTGTACTTGTGCTCTATGCGTTTTTTTGTCTGTTTGCAATGTAAGCCATTACTATAGTGGAAGGCATGCACGTAATGGGCATACCCTGTGCACATGAATGCGGAAAGCTGGCCATGGTTGTCCAAGCATTGCCAACAAAGCAACGGGACCTTCAAGAAACAGGATAGGGTTGTGACCCCTCACATGCAATGATTTTCATACAATTTGGAAATGTGGCAATTTACAGCAGTCCCGTGGTTATATTGTTGCAAAAAAAGCCAGCTCATTTAGGCGGAAACATTTTTAGAGGCTGCCAAAAAGGAACATGTCAAAAAGTTACACATAGCATCCTGTTTCATTGATGTTGTTTATATGTGTGGTAAACGATATGAACAAGCATCTCTTTGTTGGTTAACTGCTTTGCTATCCACGCACTGTCATGCAGTGCATACACAATCACAGCCCAGTGACTGCAGAGCGGTCTGCAACCAGTAACTTGCAACTATACTATGCAGCAAGCTTCTTTGCACGGTATTTGTTACATTTATCGAACGATGCATGGAATTGGTATGGCTATTTCTACACAGTGCATTTCCTAAAGACTCCTTTCTGCTATACTGTACTTTTTACCCCAAAAGCTTCCTACAGAGTCATTTAAATTGCAACGTATAAAGATGTTTGTAGCAGGTGTGTGAGCCCGAACAAAAAAATGTTTTAATTTTCCTTAATTCTTCAGTATTCCTGATTATCACGACATGGGCATCTATATGTTGGTACAGCTTTTTTCAGGCATCACAACTGATGCACCGATGTGTTTGGTACTAATTCATCTTCAGACCTTTCATGTCTGTTGGGTAAAAAAAATACGAAATAATAGTTGGCTGCATTAGTTTTCACTGAGATAAATAGCATCACACAGCATGCTCTTGAAATTCCTCTAGCTGTCTGTAATTGGCTTCATTGTATAGCTTCATACTTGTTTAATTTAAACTCTGCACACTGCTCTTTTCACCGCACATGGCGACATGGCACGCGGAGCCCCGTGGGAATGGGCGAGGAGGATCTAGAGGTCGGCTGCTACTTCCCTGCTACTTCCCTGCAAGTCACGGTTAATTTCGGAAAGGCAGCTTTCCCCGCTTCCTTTCGTCGTCTTGTCCGTAGTGCGTCGCGTGTCGCGGCGAACCCGACAAAGGGGAAGCCATCAACCCCCCTTCCCCTCCCCCTCCTTTCCTGAAGCAGAGGAAAGATACCACAAATAGTTTCCTAGAGAGGTCCTTTTTTTTCCGTGCGGTCAACGAGGGGTCAAACGACAGGCCCAAGCAGTGTGAGGCAACGTTCTCTGTTCATTCTAGAGACGCAAGCTTACACTGCAAAATGAAACCTTGTCTTTCCCTTCCAAATGCAATTTCATTTCATTTTTACAAAATGCAAGTTACATACTACAAAGATGCAAGGGCTAAAAGCTGCTTGACTGGGCCCAAGCGCCTCTGAAGTGGCAGTACACGACAAACGCAATTCAAGCAAAAAAAAAATGTTTACATATACGTATTAAAAAGCATTAAAAAATGTTTACGTGCTCTTAACGCGGCGCTATCCACGTTCTTTTATTGATGACGCCATAAGCAGAGCTTCAAATCTGAACCGTAGTCAAATACTCCAGGGGCACCGAAGAGATAACCGAAATGATTACACTACAAACCTTATTCTCACATTTAAGAGTAACGCACCGAACATAAACAGAATTCTTAATAAGCACTTTAATATTCTCCAGCAAAGTCAACTACTATCGAAAATATTTACATGCGCACCCGCGTGATTTACAGGCGTGCCAAAAACATTCAGAACCATCTAGTCCCCTCCAAGGAACACAAACCCCCAAAATATGGATGTCAGCCCTGTGGTAAAGGTCGCTGCAAAGTTTGCAAGCACATGAAGACTACGTGTTCCGCAACTAGTACGAGGTCAGTTTTCCAGCATTCAATCAACGGCAAGTTTGACTGCGCCTCATCAAACATTATTTACCTTCTTGAATACACTGTGTGTAACCAGCAATACATAGGAGAGACAAACGCTGCATTCCGCATTCGATTTAACAACCACCGAGCACACACCAAGTCTCTCCCCAATATTCCCCTATCCAAGCATGTAAACTCAGAAGGACACCCATTTGACCAACTAAAAGTAACAATTATTCAAGGGGGCTTCAAAAAGAGGCGAGAACGTGAACACGGTGAATTCTATTTTATCCACAAGTTTAATACTATTCAAGAATGTCTTAACGAAAAGCCTGGTATCCTTTCTTTTATTCACGACCTCCAAACAAAATAATACTGCACATCTCGTTAATTGGCTAACTCATATGTACCCTTTATAACTCCTAGTGTATATCCCAGGCAATCATACCCCTCCTTACTTACACTATCCTGCCTCGTGCAGTATTGATAAGCTCTGACGTTCTTTCCTTACTTTTTTCCGACAATTTGAAATCTTTGTAGACAGCTAGCCCAGCCCTCCTCCACTACAACCAAGTATTCCCGACGAAGTCGGTTCAACGACCCGCCCAGGGAGAGGGGTGCACCGTTCAGTGAAACCCAGACCCCCTGAGTAAGTTCTTACACATGTGCTCGTTAGCGTAGCCCACTCCTTCCTTAACGTTCTAGCCCTCGGCTCACCGGAAATTAGTGAGACACCCCAAAAGGCGCCTGGTTTGGCCTGTTCGTCGCTGCCAGTGTCATTTGCGCAGTGGCGCCTCTTTGGCCACGCATCTGCAGCGGCGCCCATCTTTGTGTTTGTGCATTTTGTTTGTGTCTTGTTTGCACGTTTTGCTTTCGTACGCCTGTGGTTTCCGCGCTGCCCATGTCCCCCGCACTGTCTTCCTCTCCCTTTCTCTCGTTTCGCCATCTCCTTTTTTTACCCCGTCCTTCCTTACTATAATAGTTCCCTCCCTTTTTTTCTTTTCTTTCTATTTTTTGCTTCCTCCTCCAATCTTGTCCTGTCCCTGTCTGCTCCCCACACCCCTATCTTTATTTTTTTTACTTTTTTGTTCAATTTTTTGAACTGTTGTTGCTATTTCCTTGTTACACTCCTTTTGCCCTCCTCTGCAGCTCACAAACTTAAAACGTTGATTTGACGGAGACCACTACAGTCCTGAAGAAGACCGCACCGCGGTCGAAACGTTGATAAATGTGTCGCTGTAGAAGTGCCCACTTCTCTTAAATCTCTCTCTCTCTCTCTGTCTATATATATATATATATATATATATATATATATATATATATATATATATATATATATATATATATATATATATATATATATATATATATATATATACACACAGTATTGGGCGTTTTTATCGCTGACAGTTTCAAAAATTTCCCCGCCTCAACCGCTGGCTCGTTTGCGGTGAAACTGCACACAGAGCTTGCGTATTATGGTAACTTTTGTATCGTAGCAAGTTTGACAATGGTACTGTAGAGCGGTTTATTGGCACGATGGAAGCCCCAGCTACGAAGACCTTGGCACAGGCAATCTACGAGGCAGAGAGCCGAGAGACCAGACACAAGCGGCAGTGTTCCATCCAGCACGAGCATCCAACCGGCGGCGCGAGCGCTTCGTCGTCGTTGGCTTCGGGGCTGGTTCATCTTTTTCATTCCAAGTGCCCCGGCGGAAAGAGGGAGCCATCCTGGCGACTCAAGGAGAGGAGACTACGAGGGGGCTATAATACGGCTTCAAGCGGCTGACGTGAACGACGTCGCGGCCACGGCGGCGATGGTCCGAATAAGGTGTCACCGGTTCGATAATGTAGTTGACCGGTGACGTACGCTCCAAGATGCGGTAATGGCCGATGTGCTTGGCCGAAAATTTGGACGTATTCGGAACAGACAGCCAGACCAGTGAGCCAGTGGAGAAGTGAACCGCGGGCGTGTCTTGATCGGAAGCATGGGTACCGAGACCTTGACGTTCGGCGGTGAAGGAGCGAGCCAACTGGCGGCACTGCTCAGCATGGCGGGTGATGTCAGAGAGGGAAGCATATTCCGAGCTGTCGGGGTTGTAGGTGTGATGACCCCCATAATGCGCAGGTCCACACGGGACGGAGAGGCAAAGAGACACCGTATGGCTCAGTTTAAACAAACAGGTATACTCAATAATTACACATGATTAAGGTTATACATCAGAGGCTGGGGCGTCCGAGCTTACGTGCCGACGACTTCATGGGGGCGATGGAGTGGCTCCGGAGTTGGGCTCGAGCGGTTGCTGGCAGAAGCTGCACGCCGTCGAACGTCGGCGCTGAAGGCCCTCTTGGCGAACGATGTCGTCCTCAGCTCAGGCTTGCAGTAGAATTTCAATAGTCGTCCGTTTCTTCGAGGATGGTTCACAAACCCTTCCTCTAGTGTCGTTCGGCTTGGAAGATGAACAGGAGGCGAGCTTGTAGATGATGACAGGAGAGCATAATTTTACAACATACATATACACAGAGTTAAACTGGAAAAAGCAGAACTGAATTTACAAAAGAACAAACTTTGCACTACTTTACTCATCGACCGGGCAGGTTAGTGCCTAAGTAGCATCACATTACATGCTAAGCATGGAGCCCCAGCTCAGACTGGACTGCATCCGTTTACATGCGCTTTTAAGCACTTGATTAACAAAGGGCTAAGGGCGGTCATTTCCAGTGGCCCGCCCAAAGCATCAATTCTCCAATCCAAAATAACATGCGAGATGGGGACCACCCCTTTGGGTTGGGCTTAGCCTCGAACCCAGAGTCTGTTAACAATACAAACTAAATAAACAACAAAAACGCCACCACTCTCTCTCAAGTGAGAGTATACACAGGCTCTCTCTTCGGAGCTAATTCACTAGCGCCTGTCTTTCCACATTCTTGGCGAGTACTGCCTGTCCGCCATGACAGGTGTCCGTCGCGGCCCTTCTGGGAAGCTGTGGGTGCCTTCCCGGCGATAGCCCACGACAAAGGGGGGGGGGGGGGGAGGGAAAGAATGTCGTCTTCGCGGTAGCGCATAGCGTCGGCTGTGGTACGGCGCGCTCTGGCCCGCTGACAGCTCCTTTGTCCTGGAATGTAACCGGAAATTGGGGAGGATAAAGCCTGTTTCCCCGGGGCGGCGGCGGGTCCGGTTTTTCTGGTCGTCACTCAAAGAGCATGGCTGGGTAATTGATGATGCCGCTGTCACGGGTCTCCGTCTACGCCGCGCCGTCGAACGTGGATCCTCGTAGCACACACGGAATGTCACACTCGCTCACCCTCCAGAAGAATGTTCTCCGAACATTTGAGTCCACGCAGCTCCCCTTGTCTTTCTGAATCGCCTCGCACAGTGCGTCCGACAAAACACTTTTCGCTGCACTCAACACCACTGCACAACACCATATGCCTCCGCTGTCAATACTGGCGTCTCCAGGGGCAGCACTGATCTTCTTTTACAGATAAACATGAAACTCAGCACCCAAGCCTCACCTTTCTAGTCCAAACTGGACGAAATAAATTTACCACAGTTACAAAGGAGCTCCCACTTCTAGCACGATCACGGCACAGACAAAAATATAGATAACGAAAGGAAGTAGGGCAGGTTCTGCATGCGCTCCGCATGCTCTCCTGTGCAGGTGTTACTTAATGACAGAAAGGTTTAACTACCAACTCCGATAACTTAACACATAAGCACAAAGCAATGTTATGAGCTGTGGCATTACACAATTCTAACCAGTTCAAAACTCCGCTCTGTTTACGCCATTAGTCCGACTTAGCTTTCCGATTTCGCAGCGGATATCGGCCTTCATGAGTCATACTAAGTAAGTCTGTGCCCCTTTGTCTGCTTTGGGACTCGCGAGGGCTCGTGGCAGGAGCCTCTCCTGGCGTTATCTGCGCGGCAACCTCGCGCGCTTCTTCTTCTAGCAATGCATGAAGTAAATCCGGTGGCATTCTGGCCGTCACCTCTGGCGCCTGCCGAACAGATGCAGGAGAGGGCGTTTCTTGCGAACTATCTGCGCGCTCCGCTTCACTTCTGTCCCCATCAAAATCCGCGCTTTCCCTTTCCTCATTTCGTGAATACTGAACCGGTGCCGACTTGAGGCGATTTGCGTGTATCCTTATCAAGCGCCGGTTCACGTCTCGGACTCTGAAGTTTACCGGTGAAAGCTTCTCGACAACCTCGCACGGTCCTCTCCACTTCGTCTGGAACTTACGAGCTAGCCCAATCTGCCTTTGGCAGTTTTCAATGTACACGCTGTCCCCCACATTAAACGGCGCGTCTCTAGCACTGCGATCGTGCACCTCCTTCCTGCGCTTCGCCGCTTTCTTTAAGGCCTCCTTTGCGATGTCCCTCGCCACTTGCAAGCGCGATTCTAGCTCCACCTTATAGTCGTCCAGTGAAGCGTATGGGACACGACGGGGGCCCTCTGGCACTTCACTAGGCTGGTCCGGGTCTCGGCCGTAGAGAAGAAAGAATGGCAATTCGCCCGTGCTCTCGTGTGCTGCGGAATTGTAGGCAAACATTGCATACGGGAGCCACAAGTCCCAGTCCCGCTGGTCGCGCGAAACAAAATGCGACAGGAACCCGGCCACGGTTTGGTTCAGTCGCTCCACCGCGCCGTTGCAAGCCGGATGGTACGGTGTTGTCTGCTTCTTAGCGATCTTAAGCAGCTCGCAAACTCTCCTCATTAGCTGCGACACGAAGTTCGTTCCCCGATCTGTCAAGAGTTGCCTCGGGGGTCCATGTCGGAGCACGATCTGTTCGACAAATGCTCTTGCAACCGTGTCTGCCTTCTGATCTGGGAGTGCTACCGCTTCCGCGTATTTTGAAAGGTGATCGACAAATACTAAAATGTACTTGTTTCCGGAAGTGGTCGTGGGCAATGGGCCCATTATGTCCATACCTGTCCGCTCGAAGGGAGCCGAAACCTCAGGGAACGGCTGAATTGGAGCTGGTCTTCGTCCCTTGGGTGTTTTTCTTTCGAGACAGGAATGACACTTCGCACAGTAGTCTCTAACATCCTGTCGCATGCCACTCCAAAAGTACAAACGCTCCACACGCCTGCGTGTCTTCGCTACGCCAAAATGACCGGCGCATGGCGCATCGTGAAACGCGCGAAGAACCCTTTCTGTCCACGACCGAGGTATGACGACTCTCTCCCAAGCGGTTTTCTCTGGTCTCCCTTTTCTGGTTGGCCTCGTGCGCCGACACAGGGTGCCGTCTTTGCCAATGAAATAACCTAGCTGTTCGGGGTGAGACGGTGCGTCCTCTAAGCTTTCGATTATTCGCTTCAGGTCCGGATCTTTGCACTGCTCTGTGCGTAATTCGGCGGGGTCGACTACGGGGACAAACTCATCTATAGCTGCCACGGCAGCTGTGCGGCTGAGTGCATCAGCATTCAGATGCGTCTTTCCTGACTTGTGCTCAACTTCAAAGCAGTATTCCTGCAGGTGTAGATTCCATCTAGCGAGTCGCGAGCTAGGGTCCCTGACACTCATCACCCATTTCAGAGGATGGCAGTCTGTGACTAGCTTGAATTTGCGGCCGTAAAGGTAGCATCTGAAGTGCTTTACTGCCCAGACAACGGCGAGGCACTCCCTTTCCGTAGCTCCGTACTTTTGCTCTGTGGGGCTCAGCTGTCGGCTAGCAAAAGCAACGGGATGTTCTTTGCCCTCGATAACCTGAGAGAGCACGGCACCAACTGCGAACTTTGACGCATCTGTGGCCATAACGAAGGGCAAATTAAAATCCGGGTGGCGCAACAGCGGTGCACTCATTAGCTTCCTTTTCAGGGCCCCAAAAGCATTCTCCGCGTTTTCGTCCCAGCGAAAGGCGACATTTTTTGCTGTTAAGGCGGTGAGCGGCTTAGCGAGCTTGGCGAACTCCTCTATGTGCCTTCGGTAGTAACCGATCAGGCCGAGAAACTGCCGGACCTGGCGGACGCTAGTCGGGGATGGAAAATCCGAGACACACCTTAGTTTCTCAGGGTCCGGTCGCACGCCGTCAGCTGAAACAACGTGCCCGAGGTATTTCACCTCGTTTTTGAGGAATTGGCACTTAGAGGGCTTCAGCTTGAGACCCGCTGCTCTTAGTCGCACCAAAACCTGCTCAATATCGCGCAAATGGTTATCAAAACTGTCACTGTATATGATAATGTCATCCATATACACGAAGCACAGCCTCCCCAGAAGACCTGCCAGGATAACATCAGCGGTTCTCTGCCAGACAGCAGGGCTGTTGGCCAGACCCATCGGCATTCTTTTCCATTCATAGTGCCCTGAGGGCGTGTTGAATGCCGTTTTCTCGGCATCTGCCGGATCCATTGCTATCTGCCAGAATCCCGCCGCCATGTCCACTACCGTGAAGTACCTGGCAGAGCCCAGCTGAGAAAGCGTCTCCTGTATATTGGGGATGGGGTATGGATCGATGCGGGTTACGGCATTTAGTTTGCGGTAGTCCACTACCAATCGATACGAGCCATCTGGCTTTTCCACCAATAGTGCTGGTGCTCCCCAGGGTGACTTTGAATGTTCGACAATGCCGCGATCAATCAGGTCCTGCACCTGCCGCTCCATCTCCTCACGTTGGGAGTAAGGAATCCTGTACGCACGCTGGTAAACGGGCGATGAAGTGCCGGTTTCTATCCTGTGCTTTATAACGCCACAGCAGCCCAAATCCAGGTTGGACGCGGCGAATACCTCCGAGTAGTCGTTCAGCAAACCAGCCAGAGCCTCCCTCTCCCTGGATTTTACGTGAGAAAGATCGAACGACACCTTTGGAGCAGCCGAAGAACTAGCATGCTCTACAGTTGCGAGTACCGTATCGGTGGGCTCATGTTGCTCTATCGCAGAGGTGAAGAAAGCCAATGTTTTGTTCTTGGGAAGGCTCAGTGGCTGCTGGCTACAGTTAACCACCCGTAGGGGCACTCTGTGGGCGTCATTAACTGTCACGAGGCACGCGGCTGCCTTCAGGCCATTGCTGAGAGAGTCGACCGGCTCAAGCACTCCCACGGCGCCGCTCTCTACATCTAAAGGCACAAACGCGTACAAAATGTGCTCCGACCAAGGAAGGACGACCGCCTCATCGACCAGCCTGACGGCAACCCGCGAATATACCTTCTCCAATGATCCCACTGTTTGACGGGTGTCAATATCGGTAATGCGAATCTCAGCCCCTCTCCTGTTCAAAAACGGAACTTTTGATCCGCCCGCATTAACCTCTTCCTCAGAGAATGAGACTACTACCTTCCCTTTTCTCAAAAAATCCTGCCCTAATATACCTGACACTCCGTTTGGCAGAGACACCGTGTCCGGGCATACGTAGCAGGGGTGCTCCAATGCAATTCCGCCGAGAGAGAAGTGTAACCGGTAGAGTCCACTTATGCCAAGAGGATCCCCCGTTATGCCTACAAATTTGGTTGCCATACCACCAGACGCTTCCAACACCTCGCGGTCCCCCTTCCTTCGAAGCGTGTTAAAACTGCTCTCCTTAAGCAATGTCACCTTTGACCCCGTATCTATCAACAATTCCATGCAACAACAACCATTTAACTTGCAACGCACAACAGGGCATGCCTCGTCGGCCACACAAACTACCACCACCTCATCATCTACTGCTCCCTCCCCACGCTCCTCAGGCTGGGGAGGACTAACTAGTTTTTTTGACTCGGTATCTGGAGTCCCGCTGTCGGCTTGCTTAGGGCGTGTCTCGCCTGCTTCTCTTTGTGGCTCCCCACGGCGCACGTTTTGGCAGAACCTGGCGATGTGTCCGCGACCCTGGCAAGCGAAGCATACGATTTCTTCAAAATCTCGCATACCGCGCCTGTAGCTTTGTGGCGGTCTCCGGTTTCCAGCGAATGGGCGCTGTTGAGCGCGCGCTTCAACCTGGCGTTCTACCTGCTGAGTTAGCAGCTGTTCCAAGCGATCTAACCGCTCTGTCAAGAGAGCAACCTCAGGGTTGAGCACCGCTCTCTCTATGACGCGTACTCTCGCTGCGGCTGTCGTTAACGCCTCATTTTGTTCCTCATCCAATGCGGCCTCCACGGCTTGGTCGAAATTGCTCGGCTTGCGCGAGAGCACGAACCGGCGCACGGGGTCTTGCAGACCAGCCACGAACAAAGCGGTCATTTCCTCTTTAAGTATATCCTCCGCGTATTTCTTCCTTAGCTGGTCTCCTTCCTCCTCCCTGCTTAACGTATCGCGTGCTAGGCGCTGAAGCCGCGACGCAAATGTTCGCACGTCCTCCCCTACCATCTGTCCGGCGTCACGGAACCTCTGTACCCGCACGTGACGTGGTTCAGTGTCGAAATGCTCAAACGCGAGCTTCTTAAATTCCGCAAATGATTTTGTGGATTTTACTTTTTCGTCTCGCCAGGCAAAATCATGAGCAGCTCCTGCCATCTTACACCTCGCCATTCCCAGCATTTGAGCATTGGACCATCCCCCCATTTTCCCAATCTCTTCTAGCATGGAAAAGAAATCGCAGATTGGAACCCCTGTCTTATCTCCCGTAAACGTCGGAATGACGCTTCCTAATGCCAGCATGCTTGCTCCGAGCGACGGCTGTGGAGTGGGAGCTCCCTCAGATACAGTCATTTTTTTTTTCAAGCCCTCCAGTGCCTCAAGCCTCTCAAATGGGGGTAAAAGTCCCACAATCAGTCCCGTGATTCCCTTTTGATTACAATTTTGAAGTCATGAATGTCACCGCATTCAGAGGACATTTGCTTTTGAGACCCCACTTCTGACACCAGTGTGATGACCCCCATAATGCGCAGGTCCACACGGGACGGAGAGGCAAAGAGACACCGTATGGCTCAGTTTAAACAAACAGGTATATTCAATAATTACACATGATTAAGGTTATACATCAGAGGCTGGGGCGTCCGAGCTTACGTGCCGACGACTTCATGGGGGCGATGGAGTGGCTCCGGAGTTGGGCTCGAGCGGTTGCTGGCAGAAGCTGCACGCCGTCGAACGTCGGCGCTGAAGGCCCTCTTGGCGAACGATGTCGTCCTCAGCTCAGGCTTGCAGTAGAATTTCAATAGTCGTCCGTTTCTTCGAGGATGGTTCACAAACCCTTCCTCTAGTGTCGTTCGGCTTGGAAGATGAACAGGAGGCGAGCTTGTAGATGATGACAGCAGAGCATAATTTTACAACATACATATACACAGAGTTAAACTGGAAAAAGCAGAACTGAATTTACAAAAGAACAAACTTTGCACTACTTTACTCATCGACCGGGCAGGTTAGTGCCTAAGTAGCATCACATTACATGCTAAGCATGGAGCCCCAGCTCAGACTGGACTGCATCCGTTTACATGCGCTTTTAAGCACTTGATTAACAGAGGGCTAAGGGCGGTCATTTCCAGTGGCCCGCCCAAAGCATCAATTCTCCAATCCAAAATAACATGCGAGATGGGGACCACCCCTTTGGGTTGGGCTTAGCCTCGAACCCAGAGTCTGTTAACAATACAAACTAAATAAACAACAAAAACGCCACCACTCTCTCTCAAGTGAGAGTATACACAGGCTCTCTCTTCGGAGCTAATTCACTAGCGCCTGTCTTTCCACATTCTTGGCGAGTACTGCCTGTCCGCCATGACAGGTGTCCGTCGCGGCCCTTCTGGGAAGCTGTGGGTGCCTTCCCGGCGATAGCCCACGACAAAGGGGGGGGGGAGGGAAAGAATGTCGTCTTCGCGGTAGCGCATAGCGTCGGCTGTGGTACGGCGCGCTCTGGCCCGCTGACAGCTCCTTTGTCCTGGAATGTAACCGGAAATTGGGGAGGATAAAGCCTGTTTCCCCGGGGCGGCGGCGGGTCCGGTTTTTCTGGTCGTCACTCAAAGAGCATGGCTGGGTAATTGATGATGCCGCTGTCACGGGTCTCCGTCTACGCCGCGCCGTCGAACGTGGATCCTCGTAGCACACACGGAATGTCACATAGGGAAGGATTGTATCCAACATACAAGAAGGTTCGCGCCCGAATAAAAGAAAGAATGGGGAAAAGCCGGTGGTTGCTTGAGTGGCGGTGTTATATGCATAGGTGACGAACGGAAGAACCTGATCCCAATTGGAGCTGTCGGAGTGAATGTACATGGCGATCATGTCCCCAAGAGTACGGTTGAAGCGTTCGGGGAGGCCGTTGGTTTGAGGGTGGTAAGCAGTAGTGGTGCGGTGGACTGTGTGGCACGCAGCGAGAAGCTCGTGAAGAACTTCAGACAAGAAAACACGGCCGCGGTCACTGAGAAGTTCGCGAGGAGCGCCGTGACGCAGGACAAAGTGATGAAGAAGGAAGAAGGCTACATCGCGAGCAGTAGCCGCAGGTAGGGCAGCGGTCTCAGCATACCGAGTGAGGTGGTCCACGGCGACTATGATCCAGCGATTCCCAGCGGTCGTGAAGGGAAGTGGCCCATATAGGTCGATGCCCACACGATCAAAAGGGCGAGCCGGACACGGTATTGGCTGTAACGGGGCAGTCGAAGGGCGAGGTGTCGACTTCCGCTGCTGACAGGCCGTGCAGGAGCGAACGTAGCGGCGAACGAAGTTGTACATGCCCCGCCAATAGTACCTCTGGCGTAGTCGCTCGTACGTTTTCAACGAGCCAGCGTGAGCGCTCTGAGGATCGGCATGGTGGTGTTCACAAATCTCAGTGCGGAGATGTCGGGGAATCACGAGAAGCCACTTGCGGCCATCTGGACGATAGTTGCGTCGGTACAGAAGACAGTCGCGAAGGGCAAAATGGGAAGCCTGGCGACGAAGTGCTCGAGGGAAGGAGGCCGTAGAGGGTGCACGAAGTACATCGAGCAACGATGAAATCCATGGATCTTGGCGTTGTTGATGGGGCATGTCCATGGTAGTGAGCGCTGCGAGTAGGGATGCAGATATTGGCGAAGAGGGCGCAGGATAGGGCAGTGGGGAGCGGGACAAGGCGTCGGCGTCGGAGTGCTTGCGGCCCGATCGGTAAACTACGGTGATATCGAATTCCTGAAGACGGAGGGACCAGCGGCCTAGGCGCCCTGAGGGATCTTTGAGTGAAGCCAACCAGCACAAAGCGTGATGATCGGTGACGACGGTGAACGGGCGGCCATATAAGTATGGGCAGAATTTTGTTAGAGCCCACACTACGGCGAGACACTCCTTTTACGTCACGGTGTAGTTCGACTCAGCCTTGGTGAGGGCACGGCTGGCGTACGCAACGACGTATTCAGGAAATTCGGGCTTGCGCTGGGCAAGGACAGCCCCGAGGTCGATTCCGCTTGCGTCGGTGTGCACTTCAGTAGGGGCACTGGGGTCGTAGTGTCGAAGGATAGGTGGTGCGGTGAGAAAACGACGGAGCGCAGCAAAAGCGTCGTCGCAGGCAGAGTCCCACGTAGACAGGTCGGCGGGACCATTAAGAAGTTTCGTCAGGGGCGCGACGATGGAGGCGAAATTGGGAACAAATCGCCGAAAATAGGAGCAGAGACCCACAAATCGGCGCACTTGTTTTGTAGAAGTCGGTTTAGGGAAGTCAGCGACAGCACGGAGTTTGTCAGGATCGGGCAGGACGCCGTCTTTGGAGACGAGGTGGCCGAGTATTGTCAGCTGCCGGGCACCAAAGTGACATTTTTTGAGATTAAGTTGAAGGCCAGCATTGGTGAGGCAGCTCAGTATCTGGGGCAAGCGCTTGAGATGCGTCGGAAAATCGGGCGAAAACACGACAACATCATCTAAATAGCCGAGACAAACAGTCCACTTCAGGCCGCGCAAGATGTTGTCCATCATTCGTTCAAACGTTGCGGGAGCGTTACAGAGGCCGAATGGCATCACGTTGAACTCATAGAGTCCGTCAGGGGTGACGAACGCCGTTTTAGGACGGTCGGACTCAGCCATCGGGACTTGCCAATAGCCGGAACGGAGATCCAGGGAGGAGAAGAACTCGGCGCCTTGCAAGCAGTCAAGGGCGTCGTCAATACGTGGTAGCGGGTAGACGTCTTTGCGCGTAATTTTGTTGAGCCGGCGATAGTCCACGCAAAATCGTATCGAGCCATCCTTCTTTTTAATCAGGACGACTGGGGACGACCAAGGACTGGCGGAAGGTTGAATAATGCCGCGTTGTAGCATGTCGTCAACTTGCTCAGTTATGACGCGGCGCTCGGGAGGCGACACACGGTAGGGGCGCTGACGGAGAGCTAGGAGCATGGGTTCCGGTGTCAATGTGGTGCTCGACAGTGGTCGCACGGCCCAAAGAAGTCGACTGGTGGTCAAACGATGAGCGAAACTGGTTGAGCAGGGCAAGGAGCTGCGCGCGGTGAGCAGTGTCGAGAGCGCGGTCAATGCAGTGGTCGAAAATGTCCGATGACAAAGCTGGAGTAGCACCACGTGGGGTGAGGGCAGCGACTTCGGCACTGGAGGAGGTTACATCAGTGTCGAAGGAAGAGATCAAAGCAGCGGTTTCAAAATGGCCGAGGCACTCGCCACGGAGCAGGGAGAGCTGGGAGAATGAGGTGTTAGAGACGAGGATGGCGGCAGCACCGTGGTGAATGTCGATGACGGCGAAGGGAAGACATAGGTGTCGGCGAGAGGCAAGTACAGGGGAAGGCATGAAGAGAACGGTGGCGTCAAAAACTGAGGCGGCGCAAACAGGTACAAGCACGGCACTGTCAGGGGGAATGTCAGTGTCCTCGGCGACAACAAGCTTAGCAGCACAACGAATCGGAGGCTCGTCGAGGAGCGCATTGCAGAGTGGAGAGAAGACGACGTGCGCACGGGCACAGTCAATGACGGCACTGTGCAGGGAGAGAAAATCCCATCCAAGGATAACGTCATGGGAGCTGGCACGGAGGACTAAAAATTCTACAACATACAAAACATCGGCGATGACGACGCGTGCTGTGCAAGCGGCAAAGGGATGAACGGTATCGGCGCTGGCGGTACGGAGTGAGAGTCCAGAAGATGGGGTTGTAACTTTGCGAAGCGAGCGGCAGAAGTTTTCGTAAATAACAGAAACGGTGGCCCCAGTGTCCACAAGCGCAAGTGTCTTGACTCCGTCGACAAAAACGTCAAGAAGGTTCGGCGGGGAAAGGCGAGGACTTAAGCAGGGCGATGAGTGCGCAGTTCGTGCCCCCGGAACTGCGGCTGCTAGTTTTCCGAATCGGCGCGGACGTTGCGACGCCTCATGGGCGACAATGAGCGGCGGCGAGGCGAAGGCGAGCGGTGGGAAACGTAGGGCTGGCGACCGTGCTCGCGCTCAGGAGATGTCTCCTGAGGTTGTGGTCCGAAACGTGGGCGAAAGGTACGGTCTGCATCAGGGTAGTCTGGCAGAGGGTGGACAGGCGCATGCAGAGTACGTCGACAGAGGCGCGCGACGTGGCCCGGAAGACCGCAGGCGTAGCATATCGGTCGATTGTCAGCCGTGCGCCAAGGGTTGTAGGTAGGGGGCGTGAAGCGGGTCCGTGGAGCAGCAGGCGCAGGCACCACTTGAGGAACGTACGTATAAGCCTGCGGTCGCGGTGGTCGCGCGACAGCCTCGGCATACGTGAGAGGCACGGGAGTGGGGGCAGGCGGCACTTCAACTGGAGGACCGTAGCTCAACGGAGCAGCAACAGGCGGTGGCGGGGTCGGGGGAAGGCCGACCTGGGGATCCAAGGGAGATGGTTGTGGAAGAGGAGGGAGGGCGTCAGCGACCGCCTGCGTGATGGCGTGCCGGATCTCAGCGCTGAGGGGGGTCGGTGTCTGATGTTGGCGAGATAGGAGCGAGAGCTGCCGGCCGACCTCGTCCCGCACAAAGTCTTTGATGGTAGCAAGTAGATCTGGATCGATGGCCAGGCCGGAGATGGAGTCGGCAGGAGGAGGAGGCCGACGAGCGCAAAGACGTTGCTTGCGCAACTCGTCGAAACTCTGGCAAAGGGTATACACCGAGGTAACGGTGGTGGGACTCTTCGCTAACAACAGCTGAAAAGCATCGTTATCGATACCCTTCATGATGTGTTTGATCTTGTCAGCCCAGGACATAGCCGGATCAACACGCTTGCAGAGGTCTACTACGTCTTCAATGTAGCTGGTGAAAGTCTCATCCGTGTGCTGAGCTCGGACGCGCAGGCTTTGCACAGCGCGCAGTTTCCGCACTGCAGGACGGCCGAAAACCTCCGCAAGGGTGCTCTTTAGAACGGCCCAAGTGGTAATGTCGGCCTCGTGGTTGCGGAACTAGAGGTTCGCGACATCGCTGAGGTAGAAGATGACGTTGGTAAGCTTGACCCGGTCGTCCCAGTTGTTGTGGCGGCTCACCCGTTCGTATGATTTCAGCCAATCTTCCACGTCCTGGTCGCTATGGCCGCTGAAGACATCGGGGTCGCGCTGCCGGACGGCACCGGAGCAGATGACTGGCTGCGACGTGGCGGCGGGCTGTTGACTGGCCTTGGTAGTGGACATCGGGATGGTGCGGCTGCGAAGGTCCACGGTGATGGTGAAAAGGGGAACACAGCAACCTCCACCAAATGTAGAGCGGTTTATTAGCACGATGGAAGCGCCGGCTACGAAGACCTTGGCACAGGCAATCTACGAGGCAGAGAGCCGAGAGACCAGACACAAGCGGCAGTGTTCCATCCAGTACGAGCATCCAACCGGCGGCGCGAGCGCTTCGTCGTCGTTGGCTTCGGGGCTGGTTCATCTTCTTCATTCCAGTACTTACTTAGTTCAGGCGCACATGATGCGAAAACGTAAGCGTCTACGAGAGATCGGCGAGCCAAAACCCGCAGAGGACGCTTTTTCGCTGAGAACCGGCAGTGGCGCCATTTGTTTGCGGTAGCGGAAAGCGTCACGACTAGGCCGCCGAGGCGAGCGTTGCAAGGAGCGCGGGCCCTTTGAATATGCCGTTCGGCATTTGCGTCTGCTTCAACTGAAGCGCTTACAACATTTTCGGCTAATTGAGCGGAAAAATATCAAAACAACTGATTTAAAGAGGCCAGCCCGCGCTCCTTGCAACGCTCGCCTCGGCGGCCTAGTCGTGACGCTTTCCGCTACCGCAAACACATGGCGCCACTGCCGCCCTTTAGCGAAAAAAGCGTCGTCTGCGGGTTTTGGCTCGCCGATCTCTCGTAGACGCTTACGTTTTCGCATCATGTGCGCCTGAACTAAGTAAGTACCATTGTCAAACTTGGTACGATACAAAAGTTACCATAATACGCAAGCTCTGTGTGCAGTTTCACCGCAAATATATATATATATATATATATATATATATATATATATATATATATATATATATATATATATATATATATATATATATATATATATATATATATATATATATATATATATATATATATATATATATATAATCACCAAAAATTGAAGAAACATAACAGGATTTAATTCACGACGTTTCGGCTGGAGGACCAGCCTTTTTCGAGGGTAGTACAGCGTTTGAAACACGCAGTTTTTATGGGCTCCGTGCTCTGCAGTTTGGTGCGCGCGAGTGGCGCCACCTGCCACCTGGTTAACAGCGGTGGCGAAAGGCGGACGCAGCCAACGCAGCTCTCTGGTTCAGTTTGCAGTGAGCGAGGCGAGCGGTGAGGTGTTTCGTCCGAAGGCGAAAACAAACTTGGATAATTATGGGTGCTCTACCTACTGCTGTGTTTACTCAATGTCATAACAGCTATAAAAACACTGCAATCAAGGTACCGAATATATTTAAACGCTTTTCATGGACATCGTGCATGCTCGCTCATGCACAGAGGGTATGCTGGAAATGAGTGAACTGTGGAATTAAATTCATGAGAGCGAACTGGGAAAGGGTTTACATTGACTGGGGTGTTTCGAACGTGACATCATTGGTAGGAGCTGCTTTATGTCTTTATGTAGAGCGAAGGAATGCGTTCAGTCAGTCACAGGAAATGGTCTACGGTGAAGTTCTTGGAGCTAGCATCTGTAGTTTAAGTCTTCATTTGTTATGCTCATCTGTGGTTCAGCGTGTCAATTTTGTTTCTAGTTTTTTTTCGTGCGTGTGTGTATGCAGTGGGAGCGACGTCGTACTTCTGAGAGTGCTTATGTCGTTTTTCACATAGTTTCACCTAAGCTTTTGTGTATTTATTTGCATCATTTTATTTCCTTCAGTGGTTTAAAATTTTGTGTCTTTATTTGTTGCATTTATGAGATCTCAAATCCTGTTCTAGACGAATAAAAAGGAAAATAGAGAGTGGTTCAAATTTCTCTCTATATATATTTCTTGTATTTCACATCACTAAACCCTTAATTTAGGGAATTAATGTTTTGATTTTAACTAGGTTTACCGTCCCAATGCAACGAAGACTATAAGGGGTGCCATAGTAGGAGGTTCCAGATAATTGCAACCACTTGGAGTTTTTTTAACGTGCACTGACATCGCGCAGTACGCGGGCCTCTAGAATTTTGCCTTCACCGAAATGCGACCGCCGCAACCAGGATCGAACACGAGTCATTTGGGTCAGCAGCTGAGCACCATAACCACTGAGCCAATGCGGCGGCCTTTCTATAGTTAAGTATTTACCAAAAGAGAAATACGACCAAAATAATTCATGTAATTGGTGTCTCAATGAAATTCCTGAAATGAAAGTCCTGTGGAAGATACCTAGCAAGAAACCCATCGTCTTTTTGTATGCTTAGAGATATGCTTCTCTGAGAGTTATACACAAAGTAGTGTCGATCCTGCAGGATGTAGAGCACTATCATCTGATATATATGTGTAGTAAGTTTGCGTTTTTCGCATTTCTAGCCGACCATTCACATAGTCGATGCCACAGTGGATGTAAATTACATAGCTGATATCATTATTTGGGTCAGAGCCTTCTTTCTCAAACTGTAAAGGTACTTAATTAATCTCAATAAGTTCAACTGCGCTGCCAGATATTAAAGTGCCGTCGGGACTGCAACACAATCATGGTTGCTCGGAATCGGTGATCAGCCCAACATGAAAGCAATTGAAACGAAATGCAGCAGT
This sequence comes from Amblyomma americanum, assembly GCF_052857255.1. Lineage (NCBI taxonomy): Eukaryota > Metazoa > Arthropoda > Arachnida > Ixodida > Ixodidae > Amblyomma > Amblyomma americanum. The sequence continues at coordinate 431,033 of NW_027526502.1, read as the reverse complement.
GGTGGCGTCAAGGCTTTCATTGCGTTGAAATCCGCAGAGAAGAAGGCGTTGACTTAGAATGGCATCGCGGTCAGTGCGCGTCTGCTATGCGGCGCAGGGCCACCACGGCCAGTCTCGAGAGGGGCGCGCGCGCTCTCCCTTCGAGAGACCGGCCGTGACTGAGCGTCCGGTTAACGCAGCGAGTGCCACGAGGCGGCGCTGGTGATGTGGTCGCTGCTGGCGCCACCATACCAGCGCACGGAGCCCATAGAGAATGCGCGAGGTACAAAGTTTACAAGTTTAGAGCAAAGCACGAGTTCAGAACACTTGGAGGGGAGAGAAGACATTTTTTTTTTAACAAAGGAAGAGAGAGAATCGGTGCAGGTGTTCCAGAGAGGCCGATTTTTTTAATAACAAAAGAACAATAAGATTAAGATAATAAAAATATAAAAAAGAGAGATTCTTTTCCACCACCTCAGGGCTGCCTTGAAAAGGCCCTCGAGGTGTCGCTCCTCTCAGGATTTTGGTGACAAGCGTGATGGGCTCCACCCCTGTACAAGGAGGAAGCTACATTCCAGAGAAAATGGTGGGGGGGGGGGGAAAGAGGGGGAGTAAAGAGGAATGCAAACGAGGCCTCTAATAAAGAAAAAAAGACGAAAAAAAGAGAAAAAAAAGGAAAGTAGTGAAAAAAGGAAAGAAGAGCCATTGTACAAGGCTTGGTAATATGCATTCAGAGAAGGGTGGTGGCAACACGAAAGAATACAAAATAGGACATTAAAAACATGAAAAAAAAGAGAAAAAAGGGGGGATTCTTGTCCACCACCTCAGGGTGGCTTTGGAAAGGGGTGAAGGGAGTATTTTGGTGACAAGCGTGAAGGGCTTGACCCCTGTACATGCAGCTTCAGAGGATCCGCGCCATGCAATAAACCTAGGTGCAAACTCTGGTTATCGTCTACAATCGGCAACCGTAGCTTCAGAGGATCCACGCCATGCAATAAACCTAGGTGCAAACTCTGTCCGATGATGACAACAACAACCAGTGCTGAAAGCACAGCGTCATCCTTCTCATTTAAGATAAAAGGTAACTTTTCATGCGACAGCGCTAATGTTGTCTACCTCCTGGAATGTGGCACCTGTAAAGCTCAGTACGTAGGGCAGACAGTTACACCGTTCAGAATTCGCATGAACAACCACAGATCACATGTGCGGACACAGCCAAATCTCCCACTTTCAAAAAACATCAACAGCCTTGGGCACCGATTCGATAACTTTGCAGCTATTGTACTCCAATCGGGGTTCAAAACAAATTATGACCGCGAGAGCTGTGAATCGTACCTGATTCACAAATTTAACACAGTCTCGAGCGGCATTAACGAAACAGTAGGCCGGCTATCATGCTTACACACTCAATAGATGTAACAAATAGTTATCCCAGACTCCTAGAATAATAACTATCCCAGACTCATAGAACGGGCGGCAGCATGCATAACAAGTATAGCTTCCGACGTGTTTTGCTTTTTTCACTTGCATTGTCCCCAGTTTTTTCACTTGCATTGTCCCACATTTACTGCTATTTTCTTTCCCCTTTTTATTATTATTCTAATCATGTACTGTCGCGCAGTGTATTATATTGTCACCCATTTGCTGTTATCCCCCCTCATTTTTTTGCTGTCATGTCGGTCTTCGCTTCATACATTGATGAATTGTTTACTCTGAATGGTCATTTGTCTTGCGGTAGATTGTACTTCCGACTCATTGCAGTTCGTTTCTGGTGTTGGATTTTTTGTTAGCCTCGCCTTTTGTATGTATCTGTATGCGTGTGTACGGAGTGCCCTTCTAAGGATTGATTAGGAACTTGTATTATTTGATTTCTCTCGTGTTGCCACAACCCTTGTCTGAATGGATATTTCCAAGTCTTGTACAATGGCTCTTCTTTCCTTTTTCCCCCTAATTTTCTTTCTTTTTCATATTCTTTTTGTCTTTGTATTTTTTTCTCTTCTTTTTTTAGAGGCCTAGTTGGCATTCCTTTTTACCCCCCTCCCTTCCCCCCTACCAGTTCCTCTGGAATGTTGCCTTCTGCATGTACAGGGGTCATGCCCTTCACGCTTGTCACCAAAATACGCCCTTCACCCCTTTCCAAAGCCACCCTGAGGTGGTGGACAATAATCCCCCCTTTTTTCTCTTTTTTTTCTTTTTTTTTCATTTTTCAATGTCTTATTTTGTATTCTCTCGTGTTGCCACCACTCTTCTCTGAATGCATATTACCAAGCCTTGTACAATGGCTCTTCTTTCCTTTTTTCACTACTTTCCTTTTTTTCTCTTTTTTTCGTCTTTTTTTCTTTATTAGAGGCCTCGTTTGCATTCCTCTTTAATCCCCCTCTTCCCCCCCCCCCCCACCAGTTTCTCTGGAATGTAGCTTCCTCCTTGTACAGGGGTGGAGCCCATCACGCTTGTCACCAAAATCCTGAGAGGAGCGACACCTTGAGGGCCTTTTCAAGGCAGCCCTGATGTGGTGGGAAAGAATCTGCCCCTTTTTTATATTTTTATTATCTTAATCTTATTGTCCTTTTGTTATTAAAAAAAAATCGGCCTCTCCGGAACACCTGCACCGATTCTCTCTCTTCCTTTGTTAAAAGAAAATGTCTCTTCCCTCCCCCCCAAGTGTTCTGAACTCGTGCTTTGCTGTAAACTTGTAATCTTTGTGCGTGTTTCAAACGCTGTACTACACTCGAAAAAGGCTGGTCCTCCAGCCGAAACGTCGTGAATTAAATCCTGTTATGTTTCTTCAATTTTTGGTGATTTTATATTATATTGACCAAATCAGCTGCCAGAAATCACTTTTGGTATATATATATATATATATATATATATATATATATATATATATATATATATATATATATATATATATTAGAACAAACTCAAAAACAACGAAGCAAGTGACATATAGATTAAATGCAATGAAAACAATGAGCATGTATGTTCACTAACAATAGTTACAGACGCATGAAAACAAAGAGAAGACACGAGAAAAATAAAGAGAAAAGAAACACTCAATAGGCATACATGGCACCGGCAGACAACAGAGGAACATAAAATGCAACCTGGCTATACAGTATTGTGCGTTTTTATCGCTGACACTTTAAAAAATTCCCCGCCTCAACCGCTGGCTCGTTTGCGGTGAAACTGCACACAGAGCTTGCGTATTATGGTAACTTTTGTATCTTCTGCAGAACCTGTATTTTTATCACATTTGTTTTTGTGGTGTTGCCCAAACAGAGTTACGGAACCGAAAAGAGCATGCTAAATTTGAATTTTCACGTGAGTGGGAAGGAGCCATCGACATCGTGTTAGAACACCTGCTACTGAAGAGAGCTTTTTGCAAATATTTTCCACATGTCGATCCCACCTGAGATGCGACGAGAAAGTAACTTCAAGGATTTTGTGGCTTTCTACAATTTGAATTTCTTGACCAGCGTATTTTGGAGCGCGTTGTAGTTCGACTGGCTTGTTCCTTGCACGGAAAATTATTACCTTAGTCTTTGTAGGGTTTATTTGGAGGCAATTAGAAGAGGACCAGTTCTCTAGTTTCGTAAGGATTACGTTGCACTCTTCAATTAACTTGTTTATGTCGTGACCAGGGATTAGTAAACTGCTATCATCGGCGTATATAATAAATTTCGCTTTGTCATAAATATGACCAATGTCATTTATATAGATGTTAAAAAGCATCGGGCCCAGAATGCTGCCTTGAGGCACACCATTTCGTACCGCCAGAAAAGAAGACTGATGGTTGTGGATATAGACAGATTGTTTTCGATTTTGCAGGTATGATTTCATGAGGTGTAAAGGTGTTCCACGAACTCCGTTTTGAGAAAGTTTATGAGTTAAAATTTGATGGTTTAGGGAATCGAAAGCCTTACTAAAATGAATGAAGAGTCCGACAGTGAGAATACCTGCTTCAGTGTTTTGCAGGATACATTTCTTAAGTGATAACAAAGCCGTTTCCGTCGACTTTCCCCTTCGGAAGCCAAATTGAGCATCAGACAGGATTTGTTTTGCATTAAAAAAGTTCACTACACGGGAAAAGATTACTTTTTCCAAGCCCTTTGAAAAGACTGGAATCACAGATATTGGTCTATAATTGGACACTACATCTTTATCTCCCCCTTTAAACACAACTGTCACTCTTGCTTTCTTCATTTCTTCCGGGTAATCTCCCGTTTCAATTAACAAATTGAAGATGTATGCAAGCACAGGTGCAATATATAATAGTACATATTTGACTGGTTTTATCTGAATATTGTCAACATCTAAGGCTTTGCTGTTATTCAAATTCATAAAGGTCTCATTGGTGGGCTCAAGGAAAAGGCTTTCGAAAGGGCTACAAGATGAAGGAACTTCAGGTAGATGGATCATAGGTAAATGGGTAGTTAAAAAATTGCTGTTTAAATGGCCAGCAAGAGCCTGACCGGATAATTCAGAGCCCTTATAGATTATTCGTTGAGCTGGCGCATTTTTCGTATTGCGACGTAACAAGTTATCTTCAACTTTCCACACAGTGTCTGAATTTTTCATTCTAACATCAGAGAACAGTCTTTGATGATACACAATCTTAGCACGCTTAAGCTCAGCATACAGATTATTTCTTGTTTTTTTTTAATAAGAGATTCTAGAGAGCGATTATTTAAAAAGGCATGGTACTTGTTTTTGCTCTTTATCATTCTTCTGAGCTCTGGTGTGATCAATGGTTCTCTTATTCGTTTAGACTGCTTAATGTTCTTTATATATTTCTACAAAAACCTTGATAAACGCTGAATATGCGTTATTTGAGTCTTATATAGAATAACTAGGACTCCCGCCCAAAACCATTTCAGCTTATCTGGGTACCTCCAACCTTTTTTATTTGCGTGTAACTCCAGCCCCTCTTCATCTTTGTTATTGTAGCCGCTATTGTTTCTCAAGTACCATATTGATATTAGCAGTTACTAATTCAAGCCTTCTGCAGGGTTTGAAGGACCTATTTAATTGGAAATGAGGAGAACACGTGCACAGGGTGGAAAGCGTGTGATTTGCCAGGAAACACTGAGGCGGCCCCAAGATGGGCCTTTATTAAGGTTGACAGCCGTTTTGTGCCTCTTCACTTGGCAGCGACGACACCGTGTGCGGTCCCCATGGTTTTGCCCCAGCTGTCGAAGCAATCCTCGGGCACGACCTTCGACATCTGATGTTTTTATTTAAAAAACACATGGACCAAAGTCGTGCTCTATGCAGTGCAATCGCCATGCGGTTCCACTGACGGCTAACAATCATCCTCCTAGCCCGGCTCTTTGGACAGATTCAGGAAACGACTGAAAAGAACAAAAGTAACGAGCAAACAAGTTAAAACGCAAAGAAACGAAGGCGCTCTGCGCTAATGCTGTAGCGAGGTCTAATATGTAAATTTTCACGGCTGGCGTCGATTTCTACAAAGCGCGGGTAGTCGCTACGGAAATAAACAAAGGCGCACTGGAGCTGGGTAAGTCTGCAGCTACAAGCACGAGTTTTTTGTCTCTACCGCCGATATCCACACCGCGCGATCGTCATAACTTTTCTTGGACTTGCTGTTGAAGCTGACAGCGATCATAAAAATTAAGGCCGCCGACTGTAGTGACAGAGGCTTGCCATTGAAAGGAACAAAGCCGTGCACTTTGTCAACCAGGCAACGAGGCCTAGCGCGAGTTTTAGAGCCGACTCGGACAAAGCGCGAGACGGCGCGCGCTTCTAACGCTTGCCGACGCAAAGAAACAAAGGCGCGCTGCGCTGGGATAAAGCCGTAGCGAGGTCTAATATGTAAATTTTCACGGCTGCCGTCGATTTCGACAAAGCGCGAAAAGTCTCGAAGGAATTAAACAAAGCTGCACTGCACTGGGTGAATGCTGGACACTTAGGCCAGGCGCGATTTCCACAATGTGCGAGTCGGAACTTCTGGACTTACCGTTGCAGCTGGTAGCGATCCTAAAGGGCTGATTGTAGTGGCAGAATTATCGTGGCCACTTTTACCCTGGACTTGCCACTGCAAACGAACAAAGGTGCACTGGGGTCGATGCCCCGGCGTCTCGCCACGTGGTATCGGTCCGCGGCAAATAAGGACAGCATCGGCTCGCCAGAAGCATCCAGGAAACGATGCTGCTAAAAAAGCTACGTTACAAGCGCCGCAATTTGGCGAGTTCTGCACGAGAAAACTTGCGAAAACGTTTTTCAACCCTTACCTCGTGATTGAGAACGTGCACGCGCGACAAGCGCTTCATCGTGGCTGTCAGACGGCGGTTCAGATGGCGACGCCGGCGGGCCTCAAACCGCACCTTATGTGGGTCGTCGTAATGGAGTTGCAAAAATTTGAACACCAGCACGACACTAGCCCCGTGCTCCTGCAGCAGGAAAACGAGGTCCTGGAATACGCAAGGCATGTAAGTAAGCGGTACAGCACTTCATGAAGCGAAATTTGAGATAAAATGCGTACCTTTATGTCGCTGGCGATCTCTCGCGGGTCAGCGCCATTTGGGGGTCGTCGCAATGTCGTGGAAGCAAGAACTGTACAGAAATTTCAGCTGGCTGTCGCCGACGAGCGCACCACGCAAAAAAAGCCATACCTGGACAGCTCCTGAAACGCGCGCGTCGCCGCCTACGCTCACGAAGAGAATGCCCGCAGACCACGCACGCCCGGCCGGCCGGCCCTAGCGATTCCCTAGGCACTCTAGGGACAGGCCGGAGTAATTAGTCTTTTAAATGGAGTAATTAATGTTTTAATATATATATATATATATATATATATATATTAAAAGATTAATTACTCCATATATATATATATATATATATATATATATATATATATATATATATATATATATATATATATATATATATATATATATATATATATATATATATATATATATATATATATATATATATATATATATGGGAAAAAATGTATCAGGGCCTGTAAAGACACTGCGGGGTCTTAGACAAGGATGTCCTCTGTCCCCTTTGTTGTTCATGTTGTACCTGCAAGGGTTGGAGACCAAGCTAGAGGGGAGCGGACTAGGCTTCAACCTACCTTTTTTCAAGCAAGAGGAATTGATTAAACAGACATTACCGGGACTAATATACGCGGACGATATAGTGATAATGGCTGACAACAAGGAAGACCTGCAGAAGTTGTTAGACATATGCAGTACAGAGGGAGATAGATTAGGCTTCAAGTATAGTAAGGAAAAATCTGCAGTCATGATATTTAATGAAGAGGGCGGCGAGCATAGAATACAGGAGTTCGTGCTAAAAGTAGTGAATGAGTTAAGTATCTTGGGGTGTGAATAAATAACAGTGTTGAGTACCTGACAGAGCATGAAAAATATGTAATGAATAAAGCTAGTAGGAATGCAGCTGTCATGAAAAATAGGGCACTGTGGAATTACAATAGCTATGATGTGGTAAGAGGGATCTGGAAAGGGGTGATGGTCGCTAGCCTGACCTTCGGTAATGCGGTCCTGTGTATGAGGCCAGATGTTCAAGCAAGGCTGGAAATTAGGCAAAGGGGAGTAGGGAGGTTAGCTTTGGGAGGACATGGCAATACACCAAATCAGGGGGTACAGGGTGATATGGGATGGGCGTCTTTCGAGAGCAGAGAGGCTAGCAGTAAGATAGCATTTGAGGAACGATTGAGAAAGATGGAGGAAAAGCGGTGGGCTAGGAAAGTTTTCAGATACCTGTATATAAAGAATGTTGACACGAAATGGAGAAAGCGAACTAGAAAATTGTCAAGCAAATATCTGGACAGCAGTAAGGGGGCAAATCAGCAATTATCGGTTAAGAAAAAGGTTAAAGAAACAGAGAGAGCTTTGTGGAAAACAGGGATGCTGACGAAATCGGCACTGGAAACATACCGGACATTTAAACAGGAAATTGTCAAAGAAAATATCTATGATAATTGTAGGGGAAGTTCTTTGTTGTTTGAGGCCAGAACTGGAGTTTTGCGGACTAAGACGTATAGATTCATTGAGTATTCATTGAGTAACACTGCTACACCCAGCATTATTTTTCGTTAGTGTTTATTGTTGTTTTGCATCGTCACACTTTTTACTGTATTGCCCCTCCTGCTAGGGCCAGTTTATTGGCCTGCAGTATCAATAAATAAATAAATAAATAAATAAATAATAAAGTCAGGTACCAGGAGATAGACACTTTGTGCATTGCGTGCGGAGAGGAGGAGGAAACGGCTGAACACTTGATACTCTCCTGTAAAGGGCATCACCCTACAGTGGAAGGCAGCGGGGCTGACTTACCCAAGGCATTGGGGTTTAGGGGAAAGTGGATTTTAAGAGGTTAGAAGTAACCAAGCGAAGGTTATCTGATTGGTGGCTAAAAGCAAGACAGGAGTAAAATTTCACAGGACATGGCTAGGTGGCTTGAGCCACCACCCGATGTAAAGGGTTCAGCCGTATCCATCCATCCATCCATCCATCCATCCATCCATCCATCCATCCATCCATCCATCCATCCATCCATCCATCCATCCATCCATCCATCCATCCATCCATCCATCCATCCATCCATCCATGCATCCATCCATCCATCCATCCATCCATCCATCCATCCATCCATCCGGTTGAGAACGAGGGCGAAGCGAAAAAACGTCACGCAGACACGCATCCCACCGACCAATCGGCGTTTCCAGCCTACCGACCCGCAAACGCTTTCTCCCGCATGACCTCCAAGAAGCGTTTGGGTGCAGGTGGGCTGGAAACGCTGATTGGTCGATGGGATGCGCTTCTTCGTGACGTTTTTCTGCTTCTCCCTTGTTCTCAACCGGATGTGGGGTCGCCGCGCCTCTCTCGGCCTGTCCCTAGACGGCCTAGGGAATCGCTAGGTCCGGCCGTCCGCCGTGCTTGCGTGGTGCGCGGGCATTCGCTTCGTGAACCTAGGCGGCGGCGGGCGCGTTTCGGGAGCTGTCCAGGTATGGCTTTTTTGCGTGGTGCGCTCGTCGGCGACAGCCAGCTGAAATTTCTGTGCAGTTCTCGCTTACGGCTTTCGCCGTTAGTGAGAACATGCACTTTCAGCTTTAGCGGCCACGACGCAATCAGCCTAGCTGAAATAATTCCCGAGACATGCTTTCGGCACGCCGATTTTGTTGTCCTATATGTTGGCGGCAACGATCTCGACAGAGGGGATGACCGGCGAGAAATCGCCAGCCACATAAAGGTACGCATTTTATCTCACATTTCGCTTCCAGCCACATAAAGGTAGGCATTGTATCTCAAATTTCGCTTCATGAAGTGCTGTACCGCTTACCTACATGTCTTGCGCATTCCAGGACCTCGTTTTGCTGCTGCAGGAGAACGTGGCCAGTGTCGTGCTGGTCTTCAAAGTCTTGCCACGCCATTTCGATGAGCCACGTAAGGCGCAATTTGAGGACCGCCGGCGTCGCCAGCTGAACCGCCGTCTGTCAGCCACGCTGAAGCGCTTGTCGGGCGTGCACATTCTCAACCCCGAGGTAAGGGTTGAACAACATTTTCGCAAGTTTTCTCGAGCAGAACTCACCAAATTGCGGCGCTTGTAACGTAACTTTTTTTGCAGCATCGTTTCCTGGATGCTTCTGGCAAGCCGATGCTGTCCTTGTTTGCCGCAGACCGATATCACGTGGCGAGAGACCGGGGCATCGACCAGATGTCAAAGATTATCGTCGCGGCCCTCGTCAAGATCTACGGACCAGGGATAGCGTCGGCTTCAAGGGCAAGACCAGGAGAGGTGTACGTCGTGCACCGGTGTCGTCGGTGCGGAGCCAAAGGGCACAAGACGGACCACTGCTGGGCCTACTGCTCACCGCGCCGCCACGCCGCTGCAGGTCGCGGTTGAAGTGCTCCTGCAAACGGCCCTTTTTAGGGCCACCTCATTGTTTCCTGGCAGATCGCGAGCGTCCCGTTTCGTGCCCGTATTCCCTCTCTGTCGAAATCGACGCCAGACTTCAAAATCGCGCGGTGTGAGCTAGTAAATCGCTTGTAGAGACAAAAACTCGTGCTTGTATACAGACATACCCATCTCCAGTGCGCCTTTGTTTATTTCCGTAGGCACTACTCGCGCTTTGTAGAAATCGACGCCAGCCGCGAAATTTTACATGTTAGACCTCGCTACAGCATTAGCGCAGCGTGCCTTCGTCTCTTTACGTTTTAACTTTTATGCAGCGCACCTTTGTTTTCTCGTTACTTTTGTTCTTTTCAGTCGTTTCCTGAATCCGTCCAAAGAGCCGGGCTAAATGGATGATTATGGAACCACATGGCGATTGCACAGCATACAGCACGACTTTGGTCCCTGTGTTTTTAAATAAAAACATCAGATGTCGAAGGTCATGGTCGTGTCCGAGGATGGCTTCCACAGCTGGGGCCTAACCATAGGGACCGCACACGCTTTGTCGTCGTTGCCAAGTGGAGAGGCCCAAGATGGCTGGCATCCTTAATAAAGATCCCTTCTCGGGGCCGCTTTAGTGTTTCCTGGCAGATCACGCGCTTTCCACCCTGTGCACATGCTCTAATTTCCAATTAAAAAGGTCCTTTAAACCCTGCAGAAGGCATGAATTAGCAAGTGCTAATAACAAGATGTGGCATGGTACTTGAACAATAGCGGCTACAATGACAAAGGTGAAGAAGTGCTGGAGTTACACGGAAATAAAAAAGGTTGGGGGTGCCCACATAACAACCTGAAATGGTTTTGGACAGGACTCCTAGTTAATTGCATTTGGAAGAGAAAGACAAGGTTTAATTTTGCAGTGTAAGCTTGCTTCTCTAGATTGAAGAGAGAACGTTGCCTCACAATGCTTGGGCCACCTTCCTTGACCCCATGAAAAAAAAAAAACAGGATGCCTCTGGGAAACTATTTGCGGAATCTTCGCCCCCCCCCCCCCCCCATTCAGGAGGGAAGGGAGGGTGGGGGGGGGTGACGGCCTCCTCTTTGTCGGGCTCGGCGCGACGCACGATGGACAAGACGGCGAAAGGAAGGGGGCTGTCAGTGACGCATGTTCTGCGCTGTCATTAGGACGAGCTGCCCGGCCTCTCCGCGGCAGCTCCCCTTTGAACCCCCCGCCTGTTCAATCGGAGGCGGGCGACGGCGGGGTGGTGCTGAAAAGGAGCGCCCTTGGGGTCAAGTGCCCCCCCCCTCCCCCCCCCCCCCCCATAGAGACAGAGACGGCCGAGCGCTTTGAATCTCGCGTATTGTTCGCGCCCGAACCGAAGACGCGGCGCGCGGCTGAGACCAATTTGAGTCAAACCAGGTCCAGATGTGGCGGTGGCCAGCCGGTTTACCGGCTTCGGGCTAAGCCGCGCGCGAGCAACGCGCAATTCCCCTGGAAGGTCAAGACAAGCGGTCATGCGGGCACAGCGAAAGCGCCTCGCGACAGACGATCTGGCGACACAGCTAATTGATTACAGCGGGAGCGGCCGATCGTCAGCGAAAATCAGTCGCACCTGTGCGCGCGATATGCAGATATGCAGCTAGTGGTGCTCTTGTAGCGTGTTTCGTCTTTGTTATTGTTTGCATAGGTCGTGATCGCTTATGCATCTTTTTCGAACCTCAAACGTAGTACTTGCCCAGAAGATGGCCCGATCAAAAATGGCAGATGGCAAATGGGGCAAAAAGAGAACATTAAAAAAATAATCGCTTCACTAGCAAGAAGGACAGTGGTAAACCGGCACGATAAAGCGCAAGCTTCACGAAACCTGGTGAGAGGATCGGTGGTGAATCCTTCGATGTAGACGGCTCAAGTACAACTGGCTACGTCTCATCGACTTTTCTCTTCCCTGCAGCTTCATGCAAGATGTTGCTGTGAACAACATATCTAATACACGTGCAGCAGGGGATTCCTCCTTTCTGTTTTGTTCATACGCTTCGATCAGTGATTTGATGCTCCCCTGCTCCACGTGTTTTATAAATACTGTCGAAAATCGTACTCGAATATAACAACTTCGAATTCATCAATCAACACTATTCACAAATTAACGGCACAGCCATGGGTACAAGGATGGCCCACACCTACGTCAACATCTTCATGCATAGTAATAAGTCTAAATTTTTGAAAGATTGTCCCATTAAGCCCACCCTATACAAACGCTACTTGGATGACATCTTTTTAATTTGGACTGACACACCTCGTCCACCCCAACATATCTTTCACTTACACGTGCGCCCACACCACAATTAACTTCCTAGATGTTGAGATATTGGTAAACGAAAGCTCAATCACCACCAGTGTATATAGAAAACCGACGGACCGTCAACAATACGTACACTTCCAAAGCTGCCATCCTCGTCACTCTAAAACAAGCATCCCATACTCTCAGGCACATCGATCTAAAGGAATATGTTCCCAAGATGAAGACTTCGTAAAAAATTCCAAACGCATGCAAGAAGTCCTCATTAAGCAGCGATACCCGTCGCCATTGCCGACGATGCCATTCAAAGGACATCTAAACCCAACCGAGAGCAAATACTGGAGTGACGTCGATACAGCGAGCAAACAGACCATCAGGCAAATCCCGTACTTCCCTTCACCAGTAACCCAGCCGCCTAACGTACGTAAACAAAATCTTCAAAAAAAATTTCAACATTCTCAAACAAAGCGAGCTAGCGCCTCGCCAAAATTTTCACTGCTCTCCCTCATGCAGTCTACAGACGACCGAAAAACATTCGAAACATTCTGATACACTCAGTCACATAAAGAGCCGGTTTTGGGGTGTCGACCTTGTGGTAAAAGTAGATTCCAGGTCTGCAAACACATTACAAACATCAAGCTGTGAAATAAGCACAGCTTCAGGATTCAAATGGAAAATTAATGACAACTCTGATTGGGATTTCTGCAACGTAATATACCTCCTAGGATGCAGTGTGTGCAGTACGCAGTACATTGGGCAGACCGTTAACTTTATACGAATTCGCTTTAATAACCACCGCGCGCATATTTTATCCCTACCTTCCCTTGTTAAAACACATATATTAATGAGAAAAACGACCCATTTGATGCAATTAAGTTAACAGTCCTACAGGGTGGGTTCCACAACAAAGAGATCTCGAGCAACGCGAGTCGTACTTTATTTACAAATTTAATAACAATTCCTCACGGCATTAATGAAAGTCCGGGTGTATTGACCTCCATCGCCCCTTGCAGAGCCAATGCTGACCTTAGGAATTCCGGCGCGACAAACCTCGGTCGTTTGTCGCCAGCGGCATCTTTTTCAAGCTTCGCTGCCCGCTTACACAAAGCTCTGAATTCATCCCCCACCCCTGTCTTGCCAGTTCGACGCACCACCTTGCCGAGCGGGGTGCAATTGAAGAACCAAGAACCCTTGATGGGCACAAAAGAAAAATACTAGAAAAAGGAGAAAGAAATAAAGAGAAAAAGAAAAACGCTTTGTCCCCTGCCGCCCAGCGAGCTTGCGCGGGAGGCCAGCTTGGGGGAAAAAAGGAATAACGAGGGGAGGGAGGGCCTCCGGGCCCTCAAAGCAACAATAACAGACTTTGGCGGAGTCCCGGAGCAGATAAGAATCATAGATGCATGTACTGCCCGTGCCGCTGTCCAAAACGAGCAAACAAATAAAGAATAAATTCAGACAGGGCAGGAGACGTTCCAGGAGCGTCTTCAGTACGAATAGTGAAGGCGGAATCAGCGGCGCAGTTAGCTTAACTACACACACGTGCACTGTGCATGAAACACACACACAAAAGAAAAAGAAAAAAGGCGGCAAAACATACGAGTTCGCGAAAGTGTCCTGTGGGGGGGCAAAGGTGAATGGCAGGAGCATTTAATCAAGGGTTCTTGGTTCTTCAATTGCACCCCGCTCGACAAGGTGGTACGTCGAACTGGGAAGACAGGGGTGTGGGATGAATTAAGAGCTTTGTGTAAGCGGACGGGCAGCGAAGCTTGAAAAAGATGCCGCTGGCGACAAACGACCGAGGTTTGACGCGCCGGCACTCCTAAGGTCAGCACTGGCTCTGAAAGGGGCGATGGAGGTCAATAAACCCGGACTTTCATTAATGCCGTGAGGAATTGTTACAAATTTGTAAATAAAGTACGACTCCCGTTGCTCTCTTTGTTGTGGAACCCACCCTGTAGGACTGTGAACTTAATTGCATCAAATGGGTCGTTTTTCTCATTAATATATGTGTTTTGACAAGGGGATGATGGGTAGGAATAAGATATTTACTTATGTAAGAGTGACTAGCTATGCGCAAAAATTTCCGTGTTTCAATTTTCAAAACTGCGAACTTTGACCGCAGCGTCCCGGACAAATAATTCCAACTCCAGACCGCGTTTTTAAATTCATTCTAAACGGGGTACGTGTTTACTGGTACCTGCAGTGGTCGGCTGCGCAACTATATATATAAGCTATCGCGTGCAGCTGTCATATTATAAAAGAAAATCCGCACAAAACAAAAATTACGCAGCAACGGGCTGTGGCGAATGATTGCGCGCAATATTTTTTTTCGCGGGTTAGTGAAACGAGCAGTTTTGTTTTAAATCACGAGAGTTGTATCAAAAGCCTTTATATGTCGTCATTAATTACGATAGGTACGACGACACAGTTAATAGGAGTTTATATAGACTGTCGTCCTTCAATGACCCAATGCTTTTCTCCTCCAAAACATCGTGCAGAAAAAAACCGGACCGCCAAATTTTGACACGGTTGTACGAAATTTCTGCACTAACGAAAGCTATGAGTGTAGTCTCCTGCATGTAGAGAATGTAGAATACTAGGAAAAATTATAATATGTATGCTCTAGGGCAGGTTCATAGTCCTACAGTACTCGATTTTAAATGCAGGCACTCGACGGAGCGCTGATAGACGGGCGTGGTCACCTGTAGGCGCATTTGCGTGGCTTTGCATGGATAGTACGTGTTTAACCTCTCAGGTCTGCAAAAGCTGTATCGGGTCCGCCAGGCAGTGGCGATTATAATAAATGCACAACGAAGCGCGCCGTTCGAGCGCACTAAAATAATACACCAGCAGTTCAAGGATATCATATATAATAAAAATATAGAAACGCGCATGCAGTGTGTGAAAGCGCGGCGCATCAGGTGCGCTTTTTGAACCCGCGCGCGCTGTCAAAAACGTGGGGAATTCCGAGAAAAATCTAGAGAAAATATCTCTTCCCAACCGGACACGGTGACCATGATCTGCATCATGATCGACGTTGCGGCGTCTGCGACAAAGTCTTCACTCAGCGGAAAAACATGCTGCAGCATATGAGGATGGTGCACAAGTTGGAGACGAAAGGAGCCTTTCTTCACTGCGACCAGTGCAGCAGCCTGCTATCAACACTCGAAAATTTGGATCATCACTACAACGTGGCGCACAAAATTCCCAGCCGAAAATCTGCAACTGTCCTTTGGGAACGACAAAGGTAAGGAGACATGTTTGCAACGCGACGCGCATGAATATTCCTTCGCTGCCTCTTTGGCTTTTTTTGTTTGTTTTGCTTTAACGTTCTTAGCAAGTTTGTGCGAATGCATCTATATATGTGCGCAGCGGGCGAATTTACAGCTTTTTGCAGCGAGCTAAATCCCGCATTTTATTTTTATTATATATGATATCCTTGAACTGCTGGTGTATTATTTTAGTGCGCTCGAACGGCGCGCTTCGTTGTGCATTTATTATAATCGCCACTGCCTGGCGGACCCGATACAGCTTTTGCAGACCTGAGAGGTTAAACACGTACTATCCATGCAAAGCCACGCAAATGCGCCTACAGGTGACCACGCCCGTCTATCAGCGCTCCGTCGAGTGCCTGCATTTACAATCGAGTGCTGTAGGACTATGAACCTGACCTAGAGCATACATATTATAATTTTTCCTTGTATTCTACATTCTCTACATGCAGGAGACTACACTCATAGCTTTCGTTAGTGCAGAAATTTCGTACAACCGTGTCAAAATTTGGCGGTCCGGTTTTGTTCTACTCGACGTTTTGGAGGAGAAAAGCATTGGGTCTTTGAAGGACGACAGTCTATATAAACTCCTATTCACTGTGTCGTCGTACCTATCGTAATTAATGACGACGTATAAAGGCTTTTGATACAACTCTCGTGATTTAAAACAAAACTGTTCGTTTCACTAACCTGCGAAAAAATATTGCGCGCAATCATTCGCCACAGCCCATTGCTGCGTAATTTTTGTTTTGTGCGGATTTTCTTTTATAATATGACAGCTGCACGCGATAGCTTATATATATAGTTGCGCAGCCGACCACTGCAGGTACCAATAAACACGTACCCCGTTTAGAATGAATTTAAAAACGCGGTCGGGAGTTGGAATCATTTGTCCGGGATGCTGCGGTCAAAGTTCGCAGTTTTGAAAATTGAAACACGGAAATTTTTGCGCATAGCTAGTCACTCTTGCATAAGTAAATATCTTATTCCTACCCATCAGCCTCTTGTCAGAACACATATATTAATGAGAAAAACGACCCATTTGATGCAATTAAGTTCACAGTCCTACAGGGTGGGTTCCACAACAAAGAGAGCAACGGGAGTCGTACTTTATTTACAAATTTGTAACAATTCCTCACGGCATTAATGAAAGTCCGGGTTTATTGACCTCCATCGCCCCTTTCAGAGCCAGTGCTGACCTTAGGAGTGCCGGCGCGTCAAACCTCGGTCGTTTGTTGCCAGCGGGATCTTTTTCAAGCTTCGCTGCCCGTCCGCTTACACAAAGCTCTTAATTCATCCCCCACCCCTGTCTTCCCAGTTCGACGTACCACCTTGTCGAGCGGGGTGCAATTGAAGAACCAAGAACCCTTGATTAAATGCTCCTGCCATTCACCTTTACCCCCCTCCCCCCCCCCACAGGACACTTTCGCGAACTCGTATGTTTTGCCGCCTTTTTTCTTTTTCTTTTGTGTGTGTGTTTCATGCACAGTGCACGTGTGTGTAGTTAAGCTAACTGCGCCGCTGATTCCGCCTTCACTATTCGTACCGAAGACGCTCCTGGAACGTCTCCTTCCCTGTCTGAGTTTATTGTTTATTTGTTTGCTCGTTTTGGCCGGCGGCACGGGCAGTACATGCATCTATGATTCTTATCTGCTCCGGGACTCCGCCAAAGTCTGTTATTGTTGCTTTGAGGGCCCGGATGCCCTCCCTCCCCTCGTTATTCCTTTTTCCCCCCGGGCTGGCCTCCCGCGCAAGCTCGCTGGGCGGCAGGGGACAAAGCGTATTTCTTTTTCTCTTTATTTCTTTCTCCTTTTTCTAGTATTTTTCTTTTGTGCCCATCAAGGGTTCTTGGTTCTTCAATTGCACCCCGCTCGGCAAGGCGGTGCGTCGAACTGGCAAGACAGGGGTGGGGGATGAATTCAGAGCTTTGTTTAAGCGGGCAGCGAAGCTTGAAAAAGATGCCGCTGGCGACAAACGACCGAGGTTTGTCGCGCCGGAATTCCTAAGGTCAGCATTGGCTCTGCAAGGGGCGATGGAGGTCAATACACCCGGACTTTCATTAATGCCGTAAGGAATTGTTATTAAATTTGTAAATAAAGTACGACTCGCGTTGCTCGAGATCTCTTTGTTGTGGAACCCACCCTGTAGGACTGTTAACTTAATTGCATCAAATGGGTCGTTTTTCTCATTAATATATGTGTTTTAACAAGGGGAAGTAGGGATAAAATATGCGCGCGGTGGTTATTAAAGCGAATTCGTATAAAGTTAACGGTCTGCCCAATGTACTGCGTACAGCACACACTGCATCCTAGGAGGTATATTACGTTGCAGAAATCCCAATCAGAGTTGTCATTAATTTTCCATTTGAATCCTGAAGCTGTGCTTATTTCACAGCTTGATGTTTGTAATGTGTTTGCAGACCTGGAATCTACTTTTTCCACAAGGTCGACACCCCAAAACCGGCTCTTTATGTGACTGAGTGTATTAGAATGTTTCGAATGTTTTTCGGTCGTCTGTAGACTGCATGAGGGAGAGCAGTGAAAATTTTGGCGAGGCGCTAGCTCGCTTTGTTTGAGAATGTTGAAATGTTTTTTTGAAGATTTTGTTTACGTACGTTAGGCGGCTGGGTTACTGGTGAAGGGAAGTACGAGATTTGCCTGATGGTCTGTTTGCTCGCTGTATCGACGTCACTCCAGTATTTGCTCTCGGTTGGGTTTAGATGTCCTTTGAATGGCATCGTCGGCAATGGCGACGGGTATCGCTGCTTAATGAGGACTTCTTGCATGCGTTTGGAATTTTTTACGAAGTCTTCATCTTGGGAACATATTCCTTTAGATCGATGTGCCTGAGAGTATGGGATGCTTGTTTTAGAGTGACGAGGATGGCAGCTTTGGAAGTGTACGTATTGTTGACGGTCCGTCGGTTTTCTATATACACTGGTGGTGAGTGAGCTTTCGTTTACCAAAATCTCAACATCTAGGAAGTTAATTGTGGTGTGGGCGCACGTGTAAGTGAAAGATATGTTGGGGTGGACGAGGTGTGTCAGTCCAAATTAAAAAGATGTCATCCAAGTAGCGTTTGTATAGGGTGGGCTTAATGGGACAATCTTTCAAAAATTTAGACTTATTACTATGCATGAAGATGTTGACGTAGGTGTGGCCATCCTTGTACCCATGGCTGTGCCGTTAATTTGTGAATAGTGTTGATTGATGAATTCGAAGTTGTTATATTCGAGTACGATTTTCGACAGTATTTATAAAACACGTGGAGCAGGGGAGCATCAAATCACTGATCGAAGCGTATGAACAAAACAGAAAGGAGGAATCCCCTGCTGCACGTGTATTAGATATGTTGTTCACAGCAACATCTTGCATGAAGCTGCAGGGAAGAGAAAAGTCGATGAGACGTAGCCAGTTGTACTTGAGCCGTCTACATCGAAGGAATCACCACCGATCCTCTCACCAGGTTTCGTGAAGCTTGCGCTTTATCGTGCCGGTTTACCACTGTCCTTCTTGCTAGTGAAGCGAATATTTTTTTAATGTTCTCTTTTTGCCCCATTTGCCATCTGCCATTTTTGATCGTGCCATCTTCTGGGCAAGTACTACGTTTGAGGTTCGAAAAAGATGCATAAGCGATCACGACCTATGCAAACAATAACAAAGACGAAACACGCTACAAGAGCACCACTAGCTGCATATCTGCTATAAAAGTAAATATTTCCAACAATACATTATCTTTTAGTATGCACCGTTTACTTGCCATACATACACACACACAAGCAAAAAAATACGCCATAATGAAGAAAACCGCGAAAAACAACGATAAACAAACCGGCCTCCGAACTGCACTCGCCACTTTTACACGCCAGGGCGCGCGGCACATTTCGGCGCGACATCTGAACCGCGCTGTGTGTGTCTTGTGTGTCCCTCCTGTGTCCGTGTCTTTTGCGCTGTTTAAAACAAGTATGCAGCACCAACTAGCCCGCACGTCTACCCTTGTAGCCTTCATATAAACCGCTTTGAGCGGGCGCTTGAGGCCGCGCTTCCGCAGGACTGTTCCGCATAGTGTAGTGGATTTTTCTGTGCCAAAATTCCCAATTTGATTTTTGGTGGAGGGTTACCCTACCATACTCTCTTAAAAACGCACTGATATCATTGCCTTCAATACCTTTGATATTACTTTATTCATCGGGCGCACACGTCCACAAGACAATAACGATAACACGAGGGGATCGCATTCCAGGATTCCACCACGCAATTGCATGCTTCAGCGTTAAAGTGGGTATTACGAGATAGTAACTAGGGCCACATAGCGAACACGCGTGCAGATATTGAGCCAGGTGATGGAAACAGAAGCATATAGCGCAAGTATCGCAAACCTTCGTGATATTGTTGAATTGGGCATTTGAATGCTGTATTTTCTGCAAGGTACAAAGTTCTGCTTTTTGGTATGTACAGTGTATACATGAAATTATGGTGCACATAATCCTCCATGTTTTTCGAATATATTTCAAGCATTGTTCATTCGTCACTGACATTGACAGTGCCTTCAGTTTTAACACCTTTCTACACAATATTTTCTAAAGTATTTTTTATGCATTTTACAGAGTTCCATGATTGGAAAGGACAGGAGGAAGCGAGCCAGGTGTGCAAGTTCGTAATATCCACAGGTGAAAAAAGGCTCACCAACGGATGTACGAGGACCTACTATGCTTGCAACAGGTCAGGAGTGGCACGACCAGGCCGAGGCAACAAGACTCGTGCGATGAAAAGTCAGGGAAGCTGCAGGAGCGGAAGGACATGCCTTTCTTTTCTGATCGTTACTAGAGACGAGGGTACTGTCAAGGTATCGTACCAAAGGACGCATTATGGGCATGATGCAGATGTTGAACACCTGAGTATGACTGACCAGGAAAGGGCAAGCATTGCGGATGACCTTTCGAAAGGAGTGCCCATGAGGACAATGTTGAAGAAAATAAGGGAATCGGTGACAAGCAAGCTAACTCCTCTGCATTTGACAAATCGCATGGACTTGCACAACATCAAGCGGCAATATAACCTCACAGTTCCTGAAAGATGTCATGATAATGATGCTGTGAGTGTAAGCATATGGGTGCAAAGCATGAGGAACAAGGGGCAACCTGTTGTTCGCTTGTACAAAGAGCAGGCAGTTGTTGACCCAACGAATACCTTTAGTACAAAAGACTTTGCTCTTGCCTTAATGACGGAGCCACAGGAAGAGCTGCTGAAAGTTCTAGGTACAGGAACAGTCTGTGTTGATTCCACACATGGAACAACGGGGTACCAATTTGAACTGGTGACTGTTCTGGTGCTGGATGAATATGGAGCAGGATTGCCTATGGCTTACTTCATCTGCAGCACGATTAATGAGAAAACCCTATCAGCATTCTTTGAATCCCTGAAGTCCTCCACAGGAGCCCTGTCAGCTAGAACTTTCATGACAGATGATGCATCCGAATACTTCAAGGCCTGGTCAACAGTCATGGGCCCACCTCAACATCGACTACTCTGCACATGGCATGTGGACAAAAACTGCAAGCGAAGGATTTCTGAGAAGATAAAAGGAAAAGAACTCGCAGTAGATGTTTACCATGCTGTTCGTACACTGCTAGAGTGCCCAAAAAAGGACGAAGTGGCTGAGCTTCTCGAGTCATTTCTTGCCAACAAAGATCCCAGGCTTCAGGAGTTTATTCAGTACTTCAGAGGAAATTATGCTCACCGCCTGGAGATGTGGGCCTACAGTTTTCGAACTGGACTTGGCATCAACACAAACATGTATCTTGAAAGGATGCACAGGACTTTAAAGCATAGTTTCCTGGAAGGTAAGAAGAATCATCGTGTTGACAGGCTCATCACTGCACTGATGGACATGACATACGAGTCTTTGATGAAGAGATTCTTTCGCATGTCCAAAAAAGGCTAGATTGATTCTATTCCGGATGACTCATATCTCTTGAATTCATTTTATTTTTCCCAATTTTTTTTTTTATCTTGATTCAGTCTTCTGACGTTTCCTTCCCCGCGCAAATGCTTCATTGGCATTCTACCATATACCTTGGCCAATCCCCCCACGTGGGTATGTGCCATATTACTTGAGGGGAAGAAGAAGAAGAAGAAGAAGAGGGTACAACACATTGTGAAAGCAAAGAGAACGAGCAAGATGAGCCGGATCGAGAAGAACCACAGATCTGCTGTGGCAATTACTACGCCTGCCAAGAGGAATGAAGATGGAACATGGACTGTGCAATCCCAGTCCACAAGAGGCCTCACATACAGGATTTCAAAAGAGAAAGGTAGTGCCTGCTGCCCTCTGAAGTGCAGCGAGTGCATGGTGTGTGTGCATAGCTACTCATGTGATTGTGAGGAGCACCGAATGAGCTTGACGATCTGCAAACACATTCACTGTGTGGTCATCGCTGGCGCACCTGAAGGAAGAGATCAGAAGATCCTGAAAGCTACTGAAGCAGTGTCATCCAATTCAAAGAAAAGCGAGGCTTTCCACATTTTGGAAAGTGTTCAAACAGCAGAAGCCTCTACAAGCATGACAAAATCTGACTTGATCTTGGCCAAGATGGAATTGCTCAAAGAGTATGTCGCAGAGAAAGAAATTCCTCAAGAAGTGCACAACAAGGCCAGCAAGCTTTTGGACCCTGTACTGAAGATTTATGAAGGCACTAAGAAGCAAGAAATGCCCCACACATCAAGGGAGCCTGCAAACAAGAAAATCGAACACCAAGTCAGGTTTCATTCCACTAAGAAGCAGAGGCTGTCCAGCTCAGGTACAAGTTTTTCAAAGCCAACTGAGCTTCAGAAGGAGAACATAAAAAAGCAAATCCTTAACAGCAATGCTGAGGCAACTGTTATAATAACATCTCCAGGACACAACTACATATGAAAGATGAGATCGACTCTATGGCACTCTCTTCTGGTTTACAACCCGTCTACAAGTTCATCTGTGTACTTATAGACCTCACCTATGAGGTGTGCAGCTGTCTCGAACCAGATGGATGGTGTGTGCGTTAGAGCGCGAGAGGCACCTCCATACTGGCCATATATGCTGCAGGTAAGTATATTTTCCTTTCAGCAGCAGCTTTGTGGTACCAGTAGGATGGTGTGTGCGTTAGAGCGCGAGAGGCACCTCCATACTGGCCATATATGCTGCAGGTAAGTATATTTTCCTTTCAGCTCAGTGTGTTGCACACTTAAACAACTGAAGCGAAACCTACAGCACAATGGTTTCTCTGCATCTGGCTTAGCCAGACCATTTATTTCTCTCGGCAGAACCTGACTGCTAGAGAGCGCGTCTCCCAGGTGGCGGATAGGGAGGCTCTTACCAAGCACCTGAAGTGTGCAGCTTGCAAAAGGCACAATAAGTTTGATTAAATGAGGGAACCTTCTGGCATGGTGTGTCTTATAAGTACAGAGTGCTCGGTAAGAGTGGTGCGTGCACCCGCGGACCAACAGGGGTTTCACTGCCTTGACACATTCCCCACCTGTACATGCTTCCTTTTTCCTCAGGTCCATGGCTACACATTGCTGGCAATTCACAAAGTTGCTGTTAGGGTGCAACTTGATGCAGACATTTTCTGAACAACTCTGCTAAGTGGCACATGGTACTATTATGCGCTGTCAAATAAGAGTTCAGTGTGTGCAGAGCTAAAAGCGACGACTGTTCTAATTTGCGCTGTTGTGATTGTCTTTCAGGTGACAAACAACCAAAGAGACGTGAAAACAACATTGATGGCCTTTCATGATTGTACTGAAGATGTCATTAGCATCAGTTATTGAAATACTTGGAAGATCGCAACTTATACTATGCCTTACCTTTCCTTCAGATTCTAGTATATTGCAATCTGCCTGTCATAGCACAGAAATAAACCTATTGTCAAGGCGTTTATTCGAAGCACAGGTCGGTTGGTCTTGGTTGACCGGCGACACGACGGGCACACTCACAGGCGTCGTTCGAAAAAACCCAGCTGCACTTCGTCTGCTTCTTCGTTGTGCCGCTTGAACTCATCCGCTTCTTCGCTGCGCTGCGCCTGTCGGTCCCATTACAATTACTCTCCCTCCGAAAAAGGAGCCATCCTGGCGACTTACGGAGAGGAGAGGATGGGCGGGTCATAGTAGGGCTTGAGGCGCTCAACGTGCACAGTTTCGCGCCCCCGGCGACGGTGGTCCGAAGAGGGAACGAGCGGCTCAACGATATAAGTCACCGGAGAAGTTTGGTGGACAACCCGGTAAGGTCCGTGAAAGCGAGACAGTAGTTTCGTGGCGAGGCCGGGAGTGGAGGAAGGCACCCAGAGCCAAACGAGGGCGCTAGAAGGGTATGACGCTGGAGGGTCCGGGGAATCCCGACGGTGCTTCTGATCCCATTGTTGCTGTGTGGTGAAAGAGCGGGCAAGTTGCCGGCATTCTTCGGCGTACAGGTGAGCTTCGGAGAGTAAGGTGGTCTCGGAAGGGTCAGGGTGATAAGGAAGGATGGTGTCCATGGTGGATGTAGGCTCCCGGCCATATAAGAGGAAGAAAGGAGAAAACCCCGTTGTTGTCTGAGTAGCTGTGTTATACGCGTACGTGACGAACGGGAGCACTTGATCCCAGTTGGAGTGGGCGGTGTCAATGTACATGGCGAGCATGTCACTCAGAGTGCGGTTGAACCGCTCAGTCATGCCGTTGGTCTGGGGGTGATAGGCGCTGGTGTAGCGATGAACGATTTGGCATTGCTTGAGCAGGGCCTCGACGGCGTCCGAGAGAAAAACACGGCCGCGGTCACTTAGAAGTTCTTTCGGGGCGCCGTGACGAAGAACAAGACTTTGTAGAATGAAGTGAGCGACATCGTTTGCGGTAGCAGATTTGAGAGCCGACGTTTCGACGTAACGGGTGAGATGGTCAACGGCAACGATGATCCACCGATTATTAGCCGAAGTAGTTGGAAGCGGGCCATAAAGATCAATGCCGACGCGGTCAAAGGGACGGCCAGGGCAAGGTAACGGCTGCAAAGGAGCGGCGGCGGAGTGGGGAGGTTTCTTGCGACGTTGGCAGGCGGTGCATGACCGAATGTGCTGACGTATGTAGCGGTACATACCTCGCCAGTAGAATCGCTGACGAAGGCGAGCATATGTTTTCAGTACACCGGCGTGGTCGCATTGTGGAGCGGCGTGAAAAGAGGCACAGATTGTAGCACGGAGGTGTCGAGGGATGACCAACAGCCACTTCCGGCCGTCGGGGAGGTAATTACGGCGGTATAAGAGGCCATCACGAACGGCGAAGTGGTGGGCTTGGCGGCGAAGGGTCCGGGTCGAATGATGCGGCGAGGGAGTGTTCAGGAAGTTTAGCAGCGAGGTGATCCAAGGATCCTTCAGTTGTTCGGAGAGCATATCAGGGATGTTGAACGAAGAGAATTCGTAGGCACAGACGAAGGCAGAGGTTGACTCGCATGGGAGTGGTGAACGAGAAAGGGCGTCGGCGTCCGAGTGCTTGCGGCCGGAGCGATAAATGACGTGTATATCAAACTCCTGGAGACGTAAAGCCCAGCGGGCGAGTCGGCCAGAAGGATCTTTGAGGGAGGATAGCCAGCATAGGGCGTGGTGGTCTGTGACCACATAGAAGGGCCGGCCGTAAATGTAAGGGCGGAACTTGGCAATTGCCCAAATGATGGCGAGACATTCTTTTTCTGTGACAGAATAGTTTGATTCCGCCTTGGTGAGGGCGCGGCTGGCGTAAGCGACGACGTATTCCGGATACCCAGGCTTGCGCTGGGCAAGAACTGCGCCCAAGCCCACACCGCTCGCGTCAGTGTGAACTTCTGTCGGACAGGCGGGATCAAAATGGCGAAGGATGGGGGGAGAGACCAGCAGGCGGCGTAAAGTGCTGAACGCGGTATCGCAGGCGGGGGACCAAGACGAAAGGTTCGGGCTGCCGGCAAGAAGCTGCGTTAGAGGGGCGATGATACTGGCGAAATTTCGGATGAAGCGGCGAAAATATGAGCATAAGCCTATAAAACTGCGAAGTTCTTTTAAGGTGGTTGGTTTGGGGAAGTCAGCGACGGCGCGAAGTTTGGCAGGGTCAGGAAGAACGCCGTCTTTGGAGATGACATGGCCTAATATTGTGAGCTGCGTTGCACCGAAGGAACATTTTTTCAAGTTTAGTTGGAGGCCGGCGTCAGTAAGGCTAGTGAGTACGCGCTGAAGGCGGTGCAGATGGGAAGGAAAATCTTTGGAAAAAACGACAATGTCATCTAGGTAACACAGACAAGTTTCCCATTTGAGGCCACTGAGAATAGTGTCCATCATCCTTTCGAATGTGGCTGGAGCATTGCAAAGGCCGAATGGCATCACATTGAACTCATACAAGCCGTCTGGGGTGACGAAAGCGGTTTTCGGCCTGTCGTTCGCTGCCATCGGGACCTGCCAGTAGCCGGAGCGTAAGTCGAGGGATGAAAAATACTCCGCTCCCTGCAAGCAATCCAGTGCGTCGTCGATTCGGGGTAGAGGATAAACATCTTTGCGTGTGATCTTGTTGAGACGGCGGTAGTCCACACAGAACCTGATGGAGCCATCTTTTTTCGTCACCAAGACAACAGGAGAGGCCCAAGGGCTGCGAGAAGGCTGTATTATGCCGCGCCGAAGCATGTCGTCAACATTGTCACGGATGACGCGGCGCTCGCTCGGTGAGACTCGGTACGGTCGCTGACGCAAGGGAGCGTGGGTGCCAGTGTCAATTGTGTGAGAGACGGCCAATGCGCGCCCCAAGGAGGGCTGGGAAAGGTCGAAAGAGTTGCGGAAGCGGCAGAGAAGGTCAAAGATTTGGTCACGGTAAGCGGACGGAAGGTCGGGAGCGATGTTACGACGAAAGACGTCGATGGAAATCGGATCGGGCGCTGTCGCACAACAGGCTAAGGCAGTAACTGGGG
Source organism: Amblyomma americanum (assembly GCF_052857255.1). NCBI lineage: Eukaryota > Metazoa > Arthropoda > Arachnida > Ixodida > Ixodidae > Amblyomma > Amblyomma americanum. The sequence goes on along the minus strand of NW_027526502.1, from coordinate 404,674 downwards.
AACAGGCACGGGTATCGGAGAACTCGGAAGCAAGAGCAGGGTCCAGTTCTTCAATAGAGCCGAGGCATTCGCCGCGAAGAACAAACGACGGGCAAGAAGATGGGTTGGTGACATAGATGGCGCATAGGCCATCGGAAATCGAGACAACGGCGAATGGAATGAGGAGGCGCTGATGGCGAGTGGCTGCTGCGGTAGGTGTGAAAAGAACAGGGCCGCTGAGGAAAGAGTCGGGGCGGAGCGGAACGAGGGCTGAAGAGGAGGGAGGTATGTCGGTGTCGGCAGCTACAAGAAGCTTAGCGGAGCGCACAGGTAGGTCACACAACGAAACATCACACAGGGGAGAAAGCTCAAGTTCCGCACGGGCACAATCAATCACTGCACGGTGGGTGGAGAGGAAATCGCAGCCGAGGATGACATCGTGAGAGCAGGCGGTCAGCACAACAAACTCGATGGTATAGGCGACGTCGTTGATAGAAACGCGGACCGTACAGGCTGCGATGGGGTGGATGCGCTGAGAGGTGGCCGTACGAAGTGAAAAGTCAGACAGCGGCGTTGTCACCTTACGAAGTTTGCGGCGAAGAGCATCACTAATTACTGACACTGCAGCACCCGTGTCGACGAGCGCGAGAACGGGGACGCCTTCAACAGACACCTCAATCACGTTAGCAGGAGAACACGGAGGACTTAAAAAGTTGGCAAAACACGCAGTTCTTGCCTCCTGAACTGCGGCAGTCAGTTTTCCTCTGGGAGAGGGTCCGGGCGGCGGAGCATCGGAGAAATGGAACGTCGACGAGGGGAAGGTGAGCGGCGAGTAGGGTACTGGGAGCGATGTGTAGAGGAGGCAGAAGAGACATTAGGCAAGGGCGGCCCGGAATCGTAGCGGAAATTGCGCATGAAATCGCCAGAACGAGGAGATCGCTGACGGCAAAAGCGTGCGACATGGCCCGGAAGACCGCAGGAATAGCATATCGGTCGATTGTCCTCGGTACGCCAGGGGTTCGTAGGGTTTCGGCGGGGTCGACGAACCGGGACCTGCGGCGGGGGTATAGACGGCGGTGGAGCATAAAAGGCCGGGCTGCTAGGGTAGGCGGCAGAGGTGGGCGAGCGCCGTGTACCGGTGACTGCTTCAGCATAGGTGAGCGGCGCTGCCACAGGAGGAGGTGGGGGACTGGATGGCAGAACTGCAGCGACCTGCTCCTGAATAGCACGACGGATAGTGGGCGTGAGAGATGGCGGCAGGTCGTGCGGAGGGCAGAAGGGGTCGGGAATGTGATGCAGCAGAGAAAGCTGGCGAGCGATCTCTTCGCGGATGAAGTCTTTAACCTGCTGCATGAACAGGGACTGCTCAGCAGACGAGCCACCAAGGGCCAAGCCAGCAAGACCCCCCGCAGGTGCGCCGGACTGCCGCGTAGATGCGCGTTGCTTGCGGAGTTCGTCGAAGCTTTGGCACAGCTGGATGACCGTAGCGACGGAGGTGGGGTTCTTCGCCAGCAGCATCTGGAAAGCGTCATCGGCTATGCCTTTTAGTATGTGGTTGACTTTATCCCCTTCGGACATGGAGGGGTTGACACGCTTGCACAGGTCAACGATGTCCTCGATGTAGCTTGTGAACGTCTCGGAAGGGAGCTGAGATCGAGCACGAAGACGTTGCTCGGCGCGAAGCTTCCGGACGGCGGGGCGGCCGAAAACGTCGGCGAAGCTCGTTTTAAAGGACGACCAGGTGGGCAGATCGACCTCATGGTTGCGAAACCATAGATTGGCAACGTCCGTTAGATAGAATAGGACGTTGCTAAGTTTCACGGAATCGTCCCACCGATTGTAAGTGCTGATGCGCTCATAGGAGGCCAGCCAATCGTCGACGTCTTGGTCATCGGTGCCACTAAATAGAGAAGGGTCACGCTGGCGCTGCACCCCGTGACAGAGTACGGTGGCAGGGATGGGCTGCGATGGTTCACTCGGACCTTCCGGCATGGTGGCGGAGACGAGGAGCGTTCCACTTCGAAGTTCCAGGATGAGGACCGGGACGGGAACCGAGGCACCTCCACCAAGTGTCAAGGCGTTTATTCGAAGCACAGGTCGGTTGGTCTTGGTTGACCGGCGACACGACGGGCACACTCACAGGCGTCGTTCGAAAAAACCCAGCTGCACTTCGTCTGCTTCTTCGTTGTGCCGCTTGAACTCATCCGCTTCTTCGCTGCGCTGCGCCTGTCGGTCCCATTACACTATATTTATTTTGTTCCTGCAACTGCGTTGTTTCCAATCTCTTTGCAGGTACATGCATCCAGAGATTTGAATTCATTACCAGCATTGTCTGGCGTGCAGTGCAGAAATAAACAAAGCTGCAACACTTTTTAAAGATGCATTGTCACCACAAGCAATCGTAAATTATTTTTCCAATAAAAACAATCTATACATTGTAGATTGTTTACATATTTTCTTAAGCACCCACATAAATTAAAGTAGATAAACTGAGGTGTGACAACTGAATAGATGTGTGAATTGAGATATGGTTAAGTGAGTGCACAAAATAGACTAAGGGACCACAATAACACTGTTCATAACACTGCTCAAAATGCTATACTGTTGCAGTACTGTAGAATCTGCAGAAAGGGCCACACAGCATTTCACTGAGTTAATAGGTAAGATAGATTAGCCTGCATTCATAGTGACAGTCATTAGAACAGTTGCATGGCAGACTCTTTAAGAATGCATCCAAGTCATCAGAGCCTTTTTTATTAAATAATTATTGCATTAGCACTGCACAAATATTTACTGTTTACATTACAATAGACTACATTGGTAACAATAGCTTGGATTATCATCTCCTGATATGCGTATACAGTTGAGCTTAAAGTGGTATAGACACAAAATTTTTGCTTACATCTTCTTTGAAATGATGCATCAAACATTAGTATAGACGGGTCATCACTTGACATTTGCCTACGGCCGCTAAATAATTTGTAACAATGTCACTAATTAGGTTACATTGTTCACGATACAAAATGTGTGATGCATGTCCTAGGTTTGGGCTAGGATTAGTGTAATGTATGCAAGTCATTTTTCATTTACAGGAGCTTATTCTAGATGTTCAATAAAGCCCAGGAAGGTGTTAGCAGAACACACAGATATTCTTTTGATTCCATGACAGGTATGACTTAAGATGAACACCAAGATATTTATATCTTGTGATAAGCACGCTAATAGCTGTTATCTGGAAACTATCTGGAGGATATTCGGGTACTCTGTGAATGATGAATTCAGCATTAGAGACATTAAGGAGCAAGAAATTGTTTCATCGAGATGTGACCTTTAATATTAGCAGTCCATATGAGCAATCACACTGAGGTAAATCAAAGCATCATCAGTGAATAATCTAGTCATGCAGACAATCTTATATTACATGTCGATCAACGACTGGTTCCATGTGATGAGTATAGGGTAAACTGTGCTTGATGACTTGCTTCAATTCGAACTTCCTCCCCCATAAAAAGTAATGCTGATATTCATATGCCCATACACACGCCCATGCCAATATTCATATGCCCATACACAGAGTGTTTAGCGTGGGAGAGTTGAGATGCAAATATGCAGCAGTACGCAGGCCTCCATTATATTTCTGCTAAAAAACAGCTCGAATGAGTTCTGCACCAATTGCGTGAATTAATTATCAACACTTGCAGGAGAAAATATACAATTTAGATTTCAACAACATATATCATACAAATGCTCACACTGAATTCGAAAATTTTGCTGAGGCTCTTGAGTCTGCCATATTGAAATGCACATTATGCACTACCCGTAGGTACGAACAATTCTTTGTGCCTGTGGATGAATCAGAACATACTTGAGGCTATACAAGAGAAGGATCAATGGTATCGTAAGTGGAAACGTCAAAAAGAAAACATTTGTTATTCAAACAAGTTCAGATCCTCCAGAAATTATGGAGTGGCATTAATACAGATGAGAAAGAAAGAATACAACTGTATGCTAATACAGAAAGCAGATGGAAACTCCTGAAAAATGTGGGATGTGGGAAATAGCGTAATCGGTAGACAGTTAAAACAGCGCGTAGTTCCTGAACACATTGATGAAAACACAGTTGATAGGTTTGATAATTCCTTCACAAACATTGGCCCTGAGTCTGTAGCTCATATCCCTAATCTACCATGCTCTGTTAATGACCCTTGTGTTCATGACACCTTCTTACCGCAAGCTGTTGCCGATTGTGACATCACAGCAATCAAGAAAACTCGTTGCAAACAAGGCAACCAGACATGACGGGATTACTTTGAGAGCATTAAAGAGAACATCCACCAACTTGCTCCACTCCTATCAACAATAATGGATCATACAGTTTACGAAGGTATTTATGCAAATATTTTGAGGATCGCTGCAGCTATACCAGTTCACAAACAAGGATAGTAATGATTCAGGCAGTTACCGTCCAATCTCGGTTTTGAGTATCATTAACACTGTGTTCGAAAAACTTGTCGGAAAGCAACTAAATGACTACTTGGAGAGAACTAGAATCATATCTCACTGTCAACAAGGCTTCAGAAATAACAGGTCTACATCTACAGCAGTAATGGCATTGTCTCAAGAGTTATGTTCATCTTTGCATAATTATGAAATGTCTGCAGCCTTGTTCCTAGACTTAAAGAAAGCATTTGATACTGTTAATCATAACATTTTAATTCACAAGCTAATGAAATATCCGCAGCCTTGTTCCTAGACTTAAAGAAAGCGTTTGATACTGTTAATCATAACATTTTAATTCACAAGCTAGAGCACTATGGTTTTAGGGATTCCACTCTTGATTTCTTTACAAGCTACATTACTAACAGAAAACAATTTTTCCACATAAAACACTTAAAATCATCTCGACAGCCTGTGTGTGCTGGAGTGCCTCCAGGGGTCAGTCTTAGGCCCTGTGCTGTTGAGTGTTGCTTGCTAATACTTTGTTCACTGATCATTTATAACCAAGTTTCATGTTGGCATCTTCTGTTGCTGTAATAACAAATGTGTACATTGGGCCTATACTAGCTTCGGCTATTGACCCAGCAGTTTTTGCAAACGTTTTGTAGTATCTGAAGTTAAAAGAAAGTACATGCTCTGAATTAGGCATCTGTGATCACGACCACTGGTAGAGCCGGATCAAACAAGTGCATTACATCACAAGTTGAAAGCAGTTGATTCACTTCATGAAAGCTTTGAACTGCCTCAGAGTCCCAAGCGAAAGCAACGTAGTGTCACAAGAGCCTGCGCAGAGGCTCAACAACACCTGCATAGTGAGACCACAATTGGGACCACTTGTTAAAACCACTTGTTTTGAGGTGGCACCACTTGAAAACAAGTGGGACCGTTTGGAATCCCACTTCATATTTGGAATCATTGTCTATAAAGTGGGGACATTTGGAATCCCACTTCATAGTCACCTCGAATTGCCATGAACTACTCAAGCGCACACTCCAAGGGAATGTTGAAAATCCACTGCAGCACGAAGAGGCTCATGGCTGAAAAAATGCAGATGCAGGAACCATTGGAAGCAAGCTGTTGTCAATGCACAGTGGTTAGAGTAAATGGTACCACAGGCCCACAAAGCGCAGATTTTGTTTAAAAAATCGGCCGTCTTGTTAGCATCAATGCCGCAGTGTCCAGGTATCCAGTGAAAGCGAATTTCTTTAACATGTAGTGGAATGAAAAATCTTAGAGAATGGCCCAGAAGAGCGTCCTTCGAGCCTTCGAGTGAGTCAGGACAGAAAGGCTGTCAGCAAGTATAATGACATCAGTAACGATGCAAGAGACCTTATCTATAGGGCCAACTGAACCCCTAGAAAATGAACAGCGAATATAGGTGTATAATCAGGGGCCCGCAACGAATAACTGCAATCTAGAGCCAATAGCTGCCTATAGGCGACTTCATGCAAACATTTAAAGCGAAAGCCTTTAATGGCTCTCGTTATCCATCCGTCCGCGAAATCTGTCACACTATGACGTCATCAATGGTATAATAATTGATATAACCCATATAGTCTTAGCAATTAAGAAGTAATTGGTGATTAGAAATTGCGCATTAGTTTGTAATTACACATTAATTTGTGAAGTAAATTAATAGCTCAAAACGAAACGTTAAAAATAAAAATAAATATCAATTTTAAAGAAACAAAAATAAAAAGGAAAAACTAACTTATGTGACAATGCAGTTTCAGAAGCGAAAAATTAAAAATAATTAAATAAAAATTAAAAGAAGCAGCCACAGTGGGCGCAGAAAGGCTTTCGCCTCGCGCACTTTACATCGCCAAAGTGACCACTGAATTTTAAAAAAAAAGTGCCTCTTCGTACAAGCGATTAATCGCCTTTTCCCGGTTCGCCCTGCACCTTCGAGCAACAATTTCATCCTATGAAGTTGTCCGACGCAACGCCAGAAACGAGCTGATCACGAACAACAGTGTTCACGGAATTGTCGAAGTCGCAGTTCTACGCAGGTTCGCGTAACTGAGCAATGTAAACCTGCAGCTGACAGGCTCGCCAGGGTTCTGTAAACATATCTTGAACCGCGGTAGCGTTCCGTCGTGGCTGAGGGCAGACGGTTGCAAGTGCTGAGCGCGGTTTGAAACGTATCTTCGCCTTTCGTAACTTCACTTATGGCGAATTCCACTGGTGGATCTGAAGTGAGGCGCTCGAATCGCAAAAGAGCGCCCCAAACCGCCTCGGAGCAGATCCGCCACTGGTCGGCGTATCAACCTTGTGAGCTCCGTTGGAACGGAGTTGCTCCAATCGACCAGCGGAATTCGCGCGGTCGGTCCAGGTCGACCAGTTGAACTCGAATTCGTCGTCGCGGAGCAAGAAAAGCTGCTCCAGCACGACCAGTGGAAATCGCCATTAATTTAGGTCCCTGCTCCTTCATTTTGCGCTCGTGGCAGGAGGCGTTAATTGCAGAACGACGCTGACCTTCGACGCCGCGCGACTGCAAAGGCATGGCTTTGCGCCGGGTTGCAGCAAACTCAGGCCAGACGCCTCTAAGTAGGTAGAAAACAGTGCCTTCCACTGGTTCCATGGTACTGGTGACTGGCCCGGTGTTTCCAGGAATGTACGAGGGGGCTTAAGATCCCGTGCAACTCATAGTAACTGTTTACCTCGTCGACACGTTGTTGTACTATAGATGCAAGATCGAACGACACACCGGAGCGAGCGATGTCATGATGACGCCAAGTTTCCGCCGAACCCCCCCCCCCCCCCCCCCCCCCTCTACTTTTCTTGCGTCACGTATACGTGGTGTCAAGAGACATGCATGTGACTGAAACTCTGAAGAAGCGAAACTGAAAGTAAGACAACCGAAACTGAAAATAAGAGAAGAGAAACTGAAACTGCCGCACAGTTCATTGCCTTATGGACACATGCAGTATCACGTATTATTTAACGTCTTCATAAAACCGCTGTTTGTTCTTCTATAGGATTAGCAGCATTAGTATATGTTTGCTATTAATGACACCCAGGTAATGAACATGATTTACCAACTTAAGTAGTGTTGGTTCTGGTGTAACACACGAAAAATTTATAGGCATGCCTTTGTGTATACGTCAGAAATGAAATTGTGAAGCAAGCCTTGAAACTGCCTGTGCATTTCTCATAAAAAAAAGAAAAACATTATCTTGTTTTCATAGCATGCGTGTCATCTATATCAGATGTGACTAATGTTGAGCTATAACTTTAAATGGCTCATGCTGGCTGCCATCAAAAATCACTTTTTTTTTATTCAACAAACCTCATAACTCATTTCTGTCACGAAAGCAACGAAATGCTTCACTTATATCTCATTGCTTTGGTGCAGTCATGGTTCATTATGCAATGTAAAATCTGATTAACGAATATTTTTGTTACTTGTTGCACGATACGTTTGTTCCTGAAATTCAGCACATCCACCAGTATTGCGTTCCCGCGCGGCTTTCTTTTTTTTTAACTGAGTACAGGTGAATAGCCACCGGATTCTTGGCTGATCGCCCAGTGTAGGTATGTGCCATCTTTTGATAGGCTAACAACATCAACAAAATTCGTCTTTCACTTCCAATCATGTGTGCTGCGGTATACTTTTTCTTCGACTTTGTATTGATTCCATCCGTAGTAGGCATGGGAGGCATTGGCCACGCTATCAGCTTCCGCAAGTTAGGTTCACGCAGAATTTGTTAGCTCCGCTTCAAGTTGATCTGATCTCCTTGCAACGAGTTGCTGAAGAAAACGGGTGGACGGGGCAGTGCGGGAAGAAGAGTCGTCGAAGGAAGACATTTGTAATGTTTCTTGAATATAGCCAAAGTTTCTGTTACCGTTATTCAATTTTTGTCCCCCTGTGATTTATCAGCTATTATTCGAACCCCCAAAGTTTAAAGTTCAAAGTAGTAGCATTACTTTTAAATTCAGAAGAAGCTACTAAACATTACAATTGGGATATATTCGCAGGATCTGGCTTGGAGCTATTCTGTTTGTATCCCTGATTATACTCTTATATTCTTCGTAGAGTTTTTGGTTATTTTGGCTCTTCTCTTAATTCCCAGGCATGTAGCTTGAGTTCTCATTCTTGCAGACTGCCTTTCAGTTCTAGTCTCCAAAATTCCGGAAAATCGTTATTGAATTGGTCGCTTAGGTTTTATGTTCCGTGCACAGTGCGTGAGATCCACTTGGTCTGAGTACCTGCCTATTCGGGTGTTTATTTTAACGAGGTGGCTGATTTATTGGCAAGGTCAGCTCTCAGCGCTCCTGTAATCTTTCCTGTCCTTCACCTCATTATGTTGGAAACTTCACGTTTCCAGCGGTTCCAACATATTTCAGCCAGCTTGAGTGATCCGTTGCTCAATACCGTGGATTTTCACCACTTAAATTACCCATGGAATGTCCAGTGGAGTAAATCAAGGCGTTGCGAGGTGTCAGTGACGCTTCTGCGATGCAAAATCCCTCACTTAAATTTATACTTGCGCCGATGCGGGTTCGCTGCGACAAACCTTTGTGTCTCATGTGGGCAAGTTGAAACAATAGGTCATTTTCTCCTCTCTCGCCGGCGGTTCGCAGTTCAAGGAAAGCAGTATTTGGAGGTCCCTCTTTCGAGGTTAGGACTCCCTCTGTCTCTTCCAGTTCTTCTCTCGTTCGGTGCGAGCGCCAAGGAATTTCCGTTAAGCAGTGTTTGTGGCTACCTTCATGATTACATAAGTGCGACTGATCGGTCACCTTGTTAGCTGCATACAAAATTCTGTTGCATGTCTAAAATGCTTGATTCTATTCTCGGTAATTCATATTTCTTAAATTTTATTGAATTTTCCAATTTTTATCCTGATTCAGTCTTTTACGCCGCCGCCTCACGTCTTTTTTTTCCCCCGTGCAAATATTTCATTGGCAATCTCCACTGTACCTTGGCAAATCCCCCTGCGTGGGTATGTGCCATATACGTTTACTGACGTGAAGAAGAAGAGTGTGGGCTACAAACACTGTCTGTACTTGTGCTCTTCCTTTTATTTGTTGTCTGTTTGCATTGTAAGGCATTAATAGGTAGAAAGGCATGCACGTAATGGGCATACCCTGTACGCATGAATGCGGAAGATGGTCATGGCTGTCCAAGCATTGCCATCAAAGCAACGGGACCTTCAAGAAACAGCTAGGATATGGTTGTGACCCCTCACATGCAGTGATACTCACACAATTTGAAAATGTTGCAAGTTACAGCAGTGCCGTGGTTATATTGCTGCAAAACAATTAAGCTAGCCCATTCATGCGGAAATATTTTTAGAGGCTGCCAAAAAGGAACATGTCAAAAAGTTACACGTCCTGTTTCATTGTGTTTGAAATGAGGCTTAAGATTAAATTAATGTTACAAATACGCGCTGAAGAAATGAAACGAATAAACTCTCATGTGAAGGAAATACAAAAGGGTATATTTACTAAAACTTATTTACAAGCTAAAATAGCATCGCACACACACTCTCACGGGTTCCTTGTCGTCTGTCACTTGACTGAGTCGCCTCCAAGCGCTGCAGGCTACCGCGCACCTGCAGTGCACTGGAAGCGCACACACACACACAAACACACACACTCTCACGCGCACACGTGCATGGGTCCACTTGAAAGGAGACGCCGCACGGCTCTCCGGTTCGTACTTCGGGCAGCGGCGGCATTTCCCGCGGCCCTAACGACCACACCAATAAGCTAACGAAGCGGGCGCCCATCGGTCCGTTCGCAGAACGGAGGGTGCCGCCAAGGACGCCCTCCCGCACCGAAAGCACACATGCGGGCACAAAAGAACGCTCGCTGCGCAGAACGACACTCGCAGAGAAACACATGTATATGAGAAATGGCCCCTTCTTACAAATGATGGTGGTAAACGAAATGAACAAGCAACTGCTGTGCAATCCATGCACTGTCATGCAGTACTTACACAATCACAGTCCAGTGACTGCAGAGCGGTCTGCAACCAGTAACTTGCAAAAAAAACTATACTATGCAGCGAGCTTGTTTGCACGGTATTTGTTACATTTATCGAACGATCACATGAAATTGGTATGGCTATTTCTACACAGTGCATTTCCTAAAGACTCCTTTCTGCCATACTGTACTTTTTACCCAAAATGCTTCTTACAGAGTCATAAATTGTTACGTACGCGTATAAAGATGTTTGTAGCAGGTGTGTGAGCCTGAACAAAAAAATTTTTTATTTTCCTTAATTCTTCAGTATTCCTGATTACGACGACATATGGGCATTTATATGTTAGTACAATTTTTTTCACGCATGACAATTAACTGATGCACCGATGTGTTTGGCACACATTCATCTTCAGACGTTTCATGTCTGTTTGGTCAAAAAAATACGAAATAATAGTTGACTGCATTAGTTTTGACTAGCATCACACAGCATGCTCTTGAAATTCCTCTAGCTGTTGTACAGAAGTCTGTAATTGGCTTCATTGCATAGCTTCATACTTGAACCATTTAAACTCTGCAAACTGTTCTTTTTACCGCACATGGCGACATGGCATGCGAAGCCGCGTGGGAACGGGCGAGGAGGATTCGGAGGTACAGCTGCAACTTCGCTGGAATCCAAAGACAGCTAGGCACTTGTCACGGTTAATTTCGGAAAGGCGGCTATGCCCCAGTAAAGTTGCGTAAGGTCTTTCCTTGCAGACCTTACTAAGTTCCTTCACTTCGCACCAGAAATGCTCACCGCCCGATTTTCACGGCAATGAATAAGCTTGCAAGGAATGTTATCGGCGGTCGCACGTGCATGACAATCCTTTCGACATGCGTGACGATGCCCACCGAAGGCATTTCAGGCTGTCGAAGGGACTTGTACGCTGGCTAAGCGAAGAGCGCGGAACATGCGTCACTGACAGCCCCCTTCCTTTCGCAGTCTTGTCCATCGTGCGTCGCGCCGAGCCCGACAAAGAGGAGGCCGTCACCCCCCCCCCCACCCACCCTTCCCTCCTGAATGGGGGGGGGGGAAAGGGGCGGAGATTCCGCAAATAGTTTCCCAGAGGCATCCTGTTTTTTTTTTTCATGGGGTCAAGGAAGGTGGCCCAAGCAGTGTGAGGCAACGTTCTCTGTTCATTCTAGAGAAGCAAGCTTACACTGCAAAATTAAACCTTGTCTTTCTCTTCCAAATGCAATTAACTAGGAGTCCTGTCCAAAACCATTTTAGGTTGTTATGTGGGCACCCGCAACCTTTTTTTTCCGTGTAACTCCAGCACTTCACCTTTGTCATTGTAGCCGCTATTGTTCAAGTACCATGCAACATCCTGTTATTAGCACTTGCTAATTCATGCCTTCTGCAGGGTTTAAAGGACCTTTAATTGGAAATGAGAGCATGTGCACAGGGTGGAAAGCGCGTGATCTGCCAGGAAACACTAAAGCGGCCCCGAGAAGGGATCTTTATTAAGGATGCCAGCCATCTTGGGCCTATGGTTAGGCCCTATGGTTATGGTATGGCCCTATGGTTAGGCCCCAGCTGTGGAAGCTATCCTCGGACACGACCATGGCCTTCGACATCTGATGTTTTTATTTAAAAACACAGGGACCGAAGTCGTGCTGTATGCAGTGCAATCGCCATGTGGTTCCATATTCATCCATTTAGCCCGGCTCTTTGGACGGATTCAGGAAACGACTAAAAAGAACAAAAGTAACGAGCAAACAAAGGTGCGCTGCATAAAAGTTAGAACGTAAAGAGACGAAGGCACGCTGCGCTAATGCTGTAGCGAGTTCTAACATGTAAAATTTCGCGGCTGGCGTCGATTTCTACAAAGCGCGAGTAGTGCCTACGGAAATAAACAAAGGCGCACTGGAGATGGGTAAGTCTGTATACAAGCACGAGTTTTTGTCTCTACCAGCGATTTACTAGCTCACACCGCGCGATTTAGATGTCTGGCGTCGATTTCGACAGAGAGGGAATACGGGCACGAAACGGGACGCTCGCGATCTGCCAGGAAACAATGAGGTGGCCCTAAAAAGGGCCGTTTGCAGGTGCACTTCAACCGCGACCTGCAGCGGCGTGGCGGCGCGGTGAGCAGTAGGCCCAGCAGTGGTCCGTCTTGTGCCCTTTGGCTCCGCACCGACGACACCGGTGCACGACGTACACCTCTCCTGGTCTTGCCCTTGAAGCCGGCGCTATCCCTGGTCCGTAGATCTTGACGAGGGCCGCGACGATAATCTTTGACATCTGGTCGATGCCCCGGTCTCTCGCCACGTGATATCGGTCTGCGGCAAACAAGGACAGCATCGGCTTGCCAGAAGCATCCAGGAAACGATGCTGCAAAAAAAGTTACGTTACAAGCGCCGCAATTTGGTGAGTTCTGCTCGAGAAAACTTGCGAAAATGTTGTTCAACCCTTACCTCGGGGTTGAGAATGTGCACGCCCGACAAGCGCTTCAGCGTGGCTGACAGACGGCGGTTCAGCTGGCGACGCCGGCGGTCCTCAAATTGCGCCTTACGTGGCTCATCGAAATGGCGTGGCAAGACTTTGAAGACCAGCACGACACTGGCCACGTTCTCCTGCAGCAGCAAAACGAGGTCCTGGAATGCGCAAGACATGTAGGTAAGCGGTACAGCACTTCATGAAGCGAAATTTGAGATAAAATGCCTACCTTTATGTGGCTGGAAGCGAAATGTGAGATAAAATGCGTACCTTTATGTGGCTGGCGATTTCTCGCGGGTCATCTCCTCTGTCGAGACAAAATCGGCGCTCCGAAAGCATGTCTCGGGAATTATTTCAGCTAGGCTGATTGCGTCGTGGCCGCTAAAGTTGAAAGTGCATGTTCTCACTACCGGCGAAAGCCGCAAGCGAGAACTGCACAAAAATTTCAGCTGGCTGTCGCCGACGAGCACACCACGCAAAACAGCCATAGCTGGACAGCTCCCGAAACAAGCGCTGCTGCCGAGCCCCACGAACCGAATGCCATGCTGCGCGGCGGCAGCGGCGGGGCGCCTAGCGATTCCCTAGGTGCTCTAGGGACAGGTCCAAAGTGGGCGCGGTGACGCACGTCCGGTTGAGAAAGAGGGAGAAGCAGAAAAACGTCACGGAGAAGCGCATTCCATCGACCAATCAGCGTTTCCAGCCCACCTGCACCGAAACGCTTCTTACGTCACTGCTAAGAGATGCAGCGCGCAGCAGTTTGACGTGGCGCCATCTGGGAGAAAACTGACTAAGCAGAAAAATTCTGTTCCCTCGATCGGATTTGGAATTATCCTGGCTTGGCTCGAACTTGGCTATTTTCTTGTCACTTCAATTAAAACTCAAGAAAGCTCTTTTCTTATTTTTGCCACGCTTATATTAACTAGTATATAGTTTGAAATATTGCAAAAATAAATGTCGTGTTAAGCCTTGCATCCTTGCTGTCAACTGCGGCTTTAACAATGTTTATATCAAACTCTACTTGCGCTTGAAAGCTAATGCCAGTCCCCACCCTAAGTTGGTTGGGAACACTGAGACAACCATTGCGCACATGGTCATGGTGCTAGCTGACGTGAATGTGTCGCGTTTTCACGGAAGAGCTCAAGAGCTGTGCAAGCTTTTTCATCTGCAGAGGCTTTGTTTGCGTGTTTGAACCTGCGTAGCCTCAGTTCTGAAATGCCTGGCTGCCGCTGCGCCCCAGGCTGCAGATCAAATTATGATGGTGGTCCGAGTGTCCGCGTCTACAAGTTTCCTGCCGACGAGACGCAAAGGGCAGCATGGACAAAGGCTATTTCTCGCGAAGATTTTGTGCCAACCAAGCACACTGTGGTAAGCGTCGCTTTTGGTGCTGTTTTTCAGGATGCTTGCCTTAAACTTTTTGCTTCAGTAAAACTTCTTTTTAGCCTAGTTAGTGCATTTTGAACCAAGGAAAAGCAGCAGCGCAAAAGCATGCAACCACGCAAGAAAGGACAACACACGAGCGCTCTTTTCGCGTTTTGTGCCATGTCTTGCCCTTTCTTCTCTTGTGGTTGCATGCTTTTGCGCTGCTCCTTTTCCTTGGTTTTGTGCTTCACACGACATTTTTTTTTATGGCTTGCTTCGGAGAGGGGACTTTTTCTTCACTTTCTTATTATTACGCTTGCGGAGTTTTATTCCCCAGTTATTTCGCTTGCCGAATTTTGTAAGCCTGTCGCCCAAACCTAATGGACTTGTGGTTTTACTTTGTTTTTAGGTGTGTGAAAAACACTTTCAAACGAGTGACTTCGTCAGGTTTGCAACGTACACGGACGAGAACACTGGAAACGTTATCGAAGTTCCGCTGCAGCGTGTCCGCCTGAAGCCAGCTGCTGTCCCGCGTGTGTTTCCCGGCTGCCCGAAATATCTCTCTCAGCCACCATCTTCGCGAGAAGCTCCTGCAGAAAAGAAGGCCCGACTCGAGGCAGCGTCACTGCAAAAAGCGATAGAGCTTTCTGTTGCTGCTAAAGAGGAAGAAGATCGCAGGAACAAAATTTGCAGTTTTCGGGAGCTGTGTTCTGCCCTTCCGAAGCTTAAGACTTCTGACTTCTGGACTGTGGTCACTACGCAGGCAAAGGTTTTGTTCCTGGAGCTCTCCTTCGGCCAAGCTCCCGCAGTGCGTTCATCAGTGGTGGTTTTAGACGACCTGTCTGTTCAGGTGTTTCTCGGAGGGTCCCGTCTCCACAGTCTTGGAGACGAATGTGTGCCGTCACAAATGAAGGATTTAAGGGAGCTTGATAAAGTGCTGCAGTCTGTTGAAAAGCTGCAGCGTTGTGCTAGTGGCAGCGAACAGGAACACCAGCTTCTCGAAACTGTGCTAATGCTCCTGGATGAGGTGAACAAGGATTATGAGCTCCAAGAACATCATGGATGGAACTTACAGGTACTGAAATTTGTGCGAAGCCAAGTCGAGCTTGTTTTGAAAAATGTGCCTCGATATCCACCAGATGTACTCGTGTTTTCAGGTCTGCTGTATTCCATTTCTCCACACGCATTCAGATTCATCAGAAGCTCGCTTAAAATTAAGCTGCCGCACCCAGATACTATTCGACGACTGTGTTCGTCATATCACATGAATCCAGCACTTGAACAGCAAGATCCTTGTTTCTTGAACTATGCTAAAACTGTATTGCAAGCAATGGCCGAGCATGAGCGCACTGTGACATTAATGATGGATGAGATCTATCTTCAAACCTATTTTGAGTACAAAGCAGGCTTCGTTACAGGTGCCGCAGCCAATAGTTCCGATCCGGCTAAAACAGCATATGTGTTCATGCTACAAAGCCTTTTGTCAAGCAACAAGGATGTTGTTCACATTTTGCCAGTCGCACAGATAGATGCAAAAGCACTGCATCTATTTTTGCACAAGCTCATTACTGACCTTGAGTCACTTGGATTTAAGGTACTAGCAGTTGTTTCAGACAACAATGCTATCAATCGGAAAGCCATGACATTTTTTGCTAGCCCCCCCAAAGCCAGTATAGTTTACACACACCCAGCTGATTCCTCTCGTCCACTGTTTTTCATTTTGGACCCTGTGCACCTTTTGAAGTCAATTAGGAACAATTGGCTAAACCAGAGAAACAGTGGAAAGTGTATATATTGCCCTGATCCAAGCAGCAATGACCCAAAGCCACCTATTCTTACGGCATCATTTAAATCTTTGTGTGATCTGCATGAGGCTGAGCAAAATAACCTTTTAAAGCTGGCACCAACACTCTCACTGAAAGCACTGAACCCATCAACTATGGAGCGCCAGAACGTTAAGCTTGCTTTCAGGATTTTTAATGAATCGACAGCAGCTGCACTGCAATGTTCCGCTGTACAACATGCTAAAGGAACAGCAGATTTCATAAACACCATTTTGACATGGTGGCGAATAGTGAATGTAAAGACGCCAAGAAAAGGTGAACGCCCCCGTGATGAAATGCAGTCTCCGATTGCGTCAACAACATGTCCACAGCTTGAATTTTTGAGGAAAATACCAGAGTGGCTAGACTACTGGGCTAGCCTCAGACACGATGCTGGCCACCTGACGAAAGAAACTCACATGGCTTTTGGCCACACGAGCCACGCTCTGCATGAGATCGCTTTATACTGCCTGGAAGAGCTGGGATTTCGGTATGTGCTCCTTGGAAAATTTCAAACAGATTGCCTTGAGGATAGATTCGGGAAGTATCGCCAGCTATCCGGAGCCCAATACCATGTCTCGATCAGGCAGATTTATGAATCTGAGAACAAGCTAAGGCTTCAAAAAGTACTGGACATGCCTGATCTTGACATTATTGCAGAACCGATCTCCGTCATAAGTGTTGAATCACTTTGTGCACAGTTCAGTATAGCAGTGACCAATGCTGATGTAGCAAAAAAATCGTCGATGATTCCCGCTGTTACGTATGTTGCGGGATACTGTGCCCATGCAACACTGAAAAAGCTCATGTGTATGTCGTGCAAGGACAATGTCGTCCTGGATAACACCAGTTTGGACCATGATGACACACTGCTCATTTCAGGCATGACAAGAGGAAGATTAAAGTTTCCACGAGATGTCGTAGTGAACGCTGTACTTTATACAGAAATAGTCCTTGACAAATTGAAGAGTGAGCAGTATGCATCCAAATTTCTGGCTCTTCCAAATCAGAAGGAGGTGTGTGTGAGTGTGAAGTGCTTAAATAAACTCTTTATTCACTGTATTCGTTGCAACTTTATTTAGAAATCTTGCTGGTTTGTTGTGAAACATCCGTGCAACGTGAAGTAGTATAGAATAACATATGAAGGAAGCTGACAGTCAATGCAACCAAGGAAAGCATAGGGGAAGGTTCGATTTTTAATGAAGTGGTTATGAGTGGGAAGGGAATAGTGTAATCATTTTATGGATGCAAGACAACTGACTAGGAAGAATTAAAAAAAAGTCCAAGGAGCTACAACTGGGGCTAGTTGGAAATGCATTCTTGAAGGGGATGATAAGCGCTGTCAAAATACGAGAAGGGACGAACAAACAGGACAAAGCGCTTTCTAGCAACTGTTTATTCCATGAAGAAACATGAATATATATACACATGTTAACGTCAAATCATGCGCAGAAGAGGGAAGACCGCACCGCACTGACAAGAGCGATATGAAGAAAGAAATAAAATAGAATAGAAACGAACAACACGTGCCTTTACAACAGCCGAAGATTACTTATCATGAGGTAGTTTAATTCAGTTCTCCCTAACAGCACCGAAGCGGAGCTGACGCATTGCTTATCTGGAGCAACATGCATAGCGAAGGCGTCGATTATTTCGCGTTCCCGCCTGTTCCTGAAGAATGCATATTCTAATCAGAAACCGTTAAATACTAATATTACGCTGGCACAAAACACGCAGTATTTTGAGAAATGGGTGCGCGACGGGCAACCGGAAACACCGCGTGGGGTGAAGCTGACTTCCAGGCCCATCTGCTGTGTGTGACCTCACGGACGCGTGCGGAGGCCTTGAGCTAGTCTAGGTGGTATTGCTTCGATGCGCGGCCGTGTCGGACGCGGTGGCCCTCCAGAGAGCGCAACCATGCGCTCGCGTTATGACAAGAGAAGAAGGTTGCTAGTGACACGTCGACAGGACCAGATGGTATTCCGATTATATTAATAAAGAAGCTTTGACCAAAATCCAAGAAAACATTAATAGAGGTAGTGAAAAAAATGGTAGTGGATGGCAAAGCCCCCAATGAATGGCGATCAAGTAGAATGAACATGATATATAAGGGAAAGGGGGACAAAGCTGACATAAGCAAATACCGTCCTTCAGAAACGCACTGCGACGAGTCTCAGTTAGCCTGAGCAGCTGTCTGTGGAAGGTATTGAGCAATGAAGAGGGAGCATACCTGGAGCGTGCGACGATGCGGTACGCGTGCGCTTCTTCGCTGCTATCACGGTGGCCGCATTAGTCCCATAGAATCATCTCTATATTGGAATCTAGAAATTGTGTACTTTAAGGCGCAGGCGACAAGAATAAAGCGGATGGCAGAAACAAAACTGTCGGAGCGAACCCACGCAAGCGCATTTCGTACAGCGCTGTTTGTGCCGTTTGCCGCGGCATAGTTTAGTTTTTGTGCTGTCGTTCGCGCTAGCGTCGCAGCGTCGATGTAACTGTGCCAACAGATGCACAAAAAATCACATGGTCTGTGTGTTGGCGTTGGCCTGGGTGCTTCCAGACGTCCCCGAACGCAGCGGCGAACAGGTGCCTATATAGAGTACGTGTATAGTATCGCTTTTCCTGGCCGGCGTCGCCATTACGCGCGCATTGAACGAATTCCGGGACGGCGTAAACTACCATCGTGAGATGACTTTCGCGAAGTACGACAAGAGAATTATACAACAATTGCATTATGTGACAGATATAGGCGATCGAGTTTCAGTTGAAGGGGCTTCTGTGGCAGCTGGACTATTTGGCTCATATGAATAAAAAACAAAACGTACCGGGAAAAACGCAGCAACCGCGAACGTAACAGCGGGTTCTACTGGATGCTTGTTTTGCAAAGGGAAAAATTAATCCTGCCTCTTTTCATTGCGAGGGCTAGAAGCGCCAGATGCGGAATTCCATCTTATATTGATATCACCGTTTTGGTGTGCCGCATGCAAGCACTATGATCAGTGCGTTTAGTGGTAAAACCTTTTATGCGCGATCCGTCCTCAAACACACACTCGCACAGTGAAATCTCGTTGTTTCGTGCTCGCTTTTATAGCTCAAACTTTTGGTCAATCTATTGGAACTGAATTAAGAGCGGCGTGCGGCGGTGGTTTTGTAGCCGTGTTCCCTTTGAGCAGTCTTATATATAAATTTGTCGCTGTAATAAACTTTCGAGATTTGCGACGTCTTTTGAACATGAAGACAATATATCCAAGGGCCATTACGTTTAGGGACAAATTGTGCGCGCGTCATGGATGGGAAGTATGTACGTGGCCACGTACCAACGGTCAGGCATTCGACGCCTCGATACTTCTAACTATTAAGCGACCGGAAATTTGTTCAAACTATGCTGATTAGAAACAAAGGGTAAGGGGACCGAAAATAGTTCTTTACGTAGAGTTCGGAATAAATTTGGGAGCCCGACCATGGGTCGGTACAGGTCTTTTCATTCTTATGCGACCGCTCATCAGCACTGTCAGCGGCGCATTCAACACGATAGGCCCCGCATACGGTAAAATAAACTGGTCCCACGTCGTGGCAGGAACCGGAGCGCAGCTGGGGAGAGAAACTGCACTTCGAAGACACCGTGTGACAGGGGTAGTAGACGAGTGGTTCTCCACGATGGCCACATGCAGCGCGCTGCATTGCCATGCTTCATCGGTCAGGACAGGTAAGCTCTACGGCCGTTGCGTATGCTTACATTACCGGCAGCTTTGTCGCACTGAAATACGCGATTTTGACGGGAGCGAAGTGCCAGTTTGTAAATACCGTCGGTTTGAATTAAGCGATTTACCTGTCTACAGTACACACCTTACATACCCCTCTGGCAATAATGGCCCTCAGCAGCTGAGAAAAGAAAAAATCTGACATTAACAGGTGATGCGAATTCACTCAGCTACCGTTCTGCTTGAGGAAAGATAGGTTACAACAGTAAGAGAAGACTATAAATCAAATTTAGCGAATATTTAGGGCCTCTTGTTAGCAGTTAAAGCCTGATATTACCCAGTTTGTGCACCCAAAACTGCTAGGACTGTTATCTTGCCTTTGTAAAATCCCTACAAAGAACATTCAATTCAAAGGGCCTCAATTACAATGTTCAGTGGGCTTCGGCACCCGTTTAGCAGTTGTCTCAAAGCTGTATGTTGGCGAAATTTTTTTTTTTCATTAGCTTTGTGAAGCATTTCCTGCTGCAATGGCATAAACATGAAGGCAATATGCGGTTCTGCAGCAACACTTCAGACTGTGATGCGACACACAGCAAGCACTTACCTCAAAGATGAGTAGGTTGCTCAAAGGAAACAATGTGGTGGCTGGGCATGGGCTTAAAAAAACTGCTTTGTAACACGGATTTTCTATACGGCCAACGAAGTTGTTACTCATATATTCATACGCTTCATCAATTACTGACAAGGCGTGTCGGTAGGAACACTTTATTTGGCAAGGAAGTCCTGGCCGACGTGGGCCTAATGCGACTCTGCCTGTAGGCCAAGGTGCAGACTTGTGGGCACAGCCTTGAGCCAATAGCCTAAAACGGGGAATAGGTGCCTTGGACCAGAGATTGCCGCGCCATGCAAGGTCGGCTGCTGCAGTCCCTCCACTAGTGTCAGTCATACACAGGGTTGGATGCCATGAAAAGAGAAAAAAGTATGCAAGCTCAGAACAATAAAATGCAACTAATAAACCACTAAGAGAAACCCACAAACAAATACACAAAAAATGGAATGCATATGAGGGAAAAAAGATAAAAAGATCTCCCAACAAGCTACAGCAGCAGCCCACGCACTCCTGTAGTGGTTTTGCGTATGGACATTAGAAAGATCCTTAAAAAAAAGAATAAAAGGAACATTGTTCAAGATGTGCCAGAGAAACCACACACAAAAAGAAGTGTGTACAAGCCAGAGACCAAGAATGAATAAAAACAGTCAAGACAATCAACGAAAGGGTTTCTGAAAGGCTTCTGACGCTGGCACACAGAAGCTCACAAGCTCCATATGCTAAACCAAAAACCTTAAAGGAGCGGAGACATCAAATTTTTGGTTAGAGTGTTCTTAGTTTCAAGCATTGCATACTCCCACCCAGCGCGTGATACGTGCTCCGCAATTTAAATATGAACATTAAATATTACCGCATTATTTATACTGAGCGATTTCGGTTTCTGAGTGTCGGAGTGCATTACGACGTCACTCCCGAGGAAGAGCAGCAACACTGGTCATGTGGGTTCCAAAAGTAATGACACAGGGACTGCTGCATCGTCTGCTCTCGTACACATGGTGTGCATATCAGGGCCTTTCGAAATGCCGGCCAGTACTGCGATATGCTTTATTTTCGAGTAGTTCAAATAATAAAACATTTGAAATTACAATACAAACATGTTCCCACAAAATGCAGTGATGAAAAGAAACATATACGAATATTTCTTTTCTCTTCATAATTTATCGCATCCTAAAGCTTACTGAGCGTCTCAATGAATGAGGGAAAATCATGTAGAATGGTACAATTAGCCTGAGCTATAACTGTGTTCAGTAAAAAACATGACAGCTTGACTTCGTAAGCTGCCGAATGACAATCTTTCGGCTTTTCATTTCTCGGCGTTTTGGCGAAGATCATAGCACCGAAGCGCGACCTTGTGGCAGAGCATCCGCCTCACATTCGGGAGGTGCTGTGTTCGATTCTCAGTGCCGCCGGGTACCCACCGGTTTTAACATTTCCCTGCCATGGTGCTCGGCTTATCTAGGGTGAGATGCTTGGGAGAAGGGTCTTCGACCAAACCGTTGCCTTGATGGATCGGAGATAAGTTCCGCCGTCAAGCAACCCTAAATCCACCTCGTGCGGTAGAAGCCCATCTTTTTTTTAACCCGTCATGCACACCTGCTGATGCGTGTGAGCCAGCCACAACGGTAGCAATCAAATACCGCCGCACTTTGCTCGAAGGGGGTTTGTGAGCGGAGAGTGCTTATGTCAAATCTATCTTGAGGCTAGAGAAGTGAACGTTGTGAGTTTTGTAACTGGCACAAGGCGAGAGTTTTGGACTGCGGGTTTTAACCACGTGGAGACGTTTTTGTGCCCGCATTTGACGGGAATTTTGAGGCGCAGGCTATCCTTCCCACGCAGTGCAGCTCTGGAGAGCCGATCACTAGGCCGAGGGACCGCCTGTTCCTATTGGATTAATTGGCTGGTGGACCGGAGGCCGCGGGAATCGTACCCACGACCTCCCGTAGCCGAGGCGAGCACTCAAGCATGAGGCCACGGCTGCGGTGGAGATCTCTTGTCACAGTTCAGACACTGAAAAGGCGTATGACGTGATGTGGCATTGTTGAGAAACATTAATGACAAAAAATCGATGAACAACAGCTTAAGCTACAACAAGAGTGAGAGCATTAACAAGACGACCTCTTATACACTTTTTTGTGACACCTCCAGCTGTGGAATGCTGCCCCAGATGCAGCATTCTTAACGGGACATGGCCCACTTAACTCTTGTGTATGGGTTTACCACACTGGAATCCCTGGCCGTAACGGACCCACAGATGCTGGCACATTTCAACTAGGAATCTGTGCTGAAATTTCAGCAGCTGTTTTCCTTCTCACTGGACGAAAAGTGGCTGACTGATCCGGACTCTTAGATTTGGAAGTTTGTTAAAATTATGCTCACAAGTTTTTGCTTTCTTTTAATGGTTCATAAGAGTGGTGGCCATATGTGCTGACATACATGTGCTTTCACAAAAGAAACAAACAACTCTACTTTGAGAAAATTCTGGAAAATTTCTAAACGGAACACTCTGCATGCTTACACTGTTCATTGTACTGCAAAAGAATATTTCAGGCTTTCAAGAAGGAACCCTTGAACAAGAGGGCTGACAAAGGTTGGTTTGCTCATCACTGAGAACCACTGCCTTTTACTGCCTTTCCAATGAAGGCACACTCTGGCACCCCTTTCGATAGCAGCAATGCCACAGGACACGCACCAAGCATTTCCACAAAAAGTAACAGCTTTCTACGACCTCGTCATCACAGCTCGAACCGCAGAGAAACTAGCCTCTGTTTGTTTCTGCAATAGCCTACAAGATTGGCGAGGCCTGAGAGCCAGATTTACAGATCGATTTTGATGCCACATTGGGGTGGCGTGGCACCTCACATCAGTATACTGAAAGCGCATGAATTCTGCACATTCCTATGACTACGGCTTTTTCCACAGAAAATACTTTTGAACGTAGCTGTGTCTATTCATATGCACCAGACCAAACTTAATGAGGAGTGTGGCAACCTGTACAGAACCAACTAGTACCGTATTTACACGCATAATTTGCGCACCCTTAACTTATCACTCGGGTTTACAAAAAATTTTTTTTTACTCGCATATTTTACGCACCGTGCTGCGCTAGACCACCATCATGCACGCGGGCTCTAACCAGTAGCATTCGGCTATTCCGTGTGTTTGTTCGGAAGGCTTTTTGAATCTATAGTGCACTGGGCATTCATGGTGGTGCAGGACCGCTGTTACAATCGCGGTGGCACCAGCGGCATCGCCACTCGGAACGGTCAGCAGCGCTTTCAGGGAGGATCGGCAGCTGATAGAAGAGCCAACACCGCTGTTTGTTTGGCTGATGCATGTGACTCGACTGCCGGCTACGCTTTTCTCTGTCGCTCTGACGGCTTGTGTTTGTTTGTTCGGTCGTGTCTTGCGATGGGATATCACAACTATACGGCAAGTTTCAAATTGCTTGTCAGCGCCTTATCATGGCGCGGAGCGGCGAAGCCAGCGAGAATAACCGCGTGCGCACAAGTTTGTCCATAGACGACAATCGTTGTGTCAGCAAACTTGTGTGCATGTGGTTATTCTCGCTGGCTTCTCAGCTGCGCGCCGTGATAAGGCGCTGACAAGCAGTTTGGTCGATACTCGCGCGGTACTGTTAAATAATTGTGTGGTCTGATAATTGATTTATTGATTCGCGGTTGCTTTCCCAGACGAAGTTGCGAAAGCAAACTTACGGAATCTGGAACTATCGAACAATTGGCTGGGTTTTTTTTCGGGGGCCGGCCAGCGTAGGGTGCGGGTTCGGGTGCTGACGTGTACGCAGCAACATACACTATACCTATATTGCGCGTTATGACCTTTGTGGAGTTTAAGTCGCGCTCGCGAAATCCCCGCGTAATTTGCGCACCCCCTTCTTAGAGCCCTAATTTCTGAATAAAAAGTGCACAAATTATGTGCGTAAATACGGTATATACAATGCTCACTTAATTGAAGACAAGAAAAAGACAGATAAAACAGGCAGGCTGCCATGCCTAATACTCATTAGAAGCAAAACTATGTCATGCCAATAAGAACGGACCGTGTGCTGGACACTCACAGTATCGTTAAAACTCGCAGCAGACCTCTGCGTTAATTTCAGTCCGTCCTTTTCCGAGACCTGACCACTTTCTTGATGCTATCCCTCACAACTGCCAGAATTTTCCAGGTAAACGAAATTCCTCTGGACAATTCTAGATTGCTAGACACCCTTTAAAACCGTCACAGCCCTTCAAAGAAATACAGTAGAACCTTGCTGTTCTGTTCTTGGTTCGTGTAATCTGCAGTATCACAAAACGAAAAATTATGCGCGTTGTGCTATTTTTATTCACAATACAAATCCTGGATAACTTTTTGAAACGATTCCCTGGTATACATGTCCATAAGTTTGCCAAATTCTGACAACATGATGCATTCAGAGACCAAGAGAAAATACCAGCCAAGCTAGTCATCATTTTTGGATGCTTTGCCCACATGCAACTGAGCACTGCGGAGAAGACGCCGCTGCTGCCCTGCACAAAGGCAATGACACAAAGCATCTTAAGAGCAGCTGCGGCTCTTCCACAATGTACAAGTGTAACGGGACAAATCTGAGAACAGTAAGAAATAGTTGACGGACTGGACATGCCATGAAACTTCACCCCCATGGAAAACAAAAATATGGAAACAACTTGCAAGCGCTAGCAAAGGAACTTTTCAAAATTTGCGCCAGCACATTCACAAAAGTTTTATTGAAGTGAAAGTGCTAATAAATGCCAGGGATTAGGAAATGGCGCCAAACCTGGACATAGAGACAGTCACGGGCAGACCGGCAAAAAATTACTGTAATATATTTACAGTAATTAAATTACTTTTCTCGGTAATTTATTATGTAATTCATTACTTTTGTGGCCTGGTAATTTAGTGATGTAATGAACTACTTTCAAGCAGTAATTTCACGGAAAAGTAATCAGTTACTAGCAATATTACTTTTGCTGCATACCGAGTCCATGCTTCTCTTCGTATCTGCCATGCTTTGGCCTCGCGTTTGGGAGATGAGCGTATACAAAGCAAAGATGCAGTTTATGGGGGTTTAACGTCCCAAAGCAATCGACTATGGCTATGAGGGACGCCATAGTGAATGGCGCCGGGAATTTTGACCACCTGGGGTTCTTTAACGTGCACTGACATCGCACAGTACACGGGCCTATAGCATTTCGCCTCCACCGAAATGAGACTGCCGCAGACGGGATGAAACTAGAGTCTTTTGGGTCAGCAGCCGAGCACGATATAACCAATAAGCCAACGCGGCGACTCCCAAAGCAAGAATAAATTACGGACACACTAGAGACTACTTTCATGCTTTGAAGGCGAAAAACATTCACTTTTTAATTTATATTGTTTCCTTCCCTCCTAGTGACACACCTACTCAAGCTTATAGTCATAGGGCAACACATACATTAAATGAATCATTACTTGCCAAGAAACAACGCGGTATTGTGGCCGATGGGTTGTGTGATCACCTCGTAATTTGAAGGCCCTGGGTTCAATTCTCTGCACCCTTGGAAGAAATTTTTCTCTTTGCTGACGATGTCATTGGGGGTTATGGACCACTTTTCCTGGACATCGACAACACGCCGGGTATCGATGTTAATGTGCCACTTAAGGCTTATGCCTTAAAAGCGTGCAAGTAGTAATAGCCAGCACCCCAGGGAAGCACGCGGACGAGAGGTGCGCGCAGGCGTCAGCACTGCCTTGGTGAAGAGTCTGCATATCAGTCACAGGACTGCTACGCATCTCCCTGCACTGCATAAGGTCTCACACACAAACGCACTGCATGGCCACCAGGAGAGCTCGATGACCAAGGCATGCCATATGGCACCTTCACGCAGACGCACTGCGAGTGCTTGAGCAAGTACTTTGACGTCTTTGAGTACTTTGACACTGACAAAAAGTCTCAACTTACATGTGTAGGAAAGTTGGCCACGAGTTGTCGGGTTTTTGTGGCCTCATCTGAGGCCGTATTTCTAACTCAAGGGCAAGATAGGCAACAGCGTCCCAGCTACATGCAATGTATTTTCACCAACTTGCCTACAGAACAAATCAATTGAACAGCAGAATTGGCAGCTTCTCGCACGCCTATGCACTTCTGGTATGATGCGTGGATAAGCAGTCACTGCACTCCCGCTGTTTACGCGGATGACAAATTCTTCAAAATCAGGATGGTGGGACCATATTACACATTGAACAATGTACTTCTGATTGAAGAATGATATTACAAAGACCTCATCTACATCAGCAAAGCGGCAGTCCAAATTGACTAAAAAGGGGAAAAATTTCTGACGCCCATTTTCAAACTCAGTGGCGGTGCAAACAAAAACAAATAACTCTAGAAATTTTGCACAAGCTATGGCCAATGCGCCACATTTTAGCATCGAAACGAAGTAATTTTCATTACTTAAGGCAGCTAATTGTAATGCAATGTCATTACTTTGAGACCAGTAATTTGTAATGTAATTACTTCTGTGATTTAAAGAAAATTAATTAGTAATGAAATTTAATTACTTTTCAAAAGTATTTTGCCACGTATGGTGTGTGGTCAGCGGCTGCCTAGGGAACTTCTCAGTGGCCTTAAGTTCTTAAGCAAACAATGACACACCACCCTGTTTCCTATTTGTGACAATGTTCATGAGAAAATTGAATATTGTGACAAAGACGACGAAGCTGGCTGTAGTGCGTTACAGAGCACTCGCGCTAGGCCAACGGCCATTAAATTATATCTCTGCCATCGTTCATCGCAACTCACTCTTTGGACAGCCACCACGTAACAATATTATACACCACACAGCATTTGCATTGGAGGGAATGGCCAAGAGCATTTTCCATTTGGTTTTCTGCGTGCTAAAGGAATATAGACACGTAATTTTGGTGGCATGTTTTCTTCTCTACAACGATGCAGAAAATACCACTGCGCATGAATCACCATGTGATATTTGCCCATGACCGCTAAATAATTTATAATTGAATTTTTTCTGTCACGCTGTTTCAGTTTCAACAGCCGAACAATTGCTGTGATGTCAAAGAGTGCTTTTGTGTCACGTGAGGCATCGAAAAACGCCCATATAATCGTTGCTTCATCGTTATGATTTACTGCACTGCTGAAGCCAGCCTTCCTGAAGAGCCGGAATGCCAACTAATGTGAAAGCAGCGATTATATTGTAGTTTTTCATGCCTCACGTGACCTGTAAGTACACGTTGGCGTCACAGTCCTCATTCGGCTGTTGAAACTGAGACCGAAACAGCACGAGAAAGAAATGCTATTATAAATTATTTATTTGTTATAGGAGAATACCAGGTGGTAATTCACGTATAACAACGCCTTACGCATCGTTACACTTTTCAAGTCCACCGGCATTCTACCTTTCCATTCCATGTATACATTAAAGATAGCCCAGACAATTCATAAAATACTACAGCTCAATGAACCGCTTCCCCACAGTATCTTTATAACTCCTAAAAGGGAGACTAGGGCTGCTAGTGCAAAACATTTCAATTTGCCCGCCTGTCACAATACTTACGGGCAAAGATTATTAGAATTGAATGGAGTTTTAATCTGGAATGGCATTCCTAATGAGGTTAAAACAGAAACAAATTTTGTACAATCCCTCAAAATGTTCCTGATGAATATGTGAAGTATATGGTATGAATTTTTACTTTTTGTTTCGAAGAGAAATATGTTTTTGTGAGCGTTTTGTTTGTATTCCTGTATTTTTTCTCCGCAAATCTTATAACGTTCTAATTTTCATTTTAGGAATAGAAATGTTCGTTTCCGCGTGCTGCAAATATGTTGTATTGTATTGTGTTGGACCCGAAACTAGCCCCTGGCTATGGGTCTAGTTATTATTGTACATATTGAATTGTGCTCAGTTTCATTTTCGAATAATAAAAAAACAAAAACAAAAAACACGCACCCAAAAGTTAGGTGTCTATACTCCTCTAATTCTTTAGACCCACCATTCTGCTTACTGATCTTGCTTTGCAGTTCATCTGCTGAGTGACTTAGCGATATCACCTGAGAATTGCAGATTACTAAAATATTCTCCATTAACTCTTATCCCCACTTTTCCCAATCCAGGCCTCGGAATAGAGCAGGTATTCCTAAATACGCCCTGTTTACAGGAGGTATTTTGTTGCAGAGGACGCAATGCGGAGACTCATTTTTTTTCTGCATGATTGGTGATGGATTAGACAATGCAGTCCAAGACTTCTTCAGCACAGTTTGGTATTGACACTGTTGCTTCCATCACTGGCAAAACACCATCCAATGAAAGTAACGCCTATGTGGAAGCTGAAGACAGCTAAACTTCTACTGTTGGAAAAAACTGCATGCGTTCTAGACACTTGCTTGTTCACTCAAATACGGCCTAATAGAGCAGCTGGGACACGAGACCTGGCTTACATACCTTTGAGGCTGCACTCGTAGCTATGTGATTAAAAGGTTTCGCCTGCACATTCTTTGAAATGCCTCAGGTATCATCTTTTACCAGGTCAACGGATATACTCAGGCTGCTTTCAGTTTGGGCATATTGTTACGTGGCGACAAGCCGAATTATAAGTGTCGATGAACGATGGCAGTGAGATCATTCTAATGGCCCCTCGCCTATAGCGCGACCTTTCTGTTCCCGCGCCACTGCCAGCTTCGTCGTTTCAGTGACACTACCCGGGGATCAAACTATGATCAAACCAATTAACCCTCGGCCCTCAGTCCCCAGCGGCTGCAGAGCAACTGACCACGGCGGCGGTCAGACCTGTGACGCAGCGGAGGGTGCTAAGAATCTCTGGCTCCGGACAGGCCGCCATTGGAATCTGAACCTGGCAACGTTTAACGCTAGAACATTAGCTAGTGAGGCTAGCCTAGCAGTGCTGTTTGAGGAACTAGCGGGAATTAAATGGGATGTGATAGGGCTTAGCGAAGTTAGGAGGACAGGTGAGGCGTATACAGTACTAAAGGACGGACACATACTGTGCTATCGCGGGTTAGAGGATAGACGAGAACTAGGTGTGGGTTTCCTCATTAATAAGGATATAGCTGGCAACGTAGAGGAGTTCTACAGTATTAACGAGAGGGTAGCAGCTATAGTAATTAGGCTGAATAGGAGGTACAAGCTGAAAGTGGTGCAGGCCTACGCACCCACATCCAGCCATGATGACCAGACCGTTGAAAGCTTCTATGAGGACGTAGAATCAGCAATGAATAGAGTAAAATCGCAGTACACTGTACTGATGGGCGACTTCAATGCGAAGGTGGGCAAGAAGCAGGCTGACGACCACGCGGTAGGTGACTATGGGATAGGCTCTAGAAATAGCAGGGGAGAGTTATTAGTCGAATTCGCGGATATAAATAATTTACGGATCATGAATACCTTCTTCCGCAAACGAGAAAACAGGAAATGGACCTGGAAGAGCCCCAATGGTGAGATTAAAAATGAAATCGACTTCATACTATGCGCTAAACCTGGCATCATTCAAAATGTGGCCGTCCTCGGAAGGGTTCGTTGCAGCGACCATAGAATGGTAAGGTCTAGAATTAGCTTAGACTTGAAGAGGGAACGGAAGAAGCTAGCGAAGAAGAAGACCATTAACGAGTTAGCTGTAAGAGATAAAGCACAGGAGTTTAGGATAGCGCTGCAAAACAGATATTCGGCTTTAACTGAGGAAGATGATCTTGATGTTAATTCAATGCACGATAATCTGACATCAATAATTACGGAGTGCGCAGTAGAAGTAGGCGGCAGGACAGTTCGAAAAGATACCGGGAAGCTATCTCAGGTGACGAAAGATCTGATTAAGAAGCGCCAAAACATGAAGGCATCTAACACTACCGATAGAATAGAACTAACGGAGCTATCAAAGTTAATAAATAAGCGCAAGGTAGCCGACATAAGGAAGTTTAATATGGAGAGAATCGAGCATGCTATAAAGAACGGAGGTAGCCTAAAAACAGTGAACAGGAAACTAGGCATAGGTAAAAACCAGATGTATGCATTAAGAGACAAGCAGGGCAATGTCATTAGCAATATGGATAAGATAGTTAACGTAGCCGAAGAGTTCTATACAGACCTGTACAGTAGCCAATGTAATCAGAGCGCTAAAGAGAAAGACAGCAGTGCACAGCAATGCGTCATCCCGCCAGTAACGAAAGATGAAGTAAAGAAAGCCTTAGAAGCAATGAAAAGGGGAAAAGCAGCTGGGGAGGATCAGGTAACAGCAGATCTGTTGAAGGATGGAGGGGACATCGTGCTAGAAAAACTAGCCACCCTGTATACGCAATGCCTTATGACCTCGACTGTACCAGAAGCTTGGAAGAATGCAAACATTATCTTAATTCATAAGAAGGGAGACGCCAAGGACTTGAAAAATTACAGGCCGATCAGCTTACTATCCGTTGCCTACAAAGTACTTACTAAGGTAATCGCTAATAGAGTCAGGGCAACGTTAGACTTTAATCAACCAAATGATCAGGCAGGCTTTCGTAAAGGATATTCCACAATAGATCATATTCACGCTATCAATCAGGTGATAGAGAAATGCGCAGAATATAACCAACCTCTATATATAGCTTTCATTGATTACGAGAAAGCATTCGACTCAGTGGAAACCTCAGCAGTCATACAGGCATTGCGTAATTAGGGGGTAGAAGAGCCTTATGTCAAAATACTGGAAGATATATATAGCAACTGCACAGCTACTATAGTCCTCCATAAAGTCAGCAATAAAATTCCAATAAGAAAGGGCGTCAGGCAAGGAGACACGATCTCGCCAATGCTCTTCACCGCATGTTTGCAGGAGGTATTTCGAGGCCTGAATTGGGAACAGTTGGGAATAAGAATAAATGGAGAATACCTAAATAATCTGCGATTTGCTGATGACATTGCCTTGCTGAGTCACTCAGAAGGTGAACTGCAAATCATGATCAACGAGTTAGACAGGCAGAGCAGATCGATGGGTCTAAAAATTAACATGCAGAAAACCAAGTTAATGTTCAACAGCCTAGCAAGAGAACAACAGTTCACAATTGGCAGCGAGAGCCTAGAAATTGTGCCGGAATACGTCTACTTAGGGCAGGTAGTGACAGCTGATCCTGATCATGAGAGGGAGATAACTAGAAGGATAAGAATGGGGTGGAGCGCATATGGCAAATTCTCGCAGATCATGAGTGGCAGTTTACCAATTTCCCTCAAGAGGAAAGTGTACAACAGCATGATCTTACCGGTACTCACCTACGGGGCAGAAACGTGGAGGCTAACGAAAAGAGTTCAGCTTAAGTTAAGGACAACGCAGCGAGCCATGGAAAGAAAAATGATTGGTGTAACGTTAAGAGATCGGAAGCGGGCAGAGTGGGTGAGGGAACAAACACGGGTTAATGACATCCTAGTCGAAATCAAGAGAAAGAAATGGGCTTGGGCAGGGCATGTAATGCTAAGGCAGGATAACCGCTGGTCTTTAAGGGTAACGGAGTGGGTTCCAAGAGAAAGTAAGCGTAGCAGGGGGCGGCAGAACGTTAGGTGGGCGGATGAGATTAAGAAGTTTGCAGGCAAAGGGTGGATGCAGCTGGCAAAGGATAGGGTTAATTGGAGAGACATGGGAGAGGCCTTTGCCCTGCAGTGGGTGTAGTAAGGCTGATGATGATGACCCGGGGAGGCCGAGCGATCATCCCGATAGTGAATAGAACACACCGACGGAGAGACGGCTCAGTGGAGATGGGTTCAGAGGAGGACGGTACAACACAAATGGCATGGGGGGGAAGTGCTGGCTGCCACGATGAAAGATATGTGTGAGTGAATCCTAGTCGACGAAGCGCTTGGGACACAGGTCACCAGTAGCCAACGGACGAAGCCCTTGAATGCACCGAATGGCATGGGCAGTGGGGTGGTGTCCTCACGTGTGGGCGGCGTCTCGGGTCGCGGCAGCAATGTCATGTCAACGTGTCTTGTGGTCAGGGCGGGGGACGGGACTGCGGTGAGCGGCGAGGTCGATTCAGGTTCGGCGGGCTGGGGCACAGCGGGGCAAACCAGGTGCACACGGCCGACGATAACGGCAGGTAGAAGACTCCGAAGATCCAGGACCAGGATGGGGATGATACCCCGCATCTCACACCAAATGTTAAGTGGCGACCAGCCGAATAATAAGCGGCGATGAATGATGGCAGTGAGTTGATTTTAATGGCCGCTCGCCTATAACGTGACTTTTCCGTTCCCGCACCACTGCCAGCTTCGTCGACTTCGTGACAATATTGCCGCTTTGCACAGTTTTTCCACAGTGCCGTGAGGTATGCCTTAACGAGGTTTTACTGTACCTGTGAGTACTAACGTTGCTGAATTTGATGCGTCTGAACGTGAAATCTGATCCGATTCATACACCTCCTGCAGTAATGCCCATGATCCAACTATAAAATTGAAGCTCTGATCTATTGCTATGCGATGCATTCAGAACAGGTGCTGCCCTTGATGGTCTCGCAGATAACTTTGACCACAATGGCAACAAAGGCATCAAAGGTTGCCTCCAAACTATAGCTCTCCATCATTCGTGGCATGTTTTCCGCTGCTCTACTATCTTTCTCCACAGTGGCCCACTCATAACTCACCTCAGTTCTGGCTGCGGGGCCAATCCAGCAAACAGACTTACGCAGTACTGTTCGGATGGACCTTATGGCCATGCCACTGCTCTAATTACACCCTACCACTTTCGCTCGGCCCCATGGCGACATTCCTAACAGAGGTGGGGGAAGGAGGAAGTTGGAGCACCATGAAAGCCAAATGTACAACACGGACGTAGTGCAGTGGCCTCGCTCAAAGCTCTTGCCCTGAGCTCAAACAGCACAGGTACTTCTGGTCGAGCTTACAACTTCGTCATGCCCGAGTTGACAGCTCACATCGAAACACACACATCGAAACAAATTTTTAATTACACACGCCAACAATGCCGCATCTATTAAGATACGGAAGATGATGTTAAGCCATCTATGCCCTAACCAACCCAAAATTCTTACTACTGTCAAGTAGATGACCTCGATTCTCTTCGGCAATACATCCAGCTCATTACTGTTCACAGCGATGGTAAATTGTTATTTTTACCTCTCAGATTTTCTCATCAAGAGGCACAAGGGCAATTGGTTAACTGTCTGGTTCTTGGGACCAAGTGACATTAAGCAATTACTACAAGCACTGGACAAACACTCCCTGAAGGAGCCACTGAAAATCTTGCACCAAAGTTGCAAATTATACTGTTTGAAAGGGCACTACTTTTTTATTTATTTGTACATTATTTGTACCTCAAAGGCCCACAAGGGAGTATTACATGAGGGGTGGGCTGACATGTATTAGAACCTCCTGTCACATAATTTTTTCAGAAAAGGCAAACTGAAGAGTTAAAAGCATAACAGCGCGGAAAACGGGGACTTCAAGGGTAGAAAACACAGGACAAGCGCTTGTCCTGTGTTTTGTACCCTTGAAGTCCCCGTTTTCCGCGCTGTTAATTTTTTAAATATGTATCACCAACTCGCACGCCTTGCTATCGTGTAGAAGAGCTAAACTATTCATCCACATCCTTGAGGTTTTTTTGCTCCCATAATTCCTACCGCACTAGAAGCCGTGTGTTGGTGCTTGAAACTGAATGCCACACACCCATATGCATGCAGCAGACATCCTTTACCAGCATAGCACCACACAAGATCATGTCAATGCCTCATTTGGGGACTAGTGGTGCAAGCACACAGAACAGTAGGAACAAAACGCAAACATTAATGTGTGAGCCACTCCTGTGCTCTGTCTTTTGGGCTACATGTCTCAAGATGAACAACCCCTTCCCCATTTTCCTCAAAAAGTGAAACTACAACGAACATCTACTGTTAACTTGTGAAAACAAAATGACAAACATAGAAGGAAGAACAAAAACATGTCTCGTCCTTGTGTTTCTTTGTATTCTTCAATTACGGGAACTACTTCCTCGTTCAGCTACCTGTCCTACCTAGATTCGTCTGCGACTTCTCGCCTCTCGCCACTGCTTGTCTCTAGGGGCAGAAACGTTGCCAGTTCCAAAGCAGGAGGCCCACCTTCAAAATTATAACTTGCTAGATACGTGACAGCCTAGCTGCTTTGTTCAGTATACAGGCAGGCTTTGTTCATTTGGGGTCTGCAGGTGAAAGCTGTTGTCTTAATAGTGAATGTTCCCACGTTTCCTTTTTTTTCTTCTTTCTATGTAATGCTAGGACAAAAACTGTTGCCGACCCAATGCAACGGAAGGAGCCACATAATCATAAGGTCTCTTTCATTCGGCTGCACTTCCTGCACTAGTGCGGTACGAGTTCTAGGCTGGCCGAAATGAATGAAATGAAAGCCGAATTGCTGCACCGCAGCTGCGGTGCAGCAGTATGGCAATGCCCATGTGTAGGTTGAAGAACTGAAGAAGGTATGGCAATAGTTATTTAATGAAATGATCACCGTTCCTTGTTGAAATGTCGATGGGGGTTTAAACGTCACAAAGTGACTCAAGCTATGAGGGATGCCATAGTGAAGGGCTCTGGAAATTTCGACCACCTGGGGTTCTTTATCATGCACTGACATCACAGTACACGGGCCTCTAGAATTTTGATGGAGGCAAAATTTTAGGGGCCCGTGTATTGTGCGATGTCAGTGCATGTTAATGGAGCATAGAGACCTAATATTGGTGGCATATTTTCTTCTTTATAATGAAGACACTACAATGCATGAATCACGATTTGGTATTCGCCTACGACCGCTAAATAATTCATAATCGAATTTTTCTGTCATGCTGTTTCAGTTTAAACAGCCGAATGAGAGCTGTGACGACAAGGAGAGGTTTTAGGTCATTAGAGGCATAGAAAAACTGCGATATAATTGCTGCTTTATCGTTTTTATTTACTGCACTGCTGAAGCCAGCCTTCCAATAGAGGAGGAATGACAACAAATGTAGAAGCACCAATTATATTGCAGTTTTTCACGCCTCACATGACCTACAACCTCTTTTTAAGGTCACAGTCATCGTTCAGCTGCTGAAACTGAAACAGCACGAGAAAGAAATTCAGTTATAAATTATTTAGCAGCCGTAGGGGCATACCACGTGTAATCCGTGTATAATAATGCCTTACACCTCATTACAAAACAGATTGCTTTGATTTATGGGGGTTTAACCTCCCAGAGCGACTCAGGCTCTGAGGAATACTGTAGTGAAGGGCTCTGGAAATTTCGACCACCTGGGGTTCTTTAACGTGCACTGACATCGCACAGTACACGGGCCTCTAGAATTTCGCCTCCATCAAAATTCGACCACCGCGGCCGGGATCGAACCCATGTCCTTCAGGTCAGCAGCTCCATTAAAGAACACCAGGTGGTCAAAATTTCCGGAGCCCTTCACTACAGCGTCCCTCATAGCCTGAGTTGCTTTAGGACATTAAACCTCCATAAACCATAACCTTTCAGCAAATAACTGTCATCATTTCATTAAATAACACGTGCCATAACTTCTCTGCTTCTTCAACCTACACATAGAAGAATTGAGTGACTGTTTGAGGCGTCATAATGAAAACCTAAGCGGTCAAGTCCAGTTGCATGGGCAGCATTTCAGCGCTAATTCGTAAGTAGCCTGTGTGTATACATGCAACAATTTTTTTCTTCTGTGAAACGACGATTTCCTAGATCAGGTTCATAGTAAGACTTCTTTGCGATTTGCTGCTTGAAAATTCTTCCAAGTGTTTCAGGATTTTGGTGGTCGTTGGCGTCGGCAGCATGCAGTTGGCTGCAATTTCGTGACAACAGCAAGGCTATCAATCGGGCCTGCACTCGACCATTCGTTTTGGAAGCGGACAGTGCCAAGTTGCATTTGAACCATCTGAACTGACACTGCATGCTACCGGCACCACCGTGGAACTTCACAGAACTAGTGCAGAGAGTGCAGCCAAATCAAATAAACCTATCATGACCACAATCTTAACAAAGTGGTAGTTTGGGCTTGTTGGTATAGCATATCAGAAGACATAGCGCAGCACAACGGGACAAAGAAAAGGAGCACACAGGACGAGCACTTATCCTGTGTGCTCCTTTTCTCTGTCCCATTGTGCTGTACTATGTCTTTTTCTAATATCACCACAATGACCTGTCGCATACTACAACAGTGCCTTGTGAGCTTTATGCACCTCACAAGCTTCCAAACAGTCAAAGGACATCATGCACATTGTCCGCAGTGTTCATCTCTTAAATGCCTCTTTACAATATCAGCTGTAAAAAGGTCTTAAGATTAGAGGCCTTAAAAGGAAGCATGCTTTTCCAGTTGCCTCCATGATAGTTGGCCACCTAAGTCCAAACACCTTTCCCACGTAAAACAGATGTTCGGTGCAGGTGGCACAGCACTCATTTTAAAATCATCACAGAAGGTGGAGGGCTCACCTTGTGGCGCCTTAAAGCCTTTGCTGCCTCAGCATTTTAACGTCCCATTTGTTCAGCCTCTGCGCCAGCAAGTGAACGCCGGACTCGAAGCAGGAATCGGCAAGGCCCGTGCATACCAGAAAACTGCCTGCAAGTTTTTCAAGTGCTGTCGTCTGAAATAAATATGAATTTAAAAGAACAACATGTTTCCCTCTGCAGACACCAAAGAATAATCGCTTATCTCGCCACAATTTTTGCACCTGTTTTAGAAAGCGAATTGTAACAAGAGCACACAATTGTAAAATGCAATTAAGTCAACACTCAACACTTTCCCAGCCGCGGGGCCACAAAATATCGGACCGCGTACAAAACTCATCGCACAAACGGTTAGTTCAACTCACGACCGGCTTTATTAGTGGTTCAACTAGACTGTTGTCAAAAGTTTCCCGCCTTTTTTCGGGAGCACGCAAAAGCTGGCAATTATGCGTTACCATGAGTTACGTTGGGCTGGGCTGACAAAAGATATAAAAACACGCTCAGCGCTTGCTCTTTTCCGTAGACCTGCACAGAGCTTTTGAGCAGAACTTACGATAAAACAGATGAGTCTTTCCCTCCGGGCCTTTGGGTCCACTGGCGGGCAAGCGGGCTCCATGCTAGTCCTGGGTTATCTGCTAACGCAAAATATTCGGGCGCAAGGAAGTTGACAACGGAATGCCGAGTGTCAGATAACAGGCAATTGCTCAGTATGTGCATGCCAAAAGATAGCAAGAACAAATTACTCACGTGCAACATGATCGCACGCCCGTCCCGCCGAACGGCCTTAGTGGTACTGAAAGCAATGCTCGGCTCAGCTCAAACATGGCTCAAACAGCAAAAAAATCAGTCTTTTTCACGACGCGACTGCGCATGCGCCCATCCCCTGGCGGCGGTGTCGCGAAACATATAGGAAGGGTCGTGCGCCACTCGAGACCGGCCGTGGAAGTGTAAACAAACCGGCTTCCAACGCGGGGTGCGTTGCTGCAGCCGTCGAGCGTTCAGTGCGACGCATTTGGCAATGCCTACGACATGTGTTGCATACGGCTGCATTGCCCAATATGTAAAGGGAAGCACACTCGTATTTTTTTCGCTTTCCAAACGCTTCCCGGGACCGCCTTCAACGCGAAGCGTGGATAAAAGCCGTTCGCCGGCTCGACGATCGTGGCCGACATTGGGCACCGTCAAGACTGTGCGAGAATCACTTTGTGACAGGTGCGGACGAGGTACTGTGGTTAAATGCGTGTGCAGTCCATCACGAAATGTTTTGTTGATGGGCAGGAAGGCCTCGAATGTCACCGCGGCACCCAGACTTATTCCGATGCTTTTTGCATTCTCAAGCAAGAAGGCCAAATGGGCAAGTGCTGTGAGCCGCTTTCAACGCGCAGTGGAGCGGACAACGAAAAAGAAGCTACGAGAGCATTCACGCATGATGCTACAATTTTGTCGTAATCTCCTAAGGAAATTTCCTTGTTTATGCCACTAAGTCTTGGCCAATACCTCCATGTGGGTATGTGCCATGTATTAAGAGGCAGAAGAAGAAGAAGGTGCGTTATGCGTGTGTTCGCATCATATCCATGATGAAAAGTTTTGCGTGGTTTCGTCGGAATGGCTCAATGTGCGCTTCTCGCGCACGTCTTTATGGACGCGCATGCTTGTTTAACCTATGCAGCGGTGTGCTGCGGGAAAATAAAGTAAAATGCTAGCAGAGCTGCCATGTTGCGAGTACGCTTGTGCTTTTATCGCTCGTGTAGCTATTCGGAAGCGCTTGAGCACAACGATTGCTTGTGAAAAATTGGTTTGGTTTGGTTCAGTGGGGTTTAACGTCCCAAAGCGACTCAGACTATGAGGGACGCCGTAGTGAAGGGCTCCGGAAATTTCGACCACCTGGGGTTCTTCAACGTGCACTGACATCGCACAGCACCCGGGCCTCTAGAATTTTGCCTCCATCGAAATTCTGCCGCCGCGGCCGGGATCGAACCCGCGTCTTTCGGGTCAGCAGCCGAGCGCCATAACCACTCAGCCACCGCGGCGGGATTGTGAAAACTGTTGTCCCCAGTCGTTTTCTGTGTTACGGCGTGCACTATGTAGTAGCCACCTTTCATGGATGGCAGACATTTACAGCGGAAAATGCCATTCTCACTGATCGGGGATATTTCATTGAACATTATGTTCCGAATGTAGCCTTCATCTCTGAAGCGGCGGCCCTTGCTCAGCTGGCGATCGCATCGCATGCCGCATGATCGGAGATACTGAAGAATTTGCTCTTCGGTGGGCTCAGCAGCTTGCCTCGGACTTCGCACACAGCCACCAGTCAATCCTAGAAGTCCTCCAGGCAGCAGGTGCTGCCCAGGACACGCAATCGTTGACAGATTCCTACAAAACGTGCTCTGCAGCGGCACTCAATCCGGCCGGGTTGGGCGCACAGTACCCTTCCAATGTGCTTCCAGCGCTGCACGCGAGGTGGCAGCACAGGCAAATGAAAAAGGCGGATTGGCGGACGTGTCGTCTTTTCTTCAAACCGGATGGACGTCATGGGTTGAAATAACGCTTGCGTTATTTCGACCTGGTTGTAGCAGTCACTGCCGAACGCGTTCCATTTCTCGGCGAAGCAGTCAAATGGAACGCGTCCGGCAGTCTCATGAGACTGCTTCGCCGAAGTTCACATCGATGCAGGCTAACTTGCTGTCTAAAGATGGCGGAGCTGATGTACGCGGATGAGCGAGTCGTGCTCTTGCGGGCGTCGGACTGTACACGGAGTAGAGGAAAGGAAAAATGTGAGTCATTCCATTATGTTATTTGGTACGCAAACTAGTGGCTAATTAATCTTCGTGGACGTGCGATTCCCAGCAGTGAATCACGCAGGAGAAAATCGTGCAGTTGAGAGCTTTGCTACAGCAGCGGACGCTGTAGGTCTGTTCACGTGATCCGGCATCTGACGATGCCGGATCTTAATACCTTGATTTTAGAGAATACTCGTCGCTGTCGTTGGTTTCCTCGACGGGCGTTAAGACGGCTGGCGTGACGGTTAACATATGTGTTCTTCTCTTGCTGTGTTAGTGGCATCAACTCTTTCGCGTGCATTATTTTTTATCTCTACATTCTCAGAACAAATACACCGGCATGTTGCGAATTGATTTTAGTCTTTGCAGGATTAAAGATCGCTGCTGTATTTAGGTCTCTCGCTGTCTCCGAGTGCCACGTACGGCAGATTAGCAGGTTTAATGTCACGCATGTGTTTTCCTGTTGCAGTGTATAGCCGTATCGCATTTCGCGCATATTGAATACAGTCTTTCGTATTCTTTCTTATGTTTACAGGGCCGTTTGGACGAGCACGTTCGAGGAGCATGTACAGTTTAGCATCAATAATAAAAGAATAATCGCATATCTCTTTAGCGTCGTCTTTGGAGAGCGGCCCCGACTGCTACAAGTAGACTGACCGATAGGCACATCCACCCTTCCGGTTTACGCGCAAAGTCATTGCAGAAGAAATGTGTAAACTTGTTGAAAACACGTTTTTAATTATCGTTATTGCTCAGTTTGTGAAAAATAGTAGTACAACTGTTCATAAGCTTTAGTTGCATTATTATGCCGCGAGGCGGCGTGAGCAGTAGACAAGTGTAGGTAGTAGTAGCTCTATGCAAGTTCCAATACATGGACATGTAGTCTGCTTCCTAGACTTCACACTTGTTAGACGTCTAGAGTATTGGAACACAGCCTATGTATATGAGAGCGGCTTTGCGTAATCGATCCGATCGATTCATTGCACTCTATGAGCGTTCGTTTTGGTCCCAAGGAAGGATGCGTTCGTTTCACATTTATCAGGCAGTGCGCATCGTCAATTTGTGGAGTATCACCAGGCGGTGGCGCCAGATGGCGCAACGCCCCCGTCAACTGTAAAGTCACTGGAACGGGAAAAGTACTGCACTCGTTTTCTCTCGCCGCCGCGCCGGCCGGTCAGCGCGCGCGCGTTCCCGATTCGTTCTTCGCGGTGACGCGGTCATTCCCCGCCATAAATGGTCCGCTCGCTTCTTTCTCGCGGCCGCCGGCACACAGATAATCCGGAGCATTACGTAGCACTTGCTCTTATGGGCAGAGATAAGCGTGCACAGCAAGCGGCGCTG
Source organism: Amblyomma americanum (assembly GCF_052857255.1). Classification (NCBI taxonomy): domain Eukaryota; kingdom Metazoa; phylum Arthropoda; class Arachnida; order Ixodida; family Ixodidae; genus Amblyomma; species Amblyomma americanum. The sequence continues at coordinate 363,708 of NW_027526502.1, read as the reverse complement.
GACCAAATATGGCGGCTGGTTGCGGTACTTTTCCCGTTCCAGTGACTTTCGTCAACCGCCCCGCCGCGATGGCTCAGTGGTTAGGGCGCTCGACTACTGATCCGGAGTTCCCGGGTTCGAACCCGACCGCGGCGGCTGCGTTTTTATGGAGGAAAAACGCTAAGGCGCCCGTGTGCTGTGCGATGTCAGTGCACGTTAAAGGTCCCCAGGTGGTCGAAATTATTCCGGAGCCCTCCACTACGGCACCTCTCTCTTCCTTTCTCCTTTCGCTCCCTCCTTTACCCTTCCCTTACGGCGCGGTTCAGGTGTCCAACGATATATGAGACAGATACTGCGCCATTTCCTTTCCCCCAATACCAATTATTATTATTATTATATTTAGTCAACAGCGCCCGCTCCTTGCTCGCCGTGGCCAACCAGCGCGCTAGGAGCGACGGGCGATGGTTGGCGGTAAGCAGTAGCGGTACGCGCTGTGCTGAATGTGTCTGATATCTTGCGCAGGCTGTCACACCGTCGCAGTATCTCGCGCTCGAGTTCGGATTCATAAGTAAGGGAAAGTCACTGATCAGTGTTCCCTTCTGCGCCGTCGACGTGACGGTGAAGCATCGCTGGGTCAGCTGGACGTTCACATGGTTGTTGTAACCATGCAAACGGCGCGGCCAGCCTTGGCATGAACGAGTTACCGAGAACAGGCAACCATGGAGGGCAAACTTCCGCCACGGGATAAGATAGGCTGTTTTGATTGGTCGCCCTGAGTGCCGTCATTGGGAGAGTGAAATGGGAATGGGAAGCTGCGCGAAAATCGAGTTGAGGGCAGCATTTTGTTTGCTTGCATTTTGAAATTTCTTCATTGAATAACTCCCTTCCTATGCATCAATTCTCGTAATTCTTTTTGAGTCAGCATCTGTGTGACATAAATCCATGTGAAGCGTAACCGGCATCCGTTCAAGCGGTGTTTCTCAGCCCCTTTAAGCAGGAAAGTGCCAAAGAAAATATCGATGATAATTGTAGGGGAAGCTCTTTGTTGTCTGAGGTCAGGACAGGAGTTTTTCGGTCTAAGACATATAGAGTCAGGTACGACGAGATAGACACGTTGTGCGTTGCGTGCGGAGAGAAGGAGGAAACGGCTGAACACTTGATACTTTTCTGTAAAGGACTTCACCCAAGAGTGGAAAGCATCGGGGCTGATTTATCCAAGGCATTGGGGTTTAAAAACAGTGAAGGGAAAGTAAATTTTAAGCGGGTAGAAGTAACCAAGCGAAGGTTATTTGATTGGTGGCTAAAATCAAGACAAGAGTAAAATTTTCTAAGTCACGGCTAGGTGGCTTGAGCCACCGCCCTAGTTAAAGGGTTCAGCCGTAATCCATCCATCCATCCATCCATCCATCCATCCATCCATCCATCCATCCATCCATCCATGCATCCATCCATCCATCCATCCATCCATCCATCCATCCATCCATCCATCCATCCATCCATCCATCCATCCATCCATCCATCCATCCATCCATCCATCCATCCATCCATCCATCCATCCATCCATCCATCCATCCATCCATCCATCCATCCATCCATCCATCCATCCATCCATCCATCCATCCATCCATCCATCCATCCATCCATCCAATTGTATGCAACAGTACCGAGAAGCATGACAGTCTTCGACTGGTCGCCCCCGTGATCCGGTTAGGATTTGGCAGAGTGGGAGCCACTCTTGCTCTGAGAGCGTAGCGAGACTAGTCAAGCCGAATAATAATAATGATAATAATAATAATAATAATAATAATAATAATAATAATAATAATAATAATAATAATAATAATTGTTTTTGAGGAAAGGAAATGGCGCAGTATCAGTCTCATATATCGTTGGACACCTGAACCGCGCCGTAAGGGAAGGGATAAAAGAGGGAGTGAAAGGAGAAAGGAAGAGGTGCCGTAGCGTAGGGCTCCGGAATAATTTCGACCACCTGGGGATCTTAAGCGTGCACTGACATCTCGCAGCACAGGGGCGCCTTAGCGTTTCGCCTCCATCGAAACGCAGCCGCCGCGGTCGGGTTCGAACCCGGGAACTCCGGATCAGTAGCCGAATGGATAACGAGTTTTTAGAGCGGAGCTGTTGTCATGTGACAGCAACACAGACCGCGTTCCTAGCGCAGTTATCCGGCGTCTCTTGGACATTTTGCCTTGTACAGCGCGGCACCCGCAAAACAGAACGCAGCAAAGACGCTAGATTATCTGCGTGACTGCGTCAAAAGCCTACACTACGCGTAGGGGACGCCGAGACCACGCAGCGCTTTCGCAAAATGGCGGAAGTGGCTTTGTCACGTGAACTCATCTCGGAGCCGCTCCGACTTTTTTGTCGGAGCGCGTCAGAGCGCTCTGAGCTGGAGGCGAGCGCTCAGAGAGAACCAGCCGAATGTAGTCAGAGCGGCCTGTTTCGACCAGCTGAATGTGCGGTCGCCTCTCAGAGCGCTCTAGAGCGATCTAAAGCGACCAGCCGAAGACACCATTACTATTAACTGCAAGAAACTCTATGGTGTGAAGAGCTCATAACATGGTAGGCAGGGAGCCAGCACTCGACGATAGATGATGCACTAATGTCACAGAAGATGTATAATATATTAGGGGTAATGAGCATAGATGAACATGGTTCCAGAAGTCTAGGTAGTGACCACAAACGTATCAAGTTTAGTTTCAGAAAAGAAACCAGTGTAGGAGTGAAGCGAGATGAACAATCAGAGGGAAATTTTACTCAGAAAAGCAATTGGATGCAGCAGCCAAACGGAATGAGAAAGTAATTTTTTAGGATAATGAAACAGAATAGACTCCATCCATCCATCCATCCATCCATCCATCCATCCATCCATCCATCCATCCATCCATCCATCCATCCATCCATCCATCCATCCATCCGTCCATCCGTCCATCCGTCCATCCATCCATCCATCCATCCATCCATCCATCCATCCATCCATCCATCCATCCATCCATCCATCCATCCATCCATCCATCCATCCATCCATCCATCCATCCATTCGTCCGTCCGTCCGTCCGTCCGTCCGTCCGTCCGTCCGTCCATCCATCCATCCATCCATCCATCCATCCATCCATCCATCCATCCATCCATCCATCCATCCATCCATCCATCCATCCATCCATCCATCCATCCATCCATCCATCCATCCATCGCCCAAAAGTGAAGCCATCGGAAGTAAGCGGTCTGGTCCCGGAAATCAGCCTTTGGCACTGCACGGGATCGGACCTCACGACCTCCTTTATCCTTCCCTTACGGTGCTGTTCAGGTGTCCGTCGAGATGTGAGACAGGTACTGCGCCATTTCCTTGATTCATCCCCTCTGGTTTTGATCTGCAATGATTGGACGAGGACAGGTTGCTTTAAAAAAACACAAAAAGCCCATCCATGCTTGCTGGCACTGTATGAGCACTGCGTAAACCTCAACCTTTCATAGATTACCATTTAAACGCCATTTGGCTAAAGCTTTAGCACTAAAAGGACTTTCACACTAGGCCAACAGTCGGCCGTTTCGGTCTACCAAAACCATGTCGTCGTGATGTCTGGCTCTATGGTACACTGCGCCGACTAAAACAGTCGGCCGAGTGTCGGCGCCTGGTCTGAGTTTTCGTTTTTCACTTCGCATTTCGTCTTATTGCTGTTCTCGGCTTTTTCCACGACAATGCCTACCTGTTGCGCGGTCAACTGCATAACGAGACCAGCAAGGTCTTCGGGAAAGACGTTTCAAAAATAAGGGTCCATTGCATCACTATGGGGCGACACTAGCAGACGACAGAACGTCGCTACACACAGTACGTTCGGAGCCTCGTCTGCTCAGCTCTGTGTCGTCCCGTTGTGCTAGCATCGCCAACTTTGCTCTTTGTTGTGATACCCGCTGTCGCGCTCTAAGCACAACTTATATCATAAATGGGGGATAAATTTAAGAAAGAATAGGTGAAAGCGTTCACCAGGCAGCCGACTTTGCAGTGACCATTTTACCGAATTATGTTTAGACTGAACCGCAGCGATGGCGAGGCTGCTATCTGGTGAGGTGCCGACGGTGTTTTTCTGGTTCACGTTAGCGCCTGCGAAACGTATCTTACTGCTTTTTCGATGGAGTGTATCATGTGCTGTTTCGTACTACAGCAAATTATGGTTTAACGGGCTTTTATTCGTGATGCTTGGTGCAGTTGACTTCTAACAGCGCTTGTCACTTGCGCTGCAGCATTTGTCTTTCTCGTAAGTCATTTCTCTCGCGCTGTGCAGCTGAAACGTGGGGTTGGGTTAAAAGCACTTCTGGAAGGTAAATATGACACGCTAAAGCGATAAACAACGCCTGCCATCGATGAGGAGAGACATCGTTCACCACCAACTCGAAACTGAAACTGCGGCAGGTGTATAACGAGTGGCTCTTCCAGCGTCAGGATCCGCCCATCATTCGCCTTTTCTTTGCTGCATGAAAATTCGGTTTTAAGATGACCTCTCATCGTCGTTACACTACTTCTCTTAAATACGCTCGGAATACAATAACCAGATTATAAAATGGTGTTTAATGCACGTACCCATTTGCAACAGCAGGGTACGTGAGACCTGCATGCCTGTTTTCTTCGGTTTCTCTGGAATTACAGGGTTACCCAAACAATTTGCACTCATTTATCGCGTTGAGCCTGCTTATTCCTATGTTATTACAGTAGACGTTACACGAAAACAACGCGAAAAAATTGGCAGTGGCTTAGCTCGGCTACACCAGGTTATACGTAGCGAGAAATTGATCTTCTCCTGTCTATACCGCCGCTGAACAGCGGCCGGACTCTCCTCGCCGCCCATGTGAAACGACTGTGATACGGCCGCCGTGTCACCTCCGCATTTTATACACGCAGCTGTGCATGCGCAGTTATGCTCGACTGGTAGCCAAGTGTAGCTCTCGCTACAAAACTGAAGACGGAAGGGCAAGAGACATGACTTTTTGCTTTGAAATACACAGCAGACACCGAACTTCCGGGACATGCTGCCCAACTTCCGGTGGCTTCACTTGCGCCCACTTAGGAAAGCGGAAATGCGGCATCCAGCCACTTAGTGGAGATCAGTGGGTGGACCTTTATTTTCTAGCCACCTTAATCAACACCTTAAAGTCTGAAAATCACAAAACCACTTGCCTGCATTTTCCGTTTTAATGCGAAATCATTGTAATGTCCCATTAGCACAAAAACCAGAGTACGCCGTCCAGAATGCCGGTGTACGATGTCACAACACATGTAAGCGAACTTGTAGTCATAATCATGACTCATAGACATTTGCAACGTATGATGACTCCACTCTTTAGAAGTAACGTAATATAAGGTGCATAGAGTTTTCGCAAAGTACGCGTGGGGTTTAACGTCCCAACGCATCTGCATGCCTGCATTGAAGATACAGAAACAGATCTCGACGCAACAACTTAGTATTTTATGGACTGAAGGACAAACGAAGTGAATTATGGTCTGAAAGCGTAAATCTATTCGCTGACCACTGCCAAAAGTTCCTTAATGTCGAAATTGAGCAGCGTAATATTGAACGTGCTTACTGGTTGGGCGTGTACAGAGAGGGTAAAGAGAGGCCCATAGTCGTTAAATTTTAGCACTTTAGAGATAAAGAACACGTAACTTCATTAACCAAAAATTTCAAAGGAACAGAGTACAGTGCCAGTGAGGACTTCTCGCCAAAAACTCGCCTTGCCCGTATGGAACTTGTTCAGTTTGGAAAGGCACATGACCTGAAATTCAAACTGATATATGACTGCTCATCGCTGACAACAAAACGTACATTTATGACCACATTTCCCAGACAGTTGTCGAACGGAAATCCTAGCGCCATGTGTGTGAGCGTAGGCCTCTCGCTTTCGTGGTGCGTTTTCGCTTCCCGAAGATTCTGAGTCGAAGCCTTTCGTTCACATCACCGGACACCCGCTGATCGCAATAAATTCACAGAAGGAAGAAAAGGTAACAGATAGCGAATGTCGAACACAACCACAGCAGGAGCAACTCCGAATGCCGCGAAAAACAGCATTGGGTGGTCATGTGGTATATTTTCGCCAATCCGATTTACTATTTCGGTATGCCATCCACGCTGCAGTTGGTGCAGCCAAAAATATGCCTTTCTCTTTTAGTTTTTCGTTAGTGGCCTTGCGTATTCTCAATAAACGTCTTCCGTGACTAAAAAGCTAAAAAAATAAACTTTTTAACGGTGGCATATTCAATTCGCTTTCGGTTTTCTGCCCGCACGGCGGCCGCGTCTTGGGAAGCGCGTTCACGGACGCCTTCGACGGCAAATGCGTGCCACCGCCTCGTGAAAAGAATTATTTTCTTTTTTTACCGCTTAGATAACAACAAAACTTGGTGAGAATATTCTTCATGAAGCCAGCGATCCAAAACATCTGAAACTTAAAACAATTTTTTTTTCAAAAATCGTCACTTTAGCCCCGCATCTCATATTAAAGGGGCTGGGACATGAAATTTTGAGCTTATAGTAAGCTTGTTATGGGCTTCCTCTGTATGAAGGTCACTCACGGCGAAGTATTGGAGGCAACAAGCGCTTAAAATAGATTTTAATTGAGTTCCAAAGAGTCCCTAAGTGCTCTTTCTCACGATGGAGGCCCATCGCTAGCGCTATAGGTGGTGACGTAGAGCCCTGGGAACGATATCAGTGAATAGCAGTGACATCACAACACGGTCACACAGTAACGTGACGTACTATTGTGACGTTCCTTGTGTGTGCTACGAGGGTCCGCGTTCGACAGCGCGGCGTAGACGGAGCCCCAGTGGCGGCAAAAGCACTCAAGGGAAAACAATTCAGCTGGAAGAGAGGAGATCGGCGACAGCCGGTCTCGTTTTGGAAGTAGCCAGTACACATGTTTCTACTGTATATGGCTGCAAGCAACTTGAGTGGGATTGCTTTCGGGCCTGCCGCCATGGTCCGCATGGAAAAGACCCAGGTGACAGCTGCGTCCAATTACTGAGCCATGCTCGTTGAGAGTGAACGACCAAAACAAAGGGGTTTAAGCACAACCGGACCCCACTTCTGACACCAGTGTGACGCCCCCCCCCCCCCCCCCATAATGCGCAGGTCCACACGTGACGGAGAGGCAAAGAGACACCGTATGGCTCAGTTTAGACAAACAGATATATTCAATAATTATACATGATTATACATCAGAGGCTTGGGTGTCCGAGCTTACGTGCCGACGACTTCATGGGGACGATGGAGGGGCTCCGGAGTTGAGCTCGAACGGTTGCTGGCAGAACCTGCACGCCGTCGGGCTTCGGCGCTGAAGGCCCCCTTGGCGAACGATGTCGTCCTCAGCTTCCTTTCCAGGGCCCCAAAAGCATCCTCTGCGTTTTCGACCCAGCGAAAGGCGACATTTTTGGCTGTTAAGGCGGTGAGCGGCTTAGCGAGCTTGGCGAACTCCTCTATGTGCCTTCGGTAGTAACCGATCAGGCCGAGAAACTGCCGGACCTGGCGGACGCTAGTTGGGGATGAAAAATCTGAGACACACCTTAGTTTCTCAGGGTCCGGTCGCACGCCGTCAGCTGAAACAATGTGCCCAAGGTATTTCACCTCGTTTTTGAGGAATTGGCACTTAGAGGGCTTCAGGTTGAGACCCGCTCCTCTTAGTCGCACCAAAACCTGCTCAATATCGCGCAAATGGTTCTCAAAACTGTCACTGTATATGATTATGTCATCCATATACACGAAGCACAGCCTCTCCAGAAGACCTGCCAGGATAACATCAGCTGGGCTCTGCCAGGTACTTCACGGTAGTGGACATGGCGGCGGGATTCTGGCAGATAGCAATGGATCCGGCAGATGCAGAGAAAACGGCATTCAACACGCCCTCAGGGCACTATGAATGGAAAAGAATGCCGATGGGTCTGGCCAACAGAGTGTGACGTTCCTTGTGTGTGCTACGAGGGTCCGCGTTCGACGGCGCGGCGTAGACGGAGCCCCAGTGGCGGCAAAAGCACTCAAGGTAACACAATTCAGCTGGAAGAGAGGAGATCGGCGACAGTCGGTCTCGTTTTGGAAGCAGCCAGCACACATGTTTCTACTGTATATGGCTGCAAGCAACTTGAGTGGGATTGCTTTCGGGCCTGCCGCCATGGACCGCACAAAAAAGACCCAGGTGACAGCTGCGTCCAATTACCGAGCCATACTCGTTGAGAGTGAACGACCAAAACGAAGGGGTTTAAGCACAACCGGACCCCACTTCTGACACCAGTGTGACGCCCCCCCCCCCCCATAATGCGCAGGTCCACACGTGACGGAGAGGCAAAGAGACACCGTATGGCTCAGTTTAGACAAACAGATATATTCAATAATTATACATGATTATACATCAGAGGCTTGGGTGTCCGAGCTTACGTGCCGACGACTTCATGGGGACGATGGAGGGGCTCCGGAGTTGAGCTCGAACGGTTGCTGGCAGAAGCTGCACGCCGTCGGGCTTCGGCGCCCCTCCATCGTCCCCATGAAGTCGTCGGCACGTAAGCTCGAACACCCCAGCCTCTGATGTATAATAATGTATAATTATTGAATATATCTGTTTGTTTAAACTGAGCCATACGGTGTCTCTTTGCCTCTCCGTCCCGTGTGGACCTGCGCATTATGGGGGGGGGGATTGAATATATCTGTTTGTTTAAACTGAGCCATACGGTGTCTCTTTGCCTCTCCGTCCCGTGTGGACCTGCGCATTATGGGGGGGGGGGGTTCGTCACACTGGCGTCAGAAGTGGGGTCCGGTTGTGCTTAAACCCCTTCGTTTTGGTCGTTCACTCTCAACGAGTATGGCTCGGTAATTGGACGCAGCGTTCACCTGGGTCTTTTCCGTGCGGTCCATGGCGGCAGGCCCGAAAGCAATCCCACTCAAGTTGCTTGCAGCCATATACAGTAGAAACATGTGTGCTGGCTGCTTCCAAAACGATACCGGCTGTCGCCGATCTCCTCTCTTCCAGCTGAATTGTTTTCCCTTGAGTGCTTTTGCCGCCACTGGGGCTCCGTCTACGCCGCGCCGTCGAACGCGGACCCTCGTAGCCCACACAAGGAACGTCACACTATGAACGGCGACGCGCGACATTGGCGAGGTGCTGCTTCGACAAAAGAACCGTCATACACGAGGAGCTTCAGGACCATCTCCTCGCGTACACAGACGGCTCAGTAGTCCGTCACAGACGCTCCCTCGCAGCGGCGGCTACCTTCCCCGCGCTGCGTCTGCACATCCAGACACACGCCATGGCACTTCCTGGGCTCCTCAACCACGGCGGAGCTGATGGGGATCCGGCTGGGATTGGACCTGCTGCTCTCCAGGAGTGCTCTAATATGCGACTCCCGCACCGCCCTCAGCCGCCTGCAGTGCAACGGCCGTGGTACCCCACTAGTGCGCGACATTCGCTCACGCATCAAGCTCCTCACGCAAAAAGGATGCGTTGTGCGTGCACAGTGGGTGCCCCGTCACAGCGGCATCGCTGGCAACGAGGAGGCCGACGAACTCGCGACCGCCGCACACCAACTACCTACTAGCAATCTCCCCATTGCGCTGGAGGATGTGCGTGCGGTCATCCAGCACTATCTCCAACGGCAGCACCCCGACCCACGCATCGCAGGTGAGCGCATCGACAGCACCAATGGCTGCCGCGCTCTTTCGCGGTCGCAACGCGCTATGATCCTCCGCGCGCGCATTGGCTGCGTGTGGCCTGGGGAACGACGGGTGCGTCACGGAATCGCGACGACTAATGTGTGTGACGGATGCGGTGCAGTGGAGACAGTGGGGCACCTGCTCCTTCGCTGTGCCGCGTTCGCCGACGCTCGTCGTGATGTGCTCGCAGCCTATAGGGCGCAGGGCATACTACCAGACTCGCTCAAGACGCTATTGTGGTCGCAGGGCAGTGCGCGCACCCTGCAGCGAACCTTGGTGAGCCTCTGTGCATTTCTCGAACAGACGGGCTTGACGTCCCGTCTGTTCTCCGCCGGGTAGTGTTGCGCAGTGACCGAACGCTCCGCGCGCGCTACCTCGGACGATTAACAGTTGGGCGCCCCAGCCCAGCTGTTGTGTGCTAAGTGTGCGCGTGTGTTTTTCTGTTCTTTATTGACTCTGCACGCACGCAACTTGGACAAATGTATTTAATGTAAATAGTGTATTTATCACCTCTCCCTCTATCCTTTCTTACTGTTCCCTCACCTCTTTCATTTCACTTCTTAAAACTGCCTGCTATCCTTTATTTCCGCTGTCCCAGCTCAGGTGCCGCCGCCGTTGTGATGGCAGATGCCGGGGTTAGCAAACATCTTTTGCCTTCCTTTTTGTTTTATTTCGCATTAAGCAATTACTACTACTAAATCCGGTGGACGGCGTGAACGGCCTGGGGGTGGTCCGCGCCGGGCAGGTGCTCCTGCCGGATAGCAACGAGGGGCAGGTCCAAAACAGGTGTTTAGTGTCATCCTCGCAGACAGGAGCGGGACGGAAGGAGCAGGAGTCGCCGAAAGGAGTATGGTACTGTGCGGGACACGACCAGGTACCCGCTGTGTTCAAGACGACACGGAGGCGTAACCTTCGAAGCAAGTCCTCTTCCCAGCGTGCAAGGCCGCCAGGGAGGTCGCTGCCACACGGTGGGAGAAGTGCTCGCTGGGCGCGCGGAGCTTTTCTTTTTCTTGAGGGAGTGTTGTCACCGGAGAGGTTCAGGCCGCTTGAAGGGGACGTGGAGGAGCTGATTCGTGACTTGCTCCACCCACCAAAGCTTGTGTGGGGTGGGAATCTCGACGAATCCATCGTACACATACTGTGGGGGATAATTTTTCAATTATATCCAGAATTAGCTGTGCCAATAAGTCGGTGTTGAGAACACGGCGAAGAGTACGGATGGCGCCTGAGGAGTCTTTGAGGATGTCAAGGTGGCTTCTAGATGGCAAGGGTGGACAGAGGATGGTTAATGCGTCCCTAATGGCCAACCGCCTTGCTTGTGTCGACGGCCAGGCAGGGGAGCAAGGGTATGAGCATGTTGCAATTTGTGGTAATAATTTAGGGGAAGCGATAGCCACACTAGCGTCGACATACGCCACATGTCGCCGTCAGATGTAGCCGTCATGTCACTCAGGTGGACCTCGGATCTTGAATGTATGCGAGTCATAGGCCGATTATCTGTAACTTGCTGGTAAAGCCACGATGGTCACGACGACACATGTCGCCGTCATGCGCCACCACACTCACTCAGGTGGACAGCGAATCTTGAATGCATGCGAGTCATAGGCCGATTGTAACTTGCTGGTAAACCCGCCATGGTCGCGACGACACATGTCGCCGTCATGCCACCAGACTCACTCAGGTGGACAGCGAATCTTGAATGCATGCGAGTCATAGGATGATTGTCTGTAACTTGCTGGTAAAGCCACGATGGTCACGACGACACACGTCGCCGTCATGCCACCAGACTCACTCAGGTGGACAGCGAATCTTGAATGCATGCGAGTCATAGGCCGATTGTCTGTAGCTTGCTGGTAAAGCCACGATGGTCATGACGACACATGTCGCCGTCATGCCACCAGACTCACTCAGGTGGACAGCGAATCTTGAATGCATGCGAGTCATAGGCCGATTGTCTGTAGCTTGCTGGTAAAGCCACGATGGTCATGACGACACATGTCGCCGTCATGTCATCAGACTCACTCAGGTGGACAACGTATCTTGAATGTATGCGAGTCATAGGCCGATTGTCTGTAACTTGCTGGTAAACCCGCCATGGTCGTGACGGGCAGGAATCGATAAGCAACACAGAGCTGTCTTCCATATACTTTGGGAGAGCTGCGGCTTCAGAGATATTGCGGCATTTTGTACCCCGGGCTTGGCGACGCAGGTGAATCAGTTCGCCAAGCGTGTTTAGTTGCCCTCCGGCCTGGAGGGTGTGAATTAGGACAATTTGTGGGAGGCCCATAATAACACGCGTTGCTGCTCGATAGATAAATTAAAGCGGTCCCACTCGGCGCGTGTCATGTGCTGCAATTAGACTTGGTAATGTTGGCTGTAGCACAAAACGTATAAGGAGGCTGGCGATGGTTTACGTGGCACCACCTGACTTCTGAGATATGCGGCGGATGATATTCAGCATTTGTGACGCCTTCCGGCGTCCTGTGCGAAGCCAGGGGCTTGCAGAGCCGGAATCATGCAGGTCAAGGCTATTTCCATTATGATAAAGGCTGATAGGGGTGCTGTTAAATGCAAAGCGGCCACGCACATTCGCGATGGGAAGCAGAGCCGTCATTTGGGGCGACAACGTGAGTCCTACAAAATAACACCATTGATCTGTGATTGCCAGAGCGAGCTGTAACCTTGTGGCCTGAGTTTGGAGAGAAGGATGAATCAGGATTCAAGACCATCAGGATTCAAGACCGACAGGGCAAGCCATCGCACGTAGTGACGGACTCCCAATAAGCCTGCAGGGACTACTTTGCTGAAAAATCTCACGGAAAGGGGAGCACGCTATTAAGTACACTCTCACACTCACACAGAATAACATGGACACCTGGTCACGCAGACCTAGTTGGAAACGAGGTAGCGAATGATCTAGCCCGAGCTCTCACAAACCGGGTGGATCCCCATACCTACTTCACCTCTCTCCTAGGACCGTGCTTTGATAGGCTAGAACACCGTAGGCTAGAACGACGACATTTCTCACCGCCACAAAAACAACTGTCCTCTTCAGATGTCGTTGACTGGAGGAGAATACAAACAAACACATATCCAAGTCTTCACATTTTATATAAGATCAGACCCACACAATACCCAAGTTAGTGTCCTTGGTGCGGAGCAAGCCCCACGCTCTACTATACATCTTGGGAGTGCTAGGACAAACCAGACAAAAATTAATAGTGCCACACCCGACACACGAGCTGTGGGAGGAGGCCCTGACCAGCGACAACCTGGACCAGCAATCCTGGACAATCCAGCTAGTCCGCAAGTCAGCTGCCGCCAGCGGAACCCTGGACTAGGGCCCCGATTACCTAGCTCCTGCGAATTAATGACCTAAATTTTCTCTCTCTCTCTCTGGTACATTTAGATGACGCCGTTGTCTTCGCCTCGAACTTTGAAGAGCACCTTAAAAGGATTCGAACAGTACTAGAGGCAATCAAGCAATCCGGCCTAATCTTGAAAGCAGAGAAATGCAATTTTGCCTATGAAGAGCTGCGGTTTCTAGGCCACCTTGTCAGCAAGGAGGGAGTACGCCCAGACCCGCAGAAAACAGCTGCTATCGCACTGTTGCCAACGTGGGCCGATGAAAAAGCTGTGCGCAGATTCCTCGGACTGTGCGCGTATTACCGACGATTTCTCAAGAACGTTTCGCGCATCGCCGAGCCTCTGACGCAACTGAAAAAGGCAGGCGTACCAGAAGCGCCGCAAGTAGAAGTCTTTAGGGGACTTCAGCGCCGTTTATTGTCTCCGCGCACTTTGATGGAAACGCTGAGGCCAAATTTGATACCGACGCAAGCAGCGTGGGCCTAAGCGCCGTCCTCGTTCAGAAAACTGACGCACTGGACAAAGTAATCGCATCAGCTGGCCGTTCCCTGTCCAAGGCCGAGGCCAACTATTAAACAACTGAGAAGGATTGCCGTGCCGTCATCTGGGCTACGTCGAAATTCCGTCCCTACCTGTACGAACGACCGTTCAAGCTGGTGAGCGATAACCCCGCACTGTTCTGACTTGCCAGTCTGAAGGGCCCCTGCGGCGTCCTTACTCGATGGAGCCTGCGCCTTAAGAAGTTTGGCGTCACCTTCGTGTACAAGTCCGGACGCAAGCACTCTAACGCCGACTACCTGTCACGAGCCCCTGTAGATGCACCGCCGCCGGACGACGGTGAGGACGCCTTCCTTAGACCCATCAGCTCCAGCTCTTTTGCACAGCAGCAACGCTCGGACCTCGACCTAAAACGCCTAATCGAGTACTTGGAAGGCAAGGTTTCTTCACCCCCCCGCCAGGTTCAAGCGAGAATTGTCTTCGTTCTGTATGCAGAATGATGTCCTCATGAAAAACTTCGCAGCGAACAAAACAGCCGGTCTCCTTGTTGTACCTGCAAATCTGGGCAAAGAAGTTCTTTAGGCTTCACACAACGAGCCGACAGCTGGACATCTCGGGTTTTCTCGCACTGTCAGCCGCATTCACGACAAGTATTACTGGCCCCGACTGTCTGCCGATGTCGCACATTATGTGAAAACCTGCAGAGATTGTCAGGGACGAAAGGCCCCTCCTACCCGACCAGCAGGATTTCTGCACCCCACTGAGCCTCAATCAAGGCCCTTTAAGAATATTGGCATGGAGTTGCTTGGCCTTTTCCCAAATTCGACGTCTGGAAATAAGTGGATCATCATAGCAACCGACTACCTGACATGCTGCGCCGAGGCAAAAGCCTATGCCAAACGGAACAGCAGCAGAAGTCGCCAAAGTTTTCGTGGAGCACATTCTTCGGCGACACGGCACTCCCGATGTTCTCATCACGGACAGAGGAACAGCATTCATTGTGGAACTGACGCAAGTCATCCTGCGTTACGGCCAAACCAGCCAACGGAGGACAACTGAATACCATCCGCAGACCATCGCCGATATGCTCGCCATTGTTGTCGATGCCGAACACAAGACCTGGTACGCCATCCTGCCTTACATCGTCTTCTACAACAACGCAGTGCAGTGTGCCACCCAGATGACGCCTTTTAGGCTCGTCCATGGCAGGGAGGCCACGACCACGCTAGCCGCCATGCTGCCCAATGTTACAGAAGATATATCGACGCGGGCGCCTATACTTCGAATATCAGATTTACGCCACTCCTTGTTTGTTTTTTGTTGCCAGCCGACTTCCTTTTTTTGGAGTTCACTGGCCTAGATTTCATACCCCGAAGGTAGTTGGGGTACAAAATTTGCTCCTTTAAATGTTGTTTTGTATAACATCCGACAAAAAACAGTGGGCCCTCTGTAAAAATTGTCGATGTTGACATTTTCCCGAAAAACGCCAAGCATTTACCACGCCGCATTTTAAATGGATTATTAGAAGACCATTTACAAAGCATACCTATTAGCCTAACGATAGCTACTGACGCCTCCCAATATGATGAAAAGGCAGAGGCGGGATATATATTGCCCGCTTCTAGATTGAGCTTTTTCTGTGCGGCTTCCCGACTACAGCCCAATTTTCCAAGTGGAGTTTCTGGCGGTGGTGCTTGCTTTTCGAAAACTAGAGCCAGCTTTCTCTTCAGTGGCTGTCATTACAGACTCACTTTCTTTGTGTTCATCCCTTGCTTCGGCTATGGATTCGCCAATACTAAACGCCTTCCTTTCCTTGCTCACTCCGCATTTGAGCCTTGTTTACATGATATGGGCGCCAGGTCATAGCGGTGTGACAGCCATTGAAGTTGCGGACAGCCTAGTAAAGGCGTCCCTGAATGGCCCCGTGCTACCTATCGTTCCGGCTACAGCGTACATCACAGCAGCGAGCTTTCGAAGACAGAATTTGTTAAGAATGACAATTGGATCTCTTTTAAGATCTATGATTACCTGCCCTTCAGGTATTCGTGGAGCAGGCAATCATGCCATTCACGGCAGCTTGAGGTATCTCTATCAAGGCTCCGCTGCCGGATACCACCTTTAAATGCTTATTTGCACCGGTCGGGGCTGGCGCTTAATCCCGTCTGCGTATTCTATGGTGAGCACGAAACCATAGACAATTTTTTGTTGTTTTGTCGCCGGCACACCATGATGAACAGACGGTTTTTAGACAAACCACAACAACAGCTTGGCCTTTGTTTGAGCAGCCCAGTCATATTGTCGTTTGGAGCCACCATACTTGGGTACAGCCACAAGTCTGTTTTTACCGCCGTCCAATTTTTTTATACGTCTTTATTTCTGCATAAAATAGGCCTAGCCTTGCGGCAGAAATGAGGGGCTTCATGGGGGTGGAGGTGGGGGAGGGGGAGGAGGGCCGGTCTCCACTTCTTCTTCGAAGTGGGGTGGTCCTGTGGTCGGCTACCTTGCTAAACAGAACGTTCAGTTGGGCGAGTTGGTACATATGCATCTTTTGTAAAACAGCGCGAACAACGTCGGACAAGAACAAGAAGGACACGGGACGAGCACTGACTGTCAACTAAGTTTTTATTAGCAACACCTTGTGCTTATAAAGAAAAGAACACACACACAGAGTACATCACATGTTACACTAAAAGCGATAAAACATGAGGCAGAGAAGCACGCGACGCTCAAAGGCCACCAAGAAAAGCTATCTCTTTGTCATTGCGAGTGACTGACGGTTTGCTGGCACACTTTGGCTCTTGACTGATTAGAATGCTTCCATAACTTCTGGCGTGGTCTGATCACAGTGCGTGTAAAGCACCTTCGTGCTACGCCACATGGCTGTGCCTTTTTTCTTCTTTTTGGTGGCCTTTGAGCATCGCGTGCTTCTCTGTCTCATGTTTTATCGCTTTTAGTGTAACATGTGATGTACTCTGTGTATGTTTTATAAGCACCAGGTGTTGCTAATACAAACTTAGTTGAGAGTCAGCGCTCTTCCCGTGTCCTTCTTGTTCTTGTCCGACGTTGTTCGCGCTGTTTTACAAAAGATGCGGCTACCTTGGTAATTTTTTTTCAATATTATTTTTTTCTTACAATTATTATCATTTAACCACTCGGCTTTAAACATCAGTCCCGATCTCCTGCGCGCGTTATGCATTTCCCGTTTCATTTCGCTGTTCCTTTTTGTCTACTTCTTCCTTCCTCAGCATTCATTTTATTTGCGCCCAGGAAATATTTATCTGAAAAACTCTGTGGCCCCAATTCTTGGCCAATCCCCCTGTGTGGGTATGTGCCATTGTATGAGGGTAACAGCATCAACATCAACGACGACGACGACGAAAGCAGCAGGCAGCCCGAAGACTTGCCCGATTACTTATCAAGCGACGCCAGACGCCACAACCTACGAAGACGCAATAGAGAGGAGACTGAGTATACTCCCCTGCCGCGGATTGAGCGAAGAGCTTTTGCGCCTCTATTTTGACCCGTATAGGTTATTCGTCGGCTATTGGTGAACTGGAAGTCGTCCCTCTCGAAATGACTGCATCCCAGGGACGCCGTGTACAACCAGAAGTTGTCCATGTCATCCTTCTAAAGCCCTACTATGCTCGCTAAAAGTTAAGGACGCTGCGTTTTCACACTTGGTGTTTATTTTGCACGATCCATTTTGTTTCTAGTCGCCTTATTTGTTTTAATGCATCGGGTCGATGCTTCTTTGCGAGGGGTGTAATGCCGCGAATCTTTGTAGCGTTTGTTTGTTCATTCTTCAAAGCTGCCGCCACACCACGTTATCACTTTGTGAATGGAACACGCGGCCAGATTTATTTCGATTGATCGCATCCAGGTGGGGCCGATTTTACGTTTTTCCATAAT
Source organism: Amblyomma americanum (assembly GCF_052857255.1). Taxonomy (NCBI): domain Eukaryota; kingdom Metazoa; phylum Arthropoda; class Arachnida; order Ixodida; family Ixodidae; genus Amblyomma; species Amblyomma americanum. The sequence goes on along the minus strand of NW_027526502.1, from coordinate 346,255 downwards.
GTTGTAGTAACTTTACAAGCTTTGTCTCGAAAGTTCACTATCAGCTTTAAATTGAGCACTGCCGAGAGCGGCGGGCATTCTGTTCGACGACCGCCGAGCACCCTTGTTGCTTTCGCCGCCGCCGAGTCATTTAGTCCCTTGTGGGAGCAAGTGAGCCCCAATAAAGAGTTTTGTTCATACGCCATTTTCGCAGTCTTTCTGCTCTCCGGAGATTGCATGCAGTGACCACTTCGTGACGTTAGTGTACATAAAATGCAAGACTGAGTTACCTGGAAGCTCAAGTTTTCTGGTTCTATGCAAAATTAACATCCCCTGAGATGTACAAAAGATTATTTGTTACTCTTCATGCATACATGTAAAGGTCAGTGGCAAAGCTACAGTGATAGCGCCCTGATCGAATGGTAGTTTGAATTTCCTGGACATGCTTTTACATTTGAGTTTCAACTTTCTGCTTTACTCAGGCTTGCGTTGTCTTGACATGGTCATCTTGATAAGTGAACACCACATATACAAAACAGGATATACAAAGAAATAGGCGAGAAAGGAGTCGTGCCATGTGTTACGACTCAGAGTGTTCAAAATTTACAGAGCGAGAGAGATAGAGAATAAACATTTATTTGTAAAAAGGAGTCCGGGGTGGATTGTGGGTGGGGTCCTCAGTCCAAGGCTCCAGTGGCTTCCGCAAACGCTTTGGCGATGGCGACCAGCGCCTCCTGGTCTTCCACGGTGCCGCTGGCCAGCGTCACCTCCCACTGCTCCAGCGCCGCGTTGTGCGACTTTAAGTTGTGCAGTTTAGCAGAGCATGTCTATGTTATGCGCGTGAATGTGGGAACATCGCAACACCAAGGACATATATCTGCGTATAACGTTGGGTGAATGCGATGGAGGTGGTAGAGATTGGGGAAAGTGAGTGTTTGGATGCGCCTTAGGTGGTAGGAGTCCGTCGGGGAATGTTTCTTATGTGGCGCGGGGTAGACACACCTATTTAGGCGGAGGGTGTCTAGGCAGGCTGAAAAATGAGTTAAGGGGGCTACATCAGCAATAAAGGAGAACAAGATGCAGCAAGATTAGTTATGCTGTATGTTTGCAATTTGAATGCCGTATCCGACGTGCAGTGGCTTTCTTGGCACTCCTCATGTGAAGAGTTAGCAAGATGGTGATTGGGAGCTCACATAAAACAAAGCAGAGTTGCGGCATGACACATAAACAAAAACTTGAAGGCATTAAAGAGTATGTAGAGATTCGTATACCAATTTGCTGCCAAAAATTACACTGGGTAAATAGGGACCTGTCTGAATGAATTACTGCACAAGCACAGGTATGCATACCAGCTGATTACAAACACTGCAAACTTGGCACACATTTTTCAAGGTGGTTATGCATGCCCTACTTTCAAGACAATAATAACTGGAAAACTAAAGGGAAAATAGCAAAAGATTTACAACAAACAGTAGACGAATGTGCAAGCCTTTCAGAAACAGAAGTGGTTCATAAAGCGGAGGAAATTGGGCTAGTCTCATCTAAGTTTCAGAACTTAAGATTTATGTTATTTTTTCTTTCAGTCTGCTTACAGCACTTTGCATAATAATCATGAATGAATCATGATAAACAGTTGTTAGTAGCAGGATATCCCGCGCATTCGGTGCCTGTTTACATGCAAGCATTCAGACTAAATTATAGAGTGCTGAAATTTGACATTAATTTTTCTGTTCGCCCAGTAACCATGAGCTTTTCATGCCCTCTGTGGAGTGTGACTGCAAGCAACATTTGTGTTGGAGTCCTCATGGGAGACATCAACCTGGTGGTGATCATGTATATACCAGACACACATCAGCTGTTCCTTCAAAGTGACGCTTTTTTTATCTTGAAGTCATTATTGTCATGTGCTTTGAAGCGTTTCTCACTCCGCTAGGTAAAGCAGTCGCCGCGTAGGCCGGAGAATGACCTTGAACGACCTTGAGCCCACCCAAGTAAGCCGTGTGTGACCATGTGTGGTAGTTGTGGTGTCGAACCGTTGACCCCTGACCTTGACCTCTGAACTTTAGTTGAACTTTGACCTCTGACCTTGAGTTGACCTCTCACCTTTTACATTGGGTGACCTGTGGGTTGGCCTTGGGTTGGCATTGGGATATATTGGGAGATATATATAGCAACTGCACAGCTACTATAGTCCTCCATAAAGTAAGCAATAAAATTCTAATAAGGAAGGGCGTCAGGCAAGGAGACACGATCTCGCCAATGCTGTTCACCGCATGTTTGCAGGAGGTATTTCGAGGCCTGAATTGGGAACAGTTGGGAATAAGAATAAATGGAGAATACCTAAATAATCTCAGATTTGCTGATGACATTGCCTTGCTGAGTCACTCAGGAGGTGAACTGCAAATCATGATCAACGAGTTAGACAGGCAGAGCAGATCGATGGGTATAAAAATTAACATGCAGAAAACCAAGGTAATGTTCAACAGCCTAGCAAGGGAACAACAGTTCACAATTGGCAGCGAGAGCCTAGAAATTGTGCCGGAATACGTCTACTTAGGGCAGGTAGTGACAGCTGATCCGGATCATGAGAGGGAGATAACTAGAAGGATAAGAATGGGGTGGAGCGCATATGGCAAATTCTCGCAGATCATGAGTGGCAGTTTACCAATTTCCCTCAAGAGGAAAGTGTACAACAGCATAATCTTACCGGTACTCACCTACGGGGCAGAAACGTGGAGGCTAACGAAAAGAGTTCAGCTTAAGTTAAGGACAACGCAGCGAGCCATGGAAAGAAAAATGATAGGTGTAACGTTAAGAGATCGGAAGCGGGCCGAGTGGGTGAGGGAACAAACACGGGTTAATGACATCCTAGTCGAAATCAAGAGAAAGAAATGGGCTTGGGCAGGGTATGTAATGCGAAGGCAAGATAACCGCTGGTCTTTAAGGGTAACGGAGTGGGTTCCAAGAGAAAGTAAGCGTAGCAGGGGGCGGCAGAAGGTTAGATGGGCGGATGAGATTAAGAAGTTTGCAGGCAAAGGGTGGATGCAGCTGGCAAAGGATAGGGTTAATTGGAGAGACATGGGAGAGGCCTTTGCCCTGCAGTGGGTGTAGTAAGGCTGATGATGATGATGATGATGATGATGGCATTGGGATATCATCACGTGGCTTCACGCGATGATATCCGATGGGGGTGTCGAAGACCATGTGATACCACGTCTTAGCCACGTGGTCGTGTACAACCTTTTCCCGTAAAGTTTAAAGACTAATTTATTTTCTTCTACAGAAATTATTCCCCAATACAAATGTTGGTGCGTATTTGTAGCGCCATCTTTTCGGGCTAACCTGAGCTATTTATGTTAATTTCTGTGGCAGCCGCTAGATGGTACTACCTGTAGAGAAATACGTTGTCACTAGTCTGCGCAGCGCAGTGGGTGGGTTGAGCCAGCCAGCTTCTAGCCTTCATCATGGCTCAGGGCACTAAGCGGACACCTCGTAAAATAAAACAGGAACCTTTGAGCATAATACAATGGAACTGTAGAGGCTTTCGCGACCACGCGAAACGAGCACACCCACGCCTTTACCTTGAAACATTGGAATTTCATGCCGCCATTGCCGCGTTTCAAGAACCTGGTGCTTCGGCCAAAATTTATGGCTAGAACACATTTCAACGGGACCCATCCACCCGTATTCTTGTACATAAGTCGTACACAGCACAGGAGGTAGATCTTGACATAGAGATAACATACTCGTGCACTGCGTGTTACCCCTGCGACGCTCTGACCCCCCTTTACACATATTGAACATATACTGTCCGCCCAAGCTCGAACATAATATTTTCGCGGATATCTTCAGCCGGGCACTGGAGATAGCGGGTCGGGACTCATTATTGAATGTGGGCGATTTCAATGCCCCCAGCCAATCATGGGGCTACAAAAAGTGGGAGGCGCGAGGCAGAAGGCTAGCGGAGCTTATCTCTACGCTAGGCATCACACTCCAGACCGACCCAGCGCATCCCACACGAAAGGGAAACTCTGTGACTCAAGACACGTGTCCTGATCTTACACTTTCCAAACATCCAACACGTGGAATGGAACAACACAGAAGACCCAATAGGCAGTGACCACTGCATCATTAACACACTAATTTACACGCGGCCCCTCAAAAGGCCGCTCACACAAGCCCGACTACAGGATTGGCAGACTTTCAGAAAGTCCCTGCTTTCAGCCAGCCTGATTAAAGATGAATACGAGCAGTGGGCCCAAACACTCATGACAACACTCAAGCAACGCGAAACACAGATACAGACCACGGAGGAGTGCCCGGCGATGGACAACTATCTACTCAACATCTGGGAAGCCCGCCGCAGTCTCAACAAACGTTAGAAAAGACAGGAACATAACAGAACACTCAATAAGTGCGGGTTATGGGCTATGGGGGTTTCACGTACCAAAGATACTCAGGCTATGAGGGGCGTCGTAGTGAAGGGCTCCGGAAATTTCGACCACCTGCGGACAAGCATCTCTGCTGCAAACAGGACCCTCGCGATCAGGAGTATCGTTACACGGGCCTCTATAGAATTTCGCCTCCATCAAAATTCAGCTGCCACGGCCGGGATCGAACCCGCGTCTTTCGGGTAGTCAAGAAGTGCATCCTAGATCTCACTCCAAAAGCAGCTCAGTATGTCTCCCAGCTTGCTGACGCCAACTGGATAGAGCGCTGTAACACGACTACCAGACATATGTCCGGGAAAAACTCTTGGAGGATTTTCTGCAGCCTTATAGACCCCGCGCAGACCCGGGGCGAAACACAGCGCCACTTAAAACGAGCACTCCATAATTTCAAGGGCAGCACAACACAACTCGCAGAGACACTCAGGGACAAGTATCTCTGCTGTAAACAGGACCCTCGCGATCAGGAGTATATTTACGCAGCAAAGATAATCCTGAGTTGGACCAATCGTTCCAACTCTTAAATCTCAAGGTAGACCTAGCAAAAATGAGGAGAGGCACTGCGCCTGGACGGGACAAGGTCACAGTTAAGCTGCTGGTCAATCTCCCTGACCAGGAGTATGAGGCCGTCCTGAAATACATCAACACTATATGGAAGGACGAGAACCCGCTCCCCCTTGATTGGAAAACAGCCCTAGTAGCCTTCATCCCCAAGGCGGGAAAGGAAATCGACACAGACAACTTGAGGCCTATCTCGCTCACCATGGTGCGGGGTAGGCTCTCCAAATACTTGGAACAACGAAACACATTTCCAGACACTATGTTCGGCTTTCGCCCACATAAGTCGGCACAGGACGTACTTCTCCAACTCAACAGAGACATAATACAACCAAACACCCACATAACGACAAGGCCGTCTTGGCCAAGGAGCCTTCGACAATATCAAACACAGCATCATACTGACACACCTCAATGAGACTAACTGTGGCCGCAACGCCTTCAACTATATCAAAGACTTTCTGACCGATCGAGCCGCACTAATCAGAACCAAAGAGGCAGAATTTGGTCTGTATCAAATGAGGACGCGGGGAACACCACAAGGCGCGGTGCTATCCCCCCTACTCTTTAATTTGGCGATTCTCCATCTCCCGGACCAGTTGAAGGGTATCGATGGCGTACGGCATGCGCTGTATGCCGATGATATCACAATCTGGGCCAGAGAGAAACTTAGGGCACCTGCAAACAGCCGCTCACGTAGTGGATCGCTACGCAGGCCACTGTGGTCTCCAAAGCGCACCCAACAAGTCTGGATTTGTGTATCTTAGGGCACCTGTAAGGACACTGCCCAAATACATCTTTCCTTAACAAGTGGCCCCATACATGAGGCCAAAGAGATTCGAATACTCGGACTCTTCATCCATAACCAAAGAAGGGTAGACACAACAACACAAACTCCGCAAAGTTGGAGACCAGGTGTACCGTATGGTCCGCCGTGTCTCCAATAAGAGAGGGGCTTTGCGAGGCAGGGATGCCGTGCGGATGGCCCATGCTTTCGTAACCAGCCGAATTCTCTATTCGGTCCCTTATCTACACTTGCAGAAGCACGACGAAGACAAAGTTGAGGTAATACTCAGCAAAATGATGAGGATGGTGCTTGAACTTCCTGTCTCCACCTCCAATGCGAGACTTCTTTTTCAGGACCTCAAGGAAACCTATCTTCCAATAAATACACGAGGCTAGCCCAAACGAGGTCGGGTCGGCACATGCTAGCCCGGCTTCACATCCAACACGATTTTCACATTCAGGAGCGGTTCCGAGTGCTCGAACTGTGGAGACGCGTCGTCAGAGTTCAACCCCTCCCCACTAACGTGGACAAGGAAGACCATAGTGGTCGTCGTCAGGCTAAGGCGGAAGCCTTGGCACACCACTATGGCAACAAACATAATGTCTATTACGTAGATGTAGCCGGGTCGAACCACGGGGGTTGGTACACGGCCGCGGTCATACATCAAGAAATACAGGTGGATGGGCTCTCCTTTCGAGCCCGAGGCACAACACAAGCTGAAGAGGTTGCCATTGCCCTAGCTGCTTCTGATTCAAAATCCAAACACATCATAACAGACTCGCGTTCGGCGTGTCACAATTATGAGGATGGCTGGATAACTCCACTAGCTGAACGAATACTAAGGAACTGCAGCCGTGGTGCCGATCCTACTCCCCGCTGCATAGTTTTGACTCCGGGCCATCAGGGCCTAGCAGGAAACGAAGCTGCAGACGCGGCGGCCCGAGCAGTCATTCACCGGGCGTTCCCATTGGCTCCTGAGCACCTAGAACCTGAAGGTAGCTGCTTACTCTCCTTCAAAGATATCACATCCCATTATAAGGATAGGCATCACCTCTACCCAGCCCCTGCAAAGGGACTGGGGAAAGCAAACAAACGCGTTCTACTCCGATCATTCACGAATACAATGCTGTGCCCGGCAGTACTAAAACACTTCGATCCCGCGTTTACTGGCGGGTACAAACAGAGTGGGGAGGTGGCTTACACCTATCACATGGTTTGGGCTTGTCAGCGCAACTCAGCTCCCCCCCCCCCCCATCTCTACCAGAGAGGAATGGGAGGCGGCCCTGCTTGGCTGCTCGGACCTTCAGGCCCAGGAGGCTGTGGTGAAGAGGGCTAAACTGGCGGCTTCGACCAATGGGGTTCCAAAATAAGGACTCTACCCATTGCGGGGCTATTTAACGAGCCTCACCTCTTCATATTCAATAATGGCTTTTCACCACCACCGGATGGGAACCGTCGGCGCGCGCTTCGAGGGCGAGGAAGTGGCGGGGAGAACGTGCTTCCGTATCTCGTACCGTCCGGCCTCGGAGTATCCCGTGCCCTAGCGTGGACGAACATTCGCTCGTAACCTTGCTGGTGAATCGGACGACCTCGATTCCTCAGCGTGTTTTGTTGCCAGCAGGCGTTATTGTTATTGTAGCAATAAATGCTTTCTTTGTGTCAGAGGGCCGTTCTTTTGTTCCCCCAGGGCGGGGCTCGCCGTGGTCTGCGTGCGCTCGGTAGCGTATGCGATCACGGGCCAGGCGGTTTTGAACAGTTCCAGCCGCGATTAAGCCGGGAGAACGTATTTATTCTCTCCAATTAAAACCCCACAACATGTATATGGTAAAGATGTTTGGCGAAGTGTTAGTTGAGCGCGATACGAGAGCATGGCCTTATTGCTTTCTGCGCAGCGGAAAGGCGTATACGTTTTGAGAAATGCTTGACTGATTGATTGAAACATGCCCTTTATTAAAAGCCCTTCGAGCACACTGCACGAGGCATCTGTGTGGGCATATATGTGGCCACACAGTTGCCGCGTACGGCAGCCGAGGCGAGTGCTGATTCTTGCTGCCACCATCCGCCGCTACGTCACAGGTTGGCGCGAGCACCGCAAGTCTCCTCCGCTGAAGCCCGCGGGCTCGCTCCAACCCATTGCACCGCCACGCGCACCATTTAACCAAGTTGTCAAGGATCTCATGGGCTCATTCCCTGTATCACCAATTGACGATAAGTGGATTGCACTCTCGACTGACTATCAGAAATGTTATGCGGAAACCAAGGCGACGCCGCGTGGCACATCGTTTGATATGGTGCATTTCTTCATGCACCGCATTGATTTATGGCACGGCGCTCCATCCTACGTAATCACCGATCGAGGCACAGCTTTTAAAGCGCAGCTCATGCACGAGGTGTTCCAGCTGACTCACACAAGCCACTGTAAGCCTACTGCCTACCACCCGCGGTCAAATGGGCTCACTTAACAGCCCAACAAAATCGTAGCGCATATGCTCGCAGTGTATGCAGACGCACAGCATAAGACTTGGGGCGAGATCCTCTCATACGTGACTTATAGCACGGCAGTACAGGAAACTACTCTCTTTACGCCGTTCCGCCTCGTTTATGGTTGTGACGTGCAGTGTTGGACGCCATGTTTCCGCGCACAACCGACGACCGGGCGCTCACACCGCACATCGAGCACTAAGCAAATGCCAACACGCCCGCATGCGCATCAGGCGGCAACAGGGGACGGATGCATGCCTCTACAACAAGAGACACCGACACGTCGGATACCAACCCGACGACCAAGTGTGTGTGTGGAGCCTAGTCTTTCGCCCTGGCTTGTCGAATAGATGGTTATGCCGCTACTTTGGACCTTACAGAATGTTGCGTCGCATCACGGATGTGACTTATGAAGCTCTGACCGACGGTACTGCCCAGGGTGTACGCGGCCGACTCAAGCCTGAAGTAGCGCGCGTACTCAGTGGCGCGAAGCCCTATTCCATAGAGTAAAACAGACAGCGCTTCCGCAGTTTTTTTTTAGCATCGACGACGACGATGATGATGTCCTTAGGCTTAATGGCACGGCGGGGGATTGGACACGGGGAATTGCTTATACAAATGTACTCATGGACCAGGAGTGGAGTATTTCGATAATTATGTGTCTAAGACTAGAATTTGTACAAAAAAAAAACGGAGAATAAAATGCAGTGAATTCTCATTCTACGAGAGGAGTCTACCTTATGTAATTATATAGTCGTGAATATAATCGTATAATCGCACACTGGTTTCAGAGCATATCCCTTGGTGCTTGCCCCGAAGAAGAGGAGAATCAGCATAGATAGAGGAAGGCCTATCGAGCGAGGGGAATCTCCAAGTAAATCCTACGGATAGAAGGGAACCGCCGGTTGAAGCGTAAAAAGTGATCTATGGACTCAATTTCACCACCAGACTCACAAAGGTTGGTCATAGGTAAGCCCGATCGACGTAAATAAATATTTAGTAGCGGTATTCTCCAGCGCAAGACGGTCGTCACATTGCCTTGAACTGCACACATCCGCACACTCCAACGAAATGCCAGGCGTTGAAAATCCGCTGAAGCAAGGAGAGGCTCATGGCTCAAGTAGTGGAGACGCTGGAATGGCTGAAAGCGTGCTATAGACAAGCAGACAGTATTTGGGACAATAGGACCACCAAGGGCAGAGTTTGCTAAAAAATGAGACCTCTCCTTAGAAGCAATGCCATGCACAGTGTCCAGGGTCTCAATGAAAGCGTACTTGTGCAATATGTGATGGGATAAAAAATTGAAGGGAACGGTTTCAAGAACGCCGTGAAGACGGAAAGGCTGTCTGAAAGTATAATAAGCCGAGATATACTGCAGGGAACCCTTATTAAGGCCAGCTCAATGATCAGAAACTCAGTGAAAAAAATACGGGTATAGTATAGTCAGGGGCCCGAAATGAATAACTCCAATCAAGAGCCCTTGAGTAAATTCCAAAGGCTGCCTTTTCATTTTTATGGGATGGCATCTGTAAAAACGGCAATATGGCTAGAAAAATTATCTAGCTACTCCTCTATAAGCCCATTTAATGCATTGGGAGGCATAGTCTTAGCATTCCCTGGGAGGGTGTCGTCAAAGGAGACTACGTTATCAGCCCGCCGGTGGTCAACTTGTACTAAGGAACTTATTGAGACAGAAATTTTTGACAGCTGAGAATTAGTGAACACTACCTGAGGGAGCTTATACCTAGGCCAAATAAATCCAAAGAAGAGAGTTGGGTTCGCTGTAAATATGGGGTTATCCAATCCGGGAACAGACTCCAAAGACCTTAAAACGCCCGCACCGTGAGAAGCTAAAACCGCGAATTTACATAGATTTGATACCCGCGCCTCCAAGTACAGCACAGCATTAGCCACTGTTTCAGGCAGACCTAAGAAAAGGCCCAGAGCGCGTCTCTCCATAAGAAACTGAGCTTCAAGCTTCTACCTTGGGCGCCCAGAAAAGAAAACAGAGCCGAATTCAAGTATTGGCCGTACGTAGGCCTTATAAAGAAAGAACAGTGTTCCGACACATAGCGATTTTTTTTGTTGTGGATTCTCACCAACCGGCAAAGGGCACGCTCCCTTTTAAGCACACTGCTTCTAATTTGGGGGCGCCAGTATAATTGCGGGTCACATATTATAGTCATTACTCACAACAGCGCAGGAAACACTGACAAAAAGGGGAGAATAGACAAAACAAGCGCTGCACGTGCGCATTAGTTCACGCCTTGTATGCCGGTTCCGTTTAGGTTTGTTTTTTGTAATATTCGAATATGTATATATTTATTACAACCTCAAAGGCCCCATTAAAGGGGTATTACATGAGGGAGTGGAATTCAGGGCACATAGTTGATAAGGTGGATTTTTTGAATGATGATGGGTCGGGGTGAAGCACGACGGTGTTGGGCAAGTCATTCCAGTCCTTTGCAGTGCGGGCAAAAAATGATGACAGGTGAGCACTAGTCCGGGCAGGGGGAGGTTAAACGGCCTTCTGGTGGTTCGTGCGGCCGGAGATGCGGTGGGCAGGGCTGATAATAGACTTGATCATGTGATGATAGTAAAATTTATGAAAGAGGCATAGTCTTGCAATAGTACGGCGGTCTGCTAAGTTTGTAAGATGAGCATTACGCTTTAGTTCAGTGACACATGTATATTCTTCCCTTCCCGTAAAACAGAGCTTGTTTTGTCTATATTTCTCCTCTTTTGTCCGTTGTTCCTGCGCTGTTCTGGATAATATATATGTACCAACTCGCCCAACTTTTTTCGCACGTCATATATTATACTCAAGCGATACGACAAAGAAATGTAAAGAAGGGGTGCCTATAGGAAAAAAAGAACGGCACACTTGTTGACATTTAAAGTTAACTGAGGCTGTCCAGCCAAAGTTCTTGAGTATTTAAATACTTTTGCAACAATAGATGCAGGACATCAATATTTTTGGCAGAAGCGAAAAAGGAATGTCATCCGCATGCACATAAACTTTGACGTCCGGGTGAATAGGGCTATGAAGCATTAATATATTAAACAATAACAGCGAATGAACGGAGCCTTGTGGGACACCTCTAGACTGGGCGTACGTGTTAGAGTCTAACGTGCCCTTAGTTTAAGAGAATGATCTAATCCTTAAAAACTCCCTTATCCACGGGAAGAGGTTCCAAGGAGGTTATACACAAGCAGTGACCTCTTTTACCTCCTTCGTTTTCTTTTTACCCTCTCCAGTTAGCTCGCAGCACCATAATGGTTTTCAGTTTTTTGTTTCGAGAGAGGGGAACTAATGCCACCTGGTGGCCCCACGTAACTTCAAAAGACAATGAGGTTGAGTTTTTGACGCGCCCTGGGAGCTAGAATGCATGGTGAACAGTGCATCGGTTCTTTGTTCCGTGCCAGTATGAAGGGAAGTAACGTTGAACGGCTTGAGAACGGTTAACAGCTTTCAATACCAAGCGATGCATGGGAAGTTATAAAAGAAATCAGTCTGTCTTGGGCAAGTAGTCACTGGAGATATGGACCATTAGAGTGAAACAGCGAGAAGAATGAAAGTTAAGAACTTTCAGGGAGTGGCAAGTAGCTCACCAATATCCCTTAGGAGGAAAGTATGTACCAATAGCCCCGTATTAGGCAGAAGCTTGCAGGGGGGCGGAAAAGCTTGAGAAGAACTTGTGGACGCCGCAGCCAGCAATAAAAATGGAAAATGGCAGGAGTAAGACACGAAAAGAGCAAAATAGGAGACCAACACGAGCTACTGTTATCGTATCGCAAATGAAGGAGAGATGAACCGATGGTATGTTAGGGGAGCGGAGGGGATTTCGAGAGAAGGAGGTCAAAGTCATGGGGTATGAGGGGAATACGGTGGCAGCAACTGGCACAGGACATCGGTAAGTGAGATGAATGGGAGAGGGCTTTGCTTTGAACCAAGCGCGTCGCTCGACTGTTGATTGTGACAGAAAGAAATAAGAGGAGGATAGCTGAATGAATGATCTCAAGCCACGGGGGTTGATAGGGCCGGTGGGTGTGTTGAATAGGAAGCCTTGAGGAATGAGAAGCCGAAGCTTCCCCTCCCCATTTCTCGTTTAGGGGCCCTATAGCGTTCGAACGCGGTTTTGGCGCGTACAACTTTTTGTGGCAGTGCATTCGAGGCGGGAGAGAGAACCATAGGGTCCTTTTTCCACGTCGGGCTAGGGGTGCGGAGGGGTAATTAGTGGGGGAAGTTAGAGAGAGCATGCGCTGCCGCTAGTGTGGAGAAGCCCACGGCACGGGGACAAAAAGACGCTGTTAGGGCTGGGCCTCCCAACCTATCTCTACTGTTGGGACTGGAGCATCTCAGCCTGCTTCCATGGTTGCGCAGAGCTGTGCGATGAAGCGCTCAAGGCAACGGTGAGTCAACGAAACATTTATGGACAGAAAAACAAGGGCCTCACATTATCGGCACAGGGGCCGGGAGCACAACGGGCTCGCACAAAGGGGCCCGGCGGTGCACCGGGAGAGCGTCTCTCTAGCTTGATGTCTCCGTCTGCTCTCCCGTCCGGCGCGGCTCGGTTTCGATCACCTCCTGTGACCGTTGCAGCAGCGAGCCGTTGAAACCCCCCAATCATGTCACGGCACTGGTCACCGTTTGAATCTGACGAATGGACGAGAGCAGCGCGGCCGTTCGAAGTTTGCAGCCGGGAAAGGGATGCCGGCGAAGCGTCGGTTGCGGATCGAGCCGGCGCTTGCGATGGAGGAGGGGGAGAGGATTCCACCGGGCGAACCTGGTCCAGAGTCCGGGATTGCTTGGCGCAATGGCGGACGCACAGCGCTGGCTTCCACGAATGCCAGCGTAATGCGTGCTCGGGCGTAACAACGCCTCCTTTACATTCCTGCCTAACCTCTGCTGCCTTTTAACTGAAAACAGCTGTGTCCCTCTCTTGCTGATTTATTTCTCTTGGTAACTGTGCTAGTCCTTTGATGATGACGATGATGAAGCCATTCTCTTCGCAAGGAATGGGCAGCTGAATGAGCGGAAGCTCAAATAAGGAAAAAAAATATGTAGCCAGCAACATCAACGACTACGAGAAAATAAAAGATCAGCGCTGCAGTATACCCCCCCGTGCTGTTGTGTTCTTGAGGTGAATGCAAACACAAGACAACCTAGAAAAAAAGAGTCAAGAACAAGCTCTTGTCTTTGGCTATTCTCTGTGGGTTGTCTCGCGTTCGCGCTCACTTTTCGTCTTAAGAATACTATGCACTAACTAGCCCCAACCGAAGTCTTAATGGAGTCCCCCGCGCTCGGTTCCGCAACAAGGATGATGATGATGATGAGAGCAGCGCCCCGTGAGAGTGGTGGCAGGGAAGAAGAGAGAGCAGCCACGATGCATCAATGTTTGCGCAGCGCCCAGCGGCGCCTGTTTGGCGACTCCGAGGCCGGATGCAGCGTGCGGCCGGCGACGGCGTTCCCTTGGACCGCGGGGGGCCGGTGGTCTTCGGCGCGCACTGTGACCCACTGGCTCTTGTTCGCCGGGCTTCTGGGCACCGCCGCCACCCTTATGCTGGTGGTCTCCGGTGAGCGCCGGCATGCTTGGCCCGCAGCGTGCATGAAACACGTCCGCCAACAGACCTATCGCAGTACGAGTAATTAGTACGTCATCGCTGATACAGAGAATGCCCGTATACAGTTGTAGTTCTCAGCCGCGGCAGACGATGGTCTGCTGTGGATTGCAGACGAAGCGCTGCATGCGAGAGCATAGGGAGCTCCTCGGTCCATTTGGCGGTGTCGCTGTCTTGTGTCACAGTTAATGACGTCATTAATGACACGTGATGCGTTCTCATGACAAGCGTACTGTAAAAGACTCGCCATGACTGAACCAGCATGATGTCGCATGTCGCATACCATGTGACGCCAGCAAACTTTAAGCGACGAGCGGAAGTGAAGTCACAGAACCGGAAGTGTTCCTACTACGCCTCGACGGGTTCTTTGTGCTATCACAACCCAGGCTGGGCTTTGTCTCATACCGAAAAATTCTTTGCTTTCATACCGCAGGTAACGGTGAACCTTTCTCATTACACGATGGTCCAGTGAGTTTTTTTTATCTATTTTTTTTTGTTTGCTGCGGCTTTTCCTCATTTGTCCTTTGGCTGGATGACTCCGCTACAGCACTCATCAGACTTTCTTATTTCTCTCAGTCAGCTACCCACCGGTCTAATATGGCTGGTTATATGATATTAGCTGTTTTTCCAAAAGGTGTTGAAATATCTCTCATAGGTGTCACTATCTTAGATTCCTTGCGGTGACAAGACGCACAAGGCAACAGTGCGTTCTTCGTCCTTGCCCCCACCCAAATCACACAATGAACCTCACTGGCCGCAGCAAGGCATGACCCTACGCTATCGATGTGCCTACCCAAACAGGTTGTTTTGAATCCCTCCGGAAGGCACAATAGCTGTTTCCCATCCTGTTATAACTAATTAGTGCCATGTTTACCTTACCCTTTCCTTGAAAGCGTAGGCCACACGCTGCTGTGCTTCTCCCGGCCTCATCACGCTAACCTCAGCGGAGGTACGCTCTGACCACGCGTTTCACTCCAGAGTCCACACTCAACTGTCATTGATAACTGCATCGTCTCTTAAAGAGGACCTTCATTCCGACAGCCGTTTTCCTTGGCGTCAAGGCCGATTTTGACTGTTTTTCACCCTGCCTTTCTCGCATCCTTGGGCAATCTTGGACTCAGATGGATGCTATAGAAGTGGATGAAAACTGCTCCAAAGAGCAGCAAATTTTTATGAGCACTCCAAATAGCCCAAAGTTGTGGTACGCAGTGCAGAAGGGTGTACCTCAGGGAGCCGTACTCAGGCCTCTCCTATTCGATATTACCATGATACTCATAACAAGGCCGCGTGGAATACTCATCAATCAGCAACGTCTTCAGAGAGCGACACTGAACATCTCCATGTATTTTTCTCCCAGATTTCTTAGTCTATCGGCAGAAAAGTGTGATGCCATGGCTTTCACAAGGCAAACAAAAACAAGATACCTGCTTCTTTTAGCTGGACCGGTGCTACCTTACGTATGGTACCAGCGATTTCTTGGTCTTGCGATGACAGAAATATGTCTTGGATACCTCAGATTAAAACTCTGTGAGAGGTTGTTATAGCATCACAAATTTTCAGGCTGATGGCAGGAACACCTTCAGCACAGCCTTCAAGAAGGCTGTGCTGAAGGTGCGTTGCGATATTGTTTATCCGTACTTCACAAGTTATCTGCAACTAGTAAGAAGACCCAGGAAGCCACGCAGAACAACTGTCTGCGTATCTCTCTTGGCCTTTCAAAGGGATCCTTTGCTTCGGAAGCAGTAGCGGAAACAGGATGTCTATCGACAGATGTCGTCTCCTCCCAGGAAACTATGCGTACTCATCTCCGGCGTGTTTTCCAAGGGAAAAAGCAGTGTGCATACACCGTGCCCACATAACACACAGTAACTCTGGCTTCGGCCAAGCTCTGCGACTCCTGCCCTACCCTGCCATTACTGAGCCACAGAAATGACTGACTTCGGCCTTTTCTCCCTGGACACTGTCTTCCCTAAAGATCCAGAGTTTATGCATGTGTGAGTGCGAAAAGCTGGACGCCACACGCTGCGCTACTCCAGTTGCTGTGGCCTACTCAGCCGAGAATTATTCTCTGGAGATTCTCTGGAGACCCACATCTTCACCGATGGCTCAACATATGAGAAGACCTCCACGTGCTTATATGCCTTCAACAGGCCAAATGCTTTCCTATCGCACGCAGCAGAAGACATCGTCCACGAGAGCAGAGGTTCACGCGGTTAAGGAGCCTTCTTCTACATCCTGCGCCGATCCCCTGGCCACTGGGTGATTTTCATGGACTCCAAACCATCGCCATAAACACTGTCCAATCTGTTGAAGAAAACCAATCACCAGCCAGTTTCTCTCTACATTGGATACCTGCATCACTTGGTTATATACACGGTGTTTCACCTAAGATTTAACAAAATTTAAAAAAATAGGCTTTTGAGTTAGAACAGCACTTTTTTCGGCATAACATTGTCAGCGGTGAAGCCCATCAGAATACATCTAAGACGTGCTAACTAGCAGGCTGGTTAACTAATAGTGAATAGTTAACTTTATAACTATTACTTTTAAGTGCCTTAATTACTGAGAGGAACGTAGCCCACCGTAAGCATATCCATACCAGTTTTATAATGTCTACAACCAGGTTACCCTCGTTGCTGTGGCCCAACAAATTTGGGCTGTTTTTACGAGTTACGAGCACTGAAGAAGATGCTTTGCCTGCAAGCTCCTCGAAATCTCATGTATTTTGGTTCTATTTAGCCGAAATTTCTTGGGCCACAGCGCCGAGGGTATTCGCGTTTCGAAATTCTCAAAACTGATATGGATATTATTTGCGGTGGGCTACATGCCTCACAGTAATTAAAGAGACTAACAGTATTAGTTAAAAGGTAACTATTCAATAGCAGTTAACCAGCCTGGTAGTTAGCATATCTTAGCTGCATTCTGATGTGCCACACCGCTGGAAATGCCATACCGAAAAATTACTCCAACTAAAAAAAGACCACTTTAAAAAAGATGTGTGAAGTCATAGGTGAAACATCCTATATAACATTTTAGTGGCTCCCAGCTCTCTGTGGCATACTGGCCAACGAACAGGAGAATGAAGCGGCCTGCAGAGACCTGCAGCATCCGAACAGAATAATAATTATAGTTTTTTTCTGGGGAAAGGAAAATGGCGCAGTATCTGTCTCATATATCGTTGGACACCTGAACTGCGTCGTAAGGAAAGGGATAAAGGAGGGAGTGAAAGAAGAAAAGAAGAAAGAGGTGTCGTAGTGGGAGCTCCGGAATAATTTCGACCACCTGGGGATCTTTAACGAGCACAGACATCGCACAGCACACGGGCACCTTAGCGTTTTGCCTCCATAAAAACGCAGCCGCCGCGGTCGGGTTCATACCCGGCTACTCCGGATCAGTAGCCGAGCGCCCTAACCACTGAGCCATCGCGCGGGGCAGCATCCGAACTAGAATAGGATTTTGTTCACGAAATCGGACGCGTATTAGCCTATGAAGAAAACAATCACCTCTGGAGCTTGCTGTTGCATCATTATCTATTTCTTCACTCAGTCGACCAACATCTCATATCTAGACTACCAAGTTGTCCTCCACGCCATCTGTAAACTGTTCATAATCGTCTGTCTCTGACCGCCGCGTTTACAAACGGTACGGTACAGTTCAGGACAAGTGAAAAATCCGCACTGAGACAACTGATGCTCAGTTGAAACAATATAACACATTCTGTTTGAATGCCGAGCATACGGCGACGAGCGTGCGTGCTATGAACGTTTTATGGAGTTGCTCTCCCAAGTGCCTCTAACAGTGGACCTGTATGCTAGGTCCCTTAACCTGCTTTACGCATCATAGATGTTCAATCAACATTTGCAGCGATAGCTTTTAAGCGCTCGTTCGTAGGTTTCGCTTCGTAGTAGTGTCGCAGTCATCGGCGTAACCGGTGAGTGCGTTTCCATGGGAACCAGTGGGAGGTTGGTTACCGTTCAAGTAGGACGGTATGGCGTGAGCGGAGAAATGCGTAATCGGGGCGTTGTTACCACAGAACCATACAGAAGGTGGTTACTGTGGAAGGAGGTGGGTATGGGGATTATGGATTTTTATGGCGCAAGGGCATCTGTGGCCAAAGCGCGCCATGACACAAGGTGTTTTAGACTACTCAAGATGGGGTGGAGGAGGGTGTTACAAGAGAGTAAGAAGGCTCAACCGGAAACCACCCGGAGAGTACTTGCCTTGGAAGGACGAGGAGGGTTACCGTGGGAGATGGAGGGTATGGCGTAACCAGAGGATGGTTTCAACGGTAACCGTCTCGGAGGCGGTTACCCTGAAAGGAGAGGGTATGGCGAGAGCGTGAGAAGGCGCAACCGGTACCTGGTTGCCATGGGAACCACCCGGAGGGTAGTTACCCTAGAAGCGGGAGGAGGGTTGCCGTGGAAGGAAGAGGATACAGAGAGAGGAGGAGCAGGAGGTCATGGCTAGAATGTAGGAAATCGTACCACGGCAACCATCCGGGACGTGCTTACCGTGGAAAGAGGAGTGAGAGTATGGTGAGAGCGGGGGAATGTATAACGGTTCATCTGCGGCAGATGCTGCGACACACGCCGCCCGAAGAAAGGGTCATCGGCGGCGCGGTGCTTCTAGAACGGTGGACTGGAGAGCAGTACTGAGACTGGGGAGCGCTACAATCAAGACAAGGGAACAACACCACATAAGTACACGACGATACACGAGCGCAAACTTTCAACTGAGTTTATTTTCGACATGGCGCATATTTATACGCATCTAATCATGGGACACACAAACATAAAAGCGTTAGAGCCAGCCAAGATATCAAAGCAATCCCCTACACCATGCGAGATATAAGCTATCCTCGCTAGTCCTGAATTTCACACATGACCGGCTAAAAATAATTTTTTCTTTTTTTTTGTTACAACCACAGACGCATCGCTAACGAACCCAGCACCTTCCTTTTCTGAAGCCATGCAAAATGCTTCCCACAATTCCCTTGTAGTCTTGTACTTTGATTTAAGAAGAACCGTCGTTCCATCCAGTAGAGGTTCGCACTTGTGCTCAGCGCAGTGTGCTGCGAGGTTGCCAGGGACACTGACTAGAGAGTTGTTGTAATTGTGCTCCCGCAACCACTCATTTAAGATTCCTGTCTGGCCGACATAGGCCTTGCTGCAAAGCGGTATTTTATACACCACGCCCTCAACACATGCCACAAACGAGTTCCTGTGCCTCACGCCATAAGACCATGCGTCGTGCTCTTCTTCTTGGCCGGAATTGATTTTCGCACAGATGCTTTTGAGTTTCAGAGGCGCGTAAAATACAACGGGAACTCGATAGTTTTTTCCCACTTTATTATCCTGTGCGACAAGACATGCACATATGACAAAACAACAGGTCTCTTATCTTTTTCGTTCGCATTTGCAGGCTTCCCCTTAATGAATGTCTTCAAAACTTTTTCCGCGACTGAGACCAGGAAAAGAGCAGACGTGGATGAAAGACAAGTATGCGTGTAAAATTAAAAAAAAAAGCGCCCCGAACTATACAGATTAGCGGCATATTGACGCAAAGCTTTGTAATGCATGTTATTTGTTTATTGCTCAAAGCTTCCAACACGCTGCTTTATCGCTTTGCGATGCAAGAAGCGACCAGATCAATATTAAATAATCACACCCAGGCGGAATCGATCCTATGTTGTTTCAGACTGTCGAGGCTACTTTGCATCTCGATAGTTGGTCGTCAGCTTTGAACTGAACACGGCCGAAAGCGGTGGGTATTCTGCTCGACGACCGCCTTGTTGCTACGCCATGGACCAACGAGTCATCCAATTCTTCGCGTGCGCAAGCCAGCTCTATGACCAATTTCTTCTGCCAAATGATTCCCGGCACACAAGAAAGAGGAAGACAGACAGAGAACACAGCACAAAGCGCCGTACTTACATTAGTCTATTTTCACGCGAAGCGCCTACATTTATACAGTGCAGTGCAAAAGCGCGCGCAGAAAAACTGCAAACACATAGGTGATACGTCGGATTCCTCCTTGATAGCGACAATGAACTGCGTGCAACACGAGGCAACTTCATAACCTAAACACATTACTGCACAACCGCACTAGTACACACGTGGATGGGCAGCCTCGGAGCAACCGTTACTGCGTCATCATGCCCAAGAAATGACCCTCCTCGTCACTTAACAACACTGAAGGCGTGCTGACGCACTTTTCTTTAAGCTTTGTGATTTGCCCAGGCTCAAACATTTCCCTTGTGGTCTTTTCTGCACACCTGCGCAGACTGTGACTCTGCACTTCTGCCAGTCTTGCCAGCACAGGCTCGTCCAGAAGGCGTACACCGCGTTTTCCCTGTATGCGACAAACCGCCGCTGGTGCCTGAATGTGCAGTTCCTATCATGATTGTCGGTTGAATTGACCTTCTTGCACAGTCTAGATAGTTTATCCGGTGCGGAAAATACCACTTGCACACCTGCTCTTTTGCGGTTTTTTGAGGTTGCGGGAGATGACATGCAGGTATTGCATCACACCTACTTTCTTGCTGCGAGGTGGCTCCTCTGCTGCGTTGGGAGCTAGCTTATTTAGACGTGTAATCATGTCTTCAGCCACGGAAATCAACCGCGTAGAGGGGCAGCCTGAACTCAAGAGCGGGATACCTTGTGATGGAAGTCTGTTTCGAGCCGGCGCTCGCATGAGTTTTCGGCGGCGTTAGGGAAGCATGACCAGATAATGCCTCGTTTGACTAACTCCGAGTGAGCTGATTCGAAGGGAATAACGGGTTTGTTACCCCTTGGTTTGGCGGCCCAGCAAACATGAAATGCTGAAAGGTAGAGGCCTAGATCCAGAAACCTAAAGGAGTTTTTAACAGGGACCTCGTTGTTCATGGCCAAGGGTCGAAGACACTCAGAAAAAAAGAGACATGGTGTCGGAAATGTGTGCAAGCCAGGGCACGGACTATTAGCACTGGACGCAACGAGGTAATCGTGAGCGTACCTAGACACACCAACTATCAGCGACCACTCGCATCGGCGGCTGAGGTCCCGGTCACGCTCGGTCAGGAAAATATCGCTCAGTATACGGGCGCGACGCAGGAAACGACGCAGATTCCATTCTTCTGGCAAACAATAGTACCTTTCCAAGTCGCGAAGGTGGACTTTAGGTATGTTGAGAGCAGTTCTAAAAAGCTTTCTGAAATCAAGCAACACTCATTTTGGAATGATATCACATCGTGCCTATCTATCCAGTTCTGTACGCTCCTCGTCAGGTCGTCTTGGGGGATGAAGTAATATAGATCTTTTATGCCAATTGAAAAAGAAGCCGACAATTGGGTGCAAGGTCTGTCGTTAAAAAGCATAATCACTTCGTCCGAATTTTTTGCGTTAAAAAGGTCGTCAATAGTAAGACAATTCAGGTTACGCTGTAAAAGCTTTCCTAAACACTTCTGCCACGTACATTTTCAGAGACTATGACGCGCATCGGGCAATCTATTTTGTGAGTCTTTGCCGAGAAGAAAAGGTCCAAGCTGAGCTTGCTTCCCTTGTCAAAAGCCCTTACAAGGTTATTCAGGTTCAACCTGCCGCATAATCTTTTTGCTGCGCTTTTCACTCATTCCGAAGGCACACCGATCCGCAGGTCAAAAACCGAGTATACAGCATCAGTGGTTCTTGTTTTGTAAGCGCTTTCTGAGAGCGCTGCAAAATCGCCCTTTTTGTCGGCAGCGCCAAGGAATTGTCCTTGAAAAAGGAGACAGTCTTCTGGATGGGCAACTGCAGGCCGCGTGCCTTACAGCGCGACAAAGCATCCGCACCTTCCGAAATGAATCTATCGATTTCACACTTAGGAGCAAGCCTGGACACTTGCCTCACCGTCGTCCGCTGTTCAGCTGCAGTCTTCTCAGGCTCTGCAGCGAATTTGGGTCCATAGCTGAGGACCTGTTGCACATGCGGCGGTAGCTGCATCTCGCCGATGGTGTGAACGGCTTTTCTGGAGGCAGAGACCTTCGGTGGAAGGAGCTGATGAAGTCTGGGAAGTACTTGCCGCAAAAGAACTCCGTTGTCCTGTCGATTTCACCGAAAAGCTCTGGCCACCGGACAGCAGAGGTGGTGGTGGTCACTGTGGAACGTGAGTAGAGCTGAAGGTAGTCCCTGTAAACGCGGGCTTGCCGTTGCCATTCTGAGCGCACTACTTTACATATATTTCCATGGCTTTTTGACGGAGGGAAACCGGCGAACAGCGCCAACACCTCAGGGGGAAGTACTCTGTGCCGAATGCAGAGTCCAACTGACCTTGCCTTGAACGAGGCCACTGCCACGAAGGAGACAACACGACATGCATCGTTGAGAGAGAAAGTGCCCGCAGAACTGGCGACGAAGTTGCTCAGGGCGAACATCGTCTTTTTTGTGCGCCGGAAATCATTTGCTATGTGTAACCAACTAGCCCACCAGCTCATCCTGAGCAGTTTCTTCTAGAAGCCCTTTTCGGTGGTCTAACTGCAGTCATCGATACGTGAGAATATCGTAAAGTATAAATACCTTAACCGCTGACGCTGAATGTCGCGTTAACCATTGGTGACCATCCTCTCAGTTTTATTGCATTTATCTTTTCTTTTTATTTATTTTCTTTTCTTTTATTTTTTATCTATTATTTCATTTCCATTAGATATAAAGTTACTTTATATAAATTACCATCGTTATTACTGCTAAATGCACTTGTCTGTGTTGCTGCTTGTTTGTTATTCCACTCATAATTGATCGACCGGGCGTCCTGTGACAGTCGCTTAATTGACTTGGGGACCCTCGCCTATATACCGAATTTAATTTACTTATAATTCTAATAATATTAATAAATTCTAATTCCAATAATAATAATAAATAATAAATGTGCCTATTTAAACTACGGTGGTCTACTCGACAAAGCCTGATACCTTTTCACATCTGATCATTATGCACACTTCATGCAGTGAACGTTGTCAGCATCTATTTAGGAAGATCTAGTAATGCTCGTTAATGCACTTCTGCCCACATTCAATGCCTATTTATTTTGCATTCTTGATATTTGGTTTATCTGTTCTTCTTCTACTTCTTTATCCTTTTGTGGGCCTCTCTCCTTCCGTTTTTCTATCCCTAATTCCCTTCGCAACGCAGAGCATCATGTCAGCGAATCGAATTTTACAAGCTGGCTAAGATCCCCCCCCCCCACACACACGCACACACACACAGGTACACCAGAAAATTGTACTTGGTTCCAACTTCCAGGTGACCCGCGCCTCAATCCGTCCTGGAGACTAGCTCGCTCCTAGCCTACCCGCTATCAGCCATCGACGAAGGAGCAGCACACCTCAATGCTCTTTCCATTGTAAACGGAACGTGGGGCCAGTCAAACTGCCTTATTTGCAGCTTTCCCCCCTTGTTTTCCATCACAACCTCGTCCCTCGTTGTTTGTTGAAATAAATGAAATCAAATTAAACCTATCCACCCGCCTTCATAATAACCCTCTGCGATCCTGTCCGACAACACGAGGCAGGCTCCACCATATCGATCGGGATAGTGTCACATCACATGTTCTCCACAAAACTCTCTCGAATCCCGCCTACAGCACCTTGGCTTCGTCCGACGTGATCTCGTTCTTTTCAAAAGTGGTTGGTTGCCCCTGTAGAGTCTATAAATGAAACAGCATGCGGCAGCGCCCCTGTGCACGATGCCCGGCAGGTCCTCCCGCATGGTTAAGCGCCACTCTCCAGCCGCGTCTTTTTCCCCCTCTGCGAATTTTTTTCTCTTCCCCCTCCCAAGATGCAGTAGGCGAGAGCTGCGACATCGCAGGTGTGCGCACGGGTCGGGAGACCATGGCGGCCCTAGCGGCGAGCCAGCCGAGGCAACCCGCGGCCGGACACGGCGGCGCCACCAGCGGCCACAGTTGTGCGGCCTACCGCACCTGCCTGTGGTTCCGGCACGCCACCATCCAGGTGCCGCTGTTCAACCTGTTGCTCCCAGCCAGCAGGTAACGACAGCACTTTCTTGGTTACTTGAGTCGGGGAAAACAGGCGGGACTCCAAATGTGCTCATAAGAAACCCCCGCCGCTTCCTTTTCCCATCAGATCGATGGGAATTCACGCGGCTTCGGACAGCTACGCCGCTCAGCCCCTCAACGGCAGCCTGCCGCTACTTCCGTCAATTGCTGTTCAATTCCTCGCGGAGATAAACAGCAACGCCGTCCCATCCCAGTCGCTAAATACAACACCAAAGTTTGTCATCACAACAGACTTTATGCAATATGTTTTCGACTAACAACTTGTAACAACAGCACATTGGTTTGGTTTATGGGGGTTCAACATCCCGAAGCGACTATGGCAATCGAATGACGCTGTAGTGAAGGGGTCCGGAAATTTCCACCACCGGGGGTTTTTAAAGTGCGCTGATAAATAACAGTACACATGCCTCTACCATTTCGCCTCTATCGAAATTCCATGGCCGCGGCCGAGATCGAACCCGCGCCCATCGGGTCAGCAGGCGAGCACCATATCCACTGAGCCACCGCGGCAGCTAACAGTATTTTGTGCCGAAAAGTACTGCAGAACGACAGACTACACAAAAGTTGTATAGAAAAAACTACAGCACTGCAGAAAATACTTTAAAGCGACAGACAATCTGCCGACAAAACTGCAAAAGACTGTGTGTCACGGATCTCTCCTGAGAACACTCGGACCGAAAGAATGGATTAGGCGACGGGTGTACCCACACAAACGCACATTTAATACACGCTACGTGGCACACACACTAGAACACACAACAAACAAAACTAACACAAAACACAAATACTATAAATACACGCGACCCGGGCTCACTGCTACTAGCGTCTACTACTAGTGTTCTACTATTAGCGGTCCGCGTTCGTGCTCACGGTTGGTTCGGTGTGGCTGCGGCTTTGTGTGGACCCGTAGCCGGCGTCGAGGCTGCGTTCGGCGTTCGGCGTGCTGGGGCTGGCGTCGTTGGCGGTGTTCGACGTGCTTGGGCTGGCGTCGCTGGCGGCGTCGCTGGCTGTGTCGTACAAGCTCCCGGTCCAAGCGCCCGTGGAGGTGATGCCAGAGTTGTTGGCGTCGGGGCACTACCCGGATGGGTGGCAACAGCGCTGGAGACACCCCTGGCCGTAGCAGGTGGTAGCGTCCTCTGTTAACTCCCCGGAACGGGCTCAGGCACGGCAGGAGGACCACGATGCGATGTCGTAGAACGAGAGCTTACCGTAGCGGCGTCGCTCTCTTCCAGCCGATGTGTCCCTGACCCGCCGGAGCCTCCACTTCTCTGCTGTTTCCCCCGTGTGCCTCGCTCTCTATCGCCCTTTTATAGTCTCGGTGTTAGTCCACGTAAGTCTTGTCGTCGTCTTCTCTTCTCCACCAATCATCTCTCTCCACGTCACCGTATCCTTCTCCACCAATCATCTCTCTCCACCTCAACTAATGCTTCTTCTTTCTCTTCTTTATTCTTCGGTTAATTCGCGTCGTCTTCTTCACACCTTTTTCCTTTAAAATTTAATTTAGGCTCCTTAATATATGTGACAAGGCCCCCTCTCTCAAGAGTTTTTCCATGAAAAACTGCTCACGTCATCCTCATCTTCAAGCCATCCAGCCAACCGACTATCTTCTGTGACGATTCTGGACCCAGCACACAACACACCGCAGAGGTCCACCACACACCAAACGCACACCGCTAAAACGGCACACCAAATTGCGTTTCCAGAACACACCACTGCCGCTGTCCGCACAGAGTCCTTAATAAACATGTTCGTGTCTACAACACACTCCCTTGTGTAATTACGTACCACCAACAGCAGCAACAACAACAACAAAATAAATCCTAGAGATACAATAACGCAACAACAAGATACATGCCAGAGATACCTAGAGCTGTTCAGTTGGCTCTACTCATGAAGTCCACTCCAACGTTATCTCTGCCTTTATTATATTCAACTTGAAATGAGTATTCTTACAAGGCCAAACTCCATCTCATAACTTTACTATTGATCATTTTGGCCGTGGTTAAATATTCAAGCCGCTAATGATCTGTCTGAACCCTGAAATGTCTCCCATACAGATAAATGTGGAATTTCTTTACCGCCCACACCACCGCCAAACATTCCTTTTCAACGGTGGAGTAGTTGCGTTCACTAGCCGATAATCTCTTGCTTGCAAAAAATACCGGATGTAGCACGCGATTCTCTTCTTGCAAGAGTACGGCTCCTAAAGCTCGATCTGATGCATCAGTGCGAAGCACAAACTCTTTATCCATATTCGGAGCAAGCAGAACGGGCGGCCTTGCCATATGTCCTTTTAACATCACGAATGCATTTTTATGTTCAGCAGTCCAATCTAGCTTATTGCTTGCCCCCTTCTTAGTGAGTTCGACAAGTGGGTCGGCTATGTGGGCATAATCGGGAATAAAGTCCCTGTAGTATCCCGTTAAGCCCAGGAACGGCTGTACCTCTTTCTTGGTCGTCGGTGTCTGGGCCTGCTGTATTTTGTCCAAGATGTCTTTCGTCGTGATACGGCCAATCCCCAGCTTGTGTCCGAGAAGAGAAATGGCTTCAAAGCCCACCTCACATTTTGCCGGCTTTATGGTCAACCTGGCTTGCTGAATTCTATCAAATAGTTTTTCCAGCGTAGTTACATGCTCTTCCAATGTATCTGTTGCCACCAGGATGTCATCAATATAGTGTTCTACATTTTGGAGCCCATCCAAAACTTTCCTTATCAGCTTCGTGAATATTGCAGACGCTGTCTTCAAACCAAAAGGCATGAATTTAAACTGGAATAAACCCGCCGAGCACGAAAAGGCAGTCTTCTTTTTAGAAGAATATTCCATTGGTATCCGCCAATACCCTTTAGCTAAGTCGAATTTAGAAAAAAATCTTTTGTGAGCCACCTTAGCGGGCACCACGTCCGCTCTTGGTGTGAGTTCTGCATCGGGTACTATGATGTCATTTAGCCGACGAAAATCTACACACAGTCGGTTAGTACCATCGGGTTTTTTGACAACCACGAGAGGCGCATTGTATGCTGACCACGACCTCTCAATCACACCAAGCTCCAACATATCCCGCATCTCCTTTTCTATTGATTCTTGAGCTGCTAAAGGTAGTGGGTATTGCTTCACGCTGATTGGTCTATCTGTAGAAAGATCTAGTCTGCAACTTATGATATCCGTTTTTCCCGGCACATTTGAAAACACACCCTCTTTGCTTTGGAGGAGGGCCTTTATATGTGAGCTTCAGGGTTCATTCAAATTGGGGTTTATTAGCACCTTATCCCAACCTACCGTTTTCTTCCCACTGCATGTGGGCATCTCGACATCATCATCTGTCTCCTCGGCTACTACCGAGCATACTACCTTGGGGGCGCACTGTATGGGAACCCTTTCTTCGTACTTTTTCAACATGTTTGCATGGAAAACCTTCTTGGTGTTATTTATCAATAACTCATAATCCAGGTCGTTTTTCTTCTACGTCACAAGGTAAGGGCGCTTCCACTGCATCAGTAACTTATTATGATCCGTGGGTAGCAAGATGAGAACCTTGTCGCCCAGATTCAAATTCCTGTGAGTGGCTTTCTTGTCATAGTAGCCCTTATAGCGTTCGCGCGCCCTTTCCAGGCAAGACTGCATGTTTCTTCCAACTTGTCCCGCAACTGAAGAACGTATGTGTAAGTTGTCTTGAGATCTGATGCAATCTCCTTATTAGCCCACAGCTCCTTGAGTATTGTAAGTGGACCTCTAACGGGTCTCCTATACAACATCTCAAAAGACGAGAAACCAAGACTCGTTTGTGGTACTTCGCGGTAAGCGAACAAAATAGCTGGGAGATATCTATCCCAATCAGTAGGTCTCTCCTGGCACATTTTCTTGATCATGTTTTTGAGGGTGCCGTTGAAACGCTCTACAAGCCCATTCATTGCACATGGGATGGTAAGGCGTCGTCAGTAACTGCCTCACTGACAAAAGGCGGTTAACCTCCTTCATTAGTTCCGATGTGAAGTTCGAGCCCCGGTCACACAAAATTTCCTTCGGGAACCCATAACGCGAAAACATTTCCACAAGACCCTCCGCCACTTGGATACTGTCAATAGTTCTCTGTGGAATAGCGTCAGGATAACGAGTGGCCACGTCAACGAGAGTAAGCACATATCTATTGCCTTTGGCGGATACTGGAGAGATTGGCCCCACAATGTCAATTGCAACTCGCTGAAACGGTAGGTCGATGGCTGGCATCTTTCCCAGAGGCACGGGACCAACTCTTCCCTTCGGAACTGTGCGCTGGCACACATCACATGAGCGAACAAAGCGCTTAACGTCACTCTGAACACCCGGCCAAAAGAACTCCTCGGTGATCCTAGACACCGTTTTTTGAACACCCTGGTGTCCGGCCATAATGGCGTCATGTCCTAAGCGTAGCACTGTCTCTCGCATGTCTCTCGGTAACACCAGCTGTTGGACCCGCCTTCCTGAACTAAATATGCACTCCCTGTGCAGAAGACCATTTACCAATTGATATTCGAATGACGAACGACACTTCTTTCTTTTCACTCTTTCCCCGACTCTTTCGAAGCAGGTCTTCAGGCTCGGGTCTTCTTTTTGCCTAATTGAAATTTCTCCCGGTGTTACGCTCAGGCACATCGTAACAGGAGTAGAGAGCGGACGCTGCGTTGCTCGGGCTGTCGCTTGAGCTCTTGTCTCCACTGCCGACGAGAAACTGACTGCACCCGTCTGAGCTGTCGCAGGCCTTTCATCCTTTGGATGTTCTTCAACGTCGAGCATCCTCCACTCGGGATCGGGGTCTTCGACACCTCTTGCACCCGTAATGTTCCCCAAGATGAGATCGTAGATGGGTTGGTCTACGCATTTTGCCACTACCTGCCCAGTATAATACGGCATTGACACTAGAATCCTGGCTTCAGGAAGGTAATTTACTGTGCTATCTACAAGAGTGACGGCCGACGCTTCCCCTGTACGATCCTCGTTCTTCACCAGGCTTCTCCGAACCAAGACTGTGTTGGCTCCGCTGTCTCTAAGCACCAATATAGGACGGTCCCCTATTTGCCCAACCTGCTTTCGACTTGGGTGTTCCACTCACTGCCTCATTTTCCAGCGGCGTTTGCTCTCCTCTCAGCTGTGGAACTTCGGGTGGCGTAACAAGTTCTACCCTAGAGTCGACAACGCATGCACCTCGGTCCTGCGTTCTGTATCGGCACTCATCCAGAGTATGATCCCTCCTCTTACAACCTTGACACAAAGCCTGTGTTTTTTGGG
Source organism: Amblyomma americanum (assembly GCF_052857255.1). Classification (NCBI taxonomy): domain Eukaryota; kingdom Metazoa; phylum Arthropoda; class Arachnida; order Ixodida; family Ixodidae; genus Amblyomma; species Amblyomma americanum. The sequence goes on along the minus strand of NW_027526502.1, from coordinate 317,090 downwards.
CAGCGCTACTAGTCCGACAGTCAGCTGCACGGTGTCCCACCTTGCCGCAGAGAAAACACCTTACTGGCGCCTTAGACGCACCGCCATAAGCTCTTGGTTTTGCCGCATCTGTCTCTAGGACCTTTTGGGTTTCCTCCTTTGCCTTACTCAAATTTCTTAGCCATTGAGCCTTGAGGAATTGGTCTGCAGTGTCGGCGAACTCTTCTAATGAGCTGCAACACGCTAAAAATTGCTCTGTGACCAGCTTGTCACGCACCCCTTCAAAACTCTTTTCTGTGTTTGACATATCAAGCCACCTGTCAAAATAGTTGGTCAGCCTGCAGGAAAACTGCTTCGCGGTTTCCGAATCCTCAGGTTTCGCGGTGCGAAATCTCACGAAACCCTTCTGCCGTAAGCCTGAATCTTTGGAGGAGTGCCTTTTTGACTTCCTCGTAGTCCATGGAATCAGCAGCGGGCATCCTTCCAAACACATTCAGCGCCTCTCCAACTAAACACATGCTAAATGCAGTGGCCCATTCACTGCGCTCCCAGCCTTGCCCCAAAGCTATCTCGAATCGTTGCAGATATTCATCCAAATCATCTCTCTTGTCATCAAAAGGAGCCATCAGCTTTCTTGGGCAAACTCTGGCTGGTCTAGGAGATTCTGTACCCGCTAAGGAACGCTGATCATTGTCCGTGGTCTCCTCATATCCTCCCGCGACATGCGCCTGTTTCCACAAAATAAACTCGTTCTCCCGTTCTATCCTTCTTTTCTCCTGTTCTTCTGCCTCGCGAGCTCTTTTCGCCTCGCGTTCTTCTGCTTCACGAGCTTCTGCGCGTGCTTGCGCCCTTTCCTCTCTCTGCCTATCTGCCTCCTCTTTCTGCCTCTTTCCCTCCTCGTCATATAGACGCATCGCCTCTTTGCTTAACCCCAGCTTGAGCGCCAGTTCTAAAGTGTTTGCCAAATCCATACTTTCTGCCGTCGAGAGATCGGAAAAATCTGGGACAAAGCAAAAAAAGGAAAAGGAAATGTATCCTGGCACAAGCTCGCCACTTATCTTTGTCACGGATCTCTCCTGAGAACACTCGGACCGAAAGAATGGACTAGGCGACGGGTGTACCTACACAAACGCATATTTAATACACGCTGCTACGTGGCACACACACTAGAACACACAACAAACAAAACTAACACAAAACACAAATACTATAAATACACGCGACCCGGGTACACTGCTACTAGCGTCTACTACTAGTGTTCTACTATTAGCGGTCGGCGTTCGTGCTCACGGTTGGTTCGGTGTGGCTGCGGAGTTGTGTGGATCCCGTAGCCGGCGTCGAGGCTGCGTTCGGCGTGCTTGGGCTGGCGTCGCTGGCGGTGTTCGACGTTATTGGGCTGGCGTCGCTGGCGGCGTCGCTGGCTGTGTCGTACAAGCTCCCGGTCCAAGCGCCCGTGGAGGTGATGCCGGTGTTGTTGGCGTCGGGGCACTACCCGGATGGGTGGCAACAGCGCTGGAGACACCCCTGGCCGTAGCAGGCGGTAGCGTCCTCTGTTGACTCCCCGGAACGGGCTCAGGCACGGCAGGAAGACCACGATGCGATGTCGTAGAACACGAGCTTACCGGAGCAGTAGCCGGCGTCGCTCTCTTCCAGCCGATGTGTCCCTGACCCGCCGGAGCCTCCGCTTCTCTGCTGTTTCCCCCCTGTGCCTCGCTCTCACTCGCGCTTTTATAGCCTCGGTGTTAGTCCACGTAAGCCTTGTCGTCGTCTTCTCCACCAATAATCTCTCTCCACGTCACCGTATCCTTCTCCACCAATCATCTCTCTCCACCTCAACGAATGCTTGTTCTTCCTCTTCTTTATTCTTCGGTTAATTCGCGTCGTCTTCTTCACACCTTTTTCCTGTAAAATTTAATTTAGGCTCCTTAATATATGTGACACTGTGTCATATTTTTGACACAGTTGTGTCGTTTTTTTTTCGACTGGGATGGTAGGAAAAGGTGTCGATACGCCAGCGGATACGAAGCGAAGCAACCGCAGATAGTTCACGGCCCAAGGCTGCGTGGTGGTCTCCGGAATGGCGAAAGCTTTTCCATCCGAGCCACGAACACTAACCCGAATGCCCTTCGGCCTTAGCTCTCGCTGTGCAGTTCATATCTAGCGCGATGATATTTGCACGTGCATGCACGTGTACACAGTTTATCATCATCATCAGCCTGACTATGCCCACTGCAGGACAAAGGCCTCTCCCATGTCTTTCCATTAACCCTGTCCTTTGCCAGCTGCGCCCACCCTGTGCCTGCGAACTTCTTAATTTCATCCGCCCACCTAACTTTCTGCCGCACCCTACTGCGCTTGCCTTCTCTTGGAATCCACTCCGTTACACTTATGGACTAGCGGTTACCTTAATTTACTTCGCAGTACATGCCCTGCTCAAGCCCATTTCTTCCTCTTGGTTTCGACTAGGATGTCATTACAAGCGTTGGCTCCCTCATCCACTCCGCCCTACTCCGGTCTCTTAACGTTATAAATCTATCATTTTTCTTTCCTTGGCTTAACTTAAGCTGAACCCTTTTCGTTAGCCTCCACGTTTCTTCCCCGTAGGTGAGTCCTGGTAAGATACAGCTGTTGTACACTTTTCTCTTCAGGGATATTGGTAAACTGCCATTCATGATCTGGGAGAACCTGCCATATGCGCTCCACCCCATTCTTATCCTTATAGTTATTTGCCTCTCAAGATTCGGATCAGCTGTCACTACCTGCCCTAAGTAGACGTATTCCTTTACCACTTCCAGCACCTCGTTGCCAATTGTGAGCTGCTGTTCGTTTGTTAGGCTGTTGAACATTACTTTGGTTTTCTGCATGCTAATTTTCAGACCCGTCGTTCTGCTCTGCCTCTCTAACTCATTGATCATGCTTTGCAGCTTCATCCCCTGAGTGACTCAGCAAAGCAATGCCATCAACGAATCGCAGAATATTGAGGTATTCTACCATTAGCTTTTATACCTGACTGTTCCCAATTCAGGCCTCGGAATACGTCTTGTAAACCGGCGGTATTGAGACCTAGCGGGTGCGAACTGTTCAGTTTTGAGATTTGCTTGAAAATGTAATGCAATATAATGTGCTTTGAAACTGCACTTGTCTCTGCTGGAGTAGAGGCTGCCCCAGTTTTTACCAAGAGTACTCGAGAAACACATGACGCACAGTTTGTACCTGTGTTGTAATTTCTTCGTTGTGTACAGAATAGTGTGCGGCCTATACGCGATCAGAATTCTCTTGTTGGTTGAAGACAAGCACTGGTTCATTTGAGAGCTGTCATGTAAGAGGGACCACCGCGCTCCCAGTATCCAGATTTCCAAGCCTCGTGATTGGAGCATTTCTTTACTGCACTAACAAGAAATTTGTAACGCGAAACTCCAGATGATTTAGCCAATGCAGAAGCGTTCGAAGTATTCGTACACTTAAGGTGCTGCTTACGGTGGGATTTCGTATTTAGAGTTACTGCCTAGTCCAGCAGTGTCATGCTGGATCCACAATACGAATTTTTTTAATGGTTGTTTTTGGTCCTACAAGACGAGCTGTTGAGCGAGTTGGTCGGCGTTTCGGAGGTTTGAAAGCTGGAGGGTTTTCAACCTTCGGTGTTTGTGCTGCCACTCGGGTCTGCAGTTTTCAGTTTGTTTTAGCGATATTCCATAGTAGTTCATTTCTTTTGTGTTATGCTTTGTCTTTGGATCATTGTTGTTGTTGCTGCTGTTGGCCTACGTGCGATGAATGCTATTTCTTCTTCATCGTATGAATTGACACTACAGTACGTGTGGCGGGCCGCTCTTGAAACTTCTTCCTTTTCGAGTGAGAAGTGTTTGCGCTAAATGTGGACATTTTCTTCGAAAAAAAGTGTTCATTTTTACATATAGACAGCGGAAGAGGCGATATATACTCAACACAGGCAATCACAAGTTACTAAAATACGATCGCAATGCTAATTCTTCAATAGGGCCTTCAGATTCCAGGGATTCTATTGAGAATCACTATTTGCGAAATATTATAGCGCTTATAAAAGTGCTTAGCAAAAAAAAAACATTATGAAGGAGTAGCGTGAGATTTACTTGTGTCCTTACACGTGATCAGAGAAAAAGAAATACACGGTTCTAGAGAGGACGTGGCGCCAGGCGATGGTGACAGCAAAGCGTACGCAATTTCTATATCCCTCTCCTGGTTACTAGCATATGTCGGCCAGATGAAAGGCAACGAACATAAGTTTACGAATGGCTGCATGCGGGAAATGCAGAAACAGCAGTTCAAGACTGGTGTCCTCTAAATTTGCTGGTACCAATTGTAATCACTGGGCGTGAAAACGGCAATGACCATCGTTCATTTTGCCTTCGCATGACATGCCTCGCCCAAGCCTATTTCTTCTTGATTTCAAATAGGACGTCATTACCTCGTGTTTGTTCCCTGACCCACTCTGCTCTTTTCCTTTATTTTAACATTACATTGCGCGCTGGTTGGTCCCGATCCTGCAGACACGCGCAGCTGCTGGGTATCTGGTGCCATCCGGCGCCGTAAAGGCGAGTTGCTCATGCGCATAGGCTGCGCGTGGGCTCCTGGTACTCCGGTAACGGTAATACGCTACCCGGTATGCTAAAGGTGTCTACTACCAGGCGACTGGGTCGCGAGTCAGAGCTAAAACGTATATTTCTCCAAGAAACGTTTCATCGCGATAGTACGTAGTACGTACGTGCGCAGGTACACCGCGTGGGACACCAGCAGTTGAAAGTTTATGGAGTGCATTAGTAGAGAAAAAAATGAGTTCCGTAGCTGTGTTTCCATGCGTCGGTTATAGATAATAGATCTATGGTTTGTGCGAATTACACAGTGCACTATATTCAATCTCAAGCAATACGTGTTGGGTGCAATTAAATACGTTTTTTTTCGACGGAGTCGCCTTCCATAAACTAGTTGTACACCCCTGGAAGTGAAGGAGTGCTACGAACCCCTTTCGGTAGAGTACACGCATGCATCACGTTTCTCTCCTTGTGCAAGGATCACCACGCTCCGCTGAAGCCAGAGTGCTAGCCACACCGTCTGCAGGAGTGGGTATATGCTGCGGTTGCGAAACTGTAGAAAAAAAGAAACTGCTCAGCGAGGAATCTTACAGCGTAACTTTCAACTGAGAGCCAGAATGGCCAGCCGCGCCACCACTCGACCACCGCTTTTTCTTTTTTATTTATTGTGCATTTTCTTTGTGTTGAGCATGATATTAATTACAGTGAAATAACGCTCGATGTGCATGAATCATATACACAGCCTGAAGGAAGCTTTCAGTATGGATTCCACCTAAAAAAAAATAGTCGTACCGACAACAAACATCTACAACTATCAAGAACTGAAACATGAGCAATTGGGAATCATGAGCCATATCATTGGGAAGCAATATCAAATCGATTTCAAAACAGGACACGCCTACGCAACAAAGAACTAGAATGGAAGCAAGGCTCAGGGCATCACAAAGAGGGAGTGCCACTACGAGTTGAAGTCTGTCAGGGCATTTAGCAATTATTCGGCTGAAACTGAATTTTGGTCATAAAACAGACTCACAATGGCAGTCCGTCATGCGAAGTTTCCATAGGCTGTACAGTTCAGAAAAAAAATTAGTGTATTCGCTCAGCTAATCCAGGATGTACAAAGCGAAATCTGTCGGCGTTCATTGGCGTTGGCAACGTTCGAGACTCCGATGATGCGACAGAGGCATTTTACGTACTCGTCTAAAACGTCATATCTAGGCAGGCCAAAATACACAGAAAGGGGTGTTAGGGTAGTGGGAAGAGAAACAATAAACAATATTGTACAGCCGTTTGGGCGACACTGAAAACAAAAACTCAGCCGAAAAACAAAGCGGTGCAAATTGAACAGCAATATAGACATCACGTATCCAAGTGATAAACAAGGTATATCACAAATATTCAAGGAGAAAAAAGGTGTGCAGAACCTTACCTCAATTGCGATGCAAGAACACAAACAATCCGGAGTGAAGTACCTCGGAAGAACATAAAGCATGAAACCACCTCTCGCACATAAAGATGGACTAAACAATTCCATCTGAGCTGACAGGCCGAGAAAGGTCATCACGTCTAGATTCAAAAGACAAATCCCACACAAAAGTAGCGAACACTCTTTCATAGCTCCCTACATAAAGCCTAGCACAATAAATAATTCGCAGTACACAATAAATTATTTAAAGGATAGAAAGAGGCTAAGGCCGTCGCGTTGCGGAATGTCGGGAAACCATGGGGAACAAAAGCCAGCGTGGCGCTGCAGAGTTGGCACGCACTCTTACCAGTATCGCGTACTGTGTTTATAGGCTTTTAACACGACGCTAAGGCACTAGGATAGTTTAGGCGCCCATGCAACACCGGCATGCTCAGCGAGTACGGATCCCCCCTTGCCAAACCACAACGCTTAGAACGACTGATCCTTCCACCAAGCCCAGGCATCTTCGTTGATTCTTAACTTGTCAGCAGAGAGAAACGCGAGACGATATATGCGTAAGCTAATACCATGAGGTGGTTACCTTTAATAGGAGAACCACAACGGAACCACCTTTGAGATTACTGATGCGGAGTAGATTCAAGTACAGAGCGCAGAGCGGCGGAGGCAACGAAGATCCTTGTTTCCCAGAGGTCGAATGGACGCATGGTTGTGAAAGACAGCCATTTACGCTTCAGTATTTAGAGCAGTTACTGAAAGAAGAACACATTTCATTGGACACAACCAAACCTTTATTGGCGTGCTCTAAAAGAGAGCGAAGAAATGTAGGACGCACTCGATCGAACGCATTTGCAGGATCTATTTGAAGCATTGCTAATTGCTCCTGAGAGTCACAGCAATACTGCGGAACTCTACGAACAGCTGATGTTAAACTGCATGGTTGGGCTGTTGAGCCAAATGTCGAGAGATGGAATCCTGGCGGCGGCCGCGTTTCGATGGAGGCAAAATGCGAAAGAGTCCGGATGCTGTGCGATGTCAGTACTCGTTCAATCACCCCAAGCAGTCTAAATTAATCTACGGTGCCCGTCACTACGGCTTCTCTCGCAGCACACGAGCACCTTTTGGGCGTTAAACCCGACATATAGCATACCATACCATATACCATGCCATATACCATGCCATATAATACCGTACCATGCAACACACCACACCATATCAACCCAAAACTGCGGCGTGCGCCCATGTATAGCAACCGCGCTTGCCGGTGCTGCTTTTCCGCTGGCGCAGGTGGTTCTCCGGCGGCGATGGCTTCCTGTCGGCGGCCGCCAGCGGTGTGGCGCAGGAGCCCTGCGGCCGCTTCGGCGGCGACTCCTGCTCCTGAGCGGCCTGTGTTTGTTTCGTTGAACAAGCTTCGAGCACACTCGACTCGCGTCGTCACTTTACTCAGTGGGCGCGCATCCCCTTGGGCGCCTCGGCCCGAACGCAGGTTTCGCAGGGCCCCGGAAAATACGCTACCCTCAGACGATTGCGCTCTAGCGACATGCCAAGAGCGCGCAACCGGCTGCCACTTTTGTAGCGAGAGCTACACTGGGCTACCAGTCGAGTGTTTCGCGGTGGCTGGGAGAGGCCAGTTGTGTGCAAGAGCTGTTACCGTGGCAACCGGATAGGAGCAGCAGATGCGGCGGGCGCTTCGCCGTCGCCGCGCGGCCGCTCCACCATCGGAACAAAGCGCGCCGCGTTCTTCGCCGCCGTCTCGCCGCGCGCCCGCTCTTTCACCCGAACCGCGCGTCGTATGCGCAGCATTGCGTATAAAAGGCGGAGATGTAATGGGCGTCTGTATCACAACGTTTGACATGCATTCAGAGAAGGAGAGTCCAGCCACTGCTAAACGGCGGTATAGACAAGAGAAGGCTAGCTCTTCCCATCCCGAGGTTGTCGCCTGGCAGTTGGCCACTCAACAAAGAGAGAGTGAGCGTCACAATGCGAAGAAAGCAGCGGAGACGCCCGAACAGAGAGAGGAGCGGCTTGCCAAACGGAGACGCCAGACTGGCGAGTGTAACAGACGGCGCATAGCCGCCGAGGCGGACACACAGTGCTAAACATGCAGTGACCACAACAAACTCAGCCAGGGAAACGTACCTCTCGCTACGTATGTCCTGGCATAGCAGAGCTCAGCCACTGCCAGTTTTTACCGAGGAACGGGCCTCGGGTTTCTTCGATAGAGCCCAACATTGGTCAGCGGGGTATCTCTCAGGTCATGGTGCACGGCTGCCGACTGCTGGATTCTTGAGTTGTATTTTGCTATAGCAAGCGCAATTTGCGGGTCGCTTTCTCGGATGGTCTCGTTCACAAAGAGAGTCGTCCAATCAATCAATCAATCAATCAATCAATCAATCAATCAATCAATCAATCAATCAATCAATCAATCAATCAATCAATCAATACACTGAATATTTTTGTTCCAGGGCATTGCTTGCGGAGACAGAAACGAGGTCCCTGCCCTGCTCAGCTAATGCAGCATTTCCCATAAAATACAATCGGGTGCGCTTGACATAGAAATGCGGTTTGCACTCGATATACAACGTAGAAAAAATAGCGCAGTACATCAGATAACAGAAAAAGAGAATAGTCAGTAGCACACGTATACATAGCTTACGCAGAGATCACATGCACAGCAGAACTTAGGACCGAAACACGTTACAAGAGTTCACTAAATTGCAATGCAGCAGTACACAGTCATAGTGCACACAAAACAGAACAGGGAAGCAGAAAACTCAGTAAATAAAATGAAAATACGGAGCAGTCGACATTTCACACGCGGTTATATCGTCACTAGAAAAGTTATTGCTTTTGGTCTTACCAGGACTGTCCAATATGTTACATTTTCATGTTAATTCATAATCTGAATAGCTTGATGCGACAGTGACTACCATAATTGGTTATAGTTTTTGGAAGCCTCCTATTTGGTTGCCGAAAACCGCATTGATGATCAACTGTCGTGCTGAAATCATTCCACATGTTTGTGGCGCTAATATGTTGGACTATTTTATACAAATTACAGTAAAAATAAATTGATTGGCCATGAACATGTCATGTTAGAAACAATTTTCAAAAATACGCAACACTCGCTTTTGTAGTACCATCTGACGTTTGCAGTTATGCTCAGTAGTGATTCCCCATATTAACGAACAATAGGCCAGCTTTACAGAATTTAAAGTGCAATAAAGGATTTTTAGTGCGAATGCCCTACTTTACGAGGTGATGCTTGACCTTTAGGGTGACCTTGTGCAATATGGATAAGATAGTTAACGTAGCCGAAGAGTTCTACACAGAGCTGTACAGTAGCCAATGTAATCAGAGCGCCAATAAGAAAGACAGCAGTGCACAGCAATGCGTCATCCCGCCAGTAACGAAAGATGAAGTAAAGAAAGCCTTAGAAGCAATGAAAAGGGGAAAAGCAGCTGGGGAGGATCAGGTAACAGCAGATCTGTTGAAGGATGGAGGGGACGTCGTGCTAGAAAAACTAGCCACCCTGTATACGCAATGCCTTATGACCTCGACTGTACCAGAAGCTTGGAAGAATGCAAACATTATCTTAATTCATAAGAAGGGAGACGCCAAGGACTTGAAAAATTACAGGCCGATCAGCTTACTATCCGTTTCCTACAAAGTATTTACTAAGGTAATCGCTAATAGAGTCAGGGCAACGTTAGACTTTAATCAACCAAATGATCAGGCAGGCTTTCGTAAAGGATATTCCACAATAGATCATATTCACACTATCAATCAGGTGATAGAGAAATGCGCAGAATATAACCAACCTCTATATATAGCTTTCATTGATTACGAGAAAGCATTCGACTCAGTGGAAACCTCAGCAGTCATACAGGCATTGCGTAATCAGGGGGTAGAAGAGCCTTATGTCAAAATACTGGAAGATATATATAGCAACTGCACAGCTACTATAGTCCTCCATAAAGTCAGCAATAAAATTCCAATAAGAAAGGGCGTCAGGCAAGGAGACACGATATCGCCAATGCTGTTCACCGCATGTTTGCAGGAGGTATTTCGAGGCCTGAATTGGGAACAGTTGGGAATAAGAATAAATGGAGAATACCTAAATAATCTGAGATTTGCTGATGACATTGCCTTGCTGAGTCACTCAGGAGGTGAACTGCAAATCATGATCAACGAGTTAGACAGGCAGAGCAGATCGATGGGTCTAAAAATTAACATGCAGAAAACCAAGGTAATGTTCAACAGTCTAGCAAGGGAACAACAGTTCACAATCGGCAGCGAGAGCCTAGAAATTGTGCCGGAATACGTCTACTTAGGGCAGGTAGTGACAGCTGATCCGGATCATGAGAGGGAGATAACTAGAAGGATAAGAATGGGGTGGAGCGCATATGGCAAATTCTCGCAGATCATGAGTGGCAGTTTACCAATTTCCCTCAAGAGGAAAGTGTACAACAGCATAATCTTACCGGTACTCACCTACGGGGCACAAACGTGGAGGCTAACGAAAAGAGTTCAGCTTAAGTTAAGGACAACGCAGCGAGCCATGGAAAGAAAAATGATAGGTGTAACGTTAAGAGATCGGGAGCGGGCAGAGTGGGTGAGGGAACAAACACGGGTTAATGACATCCTAGTCGAAATCAAGAGAAAGAAATGGGCTTGGGCAGGGCATGTGATGCGAAGGCAAGATAACCGCTGGTCTTTAAGGGTAACGGAGTGGGTTCCAAGAGAAAGTAAGCGTAGCAGGGGGCGGCAGAAGGTTAGATGGGCGGATGAGATTAAGAAGTTTGCAGGCAAAGGGTGGATGCAGCTGGCAAAGGATAGGGTTAATTGGAGAGACATGGGAGAGGCCTTTGCCCTGCAGTGGGTGTAGTAAGGCTGATGATGATGATGATGATGATGTGCAAACCGTAAATATCTGCGTCGAACCGGAACCGAGCTTTACCTTACGCTTTTCAGATGAATCTGACAGCATTGCGCAGCGGCACAATGTATGCAGTCTGTCATGAAAATAAAACGCATGTTCATTTACTCACCCAAACACCCTTCTTCCATTCTAGGCTCCATGCTGTGTATGTATGCGATACACAACATCCATGAAGGAAGGACTTGTACATATACTTCATATCTTCGGCTTCTGGACTGAAACTGTGCATGCTTGAACGCGTCTTAAGGCATGTTGATCAGTCACAGAGATTGTGAATCTGGATGAGGTTGACAGCGTATATTCAGCCTGATACTCCGTGTCGTCATTCTGGTCGCACTGTGCAGCAGCGGCCAGTATGGGAATACGCACTGCTCCTGTAGCGCTTTGTACAAGCGGATGGCGACAGCGGCCGCATCACTTGAAAACACTTGTTTGAGGCCAGGACGGGAGTTTTGCGGTCTAAGACATATAGAGTCAGGTACGACGAGATAGACACGTTGTGGGTTGCGTGCGGAGAGGAGGAGGAAACGGCGGAACACTTTATACTTTTCTTTAAAGGGTTTCACCCTAGAGTGGGAAGCAGCGGGGCCGATTTATCCAAGGCATTGGGATTTAAGGACAGTGAAGGGAAATTAGATTTTAAGCGGGTAGAAATAACCAAGCGAAGGTTATCTGATTGGTGGCTAAAATCAAGAGAAGAATAAAATTTCATTAGTCACATTTCATAGGTGGCTTGAGCCACCACACGATTTAAAGGGTTCAGCCGTATCCATCCATCCATCCATCCATCCATCCATCCATCCATCCATCCATCCATCCATCCATCCATCCATCCATCCATCCATCCATCCATCCATCCATCCATCCATCCATCCATCCATCCATCCATCCATCCATCCATCCATCCATCCATCCATCCATCCATCCATCCGTCCAACCGTCCGTCCGTCCATCTGTCCAATCGTCCGTTCGTCCATCCGTCCGTCCGTCCGTCCATCCATCCATCCATCCATCCATCCATCCATCCATCCATCCATCCATCCATCCATCCATCCATCCATCCATCCATCCATCCATCCATCCATCCATCCATTCATCCATCCATCCATCCATCCATCCATCCATCCATCCATCCATCCATCCATCCATCCATCCATCCATCCATCCATCCATCCTTCCAACCGTCCGTCCGTCCGTCCGTCCGTCCGTCCATCCATCCATCCATCCATCCATCCATCCATCCATCCATCCATCCATCCATCCATCCATCCATCCATCCATCCATCCATCCATCCATCCATCCATCCATCCATCCATCCATCCATCCATCCATCCATCCAAGCAGGAATGTAACGGAGCGAGGGTCCATAGCAGGAAAGCGTGCGCAAAAAGGGGCGGTTGCATGACCATGTTTGTCGCAGCGCCGTGCCCCTCGGCTAAGTAGGCTCGAGTAGCTTGCAGTAGCACTGCCTGTGGCATGTGGCTTTTTGCATCCACGCCTGGATTAAACTTCACATTTCGAGGCGAGAGTGTCCAGGGGGAAAAAGACAGAGGCATTAGTTTATGTGGCTGAATAATAGTGGGGAAAGGCAGGAGCTGCACAGATTGGCCAAAGCCAGAGTGGCAGTGAGTTAGGTGGACACTGTGTAGGAAGTGTTTCTTCCCTTGGATGACATGGCGGAGGTGGGCGCGCATAGTTTCCTGGGCGGCGATCACATCTACCGGGAGACAGCCTGCTTCTGCCACCGGAACTAGGAAGCTAACCAGTAAATATGCCAGACACGATGATGGAGAAAGAAAGAACACTAAACGAATGGTTAAAAACGCGGAAGGTAAAAATTGGATAAAGTCAATGAAAAAGAAGCGTGATGTAGAACTATATCGATACTGGCAAAGGCTGATCAGGAAGGAAGCGTTTTGTGATAACTCAAGAGGCAGTGCACTACTCTTTGAAGCTAGGTCAGGGTGTCTTAGAACGCGCAGCTACAAAGGGAAATGTAACGGAGAAGACGACACATGTGCTCTGTGTGGGAAATCTGTAGAATCAATTGAATAACCTAAAACTCAAATGTGATGGTATCCATCCCGATGTCGATGCAGGCACAGTCACTCTACCTGAGGCCCTAGGGTTTAGAGAGAACAGTAGTCTTGATTTTTATTACGGCGGTGGAAATTACCAAAAAGCGTATGGAAGATTGGCGGCTCAAAAGCAGAGAGGTGACATAAGGTTAGAAGCGTAGCAAGACGTATTTAAAGAAAATGACGAGTTTTAATGACAAATTACAACAGAGTTAAACAAAAAATAAAGAGCAGTACAGTGGAAGCGAATAAGCAACAACGGTTGTACATTTGGCGAAGTTGCTCTGGTGCTTAACATTGCATTTTTTGTGCAGCTTCTCTTTAGAGATACGGGAACAAAGTGATGACATGGTTCTTGTAAACCAACGCGACGGCTCGAAGCCAAACAAGGAAGGGACAAAACGCAGCGAACCGTTGTGCTGGTTTACAAGAACCATGTCTGACCAACTCGCCCACCAGTTCTTGTCATAAAGTGAGAACAATTTGAAGACAGCTCGGGCCTTTCGGTGAATTCCTTTTTACAGTTTTAACTTGCTACCTTTCTTCTACTCTGGTAGAACATGAAAACCATAGGTACATTCTCAAGCAGGATGTTCCAATGGGCTCGTGTGTGGCTCTTGTTTTGTGTCACATATTTTTATCCCATTTTGACAACCTCTTGCATGACAACCTTGCTGACAATCGGGTATCAACAGATTTTAGTTATGTGGACGATTTCTTATTTTTCTTGAAACTAACTTCCCGTGACCGCGTCGAAATGGCCGCAATGGACATCTTGTACTTCTTTACCGATACCTGTCCAGACTTGAGGTTTACCCGTGAGGTGCCCCTCATTGACTCAATCAGGTTTTTAGATCTGATTCTCACCTTCTCTAACGAGAGCCACGTTTGCTGGAGCTGCTCTCCTCGGACTAAGAAAGGACTGCTGCCCTACTCGTCTTCACACCAAAAGCTTGTGAAGAGAGGCATTGCCAACATCTGCCTCGGTAATGCCCTGCGGATATCGTGTTCACGCAGTATGCAGATAAGTTTCTTAAGGCAGCTTGACCGCTTGCGGTCAGCGGGCTACCCTCACGACGTCCTGGTTTCTTATGCTGAGATTTTATCTAGTAAATTTAAGTCACAGTAAATGCATAAACACGCTGAAACGCCTTGTGAAGAAACTAGACCTGCTGTCATGCCATACTTACATAAAATCTCTCATAACGTCAAAAAGGTAGCCATGAAATACGGTGTTATTTCATGGCCACCCACAAAACTGTCGTCGCTTTGTTCCCGTATCTCTAAGAGAAGCTGCACAAAAAATGCAATGTTAAGCACCAGAGCAACATCGCCAAATGTACAACCGATGTTGCTTATTCGCTTCCACTGTACTGCGGAAAGGCCTGCGAAGGTGAAACTGGCCAACGCATTAGCCAGCGCATAAGGCATCACCGCACCTCGCTCCAGCCAGGCAACACAGCACATCTGCCAAGACATTGCAACCTCTGTAAAGACGGCGCCGCTATGTTCCGTAATGTCAGAATCACCGGCCGCGGGAAAACGTAGATAGATCGAGAAATCTTGGAAGCCTTTAAAATCAACCAAGTTAGGCACTGAATGCGTCAGCGACAGCTCTGACAGGTTCACGGCAAAAGAGTAGTTTCGTGATTGGGACACAGGTTGCCACGTGTTATATTCTCCCTCTCAATATACATTTTGTTCCTGTTCTGTTGATAGCGTGTGTGGCTGCTCTCGCGCATGTGCGCCCTGTTATGTTGTCGGCAATTTCACCAAGAGGTGGACATTTGACCTAAAAAATCTCGACCTCACCTCAAACTAAAAAAAATGTGCTGACCTCCCTCAACCTCAACCTCATCAGTTGAGGTTGAGGTCTCCTGAGACGCCCTCACCTCACTTTTCATGAGGCCACTGGCGACCTCACTCAACCTGACCTCAACCTCAAATTTTGAGGTTGAGATCCGGTGGTCGACCTGAGAAAAAAAAGCGATTAAGAAGTTTTTCAGTTAAAAACAGTTCTGAGAATCCCGTGAGACAGGAAAGCCAGAATGATAATGGTACAATTGTGATTACTAGTTATTACAATAGCAGCACTAAGCGGTGTGTAATTATTTATAAGGTGTGTACAAACACTATTGATGTGCACGCAATAAGAGAAGGTTATAATATGGGATGAACCCTCGGAGAGTTTATGGCATGCGGACAGGGGTGTCCCTTACGCCGTTACCCCTAGTACGTCGGAGGGCACTTTTTTCATGAAGTTTGGTTCACTAAGTAATAGTAAGCTTATCAGTGTCAATATTCGGCAACTGCTTCGCGCATACTTGTTCGTATTGGAAGTCTCTCGCTCATTCACGCACGAACCGGCCACTGACAAACACAGGCCTTCTACACCATCTACCAGAAATTAGGATGGCGGGAGGGTGAGGGGGGGATTCACGATACTCTTCTTAGAGTTGAGAATTGCGTATATTCAGAGGCTGGTCGACGATGTGCATTCCAATTTGACGGCTACACACATGGATATCTGTATATATCGATTTTTTAGCTCTATCCAGCATAGCGAAAGCACTCAGCGTAGACGAAAGTTTTGCCACCCAGCAAACGCTCTTTTCAATCCTCTGTATGCTGCCTTCGAAAACAAGCTGCGACTGTAGTAGACCAACAGGGGCGCGTTGTACGTCTGTGTAGAAGCGAGGGGCTTTTATTAACGCGAAAGCACTAGATGGCTCAATTTCAAGGTCATATCCACAAAAAAGTGCCTGCAAAAAACGGCATGCACCATGTGACGTCACTAGCCGACGAGTCACGTGACGAATATAATGACGTCAAATAATTAATTAATGCTAATTAACATACATGAGTCAGCGTGCCTAACCAACGCTTAATAATGTAATTATGTAATGCTAATACTAATTAGTATTAATAATAACATCATAAAAGTGTGACGTAATACCAGGTCACGTGACAGCGATGTAATGTGAAGGGAAACCTAGTCACGAGACGAAGATGTAATGTGAAGTCGTAGCAGGTCCCCACCCACCCCATTTCAAGGTCCATATGGATCCCACGTTGCAAATGCAAAGACGGCGACTTGTTTAAAGAATTTGAAAAGTATCGCAATAAATTAAAAGCTGATATCAAAAAAAGCCAAACTTGCATATTATGAAACACTGTTTGCCAGGAAAAGAACGGATCTGACAAAGATCTGGAGGCAGGTAAATTAACTTACTGGCAAAAACCCATCACCGGTTAAGGCTGACCGAATAGTAATCAATGACTCGATGGGAGGCAAGACGGTACCAGATAAAATCAACGAGTATTTCATTAATGCGGCCATACCTCAGCCGTCAGTTCTACAAAGTGGGAACTACTGGTCGTCTCGTCGAGTAAATTCATTCGTATTGGAAGCCGTTACCGAAAAAGAAATCAATGGTCTTATGATACACTTAAAAAGAATGCCGCATGTGGGTATGATGAAGATAAAGTTGAACCTGTTAAGCGAGTGTCATTATTAATAAGCCCTGCCCTAGCCTATCTCATTCGTCACAGGTTTTCTACAGGAGTCTTCCCGAATAAACTAAAGCTGGCTAAAGTAATTCCAATACACAAAGAAGGTAGAACTGATGATATTACGAATAACCGGCCAATCTCATTCTACCGATGTTTTCTAAGGTTCACGGGTTGTCAATCAATAACCGGCTGCCAAAATATCTAACTAAGTATCATATATCACCCTCGCAGTGTGGTTTTCAGCAAAAAAAAAAAAAAAACTCAGGACGCTCTTCTTGCCGTAAAGCAGCAAATAATCAGAAATTTTGAAGATCAGTTGTTCACCTTAGGAATATTTCGCGATCTGCGCAAAGCTTTTGATTCCGTTGACCACGAAAGCTTGGCTATAAGATTAGATTGCTATAGAATTCCAGGCATCACATTGGACCTTATCAAGAGCTACTTATCGTTTCGGCGTCAGTTTGTTAAAATAGACTGTACTTCTTGAAAACAACTTGACATTAAACTAGGTGTCCCGGAAGGTTCGATATTAGGCCCGTTACTTTTCTTTTTATACGTGAACGACATTACGGAACTACAAAAAACACCCCCAATAACCATGTTTGCAGACGACAATAATTAATTCTTTACAGCTAGAACACTGCATGACATTGAACAACCGGCCAATCTGTATTTAAATGAATCAGCCACATGGCTGCAACAAAACAATCTTCAGTTGAATGCAGTAAAAATGAAGTACATGATATTTAAGCCAATCAATAAGCATAAAAAATTATTAACTTACAGTACAGAGGACAAAACTTAGAACAAGTAAGTGTGCAAAAGTTCCTTGGGGCATGGTTTACGAAGAGTTGTCTTGGACTCCTCATGTCAATCACTTGCTCTCGGAACTCGCGAAGTCTGTTGGATGCATGAGAAAAATAGCCTCTCTAATACCTCTTTGGCTAAAACAACGCTATATTACTCCCTTTTCTATTCTAAACTTTTGTATGACATTCTGGTCTGGGGACCAACGACAAAAGGGAACTATGATAGGCTACAACTGCTGCAAAATCGTGTCCTCCGGATTTTTGTGAACCACACCGGCTCTATTAGATTGTTGTCAGCTTAACTACTTTTCCCAGATTATATAACCTACCAGCAAATAAAGTCTATGGATACCGGCGCAGCGAATATATAAGAAGAAGCTCCACAGTATTTACACACCTGTCTTGGCGCAATATGACATCCGTAACCCCAAACGCAGAAATAAAAAGTCAGAACAAATTATGGAAAACAAGATCGGGAATATCAGGTAATAGACAAGTTAAATACCTGTGCTTCTGTTTTTGATTTCTGTCTACCGAGAAAAACGTTCAAACGTGTATTGCGGGCAATTTTCTTTTCCGTTGAGATTGTTAAGTAACAATGATAAATGTCAATTTACTTTCATCATGCAAACGTTGGCTTCTTTTTACGTGTTTTAGTGACATGAGCGACTCTTCAATGTAATTAAAAAAAAACGTCCATAGTGCTTCTGTACAACCATGTTGTATAGTATGTATGCGTGTAATATTTGCAACGCAGCTTCTCTTTTTTGTACCGGCTCTCCGAAGAACTGTTGTAGGCAGCGCTCCTTTCGGTACGGGGGCAGAGACCTCGTCAGGCAACAATGCCTTTAGTCTCTGCCACCCGCAGGAAGATGTGATTTTCCTGCAAATAAAAGCTGACTGACTGACTGACTGACTGACTGACTGACTGACTGACTGACTGACTACACATGCGCGCAATGCGCATTACAAAGTGCCCACAGCTCGGTCCACATTAATGACATTCGGAATGTCCGGATTTTGAACAATTTTAATAACTCGCCTGTGTTCTGACATGCGCATGTCTAAAATTTCGTCCCAGTTCGTCTAATTACGCATGCGAGACTGCGGCTCTCGGCGTGAAGAACCTCCCTCGTGTGACGCAGCGGTTGCGTATGGCACTCCACCTTGCAAGAGTGCGCAACGAGCGGCGCCGCGTCTTTATACCGGCTGCAGAAACAATTGCTTAAAGAAATAGCTCTCCCTTCTCGCCGACCGATCAGCGATTCATGGGTTTCGATCGCCGAGAAGGAGAACGCTGGCCCAGAACGAAATGTCACCCGCGTCGGCGCTCGCTGCACACTCCTGCAAGGCGGAGTGCTATACGCAATAGCTGCGTCACACGTCGGAGGTACATCACGGTGGGAGCCGCTGTCTCGCATGCGTAATTAAACGAACTAAAACGAAAGATATATATATATATGTATATATATATATATATATATATATATATATATATATATATATATATATATATATATATATATATATATATATATATATACTTTAATTTCAACCAATAAAAAGGGTGTTTAATGAACTTTAGTTAATTCCTGAATTTACAGAGATCATTCTTACCCCAATGTGTATCCGCCTGGACGCCTTACCAACGTGCAAAAACAGGATTAGCGTACGGTGTTTCACATTTTAAAAAAATATCACTAAAGTGTAATTTTGAACACGCTGTATATGAAGAACGCCTGAGGAAATTGAACGATAACAGGTAAGCAGCTAAGGTATTTAAAACCTATACAGAAAGAGCGTTGACACACAGTGGCGGAAAAGAACTAGGAAGAAAGAGAGAGAGAGAGAATCGAAAAACAGAGATTTTAGCCCACGTTTAGAGATCGCTGGCATGCTACTCTGCTCGGGGAAGGGAATTTGGGAGGTAAAGGCAGAAGGGGAGGAGATCGAGAAAGGTTAAATTAGAGAGAAAAAAAAGGGGAGGGGAGAACAAAAACAGTGGCCATTAAACGCATACTAAGGGCCATCGGCGAGAAATGATGTAACATATGAAATGATGGCGTGCAAAGTCTGATAAATGGCCTAAAAAAATTCTGCGAGAAAAATGCGTGAAAGCAAAGTGCTAGATGAAATCAGATCTTGTCGAGATGTCCAATTTCCTTTAAGCACGCAAACAAAAAAGTTCATTACATGTCTCTGTGGCCTAAAGCAGCTTAAGGTGTCTAAAACACTGTCCACTGTTAGAGGCACTGGGGAGAGCTTTCCCACGCACTGCTCATAGTAAACACGCTCGTCAGTATACGCAGGGCACTCAAGCAAGACACGTTCGACAGATTCGATCGAGCCGCAGTTGTCACAAAGCGGACTGTTCGTTTGACTGAAACGGTATCGCAAGCCGTTCGTAGACGCAGTGTTGAGGCGAAGTAGGCGATATAGTGTTTCCAGGTGGCGAGGAATTCTAGGCGGTAGGCTTGATCTCAGATGTGGGTCGATGGAGTTGAGAAACTGATAGTGATGTGTCGGCAAGCTCCAGAGCCGATACATTTCTTCTAAAGCAAATCTTTTAGCCATTTGGGACGCATCAGATTTTGTGAAGAAGGTCCGAATGTATCGCCGATGTTGGTGGCCTTTACAAGCCGCTTCATCTGCTCTTCCATTGGCCAGAATGCCACAGTGTGCTGGTATACACTGAAATGCAATGGCCCGCGACAATAGCCATATGATGCAGACACCCGATCTCAAGGGAAATAGGCTGATGATTGGTGTTCTTCAGCGGGTTGGTCAGTATCGGCAGGGATGCTTTTGAGTCCGTGAAGATAACCCATCGGCTGTGGGATCGGCGCAGGGTAGACGAAACAGCTTCTTTAATGCCGTGAAGCTCAGCTGTCGTAGAGGAAGTCTTCTGCTGTAGCCGGTAAGAAACGGCATGGATTGCTGAGGGCACATAAAGGCAACAGGGAGGGGTTTCTTGAGTAGTTGAACCGTCGGTAAAGACGTGAGTGTGCTGCGTATATTCATCATAACCATCATTTATTGACCCTTAAAGACCCTGGGTGTCGGGACATTACATAATGAGGAGGCGTTACAACACAAGAATACAACAGGTCACAATCAGCGCCATATACATATGCTGGCAGGATATAAAGAGAAAATGTACATAAACCCATCAGAGGGAGTGGCCAAACATATATAGAACAGTAGTAAAACGCAAAGGGAAGAATAATAAACATCAGGTTTTTAAGTGTGACAGCAGAAATAGGCGGAACTTACACGGATCAAGTTCGATGACAATGCATTCGGGTAAAGAATTCCATTATTCAATGGAAACAGGTAGAGATGGCTTGCTAGGTGCGTTAGTGGAGCCGTGCACGCGTAGAACGCTCATGGAGTTGAAGAGATCGCGTGAAGTTCTGAGGAGCGGAAGCAGATTTGAGTCCCGAAGTGAAGGAAAACAATGGTATAGTTTGTCGAATAAAGACAAGCGGGCAATTTTCCGCCTGTGCACCAGAGGCTGACGATATATATATATATATATATATATATATATATATATATATATATATATATATATATATATATATATATATATATATAGATATATGACGAGAGATAATTTTATATCTAGAGTGGGTGTAATAGTCGGATGAAATAAAGCGGGCGGCACGGTTTTGAATAGCTTCTAGAGTGTCAATTAAGTAACCTTGGTGTGGGTTCCAAACTTCGGAGGCGTATTCTAGTTTAGTGTGGACGAAATTATTGCAGGCTAGTTTTCGGATGGAATGTGGGGAAGAACCGAAGTGTCATCTGATAAATCCGAGTGATTTCGAAGCATCAGCTGTCAGCTTCGTAATGTGCTGGGACCACGTGAGGGTGTTGTTGAAACGATTTCCGAGATACCGGTATGAAACGACTTGTGAAAGGGTGGTTGACTTTAGTGAATACGCGTAGTGGACCTTAGTGCGCTTGCGAGTTACCTGCATTTATTTACACTTGGAAACGCTGAGCTGCATTAGCCACGTGGAACAGCAGTCCTCAATTCTGCTGAAGTCATTTTGAAGGACTAGCTGAAATCGGTAGTGAAATGATAAAGTTGGGTTTCGCATGAATGACCGGATCTGAAACCATGCTGACTGGGGGGAAAAGAAGCAGTTGTAATCTAAATGAGAGGCCACGTGTGAACATATAATGTGATCTAGTTGCTTGCAGGCAATGCATGTTAAAGAAATCGGATGGTAGTTAGAAGGATCGGACCGGTTACCTGCTTTAAAATCCGGAACTACCCGACTCATCTCCCAGTCATCTGGAATTGAACTTGCAGAAATTGATCGGTCGAATATTTTCAAGCACTGGCTTGAGCTATCCTTGGCGCGTTTCAGTATCTTTGAAGGTATACTATCTGGTCCTGGGGCGCTTGAGACCTTAAGCTTATCAATGAGATTTGCAGTACCGTTGGCAGTGACAGTAACAGGCGGCATTTGAGAAAATAGAAGCTCTTTTAAGGGAGGGATATTTAAGGAAGGTTCATTAATAAAAACAGAAGTAAAGTATGAGTTCATTACCGCACTGCGTTGGTCTGATGGAACCTCAGAACCATCACTTTCAACTAATGAGATATTGCGTGATGACCTGTCACTTGGACTAAGAAGTTTCCAGAATTTTGGGGGGTTGGAGTGAATGATGCTTTGCAGATCATGATGATAAAATTTCCCTTTTTTTATTGTCGAAGAAGTTTATTGTCGAAGAAGTCGAAGAAGAAGTCGAACCTTTCCCACTGTTGTGGGCTTCCTCAGTGCTTTGCTACACGGAAGAGGCGTTTCTTCTGCCTTGAAAGTTTCCTGAGTGCATTAGAAAACGACGGTTTGCTTGCGTTGCCTCGAATGCATACAAGGAGAATGTATATATCGGTTAGTGATAAGAATTTTCTTTTGAATAGCAACCGATTATCATTAACTGTTCTTGCTGCGGAGCACATACGGAAATGATTGAGGAAGTTATCTAACCCTGAGATAATACTTGTAACGTTGAACGTTGGCCTTGTTAGAGTCGCGAATTTACTTGAATGGTGGTTGACGAGCAGCGACGGGCACAGATAAGTTGAACAATAACGTGCAATGATCGCTCAAGCCAGCAATGCACGATAATGACTGGATAGATTCGAGGTCAAAAGCAAGAACAAGGTCAAGAGTTTTGTTGTGCCAAGTTGGTACGTCAACTTTTTGAGTAAGGTTGAGGGTAAGCACTACCTCCGAAAGCTGCTTTGATTGGGCGCTATGTGCGGATAAGTCTGGTCAGTTAATGTCAGGGAAGTTGAAGTCGCCGCAAAGTAAATAACTTGCACGGAGAAAACGGGCCTTGAGGCCCAGTAGTATTGAATGCAGCTCGTCAAGGAATGATGTCTCGCAGTTAGGAGGACGGTAGCGTGCAAGTAAAATGATTGTATTAGAAAGAAGCGATAACTTTATAGCAACAATTTCATGATTGCTGGTCGGCAAAAGGGAGACGACACATTATATTTCACAAAAACCAGTACACCGCACCACCCCCCTTCCGCCCCACTGTGTCACGCCTGTAGACCGTAAACGATGATACATCATGCGGAAGCTCGTCATTCGAGACTTCCGAGGTTAGCCATTACTCAGTAATTAAAGCTATATCTGTACCGCTATCATTTAGGAAGGCTTCTACAGCGTTTTTCTTGGGCAGATAGCTGCGAATGTTGGCTACTAGAACGGCTAATGGCTTATAAGTCGGTGCGAAGTAACTGACGCGTGGAAACTGCGGCGGGGGGTGTGGTGGCGGCCTGCAAGCGGGCGACAATCACTATAATTGCACTTCCTCGGAAGAATTCGTATTTGCATTATATATGAATTGCACTTTCCTGGCTGTTCGCACACGTGCAGAATAATCATCACGAAGAGCATTAGACGAATCTTTGAGCTGCGGTCCCGCAGACAGAATCCTTGATTTCTCCTTGAAACACGCAAATTTTACAATTATTGGGCAATTTTTTTCTGACTGGAAGCGCCCTAGCATGTGTGCTCGTTCAATATCATCAAGATTCACGGTAGCTCCAAGCTTTTCTGAGCAAAACGAAATAATTTGAGACTCAGAGTCAGGCCACGTTTCCACATTAGCATTGTTAATTCCAAAAAAAAGCTAATTGGATCGACGGAGGCGATTTTCTGCATCATCACATTTGTCGGTAAGAACCTTAACTTCGGCTGAAATTATCTCCATACTGGTTTTCAACATGCCAGAAGAGTCCGGGTAGCTCAGCTGATTATTCTTGACAACTTTTTCCAGGGCGTCGACATGTGAAGGCAGCCGGCCGACCATACCTTCTGTGTTAGTTTGAGCAGAGCGGATTAGCGAGAGTTCGGCACGAACCGTATTTTGGGACAGTTATAAGCGAGCGAGAGTCTGCGAAATGGATTCAAGAGATGCAGGTGGGTCGGCGTTATGAGGTCCCGGATTTAGTTCTACTTCTCCCGACAAGGCAAGCAAGAGGCACACCAGATGAGCATTGAGGAAAAAGTTGCATGACAAGCCCAATAGTCTCCGGAAACAATCAAGCAGGCCATTGGGGCCCGACTCTGCGATCAAAAAGGGATTACTAGTGCGGAAACAACTAGCATACGGGAGGTAAATAACCTGCGCAAAAAGGGGCGGTTTCATGACCATGTTCTTCGCAGCGGCGTGCAACGACTGGCTCCAGAAGGGGGGGGGGGGGGGAGGTATTTGTAGGCAACGCGAAGCTCCTGTGGTGACAGTACTGCGTGGTTGCCAGGCTTAGAACTCGACTGTGACTGGATGCGGCCGTATCGGCGCTTCTTACGCTGCTGGGTCGATGATCACGGAAAGCTGTGGAGCAGCCTCACCGGTTTGACGAGCGGTGGCGGGGTAGATGAGGAGGCCCAGTCGGGGAAGTGCATAGTAGATGCAATGGCCAAAGCCCAGGAGGTGGTGGGGGGCAGCATGGATGGCGAACACCTTGTCGTTATCCATGCTGGCCTCAACTATGTGCTCAAGGGGAGGAGCCAGAATCTAGAGAAGCAGTTAGAAGTGGGGATGCGTAGGCTTAGAGAGGCCTCTGAGAGTGTGCATGGGACCATATGCACAATCCCAGAGGTCCAGAGGCAGGCTAGCGAAACGGAAAGGAGGATCGTTGAGGCTAACCGTGTAATTAGGTTAATGAGTCGACGACTAAGATACGGGGTAATGGAAGTTAACAGAGAAGTGTACGAGGCCAGGCTCGACTCTTTTGCACAGGATGGCAT